>NW_022631052.1:1065728-1675475 GCF_010015895.1 Lontra canadensis
TCTTTCTTTCTTTCTTTCTTTCTTTCTTTCTTTCTTTCTTTCTTTCTCTCTCTCTCTCTCTCTCTCTTTCTTTCTTTCTTTCTTTCTTTCTTTTAAAATTTTATTTGGGAGAGAAAGAAAATGAGAGAGAACGTGAGAGGGGAGAGGTCAGAGGGAGAAGCAGACTCCCCGCTGAGCAGGGAGCCCAACGTGGGACCTGATCCTGGGACTCCAGGATCATGACCTGAGCTGAAGGCAGTTGCTTAGTCATCTGAGCCACCCAGGCACCCACTAACTCATAGATTTCACAGAAAAGTGAGATCATGCAATTTTTTTTCTCTTTCTGTGCCTATATTATTTCCCTTAGCGTAATGTCCTCCAGGTTCATCCATGTTGTTGCAAATAGCAGGATTTCCTTCTTTTTACCTTTGTGTGTGTGCATGTGTGTGTGTACCACAACATCTTTATCCATTCATCCATTGATGGGCATTTAGATTGTATCCCTATCTTGGTTGTTGTGAATAATGCTGCCATGAACATGAGAGCACAGATATCTCTTCGAGGTACTGAGCTCATTTTCCTTGGGTGTACAACCAGAAGAGGGATCGCTAGATTGAGTGGTAGTTCTATTTTTAGTTTTTGAGCAACCTCCATACTGTTTTCCATACTGATTGTAACAATTAACATTCCTACCAACAATGTACAAGGATTCCCTTTTCTCTACATCCTTGCCAACACTTGTATCTGGCTTTTTTTTTTTTTTTTTTTTTTTCCCTAAATAGTCTCCATGCTGGGCGTGGTGCCCAGTGCGGGGCCCAAACCTATGACCCTGAGATTAATACCTGAGCTGAGATCGAGTCTGATGCTTACTCAACCAACTGAGCCACCTAGGTGCCCTTCTCTTGTCTTTTGGATACTAGCCATCCCAGTGGGTGTGAAGTGGTGGTGGTTTTGACTTGCATTTCTCTGATGATGAGTGATGTTCAGTACCTTTTCAGACACCTGTTGGCCTTCTGTATGTCTTCTTTAGAAAAATGTCTTTTCATGTCTTTTGCCTTAAATCTTGATTCTTAAAAATCTTAGTGATTTTTAGGGACTTCCAACACCCAGTACAGAGGCTCCGAACTGTTATGAAATATGTTTGCTTTAAAAAATGTCTTTTAATTTTAATAAACTTTTTACTTTGGAATAATAATAGATTTATAAAGAAGTTGCAAAGATAGTACAGAGAGTTCCCACATACTCTGCTCCCAGTTTGCCCTAATATTATAACATCTTACATAACTATGCCACATTTGTCAAAACTAAGATTAATATTTGCACATTACTATTAATTAAACTTGAGACTTTATTCTAATTTCACCAGTTTCTCCATTCATGTCTCTGTTCCATTCCCGGAATCAGTCCAAGGTGCCATATTGCAGAGAGAGTGTTTGTAGTCATAGAACTACGCCTGGCTGAGTAGCTCAGGCAATGGGTAGGATCATCATGTCCGCTGAAGACTAGTAACGCCTTTTCCCAAAGGTTCTGTTGGCATCCCTGACTATGCAGAGGGCCGCGGTACACACTGAGTTTCTCCTAGCAGATTTCCCAGTTTTTCACCAACCTCCGATCCCTGCATATTTGTAATCAGCTCAGGGTTGTGTGATTGAAAACATTGCTGGACCCCATGCTGTTTGAGCTACTTTCTCACTATATAACTCTAACAGAAATTATGCCTTTGTCCAGTCCTATTTTCCATAAATGCACGTTGAGTGATTTTTATCAACCAAAACACTTGTAGCCATTGGATTTCCTGAGTTTATGGTTGCTCCTCCAATGCCTTATGGCTCCAACATATTAAATATTTCCACTTGCCACACACAAGATTGTCCCTTGGTGAAAGCAACATTAGCCTCTCTGTTGCCTCACCCCTAATTCTCCTTTTTCTTGTTGTAACCAATGAAAGGAAGTACTGCTTAACACAGCAGGTAATAATCTTCTAAAACTCATTATCTCAAGAGGTGGTCCTGGCAAGATACATAAATGCAGCTTAAGAAGGGTCTGGGCAAATTTCTGAATGACAGAATTGGGAGTGGCTGCTGAGGGGGAACTAGGACATGCCTTGGCTTTGACACTGAGGTCAGACAGAACATCTGCGTTCTCTTGGATCCAGCCTCTTAGGGTTGCTCTGGGCAACACCATGCGAACTGGGAACCTGACCCAGTTCCGGAATGCTTAGTCTCCCAGCAAGTCAAAAGCTTTGTGATGAGTTACTGTTCCGCAAAGGTCACCAGGCGCCCATTACCCCGCTTTCCCGTTCCCAGTTTCACACGATCAGATGTCAGCTTGTGTTTTCAGCTGCTTCTTATTATCATTATTTCAAGGCTGCTTTCCAGGTTCCAGTAGGAGGCTTCTTAAGCATCCTGGCTGCCCTGGGCTCTGCAGTCCCAGTGATGTTTCCGATGTTGGGCAAGAGTCTGCTTGTCCCCGGCCTGATTTTCTGAACTTCTGGAGAGCTGAGGCTAATTGGAGCGCCTCTTTCATTCATGCTTTCGTGGTTATGCTCCCACCTCCTGGCATCCCACACCTGCTCCTGTCAGCGGGGAAATTTTGCTGCCTGGTGCGCTTTTCTAGTCACATCTGTTAAAATATCTTCCCTGCACAGGCATAGTGATGTCAACAGAACCAGCATGCCTGTCCCTTTCATTCAAGACCGCCATGTCCCAACAGTGAACAAGGCGACACACGAGTGTGGATTGTGGGAGTATCTTGGATGGTCTGTGGCGAATGCTCTAGAGCCCTCGCATTGTCTCTTACTTAGGACACAGGCTGCTTCTCCTGATTTGTGTTCCTTTTACTGTTCTCAGAAAGACACAGTTCTTGCGATTTACTGTGAGTTTTCAGGTCCTTAGCGTTTGTTAGCAGAGAGTACATTTCATTTCCACTGGTAGCGAGTGACCTGGGGGTGCTCCCTTGCTGATGAACGCTGAGGTGTTGCCCTGCTAAGTCTCTTTTTTGTCATCGATGATCACTGCGCACTACCAGGCCCCGAATGGCCTCATGAAACTATAGGTGCTCAGTCCTGTGGTTGCTCAACCTGGGGGATGAAAGGAAGAGGATTTTGTGGCTCCCTAGCGTCAGGTGAGCTGCTTACATATTGTGTGCAGAAGTAAGCAGTGTGTGACTCACTGGGCTTCTACCCTGGTCCATAATATGGTAGGAGATATTGGTTAAGTAGCCCTGTTGTGCGCTATTAGGTATTTAAATACAGCCCACTGTATTACTTCAGAACAATTCCGTCAGAGGTCAGGATTGTTATACCCATTTTACAGATGTGGGCACTGCACTCTGCTCACTTGTCTCAGGTCACATAATACATGAGTCAGAACCCGGATTTGGATTGAGGTCTGTGTGACTCTAGAGCCCATGCTCTTTCTACAAAACCATGCCTGCCTTAGCATAGATCATTGTTAGTAATAATGTCTGTGGTGACAACAAGGAATAAGCCATGTCACACGAGCGAGTAGTTTAATCTCTGTGTCTGTTTAGCACATAGGGAGTTGCACTAATTTTTGAATCCATAGAGCTGCTCACGATGTCTGAGTATCTCCCTTCCTCCTCATTGTGCTAGATTAGCTATGGCTCTGTTGATGGACATATTCGGATATAGCCCTGCCCTCAGGGAACTTACGGTCTAAACTTTGGGTCCTCTTATTACCTTGAACTGTGTTCCTCTTAAATTGCTCAAAACCATAGAAAAGTGAATGCTTAGTAGGTCACTCACCGGCTTACTGAACCACATATGCTTGATTTTTTTTTTTTAAAGATTTATTTATTTATTAGAGAAAGAATATGGGCGCATGATTTGGGGGAGGGGCTGGTGGAGAGGGAGAGAAAATCTCAAGCAAACTCCCTGCTGAGCGTGGAGCCTGTCATGGGACTCAATCTCACGACTTTAAGATCGTGACATGAGCCGAAATCGAGAGTCAGACGCTTAACCGACTGAGCCACCCACACGTCCCCACACAGGCTTAATTTTAAACAAAATATGGACTATGACCTGGTGACTCTTTCCCCACATACAGCATCCAGTTCTTCCCGCCAATCTGTTCCCCTCCCCGGGCCTCAGACCTAGCCTGAGAAAGAACAATGTTGGATTGAAGATGCACTTCCAAAACTGGGGTTTATATAGTCTTGGGGTGTATTGACAGATCTCGCTTCATATTTTCCCCTTCTCTGCACTGTCGGCATGTGGGACCAGATCATTCTTCATGGTGTGAGCTGGTGTGTGAATTGCAGGATATTAGCAGCTCCCTGGCCTTTACCATAGGTGCCAGCAGCGCCTTCCCCTGTGCAACTTGGCAATCAAATATGTCTCTGGCCATTGCCCACTTTCTGTCAAGGGCCACCTCCACCCCCGTTGGAGAACCGCGGATTTAGAAGAATCGGCTTGGTTGTTTTCGGGAGAGAGAATATTGCAGTCATTAGAATCACTCGAGATAGCTATTGCTAATGAGCAATGGAACCATAGTTTGGGGTCAGGAGGACTTTGTTGTGCAGAGTGCAGGTGGCAGACCAGCAGCATCGGCATCCTCGACATCACCTGGGAACTTGTTAGAGATGCAGAGACTTGGGCCCCCCTAGACCTGCTGAGTCAGAAGCTGTACTTTAATAAGATCCCCAGAAATAAGATTCCTGGGCATATTAGCATTTGCAAAGCTCTGGAAGAGGAGAAAATTCATTCTGTCAGCCGTAGACTTTCCTGCTCATCTCTGTAGGGTCCTTCCTCCTCATTTTGTTCTCTGGCCCCAGGATAAGGGGAGACTGCTTTTTTAATTTTTATTTTTATTTTTATTATTTTTTTAATTTTATTTTTTATAAACATATATTTTTTTCCCCAGGGGTACAGGTCTGTGAATCGCCAGGTTTACATACTTCACAGCACGGGGAGACTGCTTTTTGGCTTAGGACTTCTATCGGTAGATGGAACTGCTTAGAAATGCTGGATTTGAGGCTCTGCTTTTGAGGAATTGAAAGCTTTTTTTCTCAGATGGGCTTTATAACCTTTCTATCTTTCAAGATGGTGGCTTCACTGGATCTCCATCCGCTGATAGCAAATAGATGGTTGTAAGAAGGCATCGCTATGTCTTCCAATCCCCTTTGCTGCCCCCAACCCCCAGCTTACTGTTGTGTCCCATATTTGGTTTCAGTTAAGGATGGATTCAGTTTTCTTCATTAACTTCTTAGGCATGCATTATATTGCCATGCATTTTATTGAGCACCTACTCTGTGCAAGGGTTCTGCAAAGTCCTTTATGTGTATTATTGTCCCGTTTACTCACTGCAACTCTGTGAGGTGCTATCATCAGTCTCATGGTACAGGTGAGGATATTGAGGCCTAAGGAGATGAAGCCTCTTGGCAAAGGTCTCGGAGCCAATACTTGGCAGTGGCAGAAATCAAATTCAGGTCTCTCCAAATCCAACTTCTCTTTGCTTTTATTTATTTGAAAAGTTAGTACAGTCTATGGTAAAAAAAAAAAAAAAAAGTCAAATGACACAGGAGGTTAATTGTCTCTTTCTCACCCTATGCCCAGGGCTTCTCCCTGAAGCGATCCACTATTGTCAGTTATATAACTTTCCAGAATATTCTATACCAACATAGACACCAGTAAGGCCTGTACTCTTCACAGCATAGTTATACTGCCTCCCAAGAAATCAGGAGTTTTTATGGTCAGCTGCTTTTCCTGCATTTTTGATATAAATGAAGAAATCTTTTTATGCCCTACCATATTTATCCTTTGAATTGGCCACTCTGGCCTTGATTTCTAGTGAGCAGTGTTCTCTTCTTTGCAAATGAAAACCCCTTATGGTTTTAACTTGAATTATTTCATTCATTTATTTTAGCGTTCTACTTTTAGAATAGCATTATCTGAATGGCTTGTGAAGTGTGTGTGAGTGTGTGTGTGGGGGGGGGGGCTTGTTTGGACCTTTTTCAGGTCTGCTTGTTTTGGGTTTCTCTCATTCAAGCAGGAGTCTGTCCATGCTTTGTTTTCTATGCTGGTTCCTGGAGGTTGGTAGATGTGCTTCTCTGTTCATCTTTGTTGGCCCTGATATGTATCTCTCTGTTGGATAACCACCTGGTGACTTGAGGGGCAGGAGGAAGTGAGGAAGGAGAGATGGGCTATGGGGGGATCAGCATGAGAGAGAAGAAGATGGGCTGGGGATGCTGTAGTAGTGATGGCAGGAATTCAACTTACTAGCCCAGGAGCATGTGGGCATCCCTTTGCTCCAACATAAACAAGGAATAATGAAGACATGTAGTCAGTAGTTCTCACAGGCTTATGGGGCTATACAGGCGAGTATATATATGTATCTCTTGGGGGATTGTTCTGTTTTTAGAAAGTAAGTTATTGATAGGAGAAAACAGCCTATGAAGAGCTAAATGCTTATGAATTAGGATTATGGGATTTCCCTTCTCTAGTCTGCATTTAGCAGCTACATCCAGAGATGTTAAAAATATGCAGTATTTCATTTTATTCCAAGATAAATTGAGATGGCTTATTTTAGAGATAATTGCAATATCAAAAGGATAAAAATAAATAAGTGTAGGAATCTGGTTGAAGGGGGTATCCCAGTAAAGAAATACAAGTCAGGGTTAAAGGTAAAAGGAAAGAAGTGCCGGTCAGGTTGCTGGACAAGGACAGATTTGGGACTCTTAGCCTCCTAGTGGCCAAAGCAAAAAGGAAAATATGAACAGCGACAGATGACCCTTGAACAACATGAGGGTTAGGGGCTCTGACCCCTGCATAGTCAAAAATCTGTGCATAACTTTTGACTCCCCCAAAGTTTCTACCAGCCTACTATTGACCAAGAGCCTTACTGATGATGTAAATAGTTGAGTAACATAGGTTGCATGCTACATGTATTACATACTGTATTCTTATGATAAAGTAAAATAGAGAAAAGAAAATGTTATTAAGAACATTGTTAAGAAGGGAAAGTACATTTGCAGTACTGTGCTAAATTATTGAAAAAAATCATGTGTAAGTACACCCCCGCAGTTCAAACCCATGTTGTTCAAGGGTCAACTGTAGGAGAGCCTCAGTGCCATGAGAAAAAAAAATCCAGAATGGTTTGCTCAGAAAAGACTTGATTTTCTGGATATCAAGCCCTGAGGAATTTCATCACTGGGTTCCCCTTAAATGAGATCTCCTTGTGACATTGTGGACCTCATTCCTCCCATATGTATTCTGGAGATTTCCGTATAAGTGCTGCTACTGCTGCTGCTGCTGCTGCTGCTTTTTTTTTTTTTAAAGATTTATTTATTTATTTTAGAGAGAGCTTTGTGTTGGGGGAGGGAAAGGGAGAGGGAGAGAATCTCAAGCAAACTCCCCTCTGAGTGTGGAGCCTGACATGGGGCTCGATCCCACAACTCTGAGATCATGACCTGGGGTAATCAGTACTGATTGTACTGATTCCGTACTGGTCAGTAGTCAGATGCTCAACTGACTAAGCCACTCTTTTGCACTTTCCCTATGACTGCTTCCTATAGTACCTCTTAGCTTAAGCCGACAGTGCGATGCTAAATTTTAGTTTAGTAAAATCAGTTCTAGATCAGATAAATTAATGCCTTTCCTGCGGGAAGGTGGGGAATAGGTTTTTCTGGAAAGCCCATAAACTGGAGTCCTTGACCCTTAAATTCCCACTTGCCCCAAAACCTTTTATAACCAAGCAAACATGGGAAATGATTTGGCTAAAGATTCAGAATTATATTAAACATCTGGAACTATATTCAGGACCCACCTTTCCAGTCAATTCTATGAAGTGCGGCAATTGCATTTACGCTCATTTTCTGAGTGTGAAGCTTAGATAGGACTAAGAAGGTGGCTGGCAGGAGTCGAAAGAGATTAAGAAGCCGAAGGACAAAGAGCAGGAGGTCCAGGTGGTTCACAACCAAGGGTCTGGAAACAATTTCCAGCGTCTCACTTCAGAGAAAATAAATGTGACCAACTCCGTTGCTCCCTGGTGATGGAAAGAAAAAGATTCATTGTACAGCATTGGCAGTTTGGGGTGTAAGGCCCACTCTTCCTATCCTTCAGACATCTGACAAACAAAGGATACACACAAGGAACTGATAGCCAGAAGTGGATGAAAATATCTGCTTTATTCCTGGTGAGGCAAGTACTCGATAACCCTTGATGCGGGTCTCCAGAACACTTACCCACCCTCCCAGAGAAGAGCGGAGGGTCTTCCCTCCTGGGAAGAGCCGCTTTGTCACGATGGGATAGAGGAAGGAAAAAAAAGAAGGACGAAAGCGATCAGTTAGCTGAGTGCCTGCCAAGTCTGGACATAGGTGGTGAAACAGGAAGTGTTAAGCTTGGATCTTTGCTTTCCAGGCACAGTAACCCTGCCTTCCAATAAAACCTAGCCCGGTGATGTCCAGCTCTGATGAGTCACATTAACTCCTTCTTCTTGGGGGAGGAGTGAGTAGATGGGTGAGGCTTGGTGTATTTGGTCAGTGCTTTCACATCATGGGGCAAAGGATCCTGACTGGAGGCTCCGCAGACCACGGAAGGAGGGGGACAAAATATTCGCACTTCCCAATGGTTGGAAAGAGCTTTATTGAGGAATAATAGATGTATGATGAGCACATGTATTTTAAGTGTACAGTTTAAGTGTTGATACATGTATACACCCGTGAAGCCATCATGACACTTAAGATCATGGACATGTGCATCATCCCCAGAAGTTTCTTCATGCCCCTTTGAAGCCCTTTCCCAACACCCTTCCGCATTCCTTCCTTTGTCCCCAGGCAACGACTGATCCGCCTTTTGTCACTGTAGTTTAGCTTTTTTTTCTAAACTTTATAGAAATTAAGTCATGCAAGGGGTACTTATTTTGCCCAGCTCTCATTCAGCATAAATCAATCTGAGATTCTTCCCATGTCATGGCACGTGTCCTAGTCCGTTCCTTTTTACTGCTAAGTAGTAGTTCGTTGTATGGCTATACCACAGTTTGTCCAGTCCTCTGCTGATAGACGTCTGGGTTGTTTCCAGTTTTTGGTTATTTAAAATAAAGCTTCTATGAACATTTGTGTACAAGTCTACAGACATACGCATTCCTTTCTCTTGGGTAAGTACCTTGGAGTGGAATGGCTGTGATAGGGGTATGCTTCCCTTTTTGAGAGATTGCCAAACTTTTTCCAGAGTGGTTGTACCATTTTATATTTTCACCAACAATGAATGAGCGATCCCGTTCCTCCGCATCTTGCCAATACCCCTAGTAGTTGGATTCAAAGTCACTCAAAGCTTGGATTATAGTCAGCAATGGAGATAAGATTAAATTTTTTGAATTAAAAATATATGTGTGTACACACACACAAACATATATACGCACATATCTACATGTTAATTGTTTTTTTTCTGTGCCGTTGGCTTGATGGGGAAGTGCAGTCATTGGCTTACAGAATACCCCCATTTTTGTCTCTTCGCTTCCTCAGTAGGGGATGATGGTGGTGCTTGTTCTTCTGGCCCTTGTAAACTGGAAGGTAGTTCCAAAAGCTAAAAATAGATTTTGATTTGACTTTTCTGGCAAAAATATCTAGTATAGAGGGGCTTTTCGTTGTCTGAGATGGGACAGTATGAACACCAAAAAAGACTGCAGTGGCTTGAAAAACAACAAATATCTAACAACTTATGAGTTCTTAATGATAACTCAAAAAGAAACCTCACCGGTCGTTTCTGGCGGTTCTAAGGGCCCCCAGGTCATTACTCTGAATGTTGCTAAATATAGGGAAAGAACCAAGCATTTGTTTTGCCTTCCTATTTGAACTGTATTTCAGGGTAACCAAATGGTTGATGTGCTAATAAATGTAGAAGGAATGGTGAAATAAGAAAACCACCATTTTGCAGCCCTTCATGATGGCCTTCATAATGGCCCACGGCAATGCTCATCAATGGTTGTAAACCTTTAAGTGAAAGATGGGAGAACTTTATGGTGGAGGGATCAGGCTGATGTCATTGGAACCCATGGATCATTCTGAACATCACAGGACAGGAGACAAGCAGACATGTCATGCATTAAGGAGACAACACATCCAGAATACTGGGAAGTATTCTTGCCATAAGAACAGAATATGAATGTAAGGAATGCCCTCGCTGAACTGCTGGTTAGTTAATAGGAAACATGGGGGACAGAGAAACATGTTAAATGATGTCACGAGAATACACTCACTCACCCAAGTCCAGAATGTGGGAAGTTCTACAGACATGTGATCCAGTTTCTTAGGCCAATAAATGACTTTTTTTTTTTTAAATCATTTTTTTAAGATTTTATTTTGACAGAGAGAGAGAGACAGTGAGAGAGGGAATACAAGCAGGAGAAGCGGGAGAGGGAGAAGCGGGCTTCCCACAGAGCAGGGAGCCTGATGTGGGGCTCGATCCCAGGTCCCTGAGATCATGACCGGAGCTGAAGGCAGAGGCTTAACGCACTGAGCCACCCAGGCGCCCCGCAATAAATGACTATAAAAGAAAATCATTGTCACAAATTAAGAGACACACCAGCCAAATCAGCTTGTAAACCTTCGTTGGATCCTGATTGAGATGAAAGCAACTGTAAAGAGACATTTTTGGGACCACTGGAGAAATGAAACACAAATACGGTGTTAGATAATGTTACGGAGTTATTAATTTTGTTGGATGTGATGAAGGTATTGTGGTAACAGTGTTTTGGAAGATCTTATCTGTTAGAGCATCGGGTCTCAACTGGGGGTGATTTTGCCCCCCATGGGAAATTTAGCAATGTCTGGAGACATTTTCGGTTGTCATGACTTGAGGTATTATTGGCATCTGGTGGGGAGAGGTCAGTGATACTGCTAAATGACCCACAAGACCCATGACAGCCCCCTACAGCAAAGCACTCTCCCCTCCCACATGTCCCTGGTGCCACAGCTGAGAAATGCTGCTTACAGTTCTCTCCTGCAGTAGTTATGGGTGAAATGATACGAGCACTGGGGTCTGCTTTTAATAATCAACAAATGCGCAAACAAGATGGGGATGGAGTGGAATGGGATGGGAGTTGCTTGTTGTTGAAGCTGGGCAAGGGGCGTGTGGGAGTTCATTTTACTACCTCACTACTTTTGTGCGTGTGGAATATTTTAATATTTAATATTTTATAATATTTAAAAATACATTTGAAAATGTTGGAGAAGAGGATGCTACAACATTCCTGAGGGCAGCAAAGAACGAGTGTAATGTGATGTGTCTTGGGTGGAGGTAATTCAAGGGGGAAGGCACTAGAGCAATCCAGTCCTAGGGAATGGACACTGAGGAACTAGCTTCTTCACTGTCATTTAAGTATGTTCGGGGGGCCTCCACCTGGGCCCCACACTGGCTAGATCCAGACCTAACCTGGCCGTCATGACTAGTTGTGGTTTGAAAGGATTCTCTCTTCGGAGTGTTTCCAGCTCATGTAGGTGTTTTGCAGCTTTGCTGAGTACCCAGACCTGGAGGGAGGGCGGCAGACAAAGTAAAGCTATACTACTAGGAGTCTGGTTCAAGTACGAGGCAGAATTGAGAGAAGGAACATCTCAAAGTATAAATCTGTGTGAAAATGTCAGTCATTTGCCAAAGACTTGATGCCAAGCCGCCTGGTAGGAAGAACATGGCTTTTGAGAATGGCGAGATTCAGACAGAGCGCACAACTCCGCTGAGCTCTCGAATCTGCCACCAGAGAGGGAAGGCACCTGCTTTTAGCCATTGGCAGCCAGATGCTAGTGTCCTTGAGATTGATTAATTAAAGCACACTTGAGTGACGCTAACTTCCTTATTCATCTCCTTTGAAGACACCATTGTAAAAATTGATCACTGGCCAAATCAGCATTACCTTAAAGTCTCTTTATGACTCTTTTGGGAAGCAAAGGCATGGGAGAATATTTTATTTACTTAAGTCTATCAGAAACTGGATCTAGGGTGCCTGGGTGGGTCAGTGGGTTAAAGCCTCTGCCTTCGGCTCGGGTCATGATCCCAGGGTCCTGGGATCGAGCCCTGCATTGGGCTCTCTGCTCAGCAGAGAGCCTGCTTCCCTTCCTCTCTCTCTCTGCCTGCCTCTCTGCCTACTTGTGATCTCTGTCAAATAAATAAATAAAATCTTTGGGAAAAAAAAAAGAAACTGGGTCTAGTTTGTCTTCTTTTTGTATTTCTTGCACAACATGTTGTTTGGAGGAGCTATACCTGATCACTTCCTACCCAGAGGGAGAAAGTAAGGAACTTGCCTGAGGCTCTGGGGAATAGAATCCGTTCCATTGGCCTGGATTATTTACGTATATTTAGCAACTAGCTGTATTTGCCTATCCCCTAACCTATTCTATTGGTTCATTCCCACGATATCTCTGATCCTGGATCTCTTGCTCTTCCTACAATTGCAACCTCTTTCTCTCGGAGCTATTCCCATCCTAAGAGCTGGTCACTGATGTTCCTAGAAGCTCTGCTCTCGTGTCAGTTGTCACAGTTTGCCCCTTCTTTCCGTAGCCTGCCTCCTGTTGATCCACATCCTCTCTGTTTCCATTATCGCTTCCTAACTGTAGAATTTGTCGTGTCGACTATCGTAGACCTGTCCTTTAGAGGTCTCTAGCATTGACTTCTTCCAACCATCGCCCTGCAGCCGTGGCATCGGTCTCCAGCACGGACACCAACCCAGGGCTCTAAAACTCTAATAATTCCTTCCATCAATTCAATCCAGGGATCCCACTTCAAGGTGTGGCCAAGATTTCTCTTTCACTTCCTTCCCAGCCTCATTACCCATGGCTCTCTCGGGCTGTTGCTCTGTGGCTTTCCTAAAGTGGTACTCTTCCCCACTTCATCCAGCCAAGATACCTTTTATCCAACTCTTGACATTCAATCACCTCTGTGACATTTTTCTGCAGGAACACACAAAACTCTCCGTGTCCTCTTCAGCAGGACTTACTGGCATTCCAGTTATGTATTTCTGCTTTTCACACCCACACCTTGACCTCTAGATGACGTAAATAACCTCCTCTTCACCTACTTTGCCGTCCTACCTTTGTACCATGGATAAGTGCGATCACATTGGTTGCTTCAGAGTTTAAGGAACTGGAGCACGGCTACTTTTCTGGCTGTCTTCCTTTTAGGTTTGAACATGACATTGGATTAATTTTTTTTTTTAAGGTACAGGACATCATGGTAGACAGAATGAAGCCGAAAATGTTTTTGATTTAATATCGGATGCCCACTGTGTTCCAGGCACAGTCCCGATTCATTATATCATTACACAATATTTATTTATGTGCCTTTCTCCTTTATGACACTGTGTTGGCTTTTATTCATCTTGTGTTTCTGCCACACGCGACTCAGCACCGGTGTCTGTAACTCACAGTGATGATTAAAAATCATAGGGGTTTTATGAGCTATATCTAGGCTCAGCTTTTTGTTGTCGTACTTGTGTTTTAATGTGCCAATTCCTCAGGACTAAATCGGGTACTCTAGGTCTCCTAAAGTGGCACATTGCACGAAATAGCCCATTAGGTTTAAGAAATTATCACACATCCAAGGTTTTTGTTATTCATTCATTCCTTTAACAGAATAGATACTAAACATTGACTAAGGACAGCCAGGTGTTAGGGTGTAATGGTGAACATGGCATCATCTTCCCCCTCACGGACTTCATGTTCCAGTGGGGAAGGCGGGCGATAAACACTATACCAAAATTAGAAAATCTTTTATGTTTGTAATATTAACGTTTGTGTGGTATGCTGAAAAATTAAGAGTGGGATGGGGTAAATGGAACATGTCAGTGGAACATGTCAGAGATAAGTAGGGCCAAGAGGACAAATCCAGTTGGTTCTCCGTTCCTTGTTTTTTTGCCGTTGTTTTGTTTTGTTTTGTTTTGTTTTTTAATTTGAAGGCACTGTGTTTTTCCCCCCAAAAGCTTCTAATGAATGTCAGAATTAAAGAAAAGAGAGAATTTATAGGAGAGAGATTAACTAAAGCTCCTAAAATAGCTCTTTGTTTCCGAAAACCTTGTTCTGCCATCTATCTTATAATTGGGGATGGCGGGGGAGAGGGGGCAGGAAACACTCCAGAACTTGCTTGCATAGCCCTTGCCACTACGGGGAATGTGCCCTAATGTGACCTCAAGCACAGGCTGATTTATTTTTAAAAATACATAGGAAAAGATTTTCTTGTTTTTCTTTTTTCTTCTTCTTTTTTTTTTTAAATTTTCTTGTTTTTCTTAATGGTTTTTGCCAATGAACAGTAGATCTTAATATATGACTTCTGATTTGTCATTATTGAATGTGGTGGGTATAGGGGGTGAGATGATTTCATAATACTGTATCAGAAAATATTAATAAAGGCACTCATTAACATATTTTTCAGACAGAAAAATCTCCACTTTAAAAGCCTCTTCATTTAACTCAAACATCGAGCAATTTCTTCGTGGCCTTTATTATGCTAGGTGCTCTCTTTTCAAGAGTCATTTTCTACACATCTGTTCAGCAAATATTTATTGTGTGCCTATAGCGTGCTTGGCACTGTGCTATGTTCCCAGGTATATCGTGTATCTCCATCAACATAGACTGATATCCAACGACTTATTAATACCTTTTGTAAAGAAGAAAAATTACGTTTTTTAAAAGATTTTATTTATTTGAGAGAGAAAGATTGAGCAGGAGGGCGATAGAGAATTTGAAGCAGACTCCACACTGAGTGCAGAGCCGGATGCGGAGCTTGATCCACAGTTGTGAGATCATGATCTGAGCCAAAACCAAGAGTCGGATGCTCGGCTGACTGGGCCATCCAAGCTGCCCCAGAAAAATTACACTTTTTGAGGGTCAGAAAAGGAACATTTTCCATAAGTTATAAGAAGGAGGAGAATTAGCCCCCACGATAGATGTGGTCACATACTTCATAGTCTTGGATTTGACTAAGTTTCACATAATCCTTTCAAAATATGACATCCAGATTTTAAGCTAGTTTACTCTCTCTTTCTGGTGCACCTGTTAAGATATGTATTGAACCTCCTAATTCTTTATTTCCTGACCTCTCATGTCTTGTCTCTTTGTCTCTATGCTGCATTCCATGTGAGCACTTCTCCAACTGCACATCTCATCGTAACGCAGGTTCTGATTCAGTGGATGGGGGACAGAGCCAGATTTCTTTCTTTCTTTCTTCCTTCCTTCCTTCCTTCCTTCCTTCCTTCCTTCCTTCCTTCCTTTCTTTCTTTCTTTCTTTCTTTCTTTCTTTCTTTCTTTCTTTCTTTCTTCTTTTTATTGTATTTATTTGAGAGCAAGCACAGGTGGGGAGAAGGGCAGAGAGAGAGGGAGAAGCAGACTCCCTACTGAGCAGGGAGCCCAAAGCCGGGCTCAATCCCAGGACCCTGAGATCATGACCTGAGCTGAAGGCAGATGCTTAACTCACTGAGCCATTCAGGTGCCCCAGAGCTTCTGTATTTCTAACCAACTCCCAGGTGATGCTGATGCTGCCAGTCTACAGATCACACTTTGAGAATATGGTTCTATGTGATATCTTCAGATCTAACTGCCACTTCACTAATTTTCTCTTTGGCTGTGTCTAATATTCTATTTAATGTACCCAGTGAGTTTTAAACTTAAAATTCAATAACAATACTTTTCATTTTTAAAGTTCTGTTTGGTTCCTTTTAAATGTGTGTGGTCCTTTTGCCAGAGTATTCTATTCTTTTATTAGCGTTTCTACTCATTTATCTTGATACTAAATTAAATTATTTTATGGCCCATGTTAGATTGTTCTTTTATCTGCAGATTTTTGTTTTTGTTTTTAAAGATTTTATTTATTTATTTGATAGAGAAATCACAAGTAGGCAGAGAGGCAGGCAGAGAGAGAGGCAGGGAAGCAGGCTCCCTCCTGAGCAGAGAGCCTGATGTGGGGCTTGATCCCAGGACCCTGAGATCATGACCTGAGCCGAAGGCAGAGGCTTAACCCACTGAGCCAACCAGGTGCCCCTTATCTGCAGTTTTTGGAAGGCTCATTTTCCCATTTTTTTTATATGGTGATGGTCCTCTGTGTAGTTTGGGTGGTTTCTTTTTCCTCGTTATGTATAGTTCCTGGTTTTTACTTTTTTTTTTTTGTGAACTGATTTCTAGTAGGGACTGTGTGTGTGTGTGTGTGTGTGTGTGTGTGTGTGTGTGCATGCACGCATGTGTGTGTCTGTTGCTTTGTCTGTCCTGTGTGTCCTGGATTGTGAAAATGCTTCCACAAGATGTTCTCCTTTTGGGTCTGCCAGGGCCCTAAGGGCTCAGTGATCCTGGGCCAGTATTGATGTTGATTTCTTGTTTTGTAGTTCCTACCCTATACAGGATACTATAAATGCAGATATGCTAGCTGGGATTATAGTCTTAATCTCTGGCCTATTTCTTTCCCCCTAAAGGGTCCTGGCCAAATGTGAGCATCCTTGTCATTTTCTGGTGGTAGAGAGTTTCCAGTTTGCCCATTTCTTTTTGGCTTGAGGCTATGGCTCTTTTCCTGCCCAAATATGGCCCTTATAAGTTTTTTTTTTTTTTTTAGTAAAGATTGATTTATTTCAAAGAGAAAGAGAGATTTTGAGCAGGGAGATGGGCTGCGGGAGAGACTCTTAAGCAGACTTCTGACTGAGTGTGGAGCCCGATGCCGGGCTCAATCTCATAACCCTGGAATCAGGACCTGAGCCGATTGAATCAGATGCTTAACTGACTGAGCCACCCAGGTGCTAAGCCCTTCTTTTCAGACTTTCCTGTTGTATTCAACTGACTACTTGTCTAGAAGTTTACATCCCTGGCTTTTGTTCCATCCTGTGACTATCTCACCTGTTACCAGCTGGTGTATTTCATGTTGATTTCTCCTTCTTTCTATTGAAGATTGTCTGGCTCTTTTTCTAATCTCGACCATATGGGCTAGCTTTCAGCATGATGGAGTTTTCAAGAGAAATCTTATTTTATAGTACAGAATTTCTAAATCATAATTCTTTCACAGAGAGTGGCTCCTACCCCTATATTAATCATACTCCTCACTCAGAAATGGGATTCCATTTTAGTCTTCCAAAGATAAATTAGTATATAGTGGAAAGAGAATTAAACTTCTGCTAGAAAGAAGATGATATGATAAATACAGACATCCACAGGATGTGGATATGAAGAATATTCAACACAGATTGGGCTGTATCTCACTAGTCTTCACTAATTGCAGGATCGGTCGGAAACACGGATCTCATGTGAGGAATAACAGTAATGGGTGATTTTTATACAGTGTTTGCTGTGTACTAAGGAATATGCTGAGCACTTTGTATAGATTTTCCTTTTTAAACCTCCCAACAGCCCTTTGAGGAAGTTATCTCTATGTTGAAAATGAGGCTCAGAGAGGTTACGTGACTTTCCTGAAGTCACAGAGATGATGGTAAGTGGTAGAGTTGGGATTTGAACCCACTCAGATTCCAAAGTAATGTGCTGTCAGTCATAATGCTTCCATATTCGTATCATCTGTGAATTTCCATACATTTTCTCAGTCTTTATCTGAGTTTTTTGAGATGGAAAACTTCTCTTTCTGATTCTTATAAAATATAATTTCTATTAATTTTTTTTTTTCTAAAAGGAAGTATTGGGTAATTGAAATCAGATTGGATTTGAAGCTATGTTGATGGAAGTACACATGGGATGTGGGCTGAAGCATTCAGTGTAATTTTTCTTTCCATCAGCTAATTTTTAAAGTATTAAGTAAGTAGATTCTGATCCTACCAGGGAAGATTTAAATTCTCTTGAGAGCTTGGAGTTGTTAAATGAATTTCTGGAAGTGCATTTTACGTTTTCAGTCTCTCACCTCATCTCCGTGTACCTGAAGCTCTGTGAATGCTCCTTTGCACCTCCCAGGAGCAGCCAGACCTCCTCCTTGTGCCTTCCTTCCCCACTGCCTCCACACCACCCCTTCACCTCTCCATTCACTCCCCAGTGTGGCCGCTTGGATGTGGTTGTCACCGGGGTACTTTGCAAACAGCCAGATTCTTTTGAGTCAGTAAGCAGAGACCAGACTGCTGCTCCTATCTGGTGCACAGCTTAGTTCAGAAAACAAAGAGTTAAAAAGGAAGCCTGGACTGTGACCGGCTGCGACAATGGTCCTAGGGGGCGCTGTAGCGAGCTCCGGCAGTGACTCATGCTGCTCTGTCACTTGGCTCAGCAGTGGCCCCTGCCACGCAGGCGGCCAGGTGGGGTTACAGCCAGAACACGCAACGAGTGGGGAGCATGAAGCCTGCACTGCAGGGGCTGTGATGCCCGGCTCGCCAACTCCACTGGCCGGCTTGCCACAGACGGACGCCTCAGCCTGCAGCCATGGCAACGCTTCTGGCCCGCTACACCCCCCGGAGCCCACCACAATGGGCAGCCTCCTGGTGACTGATGGCCGAGTGTCCTCCTCCCTGACCCAGAGAGTGTAGTAGGTCTGCAGAAAGTGGAGAAGATGTAAGATGCTCCTAGCCCGGAGTCATGCCTTAACGAGGTAGGACGCAGACGGCCATCGGTGCATTTACACCATCAGTGCGCTGGGATGCTGTAAATCATCGGGAAGAACTTTATTTGGCTGGTGTTTCATTATGCTGATTAAACTGCGGTGGATTTGGGCGGCATGATTGAGGTGGGGAGGAGGGATAATGAACTAAAAAAAAAAAAAAAAAAGTGGTTGGTAAGAGCTCTGAGCACACTCCTCTGGCTATGAATGAGCCAGACTGCAGTGCTATCCTACCATGAGTTACATACCTCCCAGGTCCTCTTTCCTGCTCCTTCCTCTCATCCCGGTTAATCCATGAAATGCAGACATGCCATCTTATTTCAGTGACTAACATTAGATATTAATGATCTGGAGCTGTCCAGAGGAGGAAATACATAGGTGTGCGTTGGTTGGCACTCTGGCACCAGCCAGCCTGATGCTCTGTCGAAGTGTTCTGGAAATATCAGGAAGGAGCAGCTGGCTCCCACGAGTTCCCCAAAGTGCTTTCGTTCCATCAAGTGACCTGTTTGAGTTTCTCCTTCAGTTTACCCCAACGGGGAAGGCAGCCTGTCTGCCAGTTGGTGGCCATGTTGGCAGAGAAGGGGTTAATCTCTTGTTGCTGTAAGAGCCGAGGCTGGGTCTGCCTGTGTGAGCTAGATTGAAAGCAGGCGCTGCAGTGCCATCGCTAAGGCTGAAGGAGTAGGACGATTTTCTCCGCAACAGTGTTGAATCCGTCTGAATTTTTCTCTCCCTCTCTTCTTGTTTTTCTCCAACCAGCTCCTCCCCCCTTCGTTCCCACCCTCAAGTCTGATGATGACACCTCCAATTTTGATGAACCAGAGAAGAATTCGTGGGTTTCATCCTCTCCGTGCCAGCTGAACCTCTCAGGTTTCTCGGGCGAAGAACTGCCGTTTGTGGGGTTTTCGTATAGCAAGGCACTGGGGATTCTTGGTAGATCTGAGTAAGTGAAGATTTGACTTTCTAAGGACCTGTACTGATGTGAGGCATAGAGAACCCAAAGGTGGTGGTGGTGGTGGTGGGTTGGTTGGTTTGGCAGGGGGTGGCGGGGGAGTGCAGTGAAGGGAAGCTGTTAATCAACCTGCATTTGGGAAGCAGTTTACCTGTCTGGGCTTTGGTGGGGTAGATGTTTCATATTCTCATTTTGCTGTGTTTAACGTTCCTCTTCCTGTCCCCAGCATCATAATCGTCCATTGGGTACTTTGGGTTAGTTTTTCAGTGTTTGGTGTTCTTTCGAGGGGAGGAAAGAGTGGGGGATATCTGGCAGTGCAGATCCTTGGTGGAAGGAGAAACGTGCAGGGTTCAAAGGAGCCGTCCGTCTGTTTATCCCTCTGTGTTTCCATCTCGCAGGTGGGTGGGTGGAGGTTGCTGTCTTGGCTGTATTGAACGAGATCTCATAAGCTAAAGGTTTCCTGATGGGCTTCGCCGAGCTGCAAGTGGCTCTGTCAGCGCTCTAACAGATAGATGGTGCTCGGCTCCGCTCGAAGTCTGCTGTGAGATCGGGGATCTGGCAGCTGAGCTGCTCTGAGCTGGCGGAGCGCTGGCGGCCAGAGAGAGCCCCGTTACCGAGAGCCACTGAGAGGGAGTGCGATGTAGCCGAGCCATTGATTCCCAGAAACTGGGCTTCACAGGGAAAACAAACCAACCAACCGGGAGCCTAGAAAATGGAAGTAGAAACATCACTGTAAACCTCTCAACATGACAGGTCTTTTCTCCATTCTTGAAAAAGCTCATGAAAAACGCATTCACACCGCACCCGGGACTGGAGGGTCCTGGCTCCCAGCCTCAGGGCATTTCTATAAAATGCAGTAGCTTCTGTGGATATAGGAGCTCCGTGTCTTGCTTCGTTTTGTGATCCCGTGACATTCTGCATTCAGAGGCACGAGTTCCCCGGGAAGGTCTTGGACCAGTTGTGTTATTCCCCCGATGCCCCTGGCTTTCTCACTTGGAGGCTCTGGGGGTAACGTTAGGTAATTAGTTGCTGCCCACTTAGGAGACAAGCAGAATTTGATTTTCTCCTTGGCAGTATCCATTCCCGATTTGTTGTGCCTGTAGTTCAGAGATCGATTTGAAGGCATGCGTTGGTTCTTGGATGGTGTCTCCCCATGGGTGCTATTTTGACACCGATGTTCCTCAAAAGATTTCAGACCATCGTCGGGGGACTGGGCACTTGGGATGAAATAGGGTAGTGGGCTGCAACTGAATGGGAGAGAGATTTTTGTATTGAAAGATGCTGAGGTGGTCCTCCTTTCCTTCTCCCCTGGGCTCTGGGTTTAACATCCGGGTTTGGATTTTGGTAGCATTGGCTGTGCCTTTCTGGCTTATTTGCTCTGCAACTCCAAAAACAGTCTGGATGGTAGGAGAGCCGGCAGAGAGCTAACTAGCTGTTGAATGTGCCATCAGATGGATTTGAAATGGCCCAGCAGGGCATTTGAAGAGCAAGGCAGAAGTGGAGGCCCCACGCTAAAGGACGCGTGGTTGGTGGGCAACTTAACATGGACACGCGCAGCACCCTGAAGGTCACACATTGGACTGGAGGGAGGTGTGTGGGGAGTTCCGGTTCTGGTTAGCAGTGGGCTGGCCAGCTCAGAATGAAAGCTTGCTTGGGGTGCTACTGATCTGAAAAATTAGGGAGGATTTGAGGGAATTCGATTTTCAGGGCAAAGGCAGAATGCTGTGGGGGATCTTAGCCATTGCAATCAATCTGAAGCAGCGTGTGATGAATGGCTTATCACTCGTGAAGCCTGGAACTGCATCTGCCCTTCACAGAAAGCTCAGTTAAGGGAGCTCTCTGACAGGGGGGACATCTCAGTCTTCAGGCCCAGGCACTCAATAAATATTTGTTGATTTAATTTGCTCATGATCCTTTCCCCCAGATTGTGTTTATACTGCTCATTGTATTTGAAGATAGGCTATTTCACCTTTGATAGTTCACAATACATCTCTAGAGCACAACGCAACCGTCTGCTCGTGCCCCAACAGAATGCTGAATGAGATTCTCATAAAAAAGGAAAAAAAAAAGTCCATGCAAACAAAAGCACGTATTTCTTACCTGGAAGATGGGACTGGAGTATTCCTGCTTTTGGAGAACTTTAATGTCTTTGTCCTGGCAGTTTGGGGTTGGAATCAGAAAGATATTCTTTCGTCCCGTGTCTCTGAATGTGATCTTGCTGTCGGATTTGGCTCCTTGGTCATGGGCAGCCCTGCGGGTAAAAGCCTACTGCGTCCTTGTAGAAATCCACTCCACCTGTTGGATGTAGGTGACCCTGGACCAATGGCATTATCATTATTTAGTAATGATAGTAAAAGAGGCAGTAAAAGAGGCAGTGGTGAAATTAACCAGAAGCCTCCGCAGTTCTGTGGACATATAGACAAAATTCATTTAGAGGTGGGAGGAGGCATTTTCAGGGGATGCTGCTGGGGACCTGCTGTGTCTTCACGAACATCTCCTTCTCCCTTCCCCACTCTCAGCATCACAAGTTTTTATTTACACACAGGGATTACCTGTGCCGTCACTCACTCTTCACACTGCCGAGGAAATGGCAGATGCTGGGTGCTGCACTGGGGAAATTGACCCCAGATCTGTTACCAGAGAACTGAATGAAATGTTCAGAGGTGGAGCTGAATGAATGGGGAGTTTTCACAGAGGCTCTGGTCGTGAGAATGATTTTAATTGTTTTGATCGTTGGTTGCTTTTTAGGATCCTTTTTTTGGGACCCCAGACAGCTTTTAAGCCCGCCATGGAGCGCATCATTATTTTAAGCTTAGCAAGAATCTTGATCTCAGCATTCTGTGTCTGAAGTACCGTGGGCGTTGCTCGCAGCTTGAGTTGGAGGGAGCAGGAGAGATTCGTCAAGACTGGTTTTGGTTGTCTTTGGGATGGGATTCTGGTGAAGCTGGTGCTGGAGTGAGGGAGTTTCTGTCTCGTGCCTCTTTCTTTTTAACTGCCAATAACCCAGGCCACATCCCCAAGCTCTGGATGCCTGGGTGTTTCTCTGAGCCTCTGTTTGCTTGAATTTTACAATATGTTAAAGGTTTAAAAATAAAATGGATCCCAGCTCCCTTCCCTCCCCTGTCAGCAGGGGTACATTTCTTTAGGTCCCTTCTTCCTAGATTGGAGATATTGTCTCATTTAAGCCTTGGCTGAAACCATGCCTTTTTGCAAACCTTCAGTATAAACTCTAGAAGGAAAAAACCAGTCAGTTTTATATTTTGTGCTAGTTTTACACATGCTGGTTTGATGCTTTTGGAGAACTAGGAAATCTTGGAGGAGCAAAGAGATCTCGATGAGGTTGGAATATGTGGGATGCCAGTGTCTGAATAGGCTGTTTTTAGGAAGGGGGGCTCTCCCTTCCTTTTGGCTCAGGGCTCTTTCCTTTCCTTCTGGGTGATCAGAAGTTTCATTTGGGAGCCAACCATCTAAACACGGTGGAGGAACAAAAAATGACTTCCACCATTGCTTCCCAGATTTTCAGGGAACCAGTTTTTGGTACCTCTTCCTTGCTCTATCGGCGATCCTTTGCATGCCCATTTCCTCAACTGCAAAGTGAGGGTGGGGGGAATGATCCCTTCCTCTCAGGGCTTTTGGGAGGATTATATGAAACCCATAAAGCACTTGATCTAGTTCTTGGGACATGGGAAATTCTCAGTAAATGTTCACTGTCATTATTTTTGTTATTGCTAGTTTGCTGGTCTGTATGTGCCTAGTGTCCCTCTGTTTATACCGAGAGGCTATGGAAGGACCTCAGCAGTAATTAAGTAGTCCAGTTGTGCCAGAGCAGAAACCCAACCTCCCAGATCCCAGGAATTTTCTGCTAGAGAAGCTTAAACATCCTGACTGACAACAAGCTCATATGCAGTGGCCAGATACTTGCAGGTAAAAGGCAGTTGTGGGGACGGAGTGGATTGGGGGATAGAATTAGAAGGCCCAGTCCTAGAACGGGTGCCTTTCCATCAAATTGAATAAGTCAAGGCATATATGTGTGAAACAGTCCAGAGGACACAGGGCAAACAACTTTCCTGAAGAACATCATGGTACAAATGGGGTATCCGACTGCTTGAGGAGTCAGGAGAGGAAGGCAGCCTTCCTTGTGGGGTCGCTTAATGGGTAATGTTAACTCACAGTTCTTGCCAAGTTACAGTGATGATCTTCACTGGAATGTCTTTCCATTTCCGCAAGTCGGCCGTGATCTCAAGAGCTGGGCTGGGTCTGATTCATCCTGGTTCCCTTAGAGCATAGGACATGGTAGACCATCAGTAAATACCTGTGTTGGAGACTGAGTGTGTTTGCACACTAATTGGAGGTAAAATATTTGGCTTTTTAGAAGACAGTAGATTTGGATGAGGGGAGAGAAATGTAGAGAGCATTTCAGGTAGGTTCAAGTGGTGACAACAGCCCATCCATACAGGGCACCAACCCTGTACTAGGCTCTGGTCTAAGCACTTTGCACTGATGAACTCATTTAAATTGCACAATGACCCACGAGGAAGATAGTGTCATTATTCCCATCTTACATGTAAGGAAACTGAGACATGGAGAGAGGTTAAGCAACTTCCCCAGGATCACGCAGCCCTGACCCTTTCAGCTAGAAGTTGAACCCAGACGCTGTGGCAGCTCGAGTCTGTTAGCCACCGCTCTATGCTGTCAGGTATCAATGCTGCTGACAGGAAAAATTAGGGAATTTGTGTGGAGTCCCCAGGTTTACATGCTTGTCGGAAGTGGAGGCCCCTTGTGGGGAATGATGAGCCGTAGGGTTGGGGCAGGGTGGAATGAGGGCTGAGAGGCAGTCTAATTGCTGAGTTTTGTTTTCAATCTCTGCAAGTTTTTTGAGTAGGTAGATGATGTAGCTCTTGCATTTAAAAAAAAAAAATTTCTGCCTCCTCTCATTTGGAGACTCTTCCCTGGGGTGTGTGTGTGCTCACATAAACACATGAGTAGATATTCTCTCCTGGAAATTTCCTTGCTTGAGTGTAAGCTTGGTGAGCTGAGAGAACGGTGTTGACCTTGCTCTCTACCGTGGCTTCGGGCTGATCATATGCAAAGCGCTCAATAAGCATTTGGTGAACTGGTCCAAATCATTTTTATGGCTGCAGCTTTCAATGTGTTGATGACTCTATGATCCGTGTCTATGCAAATCTATGTTTTATACTCCCAGCTGCCTTCTGTCATTTATCCTGGGGATGGCTTATTCCAGCGGAAGATGGCCTGAAATCTCTAAGCAGTCCTACTTCCCTTTTACTGAAATACTTGGGAGGGTGGGGGAGTCTTCCCTTAAAAACTATCTTCCTTTCCCTGTCCAGGGCTCTCTGTTACTGTTCCTGCTACTTCCAGATCCCTATTGCAAAGAGCCTCATCTGTCTTTTGAGTTGTTGTTGTTGTTTTTTTTAAATAGTCAGCAACATTAACAGAGTGTGCTATAGTACACAAAGGTATGCATCTTCTGTACTTCCTAAATATGTTAAAAAACAAACAAACAAACAAACAACTGTAACTAGCTCCGGCCCATAGTTCCTGTCTTCCAGGTCTCTGTGTTTCTTCCATTTCCACCATCATCCAGACTAGATATCAGATCTTTGCCTCTGTCTGTTGTGTTGGGTTCTCTCTTCTCATTCAATTTCTTCTTTCCCTTAGTCAAGCACATCTTGTTCTACTTGCCTTATTCTGTTCTCTATTTAGACTGTACGTGCTTGCCTCGCGGGCCTGGCAGGACCATTCTGCCGCCTTCTTGTTTGTCTTAAAGATACCTTTAGGAAATCTAATCCAAATGAGCCTAGCCCAATCCTGAAGATTAGGCTCCAAAAGATCTGTCAAGTGCGTTTTTTGCTGGCCTACACATGCTAATTTGCATGGTTGCCTCGGCTCCCTTAAGAAGACAATAATTGACTAAGTGGTGCTATGTGTTCCCAAGCTCTGCGCCAGTTTGGCACCTCTTCCTTCGCCTAAGTGAATTTCTCGCCATTCTCTCTGTTTTACTTGTCTTTTGTCTCCTGACCTCTGTCACCTTCCTGTCTCTGACCAGCTTCATCAAAGAATAGCCTTCACTCTGTGCCTCTTTTCCAATCTCTCCAACCTTATGGAAACTGCTGTTTGAGAAGCCACTGATTCCACCCGAACTCCAAAGCCAGTGATCCCCACCTTGCCACGTGATACCGTCATTTACCACGTGTGTCTTGAAACTTTCTGCTTGCTTCTCTTCTGCGTTGTGGAAGCTTGGTCTTCCCTCCTACCTCTCTGCCTGCCAGTCTCACTGCTTCCTGGCTGTTGTCTTCTCTTCTGGGTTCTTAAAATGCTGCACCATCTCCTCAGGTTCCAGCAATTGCCTTTTTAGCCTGGTCTTGCTTATATGACTTACA
The DNA here is from genome assembly GCF_010015895.1 of Lontra canadensis. Classification (NCBI taxonomy): domain Eukaryota; kingdom Metazoa; phylum Chordata; class Mammalia; order Carnivora; family Mustelidae; genus Lontra; species Lontra canadensis. The sequence continues at coordinate 1,091,563 of NW_022631052.1, forward strand.
CTCTCACTTCCTCTTGGCTTTCCTCCCTGTGTGCCCTGTGTTCATTATGGCCAGGATGTTCTACCAGTTTCTCAATGTCCCTGTCCTCTGTTTCCTCCCAACACAGACAGGCTTCTTTGCTCACTCAGTGAGCCAGTATGTGCCAATTTGGTTTCCTTGTTTCATTTAACAAACTACTACTCTCCCTAACCTTTTAGACAAGAAAACAGAGTCATCTGAAGCTACTTTCCATCTCCCCCTTCAGCCCATCATTTGCCAGGTCCTCTCTCTAAGCTGGACCTCTAGGATGACACTTGGGTTTACGCCTTTCTTTCTGTTCCTTACTGCCACCCCTCATAGAGCTTTGCTTGGACTGGTGCAGTAGTCTCCTAACCAGTTTCCCTGCCTCCAGTTTTCCCAGCTTTGATCCATTCTCCAAAGAGGATGGAATTCTTCCAAAGCACAAATTGGATGATGTCATTCTCCTACTCAGACCTTCAGTGGCATCACAGTGTGCGCAGAATTAATGGCCACTCCTGAACTTGGTATTCAAGCCTCATATGCCAAGACCCCAGCCTTCCTTTTCATTCATACCTCCTCCTCCTCCCCTGTGTCTGGGCACACTGCTCAACACTCACTGACGACAGGGACCATCATATCTTCCACCTCTTGCCTGAAACAGTGCGTTGCCCTTGGCAGGTCTTCAAAGAACATTTGTCAAATTGAAGTACACTAAAGTGGCCAGGGATTATGCCAGTTCCTTCTGCACAAGTGCTAATGGAAGCTGTCCTCTAGCGAGCACTTCTTGTGTGCCTAGAGCTGTGCTGAGTGCCTTACATGCATTATCTCACTCAGTCTTCCCAGTCTGGCCATCACTCTGCGCGGTAGTAGGTATTAACCCTGTTTCCAGAGGAGGACACTGAGCCTCAGGCAGACTGAGTTCTTTTCCTGATTTCTTGCAGGTAGTAACACATTGAAGAATTAGACCCATCCCTGGCTGCCTCCAGGAGCACTGTGCTGTCCTGCCTCTAACAGTTGTGACTTGGCTGGATTGTGCGGGACCTACGGGCTCGCCTAATAATAAGGGTGAGAGAGTGGCTCCTGCTGAGAATTCACTGTGGCACTGTTCCAAGTGCTTGACATTCTTGCTTAAACCCAGAAGCACCCATTGTTTTATAGCTAAGGAAACTGATCATGAAGCTTGGGTTTTTTAAGATTTATTTATTATTTGGGGGAGAAGCCAGGGAAGGGCAGAGGCAGAGGGAGGGAGAGAATCCCAAGCAGTCTCCATGCTGAGTACAGAGCCCCATGCAGGGCTTGATCTCACGACCCTGAGATCACGACCTGAGCCAAAGTCAAGAATTGGATGCTCAACCAACTGAGCCACCCAGACGCCCCAAAGCTTGAGTTACTTCTTGAAGTTCATGCACCTTGCATGTGGCAGAAAATGGCCAACTTTTCCAACTTTTAACTTTAGAGTTGACATAAGTATTCTTTGTTTTGGGGCACAAACCGTGGTACACTCCTTAAAAGCCCAGGATTTGGAATCGAAGATGTGGGTTCCCACCTAGGCTTTGCCACTCACCACCTGTGTGAATGAGGCATTTAGCTTCTCCCAGCATCAATCCCACCATGTATAGAGTAGGGGTTGTTACGGCGCTTACCTGCTAGGTTTGTTGGGGGGAACACAGAGAGTATGTGATGTTAGCACCTGGAGCAGAGTGAGTGTCATTTCATAGTCTTGTGGTTTTGGGGTGAGGCTGGGCCGACGGATGCTTTCAACTCTCCCTTCGTCCCTGCTTGAGTTTATAAAGACATCTTGCTGGTTTCTGCCCATTGAGACAATCAGGCTCCACGTGGGGTTCCTGACAGATGTCCTAATATCTCCATCCAATTTTTTACTCTGAATGGGGTCCGTGATGTGTTGGCTAAACCAGTTCCTTCCATAAAACATGCTTGAGGCTTCTGGTGGGATCTAGTTCCAGTGGGGTCTGGAACTTGGTGCTGGGGAAATGGGCTATGCCCAACCTGGGTGGCACATACTCCCACCCATCCCCCAGTGCTTGAGTGTCCCCTGGAGGGGACAGTGCGTGTGTCATCATGACACTGCTGTCCTAGAACCAGTGTATCTGGGCACCTCCCAGGCAAGGTCCAGAAAGCTTTATCGTGCCAGCACTGATTCCGCATACTTCTTGTTTTGGATTCCTTTGTCCACTGTGACCTTTCACTGAGGCTGCCTGGGGCTCAGAAACATTTGGCATACCATTCATTCACCCATTCAGTCACTCCGCAAATATACTGCTCTAGGCCTTACGGCATAACTGAACAAGACAGACAGGGTCCCTGCCCTCAAGGAGCTAGCATTCTGTTGTGGAGACAGAGGATAAATAAGTTCATAAATAAGAGATTTGCAGATGTTGGTGAGGGCTGCAAAGAAATTAGAACCTGGGGTGGGGAATGACCACCTTGATCCCCGAGGCCAGGACTAGCCTGCGCGTGTCCAGTGAGCACAGAGCCCAGAGGGTGGAGCTTCCTGGCACATGGGGAGCTGGGTTTTGAGGTTGGATGGGCCTTCAGGTTTGGATTCTGACTGGGGACGTGGTACATGTGGTTCTCATTGACTGAGTGTGGTGGATGGAAAGGCAGTAAGAATTGGACTCAACGAGATAAGTTAGGCCCCTGCGGCCATCCAGGAAGGAGGCGGAAGTATGGCATTAACCCACACAGTGGGGCACTGGCTTAGAGGTGGGGACTGTGTGAGATGTCCCACCAGTAGCTACATTTCCATTAATTATGTGACTTTAAATAAATGCTTCTAGAGTTACATATTAATCGTTCCAAGCAAATGCTCTAATTCAGCCGGAGACCACTGCTGTGTGTGTGTTTGGGAGAGAGTGGTGTAGATGGGTAGGGAAGGGTGCCCCAAAGCTAGCTAGACTCTGAAAGTTTAGTAGAGACGTATTTTTAATATTTCCAACTGTTCATGATGGACACCACTTGTGTATTTTTAAATGGGCTTATAAAGTTAGTTCATAAATTTCAGAATGCTCAATCTTAAAAGCCAATATATTTTTGGAACAGAATGCTGATGAGTGTTTTATTTTTTGCACCATATTACATCTTGCTGTTGCATGTATTTTTAGTGCTGTTGGCCACAATTAAGGTAGGGCCCTCAGCTGAGCTAATTTTGATTCCCTGGGTTTAGACTCAAGTATCTGTTCTTGGTTATCTCGAGAAGATCTGTGATTTGTGATCTGGGTCCTCTGGGATCTGGTGGTATCTTCTGCAGTCTCGGGTTCCTCTTCCCAAGGGAATAAATGGTTGGCTTGATGGCTTAAGCATGATCTTCATTATTATGGCAGTGACCAGAGATACTCAACGCATAGGCTTCCTTGAAGATGGAAGTACGGATTGTCTCTTCTTTGGCTAGGAAGCATTCTCTTGGTAGCTTTATTAAGGAATTTTTTTGAGTCATGTGGATTATTATAGACACCAGGAAAACTACATTTTATCATTTGTACTTAAATGTTGAAGTTACATGGAAAGCAATTTTTAGGTCACATCTAACACATTTTAAGCAAATATTCTTTCTGCTGCAGCAGAACCCACCGAACCCGACCTTCCCTTGGTGTGACATATACCATTACCTCTATTAATACTTGTTGGGCCCCTGTAATTATAAAGCAGGTGTGTATATCAGGAAGAGATGTTGATTTCAGAGTAAATTTTTCTAGAAAATAGAAGCTGGAAAAAAAGAGGAAAACCCAAACTTGGCTTTGTGCTCGAAGAGACAGCACTGCTGTGTGTGGGCGGCTGGCTGCATGCTCCCGCTGCTCAGAAGTGCCTTTTTTCTCCATGGGTATAACTGGCTGTGTATCAGAGATGTGGCCAGGAGGAGTAGGCAAGCAAAGTGTGGGCAGGCTGCATGTTCTTTTATTAACATCCTTATTGTACTGCATCTCATCGAGCCCCGAGCATGAACCAGCTTGGGCCCCTGAAGTCTGTACTGTTTCCTATTTAATTACCCCCCCCCATCGAGCCACCAAATGAAGGAGGAAGAGTTGCTCTTGTGTGTGCGTTGACCTGTTCCTGGAGGTTGCTATGGACTGACCTGAATGGAAGTTCTTGGGCACCCGGGCTGCTCTGGACTCAGCCTTGGAGCTGCCCTCCCAGCATTGCCCTCAGCCAGTCACAGATAGACGTTACCTTCCCTTGAGTGATCCATTTCTCTTTCTCCTGTAAGCTCCCTCCTCTGGGTCTCTGCAGCGCTGTTCTTGGGTTGCTTCTCTTGGGTTTGTCCAAGGCTGACCGGCCGAGAAGTAGCAGTTGGGATTTGAACCTATGGCCATTGGGTTGCAAGCCCAACTTTGAAGCAAAACCCAGTTCTGCTGCCCCACACCAGCGCCCACATCATTGTAATGGGGTAGGAGCATGTAGAGGCCATAGGAAAAAGCCATTCCCTTAACTTCAGTGCCATCCTGCAGGATTGTTGAGTGAGTTCAGTGACGTAACTTGTAACTCATAAAGTATCAAGTATAGTGTCTGACGCGTAGTTAAGTTTCAATGAATGGACACTATTATTAATGACAAAGGTAGTGGCATTAATTCTCTCTTCTACGTTGCTTCTTGTTTGAGGATGGGAATTCTGACTTTCTTAACTAGGAGTCTACATGAGAAATAAGTAGAATACAAATATGTTGAGCCATACCTGTCTCTAGTATGTTTCTCTTACAGAAGTAATTCATGGAAATGGCATAGTGACGTATTAAAAATAAGGGTAAGAATATCTTTAATCACTGTCTGAAATCTGTACATTGTCTTGAAATTCATAGTCCACAATGATGAACTTCAGAATTGTGTCCCCACTCAAGGAGTGACCAAAAGGCACCAGTACCAAGTGGCCTGGCCAAAATGCCACCTCGAGCTGAATGCTGGGGACAGTCATACCACGAGTTTTAAATCCCTAGACCTGAAATCGCAGGTGCTTTCTTCTAATTAGCATCCTGCTTCTCAATCCTCTTTGTACGTTAGAATCACCCAAGAGCTTAATAAAATGGCGCTGCCCGGTCCCCTCTCCCAGTCAGTCTCTGGTTTAATTGGTCTAGTTGGGTCCTGTATATCAGGGTCTTTTGTTGTTGTTGTTTTGTTTTTTATAAGACTTTATATTTTTGAGAGCAGTTTTAGGTTCTCAGCGATAGTAGCAAGAGGTGTAGAGGTTTCCTATTTACTCCCAAATGGGCACAGCCTCCCCCATCATCAACATCTCCCACCAAGAGGGTATTCTCATTATAGTTCCTGAACCTATAGGCACACGTCATCATCCCACAGTTGACCTTAGAGCTCACTGTTAGTGTTGTGTTTATTATGGGTTTGGACAAATGTGTAAGGACCTGGACCCACCATCATAGTATCCCATGGAATATTTTCACTGCCTTACATCAGTATTTTATAAAATCTTCCTAGGCGATTCTAATGCGCAGCCCGGTTGAAGACCAGGGAAGTTCCAGAAAGCTGTGAGGACCTTTACCCCTACTCCATTCCTCCAGCCTTAGGTACAGTCTGGGTTCAGTACCAGCATTCTTACCATAGCTTTTTTTTTAGGTGTGATTTTTATTTATTCTAAAAGAGAGAGAGAGAGAGAGATTTCTTTAGCACCTTTATTCTGAAGAGCTCTTAATTGCTGTACTTAGAACTTCTAAACACTGAACGTTTGTCAAGCATCAAAATAGCTATCAAAATAAAAAGAAGGACCTGGATCTCAGGAGGTGAGGAGAGCTGTCTGACGGTCTCCCATGAGTGCAGGTGGGTGGGGGGGCGCATATCCATTTGATTCTGGGCCTCAATAATGAGTGACCTAGAAATGCTTTTTTTTTTTTTTTTTTGAACAAGCAATCAGCTTTTATACCTACAGCAACGCACTTTAAAAAGTAAATACTGCTGGATCCTGTCCTCCATTTGTTGTCAAGTTTTGGGGCCACTTCCCACCCCAACATCAAGCACCCCCTGTAATCGTTCTTCTAGAAGGGGCTGTATTCAGTCGCTAAGAGCTATGGCCTCTGCTATCGTTGCTGACCCAGGTCAGGGTGTAAATTAGTGACATGTGGGTGTCTCCTGATTACTAAAGGACCGGGGACCCCATGTGTGGATTATCCCTCCCTCCTTGGGGGGTTTGGGTCTCCTTCTCTAGCCTACTCAACACAGAGAAGTGAGGTATATAGGAGGTAGCAAAGGCAGCCCAAGGTCATGCCAAGCAATGCATTTCATTTCAGATTAAAAAGAAAAAGTGTGCATGTGTGTGGGTTTTGGCTAGATTTTAGATAGAAAATAAGCTAGTGAGAGCTCTAGAACTAGATTAAAATTTTTGCCCAAAGTGTTGTCAAAAAATCTGTTTCTGGATTTCAATCCCTGTTGCCCATTTTTTTTCTGTGAACAATCAACATTTGTTTTAATGTGAATAATAGCATGGAATACTTTCAGCCCCCCCGAGTTTATTATTTCAAACAACTGTTCTAGGCCTGCGAGGCATGTGGTATTTATTTACACTGTTGCATGGGTTGTGTTGATAGAAATGACAATGACGGTAGCCAAGGTTGACATTTATTGAGCCCTTGTAATGCGCCAGGCGCTGTGCCAAGGGTGATATCCGGCTGATCTCATTTAACCCTCACAAGAACTCTTTGAAGTAGGTTGAGAATTATCTCCATTTCACAGATGAGGAGACTGAGGCTCCCTAAGTGGCAGAGTCAGATTTTGAACAGAGCAGCATGCCTCTGGGTGTCCACTGCAGCATGGATGTAGGGAGCTGTCACTGGGGTACAGCCAGCCGGCCAGCCCTGCCGTGCCAGCCCTTGCCACTGGGCCAGGGAGAGAGGGCTAAGTTGCTGCAGGAAACAGACCTCATGTAGGCCAGGAAGTAGTTTGGGGCATCAGAAAGCAGAATTTCACTCTCTGGTAAGAAGTGACTGCTCACCGATGACTGGCTCTTGCAACCCTGTTACCAAGGCAACAAAGATGGGCACGTGGGGCTGTGGTAGGCTCTGTCACATGTCCCTCTGAGCCCAAGAACCTCTGCTGGCTATTCCTCTCCCCTTACCCTTCACCCACCCCAGGGTTCATGCCCAGGGTGCCAATCCCTGAGGGCAGCTGCCCTGAGTGAGAGGTGTCCTCTCCACCCATAACTCACTGCTTCTTGGGACGAGGCAGAGTGTGTGAGTGACATATACATGTATGGGTGAGCGCCTCCTTTCTGTGGAGAGGGCCTCCTTCTAGCCACCTCTCGGGAGGCCATGCTGCATTCTTTTCATGATGCCATCCTGGGCACTCTGTCAGGTGCGCCTGTCAGTCCTGACCTCCAGCTCTCCGTAGAGACCAGCAGAGATCATTTGCAACTTGGCAGCTCACCTCATAGAATGATAGAGGGTAAAGAGTTAAGACCCAGCTAGCTTCAGGCTGGAGCCCTGTGTGTAAGTCCGTGCTTAGGAAGCGTACCAGTCTCTTATTGCTGCTGTAACACGTTGCCTCAAGTAAGTGGCTTAAAACAGCATGAACTATATCACCTTGGAGTTCTGGATGCCATGAATCCAAGGTGGGTTTTTCTGGGCTGAAACCAGGACGTAGACAGGGCTGTGCTCTGTGGAGCCTCTAGGAGAGAATCGGTTTCCTTACCTTTCCCAGCTTCTAGAGGCTGCCCAGATTCTTTGGTTCCGGGCCCCTTCCTCCGCCTTCAAAGCTAGCAGCGTAGCATCTTTGACTCTCTCTCTCTCTCTGACCCTGACCTGACTTCTGCTGTCACATTGCCTTCCCTCCTCTACTTTTGTCTCTGAAGGACCCTTGTGATAACATCACATCTTCCCAGAAATCCAAGATAATCTCCCCATCTCAGAACTCTTACCTTAGCCCCTCTGCAAAGTCCCTTTTGAGTCCCGTGACTCAATGCCAAGTAATGGATTCACAGGTTCCCGGGATCAGGACACATACAAGTTGGGGGTAGGGGACTTACTTGGTTCACCATAATAAGCATTAGCTGGGGTTTTTGGTCTTTTTTTTTTTTTTTTTAATTTTTTATTTGAGAGAGAGCAGAACGAACGAGAACACGAGTTGGGAGAGGGAGAAGCAGACTCCCTGCGGAGCAGGGAGCCCGATGTGGGGCTCTATCCCAGGACCCTGAGATCATGATGTGAGCTGAAGGCAGACACTTAACGGACTGAGCCACCCAGCCACCTGCTTTAGCTGTTTTTATAAAATGGAACAGAACCAAATTGGCTAGCTTGGGGCTAGAAGAACCAGTAATTTGATCAGTATTGTTACTGATGATGTTTGTTAGGCACTTGCTGTGTAAGCTCACTCTTGCCTCAGGGCCTTTGCATCTTAGTCTCCTTCCCTGGAGCATGTTTCCTTCCAGAACTTGGATGGCTAGCACCTTCTTATCCTTCAGGTCCCAGCTCAGATGTCACTACTCAGAGAGGCCCTTCCTGGTGACCCTTGCTTAGACCAAGTCCCTGACCCATTCCCTTCTCTCACACCATAGCCCCCTGTGTCCTTCTTCGGCATCATCTGTAACTTTTTGTTTGTGGGTTACCCGATGCATGCTGTCTGCGCTCTGCTCCGGGAGTGCGGGCGCCCTGGCTGTCTTGTTCATAGCTGTTCTAGTACCTGGAACAGAGCAGGGGCACAGTGCGTATCTGTTCCGTGAGTAGGTGAAAGAAGCCAGGTAGGCACAACGCCGTGCGTTTAATGATCACGCTCCCCTCTGTGAGAGGTCCCTTCATTGTCACATCTCACAGATACGGCAACCAGGGCCTGGAGAGGTTGAAGCGTTGCCTCAGGTCCACGGCGACTGAGTTTACACCCAGGTCAGCCAGAGTTCTTGCTTCCGTCCACCTCTCTGCCTCGTGGCCTTGAGGTCATCAGAAGCTTCTTGAACCAGCTCTGTGGACAGCTGCAGAACCCTGGCAGGTCCCTTATCTCTGCTGCGGTTTCTGAAAGCAGCTTTTCCGAACCACCTGCTGGCCGCCTTGACGCTGGCTTTCTTCTTATCTAGGTCTGTCGTGTCAAGTCTGGACTCCCCTGCCAAGACTAGCTCCATGGAAAAGAAACTTCTCATCAAAAGCAAAGAGCTGCAAGACTCCCAGGACAAGTGTCACAAGGTATTTATTTCCGCAGCCGGCCTCCCTCCTTGCTCCAGGATCCTCCCGTCAATGTACACCAAGGGAGCCACCCGGGGCCGCTGCGGGCACTGAGCCACCTGATCCATACCGAGCGGGCGAGGCGCTCCCTCCCTCGCTGAAGTCTCGCCTCCAGCAGCTCAGAGGGAGATGAATTCAGGCCTTGACGTTGCCGTCAATCCTTTAAATCTTAACCAGAGGAGGCCCTGGATTTAGAACGGCCAGTTCCTCAGCATGACCCAGCCCGATGTCTGCTTCTTCCGGCAGGTGGCGTGGGTCCTCACCTGTGGCCGCGATGCCTCCCATCTGCTTTGAGTGATGCGAAGTCTCTCTTCTTAGTCCTTTAAGCCTCCTGCTTATGTAACTGCAGCCACTGTGTTGACTATGCTCAACGTCTCTTAACGCTCACTGTTCCTGCCCCAGGGCAGCTCTCTGGAAGCTCCTAAAACCCACTCCTTGCCTGGGACTCCTCTAAGAGTGCAGACGAATACATATCTCCTTGCCCTGTCCGGGATTGGTCCTCTAGATCTTTGCAAGGAGATGGGGGGGATCAAGATGGATTTGGGATAAAATTAAAGTGACGCGTGCCAAAAACCCAACCAAACCCAAAAAGCATACAGGTGAAAAATGGTGATTGTGGCTTCCTTGCTCACTGGGCTAGAGAAGTGACCAAGTGTGAACCGAGTCTTGGATGAGAGGAGTGACTTAGCATTGGTGACTGTCCTTACGAAGAACTGTGCACCCCCCTGGGCGAAGAAGCAATGGTATTTCCTTCCCAACCTTTGGCGCATTAGTGCCAGCCCAAGCCACCAGGTGGTTTCGGAGGCTGCTTGAGATTTGATTGCTCCTAACGGACCTCCATGGGCCCTTTTAACCTGTCGATGTGTCTGTTTCAGATGGAGCAGGAAATGACCCGGTTACATCGGAGAGTGTCAGAGGTGGAGGCTGTTCTTAGTCAGAAGGAGGTGGAGCTGAAGGCCTCTGAGACTCAGAGATCCCTCCTGGAGCAGGACCTTGCCACCTACATCACAGAATGCAGTGTGAGCCTTCCCCAAAGCCCCCTTCCCTTGGAGGTGGCCTTGCTGTTGTGTGTGTCTCATCCTGTTTCGTGACGGCTTCATGAGGCACATCACAGCCGATGGCAGAGCGTAGAGACAGAGAGAGAGAGAGAGGGAGGGAGTGTTCCAAGGCAAGCTGTGTGATTGGCAGGTTAACCAGAACCAGGTGGGAGGTCCCAGAACAGTGAGGACTGGGCTCTAGCAGTCCAGGTAGGCTGCGGAGCCTGGACGCGGGCCTCGACGTCACTGCGGTGAGCGGCCAAGGGGCCGAGCGCCTCTCAGGCCTGTATCCCATCCACCACCCACAGCCTCAAGAGCCCGACTCCTAAATGAGCACAGGAACATGTATTTTGAATCTGCCCGAGATCTCTTTTCCATTGCTTAGAACCAGTGCAGCAACGAGAAAACTCAGCCTGTAAAAAACAAAAGGAAAAAAAAAAACAAACCCCAAAAACAAAAACCCAGCCCTCACTCATTATTTACCATATGACTTTTTTTTGTTTTGTTTTGTTTTGTTTTGTTTTTTTTCCTTTCCCTCACAAGAGTAGACTGTCTTTTCCATTGTCTTGTTAAATTTTTCATTCAGGTGTTTTTTTAATGTGGCCAATTAAACAGTCTGAAGAAGTTGAATCACACATTTTTCCAGTTTTTTTCACAAGGGAGAGGAAATCTATAGAACGTGGCTGATTAAGAATAACTGCTATGTTTCCATTCCAGATTTGGCTGCTTTCAGTGGTGGGTGAAGTTATTCAGATATGTGTTTCAGATCTGTATTTCAGTGCCACTGAAGCGTTGAGGGAACCTTATGGATGAAAGGTGTCCAGAAAACGTAAGCCAGGAGGTGGAATTAGACTCCTTGGGGTCTTAAATGACAATTAGGCGAGAAGGAAGTCATTGCTACTTTGAAAGAGGATCTATACCGGGGAGTCCTCTAATCCCCGATATTCCAGAAAAGTCTTCGTAGCCCTCCCAGTGGTGGTTTAGCGAAAGGCTAAGGGATCCTGCTGGTTTTCAGTCCCAGACACACAAGTAAGTATCTGCCAGGAGAGGTAGACAGAGGGAGGAGGCAGGTGGTGATGCTGGTTTGCAGTTTCAGGCCGGACCCGAGAGAATACAAAGGTTGAGATGATGTTTCTTGAACCCGAGGGGTTTTACAGGATGAAAAAAGCCGGAGCCAGCAACCAACTGGAAGTTGTCAACTTTGCTCCGTCACCTGAAAGCGTCTTGGTGTCTGCGAAGCAGCTTGCAAGCTCCCTTAATGAATCTTTTCAAACCGAGCAGGAACCACAGGGCACCCCTATTAAAATTTTTGCTTTCCTCAGAGCTTAAAGCGAAGTTTGGAGCAAGCACGGATGGAGGTGTCCCAGGAGGATGACAAAGCACTGCAGCTTCTCCATGATATCCGAGAGCAGAGCCGGAAGCTCCAGGAAATCAAAGAGCAGGTATGACGGCTGCTGGGCCACGGGGCGGCACCTCGGACCTCTAATTCCAGGGGAGGTGTGTTTCGGGAGGGGCAGGGGGAGGGAAGGAGGGTGGGGGCGGAGAGAGAGCTATGTAGGTCATTTGGAAACTGTGGATGCTCCACGGTTTATATAAATGGTGGAGCGCTTGTTCTAGCTCCTTTTGAAGTCTGCAGCCCATCATGGCCACTCTTTTCAATTAAAGGTGTAGCTTTAGAACAAAAGTGGCCAAACTGTGGCCCATGGGGCGAATCTGGCTCACCCCCTGTTTTCCACGGCCACGAGCTAAGAATGGCTTTTGCATTTTTAACTGGTTGGGGGAAAAAAAGCGAAGAAGAATATTTCATGACATGTGAAAATTATATGGAATTCAAATTCCAGCATCCATAAATAAAGTTTGATTGGAACACGGCCATGCCCATTCATTTATGTAGTGTCCATGGCTGCTTGTCATGCTACAGTGGCAAGGGTGGGTAGTTGTGACAAAGACCATATGGCCTACAAAGCAGAAGTTACTTGCTATCTAGCTTTTTACAGAAAAAGTTTGCCAATCTCTGCTTTAGACCATCAAAAAAATTAATATTTTTATAGCTTTTCAGGGGCACTTTAAGTTTTTGAGGGAAGCCAGGTTATTTCTTTTCTTCGTTTCTTTCCTTTTTTTTTTTTTTTTAAGATTTTATTTCTTTATTTGAGAGAGAGTTAGAGAGAGAGCAGGAATGAGAGGAGGAGCAGAGGGAAAGGGAGAAGCACACTCCTTGAGGAGTCTCAGTCCCAGGACCCTGGAATCATGACCTGAGCCGAAGGCAGAGACTTAACCTACTGAGCCACCCAGGCGCCCTGAAGCCAGGATGTTTCATAGTTTAACTTGGATAGAGAGAGAGAAGAAGTGTTTGAGAGGCAAAGGCCGCATCAGAATTAACCTGGGAAATCTGAGTGCAGAAAGCCATCCCCTGAGTGTTCAGAAAAGAGAATCAAGATGTTTAAAAAGTCTACTTACTCTCGGTCTGTCTCTCTCTCTTCTTCTTTTTTTTTTTTCCTTTCTATAAGGATTTTCTTTCTGGATGGTTCCTTTTTATTTTGCTTTATTGTTTCCTTTTTAGCATGGATTTTTTGGTCCTTTGAAGAAACTGTAAATAGAAACTTTAATGAAGAGATGGCAATGAACGATTGGGAGAGCTGAATTATCAGCTACCAGGCAACTCATTCATTTCAGAACATCTAATGGAAGCAATGATGGGAATGAACATTTTTGTCCCCGAGTAGCACAGACTTAGCCATTGTGGGGAGGGAGGGGGGAGAGGCTAATGCAGGAGACTCCAACAAATCATTTGATCTGTTAACTTTTCCCTAAAGAAAGAATGAATGTTTTGGGGTTTTTGTTGGCACAATCTGTGTACCACCTTACTATTTGAAACTGATCAGTTATTATCCTCTTGCTTGATCAAGACATTATAAACAAACCCACGAAGGTAATGTTGGCAATCTGTTCTGGACATGGATATTAATCTTAGAGATTTTTGAAGGTTACACATAGAATTTGAAAAGTCTGCTCTGACAGTTGACTCATTGCCCCTTTTATCAACATAGGTTTTCATCCTAAAAGTTTCAAGGGACAGGATTCTTTTTCTCCCATTAGTTCAATGTGTTTGGAGATTTGCTTTTGGGGACATCCTGGGGGAAATGAAAGCCGCATTTGGCCACCAGAGGGAGCAGCTGGTGGCCACGACTTCCATAGAAACTGAATTTTCAGGACATTTTGAAAAGGTACATGCTGGTGGTTGAGTTCAAAGAGATGTCTTTGAGGATTCATACCACAGTTGGTATACATGTGGAGTTTTAGATTTAATGACTGCTGAAAGTTCCACCAGGGTGGAGGGCGGGGCAGAAAACTTCTCCGCTTCTGATTTTCTTTCTCATCGGAAGATGGATTTATTAAATTGGCTTTTGGTGAGTTTTGGGAGACCAGAATGTCTGCAGTCCAGGAAAAAGCATTTCCTGCTTCTCAGCAGAATCCTAGGGTTTGGTTTGTGATTTGTCGATTCCTCCCAGAGTTGGCATTTATTACCCCCACGTTTTCTCTCCAAAGCTAACTTCTGCACAGCTATTCATTTTTTAATTTTCTGAACATTGTGCTTCTGCTTAGCCACCCCCTATAGGGTGTTTGCATTTGGTTCATGATAAAAACACCTAAGAGTCTCAGGCGATTGCTCAATTCATGTACTATTACTAGGGTTGCTGATGAACCTTGACCCTTCTTCAGGAAGGAAAATGGAGTTTGAGTAACGTAGAAGGTGTTAGCATTTTGGGATTTCTGATGGAGTAAGAGTATGTCTTTCTTCCCACAAAACTCTGAGGCTCCATTCAGAAGATATACTTTAGGGCAGACCTCGAAAGTTGTCCACGGTTCCCCATCTTGATCCCACTCAGCACTGACTGACAGTCCATCCCATGCCAAGACGCGACCGCTGTCTCTCAGCTCTCCTTGGAAACAGACGCAGTTATTTTCTCTCAGACTCTTCCTGAAGCAGGGATTTGGTCAGCTGTTGGATTTAGAGGATTTCCGTGAAGGAGGCAGCATTATAACAGTGACTCAACAGATGAGGTAGAATTCCTTTTGCTGCTTGTAGCAAGCTGGGCACCCCAAGAGCTCAGATGGCTGATAGAGATGTTGTCGGATTCTGGCCTTCCTCCCCGTGGGCGCCGACAGCTCAGGAAAGAGAGACGTTGAGGGGAAAGAACAACACTCTGTTCTTGCTCTTGACAAAACACAAAAATCACTTACCCCTCTTGCCGACAGAAATTCCAGACAGAAAAAGGAGCTTGAGGGTAAAAGATGCCCAAGATTTTCTCTCAGCTCTTTGCTTCCTCTAGAGCTTAGGGTTTGTTCCTGTGAGCAAGCCAGCAGTACTTTAAGGCACCCATAAAAGGCTTACACGTTTTTTGTTCTTGTTTTTAGTGAGAAGAAAAACAGTGAGCTTTTAGGTCAAAGAAACTGTTTTCGCAGATAATACTCATGTTTTTGTGAATGCCATTTTGTGAATGCCATGTTTTTATGAATGCCATTGTAAAATATAATTTTTTAAAAAAGATTTTGTTTATTTGAGAGAGCATGAGCATGAGTAGGGGGTGGGGCAGAGGGAGCAGCAGGCTCCCCACTGAGCAGGGAGCCTGATGTAGGGCACGATCCCAGGACCCTGGGATCATGACCTGAGCCGAACTCAGATGCTTAATGGACTGAGCCACCCAGGCGCCCCATAAAATATGATTTTTAATGCTTTTTTTTTTTTTTTTTTTAATGGAGGAGGGGATCCAGGGAGGCACAGTGCCAAGAGCCACAAAAGTCATAATCTAACCCTGGCCAAAAGGGCCAGAAAGTAAAGGATTCAAGTAAAGGATGCGTCATTTCACATAACCCAGCTCATGTTCCACTCTCTCAGTTCAGATAACTGTAAGCAGGTTGTGAAGACCTTTGGTTCTGGAACCCAGCATCAGCCACTTTGTGCACTCCACGACTGCCTGGTGCCCCACAACTTCTGGGACTGACCTTCAATAATAGTATGCTTATGGGTGGGCACAGCGAAATGAGACCGTGCTGTACTCAGGGCTCATTATTTTCATCTCCCAATTACACAGAGAGGTGTGCTTGCATGAAAACTATCCAGTTTTCTTTAAGAACATTACCTCCGCTTTAGTGTGCTCCTGAGGGGATTGCCTGCTACAGTTGGATGAAAGGTTTGCTTTAGATCCTATTATTTAAAAAATCTATTATTATGTTTACCGGTTAAAAACATGTCCTTGCTTAATTGATACCTCTTCAATGATTTCCTGGGAGAACAGATCTTAGAGATTTTCACTGTATATTGTGAATATCAAAGATGATCTTGACTCAATTCTTTATTCTTTTCATTTTAAGTCCTTCCCCCCACCCTGAGTCACCTTGGATTGGATACATGTTCATTCAGAATCCCCATATGCATATGCTTTTGATTTTGCTAACAGAATATTTTTATACTTTGCCCCAAAGTTTTCAGAATCATTTCTCTTGGTAAATCCAATTTTGAAAAACCGATTCAAATGTTCTGTTTTGATTTTAGAAATTCATTTTGGAAAAGGTCAGGCTGTTTGGATCACTTTAAAGGTTTGCTCGAAGGAACAAGATAATTCTTTCTCTGGAGTTTTGCTCACAAGTTATTTTGACCAGAGCCAGCATTTCTGACTCTTCCAAATTTCAGGGTGACTTGCATTCAAGAGCATTGTTAAGTCCATCATTCAGTTTTGGTCCCAGAGAAGTTAATGGTCAGAAACCGACATGATGAGTTTCACCTTCCAAGATTCTTTCCACCGAGATTTCCAATTACCCCCTTGCGCCATCTGAAAGGTTAATTTTAAAACTAGTACCATGTCTAATTGTGTTAGGAGCACATGACTTCTAAAGGACAAATCTATATAAATGATTACCCTTGGAAGAAAGCTACATGTAAGCAGTTTATCCTGGTTGTTTAAAGAACATCCCTTTCAAGCTCTCCTGGGTTACAAACGCCTTCAGGTTCTGTGCTGCTTGTGTGGTATTATTTGCTCAAAGGCTTTTATTAGATACAGGTACACATGTTCCAAATGGTGTCACTAATGATACATAATCTACATTAAAACAGTTTAAAGATTTTTATTGATTTATTTGAGAGAGTGGGAGAGCAGGTGAGGGGAGGGGTAGAGGGTGAGGGAGAGAAAGAGAGAGAATCCCAAGCAGACTCCATGCTGAGTGTGGAGCCCGACATAGGACTCGATCTCACGACCCTGAGATAACCTGAGCTGAAACCAAGAGTCGGACACTCAACCGACTAAACCAACCAGGTGCCCCTACCTACATTAAGTTACTTTAAAGACTTAATATACTTATCTCCCTCCTCGCCCTCCCTACACCTCTCCCTTTGCCCATTTTGATCCATCTCTTCTTTAGGACCACGCCCTGCCAATCTGTCTTCAATGTGCATCTTCCTTCCCATGGTCCATTGTCTTCTGTCTTCACTGCTTGCCTTTTTTTTTTAGGAGTTCTAAAGTTTGCCTTTCTTCCCTTGCCTGCTCTTTAGGAGTACCAGGCTCAAGTGGAAGAAATGAGGTTGATGATGAATCAGTTGGAAGAGGACCTTGTTTCGGCAAGGAGACGGAGTGATCTCTATGAATCGGAGTTGAGAGAGTCTCGGCTCGCTGCTGAGGAGTTCAAGCGGAAAGCGACAGAATGTCAGCATAAACTAATGAAGGTAGCCAAGCCGCCTCTCAGAAGGCTGTTTTTGGGGTAGAACTCCCGGCTGATCATAGTAAGAATCAAGGGAATACTAGCTTAATGAGTGTATGTTTGGGGAATAAGGGAGTACTCTGCAAAGTTCCTGGTCTTTTTTTTTTTTTTTATAGAAGATAACATAGTTATCATCATCATCATCATCATCATCATTTGGCCGTAGAGATCAAGAAAATATGTTTTATCTCTTAAATTACAGGCTAAGGATCAAGGGAAGCCTGAAGTGGGGGATTATTCCAAACTGGAGAAGGTATTTTCCATTACTGATCCTGTTATATTTGGTAGACAATCTGTAAACTTTTTTTTTTTAAAGATTTTATTTATTTATTTGAGAGAGAGAGCTCACACATGTGGGAATGGGGGTGGGATGGGGCAGAGGAGCAGAGGGAGAGGGACAGGCAGACTCGGGCTGAGTGTGGAGACCAACGCAGGGCTCCATCTCAGAACCAATCACGAGCTGAAATCAAGAGTAGGACTCTCAACTTACTGAGCCACGCAGAGGCCTGATAATCTTTTAAATGTTACTCTTTACTGCCAGACATTGGTTAACAATACTCTTGCAATGGATAGAGAACTCTCTAGCAGGTTTATTTTGACTGTCGATCTCTGGGCAACCACGTTTAGCTTTAACTGTTGTTATAAAAGGGATGAAAGATACCTCATTTTTTATCATTTACTGATCACAGTAACATACAAACCGAGACACCTAATAAAACATAGATGAAAATTTCTGTAATCTTAAGGCACTGGGCAACTTTGATTCTCTTGCCATTTGTGTATTGTTGGTTCTAGTAGAGTAGCATGGAGGTTTTCATGGGGACATTCAAAGACTTCTCTGATAGGTCTTGATTCTTTCTCTCCATTAGTGGGGGCTGGAAAACAGAACAGAAAGACCCCACAGAAACCCTCAGACAATAGCACTGCACTAAATGTAGCCAGCCATTCATGCCACCTTACCTTTTGCTTTATTTCCCGGAATTTTAATTATAGATCAATGCTGAGCAACAGCTCAAAATTCAGGAGCTCCAAGAGAAGCTGGAAAAGGTAAGCCTGAGGTGATTTTTTTGGGAACTTACCCCTCATTTCCAAATACTTTTCTTTGCCTTGTCCTGGAGCCCAAAAGATGAAAAAGAATTAGTCAGCCAGCACCGAGGAAAATGAAGGGGGAGTGAGCTATTACCTGAAAATATCAGAGTTCTGAATATAGTTTTTCCTTTTGACACATGTCAGCTGTGTTTATTTTTAAAAACCTAAGCTGCGTGAGACTCTCAAGTAATAGTTCTAATTATACTATGACAGAACCCATGAGGCCAAGAGGCCAGCTTCTCTCCCTTCAGGGGGCCAGGCTCCCTGTTTTGCACATTTGTAAGAGAAGCAGGTGTTGTTCATGGCCCAGACGGCTTTCAGTGAGAAACTGCCCACCTGAAGACTGGGGGAGCCGGGGAGTCATCTCCAGGTGGGGGAGGGGGTGGGTTTGTTTTAAGGCATCCTGTATAGTTGGGGCTAATGACCCTCCCGTTGCCTGAACACTGGAAATGCTAATGCATGGCCCAGAATGGATGTGGTTCTGAGATATGCCTGTCCCAGCAAAGATGGCCCTGTGTTTCCTAGCCTGGTTTAATAGAGCCTCTTCTTACTTACTCTATGTTGTTGTTGTTGTTTTAAAGTTGTGAAAAACACACAACATTAAATTTACTATCCTAACCATTTTTTTAAAAAAAGATTTATCTATTTATTTGAGAAAGAGCGTGTGCATCTGTGCTGTGCGTGCAAGCTGGGGGAGGGGCAGAGCAAGAGAATCTTTAAGCAGACTCCTGCTGAGCATGGATCCTGACTCGGGGCTCGATCTCACGACCCATGAGGTTATGATCTGAGCTGAAACCAAGAGTCGGATGCTTAACCAACTGAGCCACCAAGGCACCCTGGCCATTTTAACCATTTTAAGTATAGAGTTTGGTCGTGTTAAGTGTATTCACGTTGCTGCGCAGTGGATCTTTAGAACCTTTTCATCTGGCAAAGCTGAAACCCTTGACCTGCTGATTCTCCTTCCTCCCTCCCCCTAGCCCTTGGTCAACCACCGTTCTGCGTTCTCTTTCTGTGATTTGGGCAGCTCTAGAGCCTTCTGAGGAGTAGCGTCATAGAGCATTAGGTCTTCCGTGACTGGCTCATTTCATTTCGCATCATGTCCTAGAGGTTCCTCCACATTGTACCATGGGGCAGGGTTTCCTTGTCTTTAGAGACTGTGTGATATTCCATTGTGTGGAGAGACCACATTTTGATTGTCATCCATTCATCCGCCTCCTTCTCACCTGTCCTGGAGATGGCCGATGAAAGCCTTCATGGCCCTCTTTCAGCTAGATGTTTGTATGGGGATTCCCGTTTCTATCTAGAACCGTGTTCTCCATCAGAAGTATGATGCAAGCCACGAGTGTCCGCTACTGGTGTAATTTTAAATCTTCTAGTAGCCACCTTAAACAGGCAGAAAGAAACAGGTGAATTTATTTGAATAATACAGTTTATTTAATCCGATAGAGCCAAAATACCATTGCAGCATGTATCCGATATGAAAACATTTATACTGTTTCAGTTTTTAAAGGAATCAAACATAAGTTACATTAAAGATGAATTTTCCAGTCACATTGCATGTGCTCCCGGGGCCCGTGGCTCCCGTGTTGGACAGTGCTAGTCTCAAAGATGAAGTTTTCTTGAAGTTTGACTTTTTAAAATTATAATTCAAAGCCAGTAAGTGTGAGACTGTTGGTTTCTTACTCTCAGATCTTTGCTATGATGCTGTAAGAGCTACAGTGTCATTAGGATCCAAACGAAAATTAACTTCAAAAGGTGTAGCTTTTTTTTTGTTTTCTTTTTAAGCAGAGATTTGTGATTACCAGTGAACTCTATGGTTGTTATAGACTTTGATAGGTTGAAGGAAAGCTTACAGTTTTTATCCTGTTTTTTAATAAAATTAGTACAGAGTCCCCGTAGGAAAGTAAGCAAATGAGATAATTAAATAAGGAGAAACTTTTTTTAAAAAATTTTATTTATTTATTTGACAGACAGAGATCACAAGTAGGCAGAGAGGCAGGCAGAGAGAGAGGGGGAAGCAGGTTCCCTGCTGAGCCAAGAGCCCAATGCGGGGCTCGATCCCAGGACCCTGGGATCATGACTGGAGCCAAAGGCAGAGGCTTTAACCCACTGAGCCACCCAGGCGCCCCTAAATAAGGAGAAACTTAATGCTCTGAGGGTCAATACATTCACACCTGGGTAGAAAAGTCCTGCTAGGCCTTTCTGTTTGCATTTACTACGTTGCATTGAATCGAAGATACTAATGATTATCAGCCACACTCTATCTGCACACCCCAAGAAGGAAAAATTGCTGTCCATTTTAACTGTACGATGCATTCCAAATTCAGTGATGTTTATATATATATATAATATTTATTATATTATTACAATATGTATTATATATAATGCATTCTAAATTCTAAATATAATATATATAAACATCACTGAATTAGAATATATATATAAATTTTATATATATAAACATCACTGAATTTAGAATGCATTATATATAACATATACATATATATATAAACATCACTGAATTTAGAATGCATTATATATAATATACATATTATAATATATAGTATATGTGTGTGTGTATATATATACATATATGCATATATATATGCACTTTAGTGGAGAGAAAATGCAGAATAAAGTGAATGGGAATGGGTTTTGAAAATCGACCCGGTACGTATACACTCAGTATTGCCTGACTTTTCCCATTGAGGAGATCGCCAGCCTCTTCTTACGTGAATGACTTTGGCCGTCTTTCTCCTGTTCCTTCGCCCCGGGTAGGCTGTGAAAGCCAGCACAGAGGCCACCGAGCTACTGCAGAATATCCGCCAGGCCAAGGAGCGGGCCGAGCGGGAGCTGGAGAAGCTGCAGAACCGGGAGGACTCCTCCGAAGGCATAAAAAAGAAGCTGGTGGAGGCCGAGGTGAGCAGGGGTCCTCAGCCCGCGCTGGACTGAGTCTGGGTCCCGGCGTGGCCGCCCGTGAGCCGCCGACCAGCTTTGGGCCATGCCGAGAAGAAGACACTGCGGAACCGCTTTCCCTTCTGCCAATCCCTTTGGAACCCGAGAGGCTTGGCAGCGTTTTTCCCCAAAGGGGAAGAAAAGACTGGTCACAGAAGCTTCAAGTAGAAAGATGTCCTGATAAGAACACTGCCTTTCTGTTCCTTTTCCTCTGGCCTCACCAACCCGGGGCGGATTCACGTTTCAGTCTGTGAACTGTAACACTCTCCCTCAGTTTCTCTTTCTCTTCCCTCCGCACCCCTGTTTTTCCTTGCCTCTTCCCCACAGATTTAATAACGTTACCTTTCAAGGCTTCAGATGTTACCTGTGTGGCGATGGCCCCCCCAGGGCCCATGTTTTGGGCCTCTTCTCTCCCTCCAATTCTTTGTTGTTGTTGTTGTTGTTGCTGAAATATTTGATATAATTATACAGGAAACACATGAGTGTCTTCTTGTTGTAGAAAACTTGAACAGTACTGAAGAACAGAGAATAAAAAGTAACACTTCTCCCCAACTCCCCTCCACCTCCCTCACCACTTTGGTGATTGTCACAGAGAACAGATCGTAGTTGATTTAACCCTCCCCCTGCCCCCCGAACATTGCCGGGCCCTCTGCCTTCCCCTGCCCTGGTGCTGGCGGGTGCATCAAATCTAGAGTGAACTCAGTATCTTCCCCCATGAGTGGGGCTCCCTTCTTAATCTCCTCATGCCAGTCAGGACCACTGTCACTCATCTGGTCACCCCAGGCTTGAAACCTTGACATCGTCTTTTCCTCCTTGCTCCCTGCCATTCGGTCCTATAAATCCAGCCACACTCTCTCCCCCATTCACCCCTGCTTGCCATTTCTGTGGGCTTCCTCACAGTCCAGGCCTTCCTTCCCTTAGCTGAGCACACTTAGTCATTTGGGGGCCCTCTACTTTCCATCCTCCCTTCCTCCCCGCTGGCTCATTTGACATAAGACTCACTGGCCTTAACCGGAGACTCATCAGCCCCCCCTGCCCCATCCCAGAGCTTTCAGAGCTTCCCTGTGTCCTGTGTGCACCCCTGAACTTGGTACGTGAAACTTGGCGCCATTCGACCCACTAGTGCTCCCTTTTACCTTCTCTCCTCTGTCCCCTAACTCATCTTATGCTCTAGCTGCTGGAGGGTTCTCCTGCGGCCTCACCAGCTCCCTACCTCCTCCATATTTGTGCTAATGCATCTGGCTTTGTCTGAAGGGCCTCCCCTCCCGTCCTCCCCAGTCCAGCCTGGGTATCCCAGCACCCTGCAAAGCTCACATCTCTGTGACTTCTCCCTTTGGCTCGTTCGGCGAAAAGGCCTTTCTCCCGCCTGCAACCTCCCACTGCCCTCTGAACCCGATTTTCTGTATGGCCCTTCCCCATCTTAACCTCTATTATGTTTCTTTGTGTTTGTCTTATCTTTCCCAAGGGCAGGAATTCTGTCGGCTCCCTCTCCGTATTTTCCGTGATGCCTAGTGTGATACTTTGCAGATAGTAGGTGCTTGGTAAATATTTGAATGAATGAATGCACTCTTGTAACCCAACACAACCAAGTACTTGGATTCTAGAATCTTCTTTTCCTCACCATTGCTTCAGGCGCCCAAGACTTCTCTTCCTGCCTTGCGCGTATGCTTCTCGAGGGCGCTCTCCCTCGGTGCAGGCGCTGTGCCCATAGCGGTTACTCCATTAAAACTCTCTGATTGATTCATGATCTACAGGAACGCCGCCATTCTCTGGAGAACAAGGTAAAGAGGCTAGAGACCATGGAGCGTAGAGAAAACAGACTGAAGGATGACATCCAGACAAAATCCCAACAGATCCAGCAGATGGCTGATAAAATTCTGGTGAGCAGGAACAAAAGCTGAAAAGTTAAAAGAAAACAGGTTAGAGGTCACAGAGGGAAGGGGGTGAAAAGAGGAACGGAACGCCGCCACCCAGGGGAGGTATCACCAAGTAGGTGAATGGAGAAAAGCGGCTTCATTGTCGGCCCCATGCTAGGATAGCACGAGTAACCAAATGTTGGACGTCTCGGCACCGGTAACAGATCTGTAAAATATTACTTTTCCGCTCTGTTTGCTACCGCCTGACATTTTAAAACATGAACGTGCATCCTCTGTCATTTCCAATACATGTTTACAGGAGCATTGATGTACTTCTATTGGCAGAGTTTTGTATGGCTGTTAACTTTGCGATGGCAATTTGCAAAACGGTGGGGCTTTAGACCTTTAAAACCCAAACCCAGATTTTTGCTTTTGGAGAAGACAGAAATTAGCCATGCAGGGCTGTTTTTCTCAGAGTAGTATTTGTCATAGATCTGCGTTCACCCACTCACTCTCTCTGCTTACAGTTGGTTATTAGTATTATTTTCCCCCCTTAATTTCCTTAGATGTAGCAAGTCTTTTTTTAGGTTTGTAAAGCCTCATGATTCTGTTTTCGGCTCTGGTGACCAAATTAACTTCATCAAGGAAGCACGACTTGGGTGCTACTTGCGGATGTGGTGAGGTTTTTGTCCTAGGCAGGTGAACTTTCAAAGGACTGTCCTTGGATCTTAGTCCCAAAGCCAGGAATGTGTGCCACGTGTGGGAGTCTTAGCGATGACAAGGAATCTTTTCATAGCCCCCTTCTCCCTGCCCCTAGGAGAGACCCTGGAGTGGTCGATTGTTCCTTTCCACCATAAGGAGGCAAGGTGGTGCGCGGGCTGGTGCATCTCTCTCTGTGTCTCTCTCTATCACTTCTGGGAAGTGGGTCACCTGCGACTATATGAACTCAAGAATGGCCAACTTATAGACCTATCCTTAATACCAAAAAACCAAAAAAAAAAAAAAAAACCCGCAAAAAAACCCAAACCCTTCAAAACTTTACCTGTGTTTGCATATATTCACGAAGATACGGATGCTCTTGAGTAAACAGGTGAAAGAGAAATTGGTTGAATTGTTTTGCTTTAACACAGTCTTTGTATATACGTCTGCACACAAAGGCAAATGTGACTGTTAGTCTACCCTTTCTGTTCTCTTGTTCCATCATCAAAGTTTCTCTTGGCGACTGTCAAGTGTGTGAATTTTACCGTGAGTAAAATTAGATCCTACTGAGATCCCACCACCGCTGTCCCTTGCTTGGTGCAAACGAAGTGGTTAAGTCTCTTGTGGTTGCAAAGTGTTTCTCTGTTTAATGGTGATGTGTTCATTCATTCATTCAACAAATATTTAATGAGCTTCTACTATGTGCCAAGCACTGTTCTAGGAGCTGGAAATGTAGTAGTAAAGAACCATGTTTGCATAACTGGACTGAAGAGTTTGATCCGATACATAGAGAAAAGATAATGTTTTACAAAAATGACAACAACAACAAAAAATGCCAAACCACCAAGAAGTCAGATTTAGAATATCTGCTTTTCCAAAGATTCGCTTGCAATTAAAATGTAGGAGTAGAGCAATCTCCCTTCTTGGATTCTGTGTTGTTAACTTCCATTCACATATAGACCAGAAAATGGGCCTTCAAGTCATCAGGTCCAGGGATCTGAGGGTTTTTTTTTGTTTTTTTTTTGTTTTTTTTTTACCTGTTTTTAGACTCTGCTTTCCATTCCTGTGCTCTCTTAGGAGGACCAAAACTCAGACAAGATGATTATCAAGCGATTTCTAACCTAAAGAAAAAGTAAACAGATTTCTTTGTTTGAAGGGTATCTTGCCACCTGCCTGACTACCTTTTTTTTTTTTTATCGGAAAGTGTGTTTTGCTCAAGAAACCTGTGCTTAGACTGTGAAGTACCCAGGACGTGGGCAGAAGGGGGTCCTTACTACTACCATATGATGATGGTGCTTGGAAACAGATCCCAAAATGTCATTTGCTTTAAAATATTTGCTATTCTGATAAGACCTTTTCAAAACAGGTAATTGGCATTCTCATTATGGCAAAGTCTTTTGCTTTAATGAAAGAAGTCATTGCAGGAGATCCTTTAGTGCACATAAAGCCCTTAAAGTATGTTTTTATTAATTAAAATCCTGTTTACATTCAACGTTTCAAGATCACATCTGTTAGACTGCAATAGATCTTGTGCACCTGGTCTTAAAATTGAACACTTTACTGGCCCCTGAAGCAAAGTCAATGCTTGTAGGCTTTAGAATTTCAAAAGCTTAATCAGTAACATTTTATGTGCATGTGAATCTGAAACTATTTTTTCCCCCCGTTTTACTGACATATCCTGTATAATTTCCTCATTCTTCAAAATTTTCATAATTACTTCCACTTCAAGAAAAAATTTCATAACTGTGAAGAGATGAAAACTTGGGATAACGACTTTTGATATTAGTAATTAACTAATGGGTCCAGATTCATAAGAATTAATGTGGATGCAGAGATCTGCATTTAGAGAATGTTTCAGTAGATTAAATGCTGCCTTTTATGAGATCAGTTTATAATACATCGGCAAATGAATTGGTATAATTTTCAAATGAATAACGATTTTGTTTAAAAGCAGAAATCTTAGAACGAAGGGAATATTAAATCTGAACTATTTATATCACTCCAAATTCTCTTCCCATCTTTAATATATATGCATACATATTTAGGTCGTTATTATCAGTGTATTTTATGTTCTACTTTGCTCCCATTAGCCCTGTAGCCTATAAACATGATACCATAGGAGCATCTCCAGATACTCACTTTCTCCACATACCAGTCAGTTAAAACAAAAATCATTCAACCCTCAAAGTGTTTGAATTGTAACATTTCTTTTCTTTCCATAGCTAGGGTGAGCAATCATGTTGCTAATCAGGAAAATACAAATTTTTTTTATCATAATAAAATAACTTGCAATTTAAAAGAAATTAAAATTACTTATTTTCATTTAAGGCTGTTATGACAGTGAAAATGGCCTGAGGCTCAAGGCAGTGGATAGGGGCTTTGTGCTGCACTAAACTTTCAAATGTTGCCTTGTGACTGTCCATTCTCTGTGCACAGATGAAGATCTGCCTTTGTTTGACCTGTCACACTGACAGCATTCTGATCCCAGCCCCCCAGCTGTGTGTGTATGTGTTTGAATACTTGGACCCGGAAACCCCAGGGCCAAGGATCGGTGGTGGTTTCCTTCCTAAGAGCCTTAGGGCTAGTCATGAAGGAACATGTGCCTGTTGCTTGTGGTGCCAGTGCCAAAGTCATGTTTCCCGTGAATGTCGAACACACTTGAACTATGTCTTTCCCTCTGCACACCTGACCGTCTGTTCCTTTGTGTCCAGGAGCTGGAGGAGAAGCACCGCGAGGCCCAGGTCTCCGCCCAGCACCTAGAGGTGCACCTGAAACAGAAAGAACAGCACTACGAGGAAAAAATTAAAGTAAACACACTTTCTGATTTTCCCTGACATTCTCCCTCTGGCATGACCTAGCTTCTCTCTCTTCCGGGACACTTTGGGCTCCTTCTTGCTAGACCCAAGGCCTGTTTGGGGTAAATGCTGTCCTCAGGCCATGGTGGGAGGTGTTGAGGTATTAACCCATGTGGGGGATGTTCAAAAAGACATACATATATATTTTACTTATTAATCTCTGTTCTATTTTTAATGTGTTTTTCACCCCACTGTCATTCAGTCCATGATAATTTCGAGTTAGCCACAGGCTCACCATTCTTTGCTTTAATTTCCTTTCTGAATCTCAGACCTGAACCTTTTCCTTTGGTTTAAAGTACATCCCTGAGGACTTTCTTTAGTGAAGACCCGCTGGTGACAGGGTCCTGGTTCTGTGGGTCTAAAAGTGTATTTATTTCACACTCATTCTTGAAAGATGTTCTGCTTGGGGATAAAATTCTGGGTTGGCACTTATTTTTTAGGACACCCTTTGAAGGTGTCACTCCATTGTCTTTTGACTTATTATTTCTAATGAGAAGTTAGCTGTCATTCGAACCATTTCTTTCTTTGACAGTCATTGCTCTTTTTTTGTTTGGCTGCTTTTAAAATTTTGCCCAGTCTTTAATTTTCCAAAATTTTACTGTGATATATCTAAATGCAGATTGATTATTTATCTTGCTTGAGATATATAGGACTTTAAAATATATTAGTATCTTTTATCAGTTCTGGATAATTATTGGTCACTGTATCTCAAATATTGCCCCTTCTCCTTCCTTCTTCCTTTTTGAGAGTTTGGGCATCACATATGATTTTTTTTTTTTTTTCATAGTTTCCATTTCTTTATCTCTCGATGCACATTGGGGGTAAGATCTGGATAATTTTCTACTTTACTAAATCTTACCTGTCAAATCTGCTATTAAACTCATCCACTGAGTTTTAAATTTCAGCTACTGTATTTTTGGTTTCTAGACATTTTATTTGGCTCCTTCCCAAGTTTACTAGATTATTTAAGACAATAATTTTCTATTCCCTGCATTCATTTTTAAGCTTTTCTTACTTCTTTAAACACGTCAGCATGGTTGTTTTATGTTCTTTATTTGATAATTCCAGTATCTGATGTATCTGAAGGTCTGATTCTGCTCTGTTGTTTCTCTTTCTTGTTTTTCATGGTGCCAGTCTTCTTGTGTGCTTGATCAGTTGCTCATTTTCCTTAGAAAATTATTGTTGGGACTTCTTTGAGGCTTTGAATGGAAATGTGTGTCCCCTTTGAGGGTGGCCATGGGCTTAGAGTTCTCTCTCTTCTTACCCTTTACAGCTATTAAAAGTGAAGTTCAAGTTTATTTCGTTCAGCAAGGATCTCAAGTTAAAAACAGTTTTATACCCATCTAAACTCTCTAGGTTTCTGCTTTCACTTAGAATTTTAGTCTCTAATTTCTTTCTTTCTTTCTAAAGATTTTATTTATTTATTTGACACACACAGAGAGAGAGAGAGAGGGAGAGAGAGAGAGTGAGGCTGTGAGAGAGGGAATACAAGCAGGGGAAGCTGGAGAAGGAGAAGCAGGCTTCCGGCTGAGCAGGGAGCCTGATGTGGGGCTTGATCCCAGGATGCTGGGATCATGACCTGAGCCAAAGGCAGACGCTTTATGACTGAGTCACCCAGGTGCCCCCTGTCTCTAATTTCTTACTGTCTTGCCAATTTTGGGAAAAGTGTTTTCTATGTTTTATCTAACATTTTAAATCATTTTCCATAGAAAGGCTGGCCTAAATAATCTAGCCCACTGTATAAAATACTAAATTCAGTTATTATTCCAATTATTGAAATTCCTTCAATAATTAAAATTATTTCAATTCAGTTATTATTAATAAATTCAGTGATCAGAAAAAATGCCAACTTATCTATTTCCTTTTAAAACCCATCACATTTTCATTATGACTTTGGACCAAGCCTTTAATCAATTCTCTTGCTCCTGAGAGTCAGACATTGGTCATTACATCTTAAGTATGTCTTCCCCTTCCCCTAAATATTAATAGGAGGGTTTTAATTTTTGTGATGATCCTGTTATAGATTTTTTTTTGTATCCTCTGTTCCTTTTTTAGAGAACCAAACATATATATGCCCACACAACATTATGATCATCACCCCCCTGTGACCTTTGTGTGGTTTTTTTATTTGTTTTGTTTTTGACCCCTGGTGTTACTTCTGGTTATTTTTCATTAAAAAACAAAAACAAAAACAAACAAAAACAAAAACAGAAAAATAACCCAGAAGTGACTTCCAAGTGTTGTAGTGTGACCCCCTACTCAGTATATTTTTAAACTTTATATACTGATCCTTTGAATTCTTACTGGCTTCCCAACTTTGATCTTTAGAATAAACCAACTTCCAGAATGTTATAAGAATATATGCAGTAGTCCATTTGCATGATGAAAATAGCCATGCATAAAATTCATTCTGTAATTTGGGTGAGTATATGGACTTTCCTGTCCATAAGTTGTGTTCCGTCTTAAATTGGTATATAAATGTCTCCAGTGGTTCTCTCATTTCAAGTTCCTTGCTTCCCTCTCATGCATCTTTCTTCTTGTTCGTCCTTCTGCTAGCTGAACGCTATCAAAGCGGAGATGTGTGCGTTGTTGATACAGGTCTGTTCCTCTCTGACTCCTGTTGGTATCCATCACGGCCCAAAGTTGAGGTTTTATTTTGAGCACGAGTCACCCTGAAAATGTGCTTCGTTGCTTTAGCACCCCATAAAAAGGAGTGTACCTGGTCCAGGTACTGTGTGGTCTCCACAGCCTTCTAGATGGAAAGAACTTTGTTTTATAGATCCTAGGGAATGCCACGGAAAGCCTTGTTTTATTCCGTCTTCCCTACTGGAATCTTTATGAAACCATTGCTTTTGAACCTGTCCTGCCTTGTGCTTCCTGTTCCAGCCTCCCTAAGGCCATTTTAGTAATAATCATGGTCATACCCTAGATTCTGCCCTTTTCTTGTTCGTAATTTTAGAATCATGCCCCAACATCCTAGAGAATAGGCCACTTATCCCATTGAGCTTCTCCCCTCCTCCCTTGACCTGTCCTCCACCTTTTGTTCTCCACAGACTCTCAATCTATTTTTTTCATCAGTCAGTTCTAGTTTAAAGCCCTCTTTGAAATCTGTTCTTTCCTCTCTCTCTCATGTGAACCCCCTCCCTGCTGACTGGCTCCTTTTAGGAGCTCATGTCCCCATGAGCCACGAAGGTCCCTTCACAATAGACATTGTGGGAAAGGCAGATTTCAGTCCCCTCTGTGACCCCAATTCTTTCAGCGTCTTCCCAGTATCGGAAGCAGCTGGTGCCATTCAGAAAAGGCAGAGTAGATTCTCTGTGATGAGAAACATAGGTCTGTGGTCAAAGGCTTGGGCAAAGTTATGATGTTGTCTTCCTTTTCTCCCCCCATCTGTCTTTCTCACTTGTTGTTTTGGCAGCTGGGAGGGCTGTGTGTGCCTCACAGAACATTAGATCAAGCTGGTGGTTGGGGACACCATTACTGTTTTATTTTTTCCCCTTGGGAACAGTAGGTGCTTGCAGTGGTGTTCTCAGCCTCGAGAACACATGATTTCTCTTCCCCTGGGAGAAGGTTTCTCTCTCCAGTGCCTTTTTTTTGGTTTCCCAGCTGGATCAGAGGAAAGAACGAAGGAAAAAAGGGCCACTTTTTTTTTTCTCTCTTTTATGTTGTTTTTTCAAACTGTTGACTCTCCACCTACTTTATTGGTGGGCCGAATCCTCTTGTCCCTGTCTGTTTCTGAACATCAGCCTTGGTTGCACAGACGTCCTCGGTCTTCAGCTTTCTGTCCCTCCGTACACAGCCTTAGAGATATCTAGATTAATTCTCTACAGATTAAGAGCGAGCAGGGTTCTGAAAACTGGTGCATTGACTACGAGAAAGTTGTCCCCAGGTAACATCTGCACATTGTAAGATCTGGGGACAGATCTTTTTTCTCTCATTCTGGAGTTTACTTCCACTGAGGATATATACCTCTTGAGTCTTTTTGGCTGCTGATTTTAAAATAAGTTCTTAGTTCATGTCCTCTGGTTCCATGCCATTTGATGGTCATGCTTGATTCTTGCCTTTGTGCTGGCTCATAAGCAGATTCCCAGTCCCTCTCTTTGCCCCAGACTTTTCTTGGCCTCTTCACTGCTTCTCTTGCTTTTCTCAAGAGCCCCCAGTTAGTCTTCCCCGCTCAGCTTTGCTACTCAGGACACTAACTTCTTTTGTTTCTCATAGGTGTTGGACAACCAGATAAAGAAAGACTTGGCCGATAAAGAGACTCTGGAGAATCTGATGCAGAGACACGAAGAGGAGGCCCACGAGAAGGGCAAAATTCTCAGTGAGCAGAAGGCGGTAGGTATAAGGAATCACAAAGCCAGTTTTCCAAGGAGGGCTTGTGAAACGTGCCCAGAATCACACACCCAAGGAGAGTCCATTCCTGCTGATGAATTATTCTTCCTGTTTAATCCTGTGGAGTTTGTTGCCTACAGCAAGCCCTCTGCAACTCCTCATCTCCTAAAATCAGCAGGGGTGGTGGCTCAGGGTGGCCGACTTTGCCTTTTGTGCTCTTCTTTAAGGATTCATGCTGGTCTGCCATCAGCGTTGCCCTTCACAATGCCACCTGACAAGATGGCCAGTGGCTCTACATCTTCCTTACGGGGCTCCTTTCTCTGCACTCTTGCCTTTCTCACCTGGGTAGGCCCGGGTTTCAGGAACTTTCTGCTCATAAGGTTCACTGGGGGGTTTTCATTCATCCACCCCAGTCTTGGACCCCACAGGGACTCTGAGCCTCAGAATCTCGAAGGGAGGGTCCTGAGAAGTTAGAATTTTTAATCAGTACCTCTCCCCTTCCTCCCCGATTCTTATAATTTATTAGGTTGAGAAAACTTTGATGTAGAGAATCTAGGACAGTAGTGAAATGAGAGCCCCACAGGTGATGAGAAACACGAGTTAGCAGATTCAAGTTAGAGGCTCGGGCAGGCCCAGGCCACATGCACATGACGCAGGCCTGCTTACTCATAGAATGTCCAGTTCCTAAGTTGGTGCTTCCGTGTGGTTTTCACGCAGGCCACTTAGGTAGCGGGGGGATGTGTAATATCTGAGAAAACAACTGAGCGCCACTGTCTGGGCGGTAAGGCCTGTGACCCTCAGGCTACAGAGCAGTTGACTCCCCTGGTACCTCTAGTCAGACAGCCTGCATTTCAAGGGGAGCCTTTGACACCCTGGCCCCATGGCCCCTGTTACTCTCATTCTGGTAAAACCGTCTGTGTGTGAGGTTTCAAAGGCCCTCCCTGTGTTTCAGATGATCAATGCTATGGATTCCAAGATCAGATCCCTGGAACAGAGGATTGTGGAACTCTCAGAAGCCAACAAACTTGCGGCGAACAGCAGTCTTTTCACACAGAGGAACATGTAAGTACTCACGTGCCATGTGCGTGCGTTGATTACACATCGGTCTTCTCTCTGGGGGCAGAAATTTCGTTCTTCTGTCTGATGAAGCCGGAGCAGATTTAATTACTTCTGTAGTTTGTTCCAGAACCCTGTTCTACCTGTGTAATTTTGCCCTCTCTTAAGTGGTCTCATTCTGTCGTGCCCTTTCTTTGGAGCTGGGTTTTCTCAGATGCTTCCAATTGCCATCAGATGACAGAGTGCTTTGCTCTCTCTAATGAGGGCTATTTATAGTTCGCTTTTGGAGAGCTGCGGGCCTTGTTCCCCAGACTTGCCTCCCGTGATTAGCCAGAGGTGATCTTGTGTGTGTCTGGTTGGGCCATCCATCCTGCTGTTGTTAAGTTAGGCCCAGGGACATGAGGTTTGTAAGGGCTCCCTGTGTTCTAGGAGTGCTTGGGTCTTAATCTTCTCCCCCAAAGAATTACCATCTCTGGGAATCCCCCCCTCCTCAAATTAGGTACCTCTCTTCAGAGATCTTGTAAAACATTCCCATTTTTACTTAAACCAACTCAGTGGGCCGCTTTTTGGTCTTTGAATCATTTCCAGTTTCTGATACTTGTGAGCAAACTGATGGGGCTTGGAACAAGGTTTATGGAGAAGTGGAAGGAGCAGCATTCCTTCCCCTCATTGCCTTTTTTCCCTGGGGACCCACCTCTGTGAGCGGTTGGGGCACTCTTGTACTCTATAGAGGCCCCTTTCTGCCCCTAGACAGACTCAAAAAATTGGGGAGTGGTCTACTTTAGGAAGGAAATGTTATTGTCTCTTGCATTCCCCTTGACCTTCCTGCATCCCATAGAGGAGGGCCTCTGAACAGTGAGGGCTACATGGGTCCCAGGTCCCCATGCTGGGATCAGGCACATGAGGCTAGGTCAGGACAGAGCCCACCTGGGAATGGCCATGCCCGCTAACAGAGACACTCCTCTCACTCTGTGCCTGTCCGGCCCTCTGAGGGCACGTGCTCACCTCTAACGAGACTGTGATTTTGCTTGGCTCCTCCACCACCCCCACCAGGAAGGCCCAGGAAGAGATGATTTCAGAACTCAGGCAACAGAAGTTCTACCTGGAGACACAGGCAGGGAAGCTGGAGGCCCAGAACCGAAAGCTGGAGGAGCAGCTGGAGAAAATCAGCCACCAAGACCACAGTGACAAGAATCGGCTGCTGGAGCTGGAGACAAGGTTGAGGGAGGTAAGAGTGAGGGGCCCTTGCCCAGGAGGACTCGCTGGGGGTCGGGGGCCCTGAAACCTGCCAGGTGTCAAGCATCCATCAGCATATACCCAGGAGGCAACGTGCGTGGTGGTGAAGCGTGCAGACCGGGCCACCTTGATCTGGGGGAGGATTCCACTGCTATTTCTTGCAAGTACTATGACCTTGGGCAGCCTACCCTCTCTCCGTGCTTCCGTTTCCTCATTGGCCAAATGGCTGCAGTGAGGAAGCTCCCTCTGAGGGTCACATGAGGATAATGTACATCGGTGCCTTTGTGAAACTTGGGGGGGCAGAGTGATTCCTCCCTCATCCGGATTTAGCATGGGCCACGTGCCTGAGTCCATGCTCGGGCTTTAGTGCCTGGGGGCCTGCTGACAGTGGCAGTGGTCTCCTAGTGGAAGAGGAAGAGACAAATCACAATTTTTTTTTTAAGATTTCATTTGTTTATTTGACAGACAGAGATCACAAGTAGCCGGAGAGGCAGGCAGAGAGAGAAGAGGAAGCAGGCTTCCCGCTGAGCAGAGAGCCCGATGCGGGGCTCGATCCCAGGACCCTGGGATCATGACCCTAGCCAAAGGCAGAGGCT
This sequence comes from Lontra canadensis, assembly GCF_010015895.1. Taxonomy (NCBI): domain Eukaryota; kingdom Metazoa; phylum Chordata; class Mammalia; order Carnivora; family Mustelidae; genus Lontra; species Lontra canadensis. The sequence goes on from NW_022631052.1 coordinate 1,125,191, forward strand.
TAACCCACTGAGCCACCCAGACGCCCTGAGACAAATCACAATTTTAATGGAAGGTGGTTCTCTTCGGAGACTTAAGGAAGCTGGGAAGGTTAGCCAAGTTTTGGGGAGGAAAATTTGGCACATTTGGTTGCAGACACGTGTACTCACTGAGTATTCATTAAATGCCTGCGGTGTGCTGGGCAGTAGCCTGGCTCCGTGGTGGCAATAAGACAGACCCCATCCTTGATGCTGGGGGCTGTTGCCTAGCGCGCAGGGTTAGCTGGCTGGACAGAGGAGACTGGGAGAGCGGTTGCCGGAAGTGCGACATCCCAGCTAGGTGGGAAGACAGCGCCCACAGCCTAGGGGGTACTGGTCAGGGATTTGTGACGGAATTCTTCAAAGAGCACATGGTCTCTCGTAAAGGAAGAGACTGAAGCACGCAGAGGTCTGAGGGCTAAACTTGGTTTAGCCCGTGGTTCTTGTGCTGGAGTGTGAAAATGAGGCCAGTCCTCCAAAGGACAGGAAGAAACCAAAACAGATGCATTGTCTCGTGTGTTTCAGGGCCGGTCCAGGTATAGACCCTCTGTCAGGATCATCTGGTTTGTCTGTTGAAAGGCAGATTCCTGGGCCTCTTCCTCTCTCAGCATTTTTGAATGAACTAGGATGTGGGGGGATGAGGGGAGCAGGGATCTGCCTTTTGAAAAATCTCCGGGTGGTTCTCATACTCCCACAACGGTGATTCTGTTCTGGGTTGTCCAAAAGCCTTAGGTGGTGGTTTCAGTTTTATTATCCAGCCTATATTTTTACTGTTCAGTAAGTTTAACAACATTTCCCCGTAGTGTCAGCCTTAAGAGTGTGAGTGTAAATAACTCTGATTTCTTTGAGCGTGGGAACACCGACTAGCTGTTTTGCCTTCCCTTCCCACAAACGTCTCTCTTAGCTCGGCACCTGCCCTGCATCTGTCGCTCATCTGGGCAGCTAAAATGCCCCTGGGGGAGCAAGTTGTTTTTTTTCCTCTTGAATCTGTACAGCTTGCCCCCCCCCCCCCCACTGCCGAGAAAGGTGGCAGAAAGTTAGAATGCTGGTAAGAAGCTCAGGACCGTCATACTCCCGGGGAGTTCTGGAGCTTAACTTTATTTTTTTTATTTTTTTTAAAGATTTTATTTATTTATTTGACAGACAGAAATCACAAGTAGACAGAGAGGCAGACAGAGAGAGAGAGGAGGAAGCAGGCTTCCCGCCGAGCAGAGAGCCCGATGCGGGGCTTGATCCCAGGACCCTGAGATCATGACCTGAGCTGAAGGCAGAGGCTTTAACCCACTGAGCCACCCAGGCGCCCCTGGAGCTTAACTTTAAATATAACAAGGCAGGTCCACCTTCTCTTTGCTGCCTGCTGCTCCCGAGACTGGGGACAGAGGATCAAGCCTCTGGTTTGATCCCCCTTTGAGGCTTTCCGTACCCTGTGCGTGCAGCGTGAACTCTTCCTTAGCTGGGGGCGTGGAGTTGCTCAGGTGCAGGGCTCTGGGGCCCTCCTGTCATTGCACAGCCTCATGCTCGCCCACCCCTGCACGACTCACCATCCCCTGCTACCCCTGGTTCTGCCAAGTGGCCTCAGGGGAGCTTTTCGGCTCACTGGCAGAGTCGCAGCCTGCTCCGACTGCTGGCATTTTAATAAGACAAACAGCAAGCTGTAGACTCTCAAGCCGGATTTCCTGGGTTCGAAGCCAGCCCTGCCACCGTGGAGCTGTGTGACATTTGCTCAGTCATGTACCCTGTTGGTGCCATAGCGTGCCGCTGTGTAGGGTGGCAGCGACAGTGGCGCCTCCCTCTCTGGCTTGTTATGAAGGTGGAATGAGCTGAAAGAGTGCCTGGCGCCTTGGGAGCGAGGACTGCCATGGCAGCTGTCGTGTCGCCGCCATTGTCGCTAGTGGGAGAGCGCAGCCTTGGCTTCAGCTGCCACTGATTGGCCAAGGGCTCCCAGAGATTGCCTTTCTCATGGGTCCTGACCCATTGTCCCAGTAGACGTTAGACACCTCCACCTGGGTGTCTCCCTTGCTGCTCAAGTTCAGTATGTCAGCAGGAATTTCCTACCTTTCTTCTTAGACTGGCTCTTCCTCTCGTGTTCCCTGGCGTAGCAGAGGTCTCCCTGCGCAGTTCGTCCGGCCAGAAGCTCAGGTGTCGCCTTCTGTCCTTTGTCTCTTGCCCCACCTCAAATTAATCCCAAATCCTGTTGGTTCTCTAGGCCTAATCTTTTGTCTTTTATAAGTCCTTGTTCTCTTCACCCTTATAGCTTTTGGGACTTGGGTGTCACCTTTTCCAGGGACCCTTCTCTGACCCTCCAAAATGGGATGGAACATCTCCTTTGTGTCCTCAGGGCCTTGTGTATTTAGGTCATCACGTTGTGTACCTGTTGGCAGCCCCTGTTCGACAGTGAGCAGGTACCTCTTATTTGCTTGACATCCCCAATGACTGGCACAGAGTCCGGTTGCCAGAACAGCCTTATCGGTGTTGGTTATGTCAACAGGGTCTCCCTCAGCTCCATGCCTTTGGATGTCTTGGTTCCTCTGCTTGGAATTTTCTTTCCTATTTGCTGGTTTGGCTCCTAGAAATTCTTCAAAAAACACATGCAGTGTTGTTCCCTCCTTTACCCTCCACTGTCTTCCCACTACATCCCCACATTTTCTGACTCTTACACTTGACCACGTATATGGAAATGGTTGGTTTTCACTTTTCCTCCAGCTCAAGGGCAGAAACTGTCTTTCATCTTCAAATTCCTTTTTATATGGAAGTTGCTGAGTACATTTTTCTTGAATGGATGAAACATCGAGTAGATAGAAGGACAGATGGGCAGATGGGGGGAAGAATTATTCCTTCATAATGTGACATTAATGTGGGCTACCTAATTAGAAGAAATCAGAGCAGGAGTATATATGTATGTATGTATTTAAAGATTTATTTGACACACACACACAGGGAGAGAGAGAGAGAGAAGTGCATGCTCAAGGAGAGGGGCAAAAGAAGAGAATCTTCAAGGAGACTCTCCATTGAGCACAGGGCCTGACCCAGGGTTATATCCTATGACCCATGAGATCATGACATGAGCCAAAACCAAGAGTCAGATGCTTAACCAACTGAGCCACCCGGCTACTCCAGAGCAGGAACACTTAAAATAAATTAGAACTTTCATCCCAATCGTAAAGAGGTCCCTATTACCAATATGATGTCATTTATGGACATTTACTTTTAAATGCTTTTCTAGTAAGTATAATTGGCACAATTTGCACTCGGGATTCTTGGGTGGTTTTTCCTCTGAAGCTTCCCCAGACCTTTGAAAGTTCGGTTTGTACAGCCATTCTCTTACACGTTCTTGCTCCCGGTCATTTCTGAGACTCCTAAAGTCAGATCAGTTTTACAGCAGATTCGCTTATCTCCGTCGCAGCCGGGCGCTGGGAATTTGAATCCATGATGACACTGAAGATGCGAGTTGAACGGCCTGTTGTGTCTCGGCTAGCCAGGGTCAGCTCGTCTGACTAGTGAGCTGCATTGTCTCTAGCTGGGGTCCACTGAGCATTCGTGTGTGTCTCTCCCTGCCCCTCTCAGGTCAGTCTAGAGCACGAGGAGCAGAAGCTGGAGCTAAAGCGCCAGCTCACAGAGCTGCAGCTCTCGCTGCAGGAGCGCGAGTCCCAGCTGACTGCCCTGCAGGCGGCCCGGGCAGCCCTGGAGAGCCAGCTGCGCCAGGCCAAGACAGAACTGGAAGAGACGACGGCAGAAGCGGAAGAGGAGATCCAGGCGCTCACGGTAGGTCTGCGGACAGGTCCCTCCAGGCTCCTCCAGACCTCAGTTGGGACGAGTGTGGCACCGAGGAGATGTGCTCACTCAGAGAAATCCCAAGACAGAAAATCTCCCCAGAGATGCTTACAGGCCAGAAAACTGGCTTTCCTGAGAATTCTCCTTCGTGAGAATTAGCGTTAACCTCTGACCTTTCCTTAGCATGTTGGAAAAGTCCCTCCTTTCTTTAGGTATCTTCCCTCTTTGAAAAATAATTGTCATTAAATTTAAAATTTTAGTTTGAACCAGAGGTCATTTACCTGAATCTTCTGCTTACTTTTCAGTGATCATTAAAAAAATAATAGTCTTATATCTTTGAGTCTTCTTCCTACCACATTTCTATTTTTGTACTGGTTAACCTCGTTTGCATTACTTTTTTTTTTTTTTAAGCTGTAAATTCTCCTTCAAGTCTTACGTATGCATCTAGTATGTTCTGGATGGAAAAGATTGTTCTGAATGAGAGATTCTTTTCTCTAAGAAGGACCTGGTTTCTTTGCTCTTTCTGAGACTGTGGTTTAAAGAAGTAGAACTTGGTGGGTAGGCGAGGGTGTCCCTGGATTTAGACCTTGGTTCTTTCTGGAAGTCTAAAAATATGACTTTGTCAGTTTCCCATAGTTGATCCCTCTCATGGGGACCGACCCAGGCTAACAAAACTGACAATCTTACTTATAAAATGACAACTTAACAACTCACAGTGGAAAATACAACCACCAAGTTGACTGGGATGCTATGGCTGGCTCATCTTCCCAATTTTTTTTGTCCTTCAGAGAAGTCTCCTTAAAAACCTCATTTCCCTTGGAAGGCTGCTTGGTGGACCTGGACTCGGCACAGAAAACCGAATGAGTCTAATGGCTAGTAGCAGCCAAGCAGATCCATTGCTAATAGTAACACAGTGTACTTGCCAAGTGGATAGGCACAGTCATGCCTGCTGGTCAGGGTACCCTCTTCCGTGGGCAGGGCACAATGCAGCTGATTGGGTTTTGTGTTTTCTAAAATGAGGTACCTAGGTGGGGTATTCACTCTGATTCATCTTGGATACGGTCCTCATTTCCATCAGTGAACATCTCTAAGCATGTAGAGTGGGGTTACTTCTACAGATGGCCGTGAACAGTCGTTGCTTATGATTTATCCTGTTCAAAAGTAATGCATATGTATGTATGTTTTAAAAATGGTCTTATTCTTAGAAGTTACCTCCCAGTGTTGGTTTCGGGAAGCCCGTTATCTGAACTGACTGGGAGCATGATCTCAGTGCCAGGGTCTTTATGGACTAGTCTAGAACACAGAGGCTTCCAGGATTCTGGGATACAGGGTCATTCCGAAGGCGCAAGTGCATCTTTGATTGTCCAGGACTTATGCCAAGGTCTGTTATTGATCGCAACCTTAATTCCTCAGTGAGTACACTCACTGTGTGCTATGCCATGAGCCCCCAATACATAGTTTGGAAAAGAATCAGTCACGATATCTCTTTATTTATCCTCTGCCTTGTATCTTTCCAAACTGTTCTGAATCCATTTCGAAACAAAACAGTATAACAAGATAAAATAAGAAGGAAAAGGCCAAGAGAAAATAAGTCTAGAGAAGAAAAATATGGAGATAGGAATGAAATGAATATAAAAGAATACATGCCAAGAAGGCGTATGTGCTTTCTGGAATTGGGTGGATGGGCAGAGGGACAGCCAGATAGCATTTCTTAGCTGCTTAAGGAGGCATCTAAAATCCAGCTACTATTAAACTGAATGCTCTGTATACTAATATCTTCTCCCCCTGTCCAAACCAGCCACTCTCTGAAAGAAGGAGACATCACTAATCTTATCCATACTTAATGAGTCCTTGCCAGGTGCCTAGTGCTGTGTCTTTAGCCTTTTCTCCCCTGGGGGTTGGCCTGTAATCCCTCAAATCCTTTTACTTCCCAGCAGAAGAGAAGGACACATTTATCTCACTGCTCTGTTGGAGTTGGGAGGGAGGGCGGTCGGCATGCATCTTATCCTGCCCATTCAGAATGAGGAGGATATAAAATAGAGCATGTGTCACTGCTGTTTATCTGTGGGGAAATTAGTCTTTAAATCCTGTCTTGCTGCTGGTTGGAATGTGCTGTGTCTAATGGCTGCTGGAAGCCTTCACAGCAGCAAGTCACGACTTAATTTAGTCCGATGAGATCACTGCCTCAGAGCATCTTCTTATGAAAAAAATAAAGAAACAAACCTCCCTGAGTCTAGAAACTAGGGCCCTACCACTCTTGCAGATGAAGATGCCTGGGAAAATAGGGCTTTTTCAAAGGGATGGCAGGAAAAAAAAAAAAGCCTCATTGCAGTTTTGTAACTTGTCATGCAAGAATCCAAATCCCATATCAACTTGCCTCAGCCCAGTTTTGAGGCTGTGGGTTTTCCTCTCCCCTCCCTTTGATTCTGTTTTATAAACCTGGTTATGGATTGCATGCAGCTGAATGGCTTTGTTGAATTTGTGCTGGAGACTTTATTCTTTTGAGTGAAAGAGGACATGGCCACAGGTGCGGTACCCTGACTCTGTCTTATTGTTCAGGCCCCACAGAAGCATCTGCCGTATTAAATCAGGTGGATCTAGAATGATCGAGGAGGTTTGCGAACTTCGTAGCAGGCTGATATATCATTTAAAAGGAATGAATAGTCAAATGGGCTATTACTGCTGAATTTTAAGAGGCTGTCATCTCCTAGCCAGGGGAGGGAGCACTTACTCTGGCCTCTGCCCCTGGAGCAATTAGATGGAGCACAGTTCAGTCAATGGTCTCCATTGAAGAAGGGTGCCTGGGCCCACTGGGAAGCCACTTGTGGTCTCCTTGATGTTTTCTTGCTACCCACTCGCGTCCGTTGTGTTTGCCTAGAGATACACTGGCCATCAAAAGCTGAGAATGAATCAAGGTGGAGGCCAACAGGAGAGTCATATTGAAACAAAATGCCAGGCCTTTACGGTGTTTCATTGCCTCTTGGTGGAAGAAAGGATTTTAAGACTCCATCCCTTTATCTAAGAAAGAGAATCTGATTCTGCACACTGTAAAGCAGACAGATGTGTGATATGATACATCACTCTGGAGGGGGGCCATAGGGTAGAGGCCCTGGGCGTAGGCTCTCTATACCAGCATGGCCCCAGGACACACTCTTCGTGTCTGGGTCCCTGCTGTCATGTTCTTTTACTGATTTGGTTAAATGATTAATGCTGAGTAACCAAGAGTCTAAAGCTAGAGACACCAACAAAAGGAACCCTCCCAGCATGGTGTGGCTGTGGGTTCACAATGTTGTCCTCTGATTTGTTAAAATCACGAGTCATGCATACTCTCATTTGTTTTACATAACTATCGATGTCTGTATTTAATTAAGCAAGCCACTGGCATGATGAACAAGATCTAAAATTAAGGCATAGGAGGTGACAGTCTTGCTTGATTACCCGCATTCACAGGGAAAGGGATGGATGTGTGGAAGCCTGAGTGTCCTAGAACCCTGATCATGAATCCCAGAAGATGGTCAGACATCTAAACATTAGTTTCCTTTCTCTGGTTCTACAGGTACTTCTCTGTCATCAAGACTGCATTATAATCCTCCTTTCTTTCTTCCTCTTATAACTCTCTTTAACATTAATGAAGACATAAGTACTCCTCAAAAAACAGTGCCTTTCCAGTGTTCAGGATGCAGCTTGTGCATTCTCCCTGACTGCCTCCCAACCCTAAGGTCAGCGGTTCTCAAAGTGAGATTGGTGGATCCCTGGGGGGTTCCCTGAATTCAGATTATTTTCATAATAATACTAATATGTCATTTGGCATTTTTCATTGTGTTAGCCTTTGCACTGATGGTGCAAAAGCAGTGTTGTTTTAAAAGAAATAAAGAGTAAAGATTTGGGAAAAAATCTCCATTTTAATTTCTAAAGTGGTAAATATAGATAAATGTAACGCACATAAACAAAAGCTCTTCAGGGTCCTTTGAAGAGTGTAAATATTTATTCTCTGTAGCACCTGATACCTAGTGAACACTCAAATATTTCATTGAGAGAATCTAAAGACTATCTTATGCATTTTACTATCTTTATACACACTATTGTGTAAACTTTAGCTTTTTTGTGCACTTGTTTCACAACGTATTTCAAAGAAACATAAGACATGTTTCTTGACATTTTCTTGCTCAGATCAGTTCAGTAATTGTTAAATGCTTATAGAATCTCTAGCAGTCATAACAGGATCTGTTCTACATTTTGTCTTTATAATTCAGAGTCAGTAATAAATCAAAAGCCAAAATGATGGTACTCCATTACATTTTACCTTCAAAGAGGATTGCCATTTGATTTCAGTGGTAGTGCGATGTTCCTACTTTGGATAAATGGTATTCATGCCCCATTAAATCAATAAATCTCTCATATTATTCTTGAGCATAAAGCAGATTGATTTGGGGGGCGGAAAATAAGAGTCTGATAAGTTATCCATAAAAATACAGGCTGATGATGTGGGGAGTTGATTCTTGATGATAACTTTTTATATATGAGTCTGTGAGTCTGTTTTTGTAACTTTTTTTTTTTTTTTAACCATTTCCCCAGTTCTCTTCATTCTTTTCTGTGGATTTATATTTCTGGTTGTCACTTTCCTTCTGCCTGAAAGACTTCCTTTACCATTTCTTACAGTGTGGGTGACAAATGCCTTCTGCTTTTGTATATCTGAAAAAGTCTTTTACTTCACCTTCATTTTTGAAGGATATTTTTGCTGGGTATAGAATTTAGGTTGACAGGTTTTGGGGTTTTGTTGTTGTTTTTTTTCCATTCAGCACTTTAAAGATGTTATTCTACTGTCTTCCAACTTGCTTTGCCCCCTCCCCTCCCCCTTCCCCCTGGTGAGGAATCTGTCTTCTCTTTGTTTCTCTATATATAACTTGTCTTTTTTCTCTGACGGGCTTTAAGCTTTTTCTCTTATTACTGGTTTTTAGCAGTTTGATAATGTGGTTAAGCTTAATTTTGTGTTTCTTGTGCTTGGGGTTCCTTGAGCTTTTTGCATTGGTGGGTTTATGGTGGCCATTATTTCTTCAAATGTCTTTTCTGTCTGACCCCTATCCTCCTCCAGGGACTCCAATTACACGCATATTAGGCAGTTCAAAGTTGTCTCACAGCACATTGATACTCTGTTCATTTTTTAAAGTCTTTCTTTCTGTGTTTCATTTTGGGTAGTTTCTGTTGCTGTGTTTTCAAGCTCAGTAGTCTTTTTTTCTTCAGCGTCTATCTGCTGTTATAAATTTATAATATTTATGGCAAAATAGATATATTAGAGGATATATCACTGCTCTAACATTTTTGACTTTAGTTGTCTTATAGACCCAACAGAGACTAGTTTTTTTTGTTTCGTTTTTTTAAAGAGAAGAATCACTTTTTCCCGTGCCTCAAATTAAATTCTTCTTTGGACTTCCATAGCTAAGCTGTGGTGCCACAGCCCAACCTGTCTCTCAAGTTACATATGTTTTTGAGGGCATCATTTTCCCTTCATTTTCTAATATCTGTAGCAAGTCTTATTACATGTGCTTCCAAAAGAGATCTCATTTCCATCCACTTCTCTCCATCTTTTGCCACCATCCTACTCCAAGCCACCATCATCTCCTCCTTGAATGACAGCAACAACCTCTTCAGTATTTCCCTGTTCCTTTCTACCTTCAGTCCTATTTTGATCTGTTCTTCTTACAGCATTCAAAAAATGACAATCAGATCATTTCACTCTACTTCTCAGAATCTCCTTTGGCTTCCAATTAATGGTATTTTGCTTGAAACCCAAACTCCATTCCGGGCATTTAAGATTCTTGGTCCCTGCCTGCCTCTCTACCATCATCTTGGGCGGCTTTTTCCTTCTTTTACTGTGCTTTAGCCAAAAATTGTTTGACAGCTACCCACCCAAAATACGTTTACCTTACAATCTAATACAGGGGAGCATCTATATACTCTACTTCATTGATTCTAAGGTTTTTAAAATCAGGATGCATCTTACAGTCATATCTGGTATATGACTCTCTAGTCATGTGGACATAAAGACATGTGGACATGTCACAGTTTGGTCAACAGCACCTTGTTTTACTTAATGTCACAGTTTGGTCAATAGCACCTTGTTTTACTTAATGTCACATAAAATTGCCATGGCTTACAATTGACAGCATCCTAAATCTGATGAATTATGGTATTTGAAACAAAAGTTTCCTATAACAATACTTCACTATCTAGGGCACATCTGCATCCCACTGTTTTCTGTTCTATTCTGTTTATTCCATTTCATTGACTAAAAACAAAACAAAAAAGAAAAAAAAAAACCCATTTGTCACGCTTGCCCTTGGGTCATAGCTTGAAGTTTGAAAGCTCTGCTGTAGCCATTCAGCCCCCCCCCCTTTTTTTTAATCAAATTACGAAACCCTTTCTTTCTTCGAAGATATTTGCCCTCTGCCTTTTCCTGTTCTTTGTATGGCTGACTCCTCCTCATATTATGGGTGTCAGTGTAAGTGTCACCTCTTCAGAGAAGCCCTCCTTGATTACCCGTAAGGTCCTTTCCACCCCTCTTATCCTTTTTTCTTGTAACTTGTTTGTTTCTTTCGTAGCATTTGTCACTGTTTGTAGTCATGCCCTTGTTAACTTTCTCTCATTCCCCACTGAATGATGGTAATTCCACCTATGCTGTATGGCACCAGAGGGTCTGGCCTATCAGGTGCACTCAGAAAGTCCTTGAATATCCGCTGAACATTCTGAAATGCTGCAGTTTCAGAGCAGCTTTGCTTTGGAGAAGGCCTTCTTACTTGAAGGTCAATGTCAGGTTTCTGAATCTCAGCAGCTTTTGATTAACAACAAAAAAGTCCCTGTTTGTCTTGGCTCTTGTCCTGTGTGTGTGTGTGTGTGTGTGTGTGTGTCTGCGTGCATGTGTGTGTCTCTCAAGGAGTAGGCTAGGGGGGGCCAACTGGAAGGAAGAGGGAAAGGTTAAGAACGGGGAATAAACAAAGGAACAAGAGTAAAAACTATCTCCTTGAATTTCTTCTTCTTTTTTTTACAAAGCCCCTGGGCATTAATATGAATGTTAAGATATTTGTACAGGGTATGCATGTGTGGTCTAAGTAGTCAAGTGTTATCATATATTCCTGTAACTTTAATTTCTGATGTTGGACGTGACTTAATTAATTAGTTCTTTGAAAACCAGATGTTTGGGCAGCTGCAACAACCTTCTTGGCTTTCTAGGTAAATTTCTCTTTTCTTTATAAAACCCAAGCATGTAGAATTGTTTCCTACACTATGAAAAATTTCTAATCGACTCCTTACCTTTTAGGCACATAGAGATGAAATCCAACGCAAATTTGATGCCCTTCGTAACAGCTGTACTGTAAGTATTAAATCTAAAGGTGATTAAAATAACACGAGACTAAAAACCGAGAGGGAAGAGCGAGCATCTCTTATAACATCAACTGACTCTTACAGACTTTCAGCCTGAAGCACACAATGGGGTCAAACTGATTTGGAGTTCCTGAGCCCCAGCTAATGCCAGTTTCTTGGGTTCCTGCCAGTTTAAAAAATTCTAAACCATTCTTTATGTTTGGGGAGGGATGGTTGAAAAGGTGGAAATGGTTCTCACTGCATAGGCTTCAGTAGCTGCAACAAAAGTCCCAAGGCAGCTCCCTCTGCCGCCCCAGTGTTAAAGGTTCCAAGGCTGGTCCCAGCTAGACGCTGTGCAGACGCTGGGGGTGGTTGCCTCGCAAGGCTTCTCCAGCCTGCTGCTGGAGAAGTTCTGTGGACCTAGAAATTTTAACTTCCTACTGGGCAAAATGAAACTCTATGGCTCTTTGGGAGATGTCATTTACATGGAGAGAATTAAATTCTGTTAGCGGAGAAGCATCATACACAGGTTATATGATGGGGTAGGGTCAGCGGGAGCTCACTCTGTTTCCCATTAGAACAAAGGACTGAAATAGGCCCCCTTTCAGAAGACAGGTTGTTACCCTATTCATGGTTCCACCTCCTTTCTTTGGTACTTTCATGGCTTTATTACCTTCTTAGTCCTCAGTGAACTTGTCTCCATTTGTGTTATTTGTATCTGTGAATTTCCAGAAACAACCCCACCATACTCCCCACATAAGTCTTTTATTGTCTTGTAATGAACTCTTTCTTTCCTCTTCACCTCTTATAAATGGGACATTAAGTCTTAAGAGTGTATGCTTTCCCCCCTTAATTTAGTTGCAAAAATCCACACTGTAAAATGCATAAAGTGCACTAATCTTATGGGTACAATTCAATGAAGTTCTTACACCGTATAGACAACTGTGTAGCCACCACATAGATCAAGATCCAGAACATTTTCATGTCCCCTTCTTATCAGCATCCTTTGCCCAAAGGGTGACCACAGTTCTGACCTCTGATACCAGAGATCAGTTTGGCCTGTTCTTGAACTTCAGACAAATGGCATCGTGGAGGGTATGCTTTCTTGGGCTTAGCTTTTTTTGACTTGAGATGTCTGTGGCGTTTGTCCATGTGGTGGAGTCTGTCAAGAATCTGTTTCTTTTCATTAATTATGATGTAGTGTTGTCCCTGGACACATAGAACTGGAGTTTATCAGTTCTACTGCTGGTGGGATTCAAACTGCTGCCGTAAGGAACACAGCTGTCAGGAAGCACCATTGCATGAGTCCTTTGGTGGCCATAAGCACCTGTTTCTGATGCACATATACCCAAAAGTGGGGTAGCTAGTAGGTCACGAGATATGCCTCTGTTTGACTCTAGCAGGTACCCGGCGGATGGATTTTTGGTCAGTATTTCCCGGTGCTGATGGCTGCCTCAGCGGTAGGCCCACCTTACAATTGTCTCCCAGTGTCCTCCATTCTGCCTCTCTTCCTTGAGAAGCTGATGTGTTCTGTTGCTATACTCTTGGGCCCCCACTTTTTCAGTATCTTACTGTCTCTTTCTTTTTTTTTTTAATGCACGAGTTATTTGCTTATATTACTTACATGCTCATAAATGATCACTGAATAAAACATAGTTCATTTTATGACCGTGATTTTTTTTTATATTACTATTTTTTCCTAAAATAAACTTGGATACGTTTTAAATGTGTACATCGTTAATCCTTCATCTGGAGTTTTCTCTTTTTTTAGTCTTTTGGCATAACAGTTTTTTTTTTAATTGAAGTATAGTTGATACACAATATTACATTAGTTTTTGGTCTATAACATAGTGATTCAACAACTCTATGTATTATGCTAGGCTCACCACAAGTATAGTTACCATCTGTCACCATACGATGCGTGATAATCCCATTGACTATATTCCCTATGCTGTACTTCTCATCCCTGTGACTTAATCATCCCAGAACTGGAAGTCTGTATCTTCCATTCCCTTTTGCCTATTTTACCCATCCCTCCACCACCCCTCCCTTTCTGGCAACCATCAGTTCTCTGTATTTGTGGGTCTGCTTCTGCTTTTGGTTTGTTCGTTTGTTCATTTGTTTTGTTTTTTAGATTCCACATGTAAGTGAAATCATGTGGTACTTGTCTATCTCTGTCTGACTTACTTCGCTTAGCATAATACCCTCGAGGTCAATCCATGTTGTCACAAATGGCACAATCTCATCCTTTCTACATGGCTGAGTAATATTCCGAGTGTGTGTATGTGTGTGTGTGTGTGTGTGAATTTCTCATTTTCATAAGAGCTTTTTTAAGAAACATTTTTATAGCTTTATTGAGGTTATACTTGAAGTACAGTAACTTCAAGAGTTTTGAAATGTGTACACAGTTGTGAAACCAGTAAGACAATCAAAATAATGAACATATCTGTTACTCTCAAATGTTTCCATCTGCCTCTTGGTAATCCTCCCTCCCCCAGATTTTAAAAATCAGAGGTTTGTTTTTTAATAGACTATGCCAATATGTAGAATGAATTTAGTTACTTTCTTATATAACTTTTATATTCTCTCGATCCCTCACATTTGCTTTTTTGAGGGGGGAGCGGTGACTTCTAATCCTTGCTTTACTTACTTCTGGCATTCTGTGGAGACGACTTGGGACCTCTCCCAGTGGAAGGGAGAACCCGAAACAGTGACCCCCCCCCCCCCAATACTTCAGCTAGAGCTGCTGGGTTGCTCGTGGTGCAGCCATGCACTCTGGAGTCAGATTGAGTTCTGATTCGAAATTGGCCTCTTCGTAACCTCTGTAAAGTTAAACATCCACGCCTCCATCTGTTCACCTGTAAAATGGCGCTGACATTGTATATTCCCCATTCCAATATATCATCAATTATAAGATGCATAATTCATTTAATAACTACTCTATAGGGGCTTGGTGAGGGCAGAGACACAGCTGCTTAGTTCCAATATATGTTCGCATTTCAGAAACAGTAAAACTTAGGAGATACTAATTCACAGAATCAGAAGTTTGGTGCTAATGCCTACATCATGGGAGTCCTGCAGGAATTAGATGAAGCCTCCAAGTGATTACACAGGGTCTGGTCCATAGAAAGTGCTGTTTACAATATGGGTTACTATTAATATTTTATTATATTGGGTTTACGACATATTCTTTTGTTTAGGAAATGGTCGGCCCCTTTAAAAAGTTTGAAAACCACTGCTTTAGGACAGCATTTGGCAGCAAAAGAGACCCCTGTTACAGTTTTTCAACTTCAAAGGCCCTTGATGGGTGTTTCTTTCTTACTGGCTCAATCTGAGATCGTCTCTGCACAGAGACGTCATCTTCGTCGCTGGTGGGAACTCCTGTAATAACTCAACGATAGGAACTCCCAGTTAGCAGCTTTTAAAAAGCTCCTGAGCAGTAAGATTTTCCAGCTCAGACCATTTCTATATTTTGACGAGATGTAAAAAAAGGATTTGATCCAATCTGGCACCTAAAACCCTACCTAAGTCTGTTTTGGAGGGGAGTTGGTGGGCAAACATATGACACAGTTTTAATTATGAATCAATCTGTCAGCTATAAGATTAAAAATAAATAATATGCAAATAGCTGTCTTCAAGAAGGAATCAGACATTCCGGTAGGACTTCAGCCCTGTGTCTTTGTAGCCTGATGCTCCACATCTGGCTGGTTTCTTCACCCCCCAGAGTGCTCTTGAACATTTACCTGGTAACCTTCTCTCTACTGGTTTTCCCGTCAGGTGTGAGAGGTAAAGAGTTCTTGCTCAGAACTGTCAGGTTTCCTTGAAAAGCAACATATAACCCCAAACAGATCTCCCCCCCCCTCTCTTTTTTGGACACTGACAGTAGATCATTTTTTATATCCTTATTTCCTCTTAGAACTGCATCACGATCTCTTATCTGCAAAAACAGCATAGAAGAGCGCTCTGTTGGCCCTGCATTAGGAAGCTGTCTCCCTCCTCTTCTCACTGCTAAGATGGAGTCAGCCTTCCAGTTTCTCTTCTTTACCCTGTATCCTTGGGGTTGGAAGGTTAACAAACTCAGAATGAACATACCATTTGCCCTTGAGGTAGAGAGGATACACCCACGGACACATGGGAGACCTAAGAATTCTCTTTGCACATTCCTTGGTTCAGCATCACAGATTTCCTATCACAATACTTTAAAACATTTTTTTGAATCGTGGAGACCATTAATTTTCTGCCCGTGTCCGAAGTCAGTTCAATATCTGTAAACCCAATAATGTGTGTGTGTGGATGTGTGGGGGGGTGTCTAATGCTAATACTTAATACCCCAACGCCAGCACCTCAAAATAAAATCACAAGCTAAACATATTATGGCTTGGGCAGAAGGAATATATAAGAAGTCTGGATGAGTTAAAATGCTTTAATGAGTGTTTGGGTGCTTCACACAAACACGTAAGCCTCCTCTTGACAAACAGGCAAAATAGAGAGGGTAGAATATAGAACCAACAGCCACAGACTGTAAGTAGAAATCAGAGATGTGAGACCCCTTGAAAACTGGATGACAATAGGAGACTAGAAGGATGACTCTCACTCCAGTGGGCCCATCGCAGATGAAGTGACAATCATAATCTTGGCACATCATTGAGCTTTTCAAGCATTTCTTCCTTAGCACTTTATAATCTTTTTTGAAGGGAGAAGAGTTAGCAGAAATGGGCTAATAATAAATTGCAATTTTCCCCCCATAAATCAGAGAAACAGGAGTGAGAACCCAAAGGCTCAGGTATATCTTCGAGTGGCGAGTAAATTATTTTGGCCACGTGTATATTATGTGAGCAGATTTTCTGTAGTCTCTTTGCTCTGCAAGAGGCACCATGATAATCTTTAAATTGAGGCATTGTCTTGGTCATTAATTTTTTATCCCTTGTATCCTTGTATTCCACAGGCTACATTAAGGTAGAGCAGTGTGAAAGAACATTCAAAACATTAAAAAAAAAAAAAAAGAAACAGGAGGTAGTAAATACAGTATTTACCTCCATATCATAAATGAAGACCCCAGCCCTGCAAAGTTCAGGATTTAGGGCTTCAGACTCCAAGCTCCAAGGCCAGCTTGCCTCTGTTTTTTTTGGTCGGGGACGGGGAGGGACATTAGAAGGAAGCATAATAGTTAAATGGAGGCATTTACAGTCCAGGATGAAAACTATCTTAAGGAATGGCTTTATTACATATAAGATGGAGACCAGTTGAACTATTGGGCATCGTTTATTCCTTATTTCTGCTTTTAGGAGATTTAACCATGTCACCCAAAAGGGTGATCCAAGGATCCCTTTGAACCATAACTGCCCACTAGGAATGACAAACTTAGAGTTTTTCACCCCCATTTTCCATGATAAAGAAGGAGTCCTAGCTAAGGACCCAACCAGATAACCTTCATTCCCCATCTTGTAACCAACGGTGCATTAGGAGTTAACAGGGCTTTTGACATTAAAATACAAATTACTAGACCACTTAACTACATTAAAAGCTTATCAGCTCAGTTAACAAAATGAAAAGCTCTGTTTTCTGAACCACATTGCACAAATGTCCTTAATTGATGCTCTTTAATTCTATGTGCCTGGGAAGATTTTTAAAAAATTGATAATCAAAGGGGGTTAAAATAGGGAATTAGTCATGGAAAGAGTGGCAACACTTCCTAAACCAAGTCTACTCTAGGTTTGGAAATTGGAAACAATTAATAAACTGTAGGCTTCAAGGCATTTCCTTTTAATTTACTTCTTTTTGTTACATAAAATTTAATTTACTGCCTGTGTGCCTCATTCCAACTATTATTAGAAAATTGCCCTTAAACTTCGAAAGTCTTACATACAATAGCTCTCTGCAAGCCTGATACTGAACCTTGGAAAAGAGAATAGGGAAGCTAAATGCACTGAAATCAAAGTCATTCTGCCATTGAGCAGGGAAATAATTTAGCAAAGCCAGATTAAATCTCTCAATAAAATGACAATTTCATATACATGCCTTCCCATTTTTTGATAGCTAACTGTATAATAAAAACCATTAAAGTGATGCCATGGCTCAATGTTTTCAGGATTATTCTGAGCTTCCTTTAAATTTTTCCCTTTTGTTGCATGAAATTAAATTTATTGCCGAGGTATTAAAATAACTCTGTGTCCTTCTTAGTCAGTCCTCCTCGATAAGAACTTCATCTTGCTTTCTAAGACTATCTCCGGTTCTAATGTCCTGTGGATGGTGCCGTCTGTTTAATTAGCTGATCGTGATGCTACTCTCTGAGATGCCTGTCCTTGGCTTGCATTTTCCACATTATATTATCGTCCATTAACTTGATCCCATTTCAAGTTGCCGCTTCCATACGACAGTCACTTTTGACAGATCTGCTTTTGCCATGTCTTCCAGATGGTTCCTGAGGGAGAAAGAATCAGAGACTTTTCTTTTTCCGCCACAGCATATGTGTGGTAGTGCTGAGTGGGCGGGCATGGGAGCTCGGCTTTGGCAGCCGGGGTTGGCTGAGCAAACGGAAGTGGCACGTGCATTGCTAGTGTCACGTAGGTTCTAAAATCAATGGCTCTAGTAGCAGTTCTCATTTCAAATGGACTTGCTCGATGCAGAACTGGGTTCCTTGCCTCTTTAGGTAATCACAGACCTGGAGGAACAGCTAAACCAGCTCACCGAGGACAATGCTGAGCTCAACAACCAAAATTTCTACTTGTCCAAACAACTCGACGAGGCTTCCGGCGCCAACGATGAGATAGCACAGCTACGAAGCGAAGTGGACCATCTTCGCCGTGAGATCACGGAGAGGGAGATGCAGCTCACCAGCCAGAAGCAAGTAAGGGCAGTAAGCAGTGTCAGGGATCCCTGGCACACTTGGATCCCGTTAGAGTGGGCACCTGGTATACCTCTCCTAAGGGATCCGAGACTGAGCCTTGTCTATTAAATGGGCTCTTTTTCATCACCATGTCTGTTTTGAGGGCTTGGGGGTTTGGAAAAAGTAGCTTTTAGAAGTGTGTTGTCCTCTTCATTTGGATTTTTAAAAAAGTAAAGATAAAATAGAATGTTCTGGGAGGCTAGTGCGAGTCCCTTGATTTTTTTTTTTTTTTAAGATTTTATTTATTTATTTGACAGAGAGAGTGAGAGAGATCACGAGTAGGCAGAGAGGCAGGCAGAGAGAGAGAGAGGAGGACGCAGGCTCCCTGCTGAGCAGAGAGCCCGATGCGGGGCTCGATCCCAGGACCCTGAGATCATAACCTGAGCCGAAGGCAGGGGCTTAACCCACTGAGCCACCCAGGCGCCCTAGTCCCTTGATTTTTAAGCGTAGTCTCTTCCCCCTTGGCTTGCTTTGGGTTCTGTCTTCAAGGTGGTGGCAGAAATGGCCCTTTATCCAATCCTGTCTGGTCCCCTGGGTCTATAGAAGAAAGAGATACACTGTGTTTCAGACTGTAGTTAGAAACTTGTGCTTTTCTGACACTGATCCAACAAAAGTAACATCCAGGAAATCCTCATTTGATACAAGGCGCAACTCAGTGGTACTGATTTGCAGACGATGGAGGCTCTGAAGACCACTTGCACGATGCTGGAAGAACAGGTCATGGACCTGGAGGCCCTGAACGACGAGCTGCTGGAAAAAGAGCGGCAGTGGGAGGCGTGGAGGAGCGTCCTTGGCGACGAGAAGTCCCAGTTTGAGTGTCGGGTTCGAGAGTTACAGAGGATGCTGGACACCGAAAAGCAGAGCAGGTGGGACTACCTATTTGTAGAAAGCCATTTGTGGGATCACCTGAGCATTAGGAACAGGGTGACCAACAGTCCCAGCTTGCCCAGGACTGAGAGAAGTTTCTAGCATACAAGAGTTTCAGTGCTAAAGCTGGGAGACTCTTGGGCAAACCACGGTGGGTTGGTCATCCTAGTTGGAAATATGGCCACTGTCCCTTGGATTCTGTGTTGAAAGCTGGTGTCCTTTTACCCCATGTGGAGACCTGGGAGTCAGCAGGGCAAATAACTTAGTGCTTCCTTGGCAGAAACTCTTACCTTGTGTTTGTTATCATTGTGACCATGTAGCAAGACCATCTCCATTCTAACCCTGGTCCTGTGTACACCAGGGTTTCTCAACCTCATCACTATTGACTCTTTGGGCTAGATAATCCCTTGTTGTGGGGGCTGTGTGTGAGCCTCGTAAAATGTGAGCCTCATCCCTGCTTTTACCCACTAGATGCCAGTAACAACCCCTTCCTCACATTGTGACACCAAAAATGTCTCCAAACATTGTCTGATGTCCCAGGGGGACAGCATCAACCTTGGTTGAGAACAACTTCTCTACAAGAATAGTTGAGCTTTTTTCTTTCGTGGTAGGAAATAATAAGTTCAAGCAGGATCTTTCCTCTGCTTTCCCACTTCCATTTCCAAAGTCAGAATCCTCTTCCTACTGGGACCATGATAGTGCAGGTCACATACTTCCTACCCCTGGGGGGTGCCTTTCACACCGCAGACATGGCTGATGGGAAGATTGGTTATGACAGCTGTACAGCTGCAAAGTGTTTGGTTCTAACAAAATGGGTCTATTATGACAGTTTACCAGCAGATAGAAATAAATGCTCTTGAAGAATAGGTCTCATTTCCAGTGTGCACGCAAGAGTTAGCTCATGACTTCATGTGTGCACAAATGAATTGTATCCTTCCTTCTTAGCCTCACTCATATCACCTTCCCCTGAGACTGACCTTCCTGGGATACTCTGAACTCCTTAACTGAGATAAACTGTGCCTAGAAACGCCTCTCACAAAACATTTAGTTGGATACCATCGGACTCATTTTGGCATTTCCCACATCGACTTGACCACAGTACGGTAGACTCAGCCAAATGTGTTGGATGTTTAATGTGTGCTAAGTCACTTACACTAGAAAAGATTGGAGGCAAAAGATGAGACTCCTTCCATTTCGAGAGACACTGGTAGACCTACTCATATTCTGGATATCCTTCCACGCAGTATTTGCTCAGGTGACGGGCTGCCGGTTTAAGACCTCCTGTTCCTCTTTCCCCTGAGCCTTCATGGTATATTCCAGTCGCTTTCACACAGACCCCCTCCCTTCTGCCCTCAAGTGCAGCTCCTCTCCGAGCTGTTTCTAGAATCCCTCAGAGACCAATTTGAGGGTCGGAAGCTGACTTCAGCATCAAGAAACATGCAACTCCACATGGAAGGTATAATTATGGGCTGTGCTTAGGAAGACATTTCATGTATACTTTCAGGGACAGTTGTGAAAGATCTTGGCTTTTCTTCTCTCCCCCCACCCTCCCCGCCCCTCTATTTTGGTGTTACGTGGGATACCGAGATGAGTAAAATATAATTCTTAATTCTTCTACTCAAGAGGCAAGTCTCATGGGGAAGATGAATTATGCATTCGGGTATTTACCACCTCAAATAGAGAGTGGGGTGTGCCAGGAGAGGAGTACGTTTATGCTTTGGATCTAGAGCAAGGAGAGCTTCCTTGCAAGAGGAGATATTGAGCAAGGTTTTAGGAAGAATGTGGTCTTTCGAGTTCATCCTTGAAGGCTGAGTAAGTTTTGGGTTTGCAGGGTAGAGGAGGTAGGGGAAGTAGGGGAGGAGAGCGCGGGCCAGTACAGGAGACTGTATAAGCCCAGGTATGGAAGGACCAAAGCCCAACACTTAAATGGGGAATGGCAACAATTTTTCTACTTAGTTCTTGTTTTTTCTATTTTCTAACCTTATTTATAGATAGATTCATCAGATTCGAGTTTCAGTTTCCTAATGAGCACCCCAAACATATAACTTATTGCTTAGACTTTTAAGGAGAAGAAATGTTTCCTTGATTGAGTTTTCCTGTGGTCCCTCAGGGAACCTCATTCCATTTCTGCTCCCAGGGGAGGCTCTGACAGTCTAGCTACATCCCATTCAGTCCAGTTGTTTTTGGAAAATTGCCTTTTCCCCTTCAGCCTTTCCAAGTGAGTACTCATAGGAACTTTAACTATTAAGAATATTTTTACCCAAGGTCTAAAGTGGGTCAAATCTTCGCTCTATAAGCAGTCAGAAAGCAAGACATAATTTGGAACTGGGAATCTGGGTTGGGCCTCTCTCCAGCCGGTAGCCTGTTTGGTTGCTTATCGAGATCAGAGATGGGCTCGCTTCCTCCTTCTGGACTGGTGACTGGGGGGCTTCTGAAATGGGCCTGTGCTCTCCCGGCAGGGCGCGGGCCGACCAGCGGATCACTGAGTCCCGCCAGGTGGTGGAGCTGGCAGTGAAGGAGCACAAGGCTGAGATCCTTGCTCTGCAGCAGGCCCTCAAGGAGCAGAAGCTGAAGGCTGAGAGCCTCTCCGACAAGGTCAGCGCCCATCCCTTCTGCTTTTAGGAGGACATCTTCATCTTCTTCTTGTATTTATTTATTTTTTATTTTTTAAAGATTTTATTTATTTATTTGACAGACAGAGATCACAAGTAAGGCAGAGAGGCAGGCAGGGAGAGAGAGGAGGAAGCAGGCTCCCTGCTGAGCAGAGACCCCCCGACGCAGGGCTCGAACCCAGGACCCTGGGATCATGACCCAAGCTGAAAGCAGAGGCTTTAACCCACTGAGCCACCCAGGCGCCCCCATCTCCCTCTTTTAGAGGGCATAGTTGACCCATGCGCAGGTGCAATCCACGGTCTGCATATTTCATGAATGCACATTTACTCTGTCCTGTCAAGTCACAGGGTCAGTCTCCACATGGGACCTCCTGGGTTGGCGAGAGCTTGGGAGGTGTGGTGGGGACTGGTGTGTCACAGTCTGTCGGTGACTATCCGGGCCTCTGAGGTCTGGATTCTGATCTGGCCACACTGCTTTCTTGTTTTCTGGCACCTGATTTGAGATTTAATCTCTGGGTTGGATGCAGGCTTTAATGTCGAGCATTCTTGGGAAGTGCTCAGCGGCAAGGACTAATGCTCCTTCCGTTGCTGCCACAGTGGACAGCCTGACCTCTCTCTGTTCCGAGGCCAGGGCCACAAGAGAGTCTGATGGCCATGTGAGTCCTCAGTATTCTATGTTGGAAATAGGCACGTTCTGTGTTTTGGAGGTTTATCTAAGTCTTGAAAGAGATTTCAAATAGATGCTCCAGTGTTCCAGATAACAAGAATGCAGATCAAAGAAATTTCATGTATAGACCCAGGCTCACACACACACATGCTTTTTCGTAAACATATGCATAAAATAAAGCAAGAATCTGAATTTCGTATTTTGTGTAACTCTTTGTTATTTCATGATTATAAAAGTAACTATTTGGGGTCACTGTGGCAGATCTAGAAACCAGGGAGAAATAAAGGAAAAGATGACTGGCAATCCACCACTGATCTATCAGAATAAATTTAGATTCTTATTATGTAAACAACTTTATAGCTTTTAAAAAAAAACACCGTAGAACTAGGGGCTTTTCCTCAGTTACTGATTGATCAGTGTTTTGAATGTGTAGTTCTAAAAAAAACCTCAACAACACAGAAATATCTATTTAATCATTTAATCATTCTACTTGTGTTGGAACTTTGAGCTTCTTTCAATTTTCTGCTGTGGTGTTATAAATCTTTATGGATACCCATGATTATTTTCTTACAAAAATAAAATTTCACAGAAATAAAATTATTGGATTCAAGGCTAGAGCTTGCCACTCAGGAGCACTCTGGAGTTCCTTGATACTGGCTTTTTTTTTTTTTTTTTTTTTTAACCCATGAGGAAATTAGTATATTATTTAGAGGTAAAGGAACCCTTTTGTGATTGAACTTGAATATTTTTTTCTATTTGATTGTTCTTAGAGTATCCATAGCAAAGTTCTGCCCATCCTTTAAGATTCCAGACATTGGAGCGCCTGGGTAGCTCATTTGGTTAAGTGTCTCGCTCTTGATCTCAGCTCAGGTCTTGATCTCAGAGTTGTAAGTTCAGGCCCCAAGTTGGGCTCCACGCTGGGTGCAGAACTCAATTTAAATAAAAAACAAACTGGACTCCAGACATTGATGTAATCTTTTCTAGACAACTGGTAATTCAGGAAGACTTTCTCTTCTCCATACCCCTTTTATCAAAAATATTATGTGACAAAGCAATCCTTATTTGTGTACATGTCTAGTTATGGGCTGCTCTCTGCCTTTGGACTTTATATAAGATTCTTAAGAGAGTTCGTCCATTTTTTCATCCCCAAGAGCCCTGATATAATGCTGTGCAAATAGTAAGCATTCAGCATTTGATTACTTAATTAATTTCAGTCAAAGTGATCATCCTTGTCTTAGAACTTGTCTAAGGCATGTGACCCATGCCTTAGAAATAACCCTATCCCCATATAAGGCTTAGCTGTGACATGGACCTTTGTGTTTTACTTTTAGAAAACAATAATTTATTTATTCATTCATTTATTTTTTGAAAGATTTTATCTATGAGAGAGAGAGAGAGCATGGGCATGTGAGAATCAGCATGAGTGGGGAGAGGGGCAGAGGCAGAGGGAGAGGGAGAAGCAGACTCCTTGTTGAACGTGGGGCCCAATCCCAAGACCCTGAGATCATGATGTGAGCCGAAGGCAGGTGCTCAACCAACTGAGCCACTCAGGAGCTCCTAGAAAACAATATTTATACTCTGATCTTCAGAACCTGATTCTTTATATTTGAAAATTTGTGGGTATTTGCAAAAGTCATCAGCATCTAGCATTCCTAAATATGATATTATGGCCAATTTTTCCAAATGCCCAGCTCAATGACCTGGAGAAGAAACATGCCATGCTTGAAATGAACGCCCGCAGTTTACAGCAGAAACTGGAGACTGAACGGGAGCTCAAACAGAGGCTTCTGGAAGAGGTGAGTCTGTGACACCGGGCCAGGTGGAATTCTGAAGGTGAAAATTTGTTGTGTTAAGTGGTCAGATCCAGGTCAGACATCATTGTTTTGAAGTTTGAGTTTTCAAGAAAGAGTAAAGTGGTCACTTAATACTTTTTTGAAGGCATTTACCATGTTCAAAGAACGTGTCACGAAGGCCAAAAGATCTTTGTCACTTGCATCTGCTCACGTGGTGCTTAAAAGAATGTTGAGCACCAATGAGTATGCGCCAAATGGAAGTTTGTTAAATAGACAGACGGGTGACTGAAAACTGAATGAAATTGTGCTTTTAGAGTTAATATCTAAGGTATATTCGGTTTTCGGGCTGATAAACATCTGTGCACATTGGCTTCACGCACAGGGCAGGGACTTGGCCAGATTTATGCTACGTACTAAATGTCATGAGGACTTTTCATCATCCATTTAATTCAGTTAAAAAAAAGTTAGGCCCTGCCTTTGAGACATAGAATGGAAAGCTCCTGAACCCATCCCTTATATTATTTCCTGGACCTTTTAGCAGAAATCTGAAAGTCTCTCTTTAAGTTGATGACTACTTCCCACTCCCAACCAAAGCCCTCCCTTATATGTTGAATCACTAATGATTCTGCTTTGTTCATTAGAACTGACCAACCAGGACAAATATACTTTCTAAAGACATTTAATGAGAAACAGGACTCCAAGAGTATTCTGTTTAGCCCATAGTGAACCTGATAGTTCAATTAACCACCTTTTCTGGTTAGTTGAGGTTTTATTTTATGATGCCTCCCAAAGGACCCTGCTGATAGAAATAATATTGCTAAGCTATTAACTTTGAAAAGTGTGGTGAAAATTTCGTAGGTGCGTATGAAATATTTTACAGAATGAGACTGTAAAAAAAATGGGTGGGAGTTTGGGAGAGTTCTGGAGATGGATGACTGTGACAGTTGCCTAACACCGAACATGTCCTTGGTGCTGGGGAACCATCCACTTAAAAATGGTTAAAATGGTAAATTTTATGTATATTGTATCCCAACAAAGATTTTACAACAAAATTAATCATATACACACAGGGAAGTTCACCAAAGGCAGGGTTAAGAACGCTGTCATAAAAATTTAAAGATCTACCTGGTGGTCAAGTAAGGAATGATGGTCTTTTATCTGGAATGAGTAGACAAATGCCCCCACTTAGGCACATGTTGGAAACAGAACAGAAATCATCAGTGATGTTGCCTGGTCCTATTTTCCTTCCAAAGGAAGAGAGTTGGTTCTGACAGCTCGATGCTTTGGTCCAAGGTTACATGGTGACTCAGTGACAAGTCTTGGAATAGCAGGCTGGGATCCTGATTCAGTCCCCTCCTTCTCACTTCCAAACGACACGAGAACATTTCCAGCTTCCCAGTCTGTGCCTCACAGATAGAGTTTTGAGCACAGACATCTGGCTGACACTGAGTTTGAGGCAGATTTCACTGACAGTTGAAACCATTATGAAACAAAGAATGATATTTATCGTTCAGGATGTGGCTAGGACCCCTGGGCCTGCTGCGCACTTTTTTATAACCATGTGACCAAGGGCTTAACCTGAGTGTTCTTTTTTTTTTTTTTTGATACTTTTTTTTAAAAGGGGGGACACCTGATTAATCATCATCACAGTGAAAATATAAAACATTTTCTTCATCCAAAAAAGTTCCCTATGCCTCTTCTAGTCAATACCTTCTCACCCTGGCCCCAGGAACCCACGGATCTGCTTGATTTTTGTCACTACTGATAGCTTTTCTTTTCTAGAATTTCCTAGAAGTGGAGTCATACTATATATACTCCTTGTATCTGAATTCTTTTTTTTTTTTTTTTAATTTTTAAAGATTATTTTAGAGAGAGAGTGTGTGTGAGTGGGGTAGGGGCAGGGGGATACGGAGAGAGAGAATCTCAAGCAGACTCCCCATTGAGGATGGAGCCCAACTTGGGACTCCATTTTGTGACCCTGAGCTTATGACCTGAGCTGAAACCAAGAGTCAGACGCTTAACTCACTGAGCCACCCAGGCGCTCTTCGATTCTTTGGTTTAGTTGAGCATGTTTTTTGGGATTTATCTGTGTTGGTGAATGCACTAGCAGTTCATTGCTTTTTATTACTAAACAGTATTCATTGTATGGGTATACCATAATTTATCCGCTCCCCTGTTGATGATCCTTTGAATAGTTTCCAATGTTTAGTTATTATACATAAATCTGCTGTGAAAACTTGTGGGCAAATCTTTGTGTAGATATGTTTTCATTCCTCTAGAAGGAGCATTGCTGGATCCCACGTATAGGTTGATAATGAAGTGGTTGTTCCAGTTTGCACGCCCAACAGCAGTTCCAAACTGTAATGCTTGGCATTGTTTAGTCTTTCTAGTGTGTCAATTACAATATCACATTGTGGTTTTAATTTGCATTTTTTTAATAATGAAAGATGATAAGTATCTTTTCATGTCTTTGTCATTCATATATTTTCTTTTGGGAAGTGTAAGTTCAAATCTTTTGGGTAATTACTTCTGAGTAAAGTTGTTAGGATTTTTATTTATTTATTTATTTAAAGATTTTATTTATTTATTTGACAGACAGAGATCACAAGTAAGCAGAGAGGCAGGCGGAGAGAGAAGAGGAAGCAGGCTCCCTGCCGAGCAGAGAGCCCGATTGCGGGTCTCAATCCCAGGACCCTGGGATCATGACCTGAGCCGAAGGCAGAGACTCTAACCTACTGAGCCACCCGGGTGCCCCTTATTTATTTTTTATAAAGATTTTTATTTATTTATTTGACAGAGATCACAAATAGGCAGAGAGGCAGGCAGAGAGAGAAGGAGGGGAAGTAGGCTCCCCGTGGAGCAGAGAACCCGATGTGGGGCTCGATCCCAGGACCCTGGGATCATGACCTGAGCCCAAGGCAGAGGCTTTAACACACTGAGCCACCCAGGTGCCCCAAAGATTTTTTGATACTAACTCTTTGCCGGATATATGGATGGTAAATCTTTCACCCAGTCCGTAGCTTGTGTTGTCTTTTAAAACAGTATTTTTCCAAAGTGCAAATGTTCTTAATTTTTATGAAGTCAGATTTATCAGTTTTTTAAAAATGGCTTGTTTTCTGTGTCCTAGTTAAGAAATCTATGCTTACCCTAAAGTTGAAGATATTTTCTTCTCTCTGTACTCCTAGAAGTTTTATAGTTTTAGCTTTCATATGGAGATCTAGGATGTATTCTGAGTTAATTTTTATGTATGGTATGAGAGGACAGGTTCACTGTTTTCCATAGAACTATCCTGTTACTCCAGTACCATTTGTTAAAGACTCTTTTCCTTGTTAAATTTTCTTCCTTCCTTTCTTTCTTTCTTTCTTTCTTTCTTTCTTTCTTTCTTTCTTTCTTTCTTTTTAAAAGATTTTATTTATTTATTTGACATAGAGAAAGAGAGCACAAGCAGGGGGAGAGGCAGAGGGAGAGGAGAAGCAGACTTCCTGCAGAGCAGGGGAAGCCCGATATGGGACTCGATCCTAGGACTCAGGGATCATGACCTGAGTCGAGGGCAATGGGTTAACCAACTGAGCCACCCAGGTGCCCCCCTCGTTAAATTTTCTTTTTACAGAGTCATCTACATGTCTATCCTTGTTCTGTTACCAGACCATCTGATTATAACACATCTTGAAATCAAGAGATATTGTAGTGTGTGTGTGTGTGTGTGTGTGTGTGTGTGTGTGTGTGTGTTATGTGATAAGTGTCCTCTTTAATCCCCATCCCCTATTTCTCCCATCCTCCCACTCACCTCCCCTCTGGTAGCCATCAGTTTGTTCTCCATAGATAAAGAGTCTGTTTCTTGTTTGTCTCTCTTCCCTTTTTTGTATTTGCTCATTTGTCTTCTTTCTTTAGTTAACCCAAGTGTCCTCTTCATGAGGTACAGAGACCTATAAAGGGGGCCAGAATCACGGCCTCAGAATTGGGAAGAGTTTTTTTATGTCATGCAACCCAAATTCCCAGCCCTTGTTCCATTGTCCTCTTCATCCCTGCCCCTGGCAGATTTTGCTAATGGACATTTCTTCTAAATCTTTCCTCTTGGACCCAAAATGGCTTCAGAACCTTTTTTGACATGGCACTTGACAGCCACTATCAGTCCATTGGAAGTAATGACAAAGATGAAAATCCATTTGCTAATTCTGGTCAAATTAGAAAACCTGTCTAAGGCAGAGAGAATCCCTTCCCCAACATTCCCCACCAGTGCACCTGGTTGGACCTCAGCCTGAGTGCACAGTGTTTTTGGATATTCCAACCTACTTTTTCCAGTAAATTTAATTCTCAGGAAGTCCTGTCTTATTTTGAATTAAAGCTTGTAACTTTCAGCCACTGGTTCTATTTCATTGGAACATTTGAAAATAGAGCAGTCTGATATTTTCAACCAAAATAAAGAGATTAATGCTGATTAGT
This sequence comes from Lontra canadensis, assembly GCF_010015895.1. Taxonomy (NCBI): domain Eukaryota; kingdom Metazoa; phylum Chordata; class Mammalia; order Carnivora; family Mustelidae; genus Lontra; species Lontra canadensis. The sequence goes on from NW_022631052.1 coordinate 1,153,604, forward strand.
GATCAAATTACTTAATGGATAATTTAAAAAATAATGCTTCCTTAACAACTGCTATGTGCCAGGTGCCCTTCTGCATACTTTCCATGAATTGGCTCCTATGTGACAGTTCTATGAGGAAACTACTTCTTTTATCTCTGTGACGGTCACTTAGATATCTAAGTCGCTCTCCCACTCCAGACTGCCCTGCCTTTCCTAAGAGAAACATTTCAAGTCCCTCCAAGTTTGAAATGTTCTTTTCTGGTAGATTTATCTTTCCAAAGAGACTTTCTAGAAGCCCGCATGGTCTGGACAACATGGAGTACTATGGGACATCTCCAGTTCCATTCCAAGCTCTGTAAGCCTCTGCCAATTATCCCGGGCTCTTTGGGTACCTTTGTTGCATCATTGACACCCACTGACCTGTTACATGGCCACCAACCATTCCATAGGTTTGGGTTTTTTTTTTAAATAAACATCTTTATATTCTATATTTATCAGTCAATGTTTTGTGGGTTTTTTTTTGTTTGTTTTTTTGTTTTTTGTTTTTTAAGATTTTATTTATTTGAGAGTGATCATGAGCAGGGCAGGGAGGAGCAGAGGCAGAGGGAGAAACAGACTCCCCACTGAGTAGGGAGCTTGACACACACCAGGCTGGATCCCAGGACACCGGGATCATGACCTGAGCAGAAGGCAGATGGTTCACCACCAACGAAGCCATGCAGGCTCCCCTATCAGTCAGTGTTTTTAAAAATACTTTCCTTTTGAACTTTCTCTAGTTGGTTTTGATCCATCCTTTCAGCCACCAGGGTTGTCTGGTGCTCTGGTCCTGGTATCCAACTCCTTCGTGTACCCTGCCAGTCTCCTGTCCCCCTTGTGAAACTGTCTGACAGATGAAAGCACAGAGCTAACGCTCTCTTTCAGTCCGACACTGACCCGTGAATAGCCCCCATTTGCGTCTCTCTGGAAGCAGGTAAATGGTTTTGAAAAAACATTCCGCTGAGCACCAGCCTACCACTCTTACTTGTTTTTTATTATAGTAAATAAGCAGCCTGTTTCTTGGAAAGCTAACGGACAGTTGATGCATTTGTTCTAGAGAAATATTTTGGGCCTGGCTGTCCCCAAACCAATTCTTGTCCCCGGCTCCTGTTTCTCTGCTTCCTGCCTAGTAATTAATGTTGTCCTAAAATAGTGGGAAGAAACTAAAGAGGGTAATTTGCGGAAATCACTTGCGCTGTAGGGGACTGATCGCTCCCTTTAAGAGGTAATTTTAGCTGTTTTCTCTGCTCCCTTCCCCTCCCCAATATTTTAGGGGTTTCTATGGTTTGAGTCAGAAATTCCAGGTTGGTATATAGGCCAGGTGATCTCTAGTTGATGATAGTATCTCTTGCTTTATGGAGGACTGATGAGGGGAGGCTGGTGGAGGAGGTCTGCACAGGGAAGACAGTGGGGTAGGGAGAGGGGAGTCTGAACCGGATGGAGGGAAGGGAAGAGAGAGAGACTGCTAAAATTCCTTGAGCATCTATGGTACACTGGGCACGGTGCTCAGTACATCGCCCAGTTGGTGGGGGGAGGGTGTCATTATACCCACTTTCAGATGAAGACACCAAGGCTTCTAGAGCCAATATGAGCTGCCCTATGGTCCTACGACTGGTACATGTTAGAGTCCTCATTCATACTAGCGTCTGTAGCATTCCAAAGCCCACGTTCGTCCCACCACACTGTGATGCCTCAAGGAATCCGCTTCCCCTCAAGAGGAAGGGCCGTTGAGTAGAGATGGAAAGAGAAACAAAACATAGGTTGAGAGAAGCAAATGGGATGAAGAGGGTCAGCAAGTTCTGAGGTTGTTGGTGGCCCTTGGCCTTCTAGGGCTGAGGATGCAAAGATTTGTTGTGGCCTGTCGGAAAATGCCCATGGCCGTGTTTACTCTCCTCCGGAGCTCTGTCCTAGAGTCTGCAGAGATTCTAGGCTACCACGGGAGGGGGTAATAGGGCCGCCTACATGGCAGTTAGATTGTCACCCTGGGGTCAGATGACATCAGGTGGTGTCTCATCAGGGTAGCTGCTCTCTCCTGCTTTTTTAGAAACAGAAGCATTTTAGGAAAGAGAGCCATAAAACCAGCATCTTTATAGCCTGCCTTATTTTCTGGTTGACTTCCATTATAAAAATCGGAGAGATTTTCAGCACAGAACTATTTCCAAAACACTAAAGTGATCCCCCACCCGCCTCCACCGGCCCCCTGGGTTTTTACTGATTCTTGTGCTGAATCTGGGCTCTTCCTCTTCCTTCCTCCCCATACTGCAGAAGCATCTCCTGTGATTGTGGCTATTTGTGTCCTGGTTGGGGGTCCCTCACCCTGAGGAGGTACTCCTTAAAGTGAGAGGTGACATGATTCCCCTTTGCGCATTCACACTGCCTGAACAAAGCGATCTCTCATAATAGCATCTGAGACCTTACAAAGCAAAGCTAAGGCAGATTGGAGCTTAGCTGTCATGGCAGTAATTCACAGCATCTTCAATGTCAACTCAGATGGGCCAAGTGTCCTTAACTAACGGAATGGAAAGGCGGACACGGCAGCCTGACCTTCCTCTTACAGTGGGGATCCTGTGACTTGCTGGCCATCCAGGATTTCTGGGCACATTCTTTTTAACTATGCCACGCGTCTGTCGGGGACAGAAGACAGTCGGTAATTCTGGAACGAGAGGATTTCAGAAGCCGAAATTTGGCGCCACGCCTGCGATTAGTTTGGTGACAAGAACAGTGGGGGCACGAGTTGTATTGTCCGTGGTATCGAGACTCTGGCCTTTCCCCCCACTAGCAAGCCAAATTACAGCAGCAGATGGACATGCAGAAGAACCACATCTTCCGTCTGACTCAAGGGCTGCAAGAAGCTCTGGACCGGGCAGATCTGCTGAAGACGGAAAGGAGCGATCTGGAATATCAGCTAGAAAACATTCAGGTGAGAACCAGCACAGGGAATTTACTTAGAAATTGCCTGCGGATGCAAAGCGTCATGGCTGAAAGCCTTCTGGTGAAATGATGAGAATGATCTCTTTATACTGTGTGTTTCCCCTGTATTTCATTATGAAAATTTCCAAACCTTCAGAGAAGTTAGAGCATACCTGTAATGATCAGCTCTGAGATTCTAATATTTACCCCTGACTTTTTTTTTTTTCTTCCCCGTATGCATATCCATCTATCAGTCCTTTTTTTAGTTTTGTTTTTGGCCATAAGAAAAGGAGTAAGTAAATATTGGCCCAGTGCAGTCTTTGTTGAATTTTCATAAGCTAGTATCCTCATGACTTAGTTTTTTTATTTTCTTAAAGTACCAAATTTATTTATTTTTATTTTTATTTTTTAATTTTTTTTTTTTAGGTTTTAGTTTATTTATTTGACAGAAAGAGAGATCACAAGTAGGCAGAGGGGCAGGCAGAGAGTGGAGTGGGGGGGGAAGCAGGCTCCCCACTGAGAAGAGAGCCCAAAGTGGGGCTTGATCCCAGGACCCCGAGATCATGACCTGAGCTGAAGGCAGAGGCTTAACCCACTGAGCCACCCAGGCGCCCCTAAAGTACCAAATTTAAAAGCATCTTTCTTTTGAGGGCTGAGCTTATTTTTGTTTTTATGAATTTTTAGGTTCTCTATTCTCACGAAAAGGTGAAAATGGAAGGTACTATTTCTCAACAAACCAAACTCATTGACTTTCTGCAAGCCAAAATGGACCAGCCCGCTAAGAAGAAAAAGGTGGGTCCTCCTGTTTGAAAAGTGGAGAGTTTTTGCTCGGCCATTGTGATTCATTAAATACCGCTGTGATAGATAATTAGAGAAACATCAAAGAAAACAAAACGCACATTTTCTTGTTTTATACTGGGTTGAAAAGAGGTTTTGAGATAGAACAGTCCTTACAGAAGGGATGTCATTAATCAAGTCTGTAACACACTGCTTTGTGTTCATGGCCTTTAAAATTATAGTGCCTGTATCTGGTTTCCTAAGCAGCTGGGATGCGGGGGGGTGGGGGGTGGGCAGCACAGAGAAAGGTTTATATGGAGGTCATTGTACAAGATTCCAGAAGGATTAGCAGCTCACAGGTACAGGACTATAGAGATTACTGGACATGGATTCGGGATTCGACAGAGAGAGAGGGGTCCTCAGTTCTGTTGAAGGATTCTTAGGGCACAGGTACAGGGCTCTAGAAAAGACTTGAAATTACCCAGCCCAGTCCTTTTGATTGACAAAGGCCTGTGTGACACCAGGAGCCAGGGAGTTGAGGTGACTTGCCTACAGTGCCTGACTGGATAGCTAGGCCCTCCACTGAGGGCCGCTCCATCCCTTTAAAATTGTGATAAACAAACAAATGAAAAACTGTGACCAAAAAGAAAATTAAAAAAAATACAACCGTGGACAGGGTTCTATGTAGATGCACCTGGGAAGATTTTTACTACACCCAAAACATACTTCCCTAAACCACCGGGCCCCCCTGCCCCCAACCCCAGGAGGTTTGGCTACGTGTTCTCAGCTGGAAAAGGTCTCTAAGGAGTTGGAGTTTGCTTCCAAAGGCATTCCTGCCCCAGAGGAGCAGTGGCAGCCCCCCTCTGACTTGAGTTACATGAGAAGGGGCTGGGGTAGGCAGTTGGGGCCCGTGGTGCCAGCGCTGTTTGAACTATTAGGAGCAAGGGCAGCCTTCAGAAGCAGCGTCCTCCTCTGGGGGCTGCTGGGAAGGGATGTTCTTTGCCATGTGACTGTTTCTGCTTGTTATGCTGACGATATTTAATCTTCTTTTATGATATTGAATCTTTTTTTATTTTAACAGCCGATTGTTATCTGACTGTGTCATGTGCTGTAGTTAGGGTGTTTCCATTGATTTCTGTTTTTTTTTCAGTCCCATTATTCCCTGTGTTTTCCTTTTTTTCCTCCGTGTCCAGTATGTGTTTTCCATTTGCATTTTTTTTTTTTTTAATTTTTGAGTAGGCCCCTTGTTTTGATATCACTTTACTAGTCAGGTTTTTGGTCTCCTTTTTAAAAAAAATTTTTTTTTTTTTTAAACCCTCATCTCTGTGTCTTGTAACTAAGCGTCATGAGACAAACGTGGAGCAAGAGTGATTTCCGAACCATCCCTCCTGACTCCATCCTCCACTTCCATTTTTTGAGGGTAAAGACTCAGGAAATGGCTCTCCTTCTTGGGAATGCTAAAGGAAGAGGTGGTGGCAGTTCAAGCATCTTGAACCCTCTTGTTGAAAATTTGCGAAACCCTATTTTTTTCCAGCCGGCTGGAATGGGCTGTGGCTCAGTCTCCCTTTTCCCCCCTTCACATGCCATTTTTACTAAATCCGCTTACAGTGAGTATGCTCCTGGCTTTCGTGGTTTGCTTCTCTTGAGTCAGAGTTCCTTTAGCTAGTTTCAAGTGCCAGTTTCCAGGAGTTAGGAGATATCTCTGTTTCCATTGCTAGGGTTTATTTAGTCGACGGAAAGAGGACCCTGCTTTGCCCACACAGGTTCCTCTGCAGTACAATGAGCTGAAGGTGGCTCTGGAGAAGGAGAAAGCTCGTTGCGCAGAGCTAGAGGAAGCCCTTCAGAAGACCCGCATCGAGCTCCGGTCTGCCCGGGAGGAAGGTAGGGGCACTCGCTATGCCGGGTCTGTGGGGAAAGGCAGAGGACCCACCTCAATGGTCGTACTAGTTCAGCATCTGTCTTGGTGGCCCAAAAGTTCTCAGTCCAGACGTCCTAAGTCTGAACGAGTCACAGCGTCCTTGGCATTGCCCGTTCGGCGTGATGCATGTTCTTTTGGTCTTGGGTCCTCAAAAGACAGCCCAGGGACAGTCCGCTTGGTTTTGGCCTCTTGGTGTCCCAGCTAACCAAAAGACATCGGACCGATCTCTCTCCAGCTGCCCACCGAAAGGCCACAGACCATCCACACCCATCTACGCCAGCCACCGCAAGGCAACAGATCGCCATGTCCGCCATCGTGCGGTCACCCGAGCACCAGCCCAGTGCCATGAGCCTGCTGGCCCCGCCATCCAGCCGCAGAAAGGAGTCGTCCACTCCAGAGGGTACGTGCTCAAGGAACCGCTGGAGTTCTGCAGAAAATTGTTTTTAATCAACTAAGATAATGCACACGTATGGTGAAAGTGACAAGTCATAATATTAAGGGTGATAATGCTGAAGAGTAAGAAGTCTGTCTTCTCCCCCGTCCCAGGCCAGTTCGCTGAGCTGGAGACCACCAGTGCATTCTTCCTGCAGCAGTTCATGCACGTAGGCACATGTCATGGTATTCATGTGTCTCATATAATTATATTTAAAGAGTATGAGAAAATAGGCATATTTTCCTCAGCCCTTTTTTCTACTGTAAATATCACAGCACACTACGCTGTACCCTGCAAAACACCTTTCTTTCACTTAAAATCCTGTCTTAGATTGTTTATGAATGCCTGTGCCTGGAACTCGTCCTCTCAGAGGACTACGTGGTAGTCACTGGCGTGGGTACGTGGCTCACCCGTTAGACCAGCCCCTGCTGATGGGCGCTGGGGTTGTTTTCAGTCTGTCCTCGGCAGGAGCGCCCTGCAGTGGAATCCTGCGCCTCTGCGGGCGCTGCGGCCGCGTGGTTAGCTCTGGGGAAATGACTCCCTGCGTTAGAGATTATTTGCATTTTGAGTGTCAGAGGTTTGATCCATTTTATATTCTTACCAACAGTGTAAGAAGTTTTCTTTGTGGTCTTAGAAGTACTCTGTTTGCCTAGAGAGGAAAAGGACTTTAAAAAAAAGAAAAAAAAAAAAAGGCCAGGTTGTGAGGGCGATCTGGCTGCGACATCTGTCACCCTGTTGATCGCCAGGGTTGATTCGGCTGATCTGGCTGGCGAGGCAGGTGTCCCCCTCCTCCCTCACCGCTCTGTGGGCATCCCCCAACAAAGCCGCGCGCTCGGTCAAAGGTGATGGCCTTCCCGGATAGAGGAGGACTGTTCTTTGGTCAAGGGTATATGAGTAGCTGAGCTTTCCCGCTCGAACCTTCAAACAAGCTCTCAGGGTCCATTCATAGGAGAATGTCATGTGGTCGAGCTTCTAAGACTCTAGACGCACCCAAATGAGGCGCTGCCTGTGGCAAACTACCTCGCTTTAAAAAAAAAAAAAAAAAAAAAAAAGGCCAAGGAAGGTGGTTTGGAAGGTCTTAGGAGATCATAGAATAAAGCTGCTGGGTGGCATCACGGTGTCACAGTGTAACAGGTGTTAGTGGCAAATCTCGATGGCGTTTTAGTGTGTTGGTGGGTTTTCTTCAACATTGGTTTCTCTCCAGCGATGATGCCGTCTTATTTCCTGTTTCCATAACACTTTGAATCAAAGAGCTTTACTCTTAAACGCATCGTGATGGTGATGGTAACACAGGGGAAGAAAACCTGTCTGGCCGTGGTGTCTGTTGCCTGGGCTCCATAGAGCAGCGGCCGGCAAGGGTCTGAGGGTCCCAGGCCCCTGCTTCCCGTGTGCTGCACACTGACTGGGCGAGAGTACACGCATGTATTTATTCCTTATGGTTTTGTTTTGTTTTTGTTTTTTTTTTAAGATTTTTTTATTTCTTTATTTAACAGAGAGATCACAAGTAGACAGAGAGGCAGGCAGAGAGGGAGGGGGAAGCAGGCTCCCTGCTGAGCAGAGATCCCGATGCAGGGCTCAATCCCACCCTGAGCCAAAGGCAGAGGCTTTAACCCACTGAGCCACCCAGGCGCCCCTCCTTATGGTTTTCTGATCAAGGATGGAGGCCATGTTCTGTGCAGAACCCAATTTGGATTCAGAAATTTGGGTCCTGAGCTTTGCTGTTTAAAGCTGTCTTTAATTGGGTCACTGTGGAGAGGGGGGCCTATTAAGTTGGGGGTGTGTGTGTGCAGGAAGCAACCTTCTTATTTTAACAGACTGGTATATAAATGTAAGAATTCGATTCTTAAGGCTTACACATTGAGTTTTTCACCAGAGGAGGCTCTTCATGAAAGAACAGGACATGAGGAGAGAATTCTTCAGTCAGTTTATGTATGTAATAACTAGAAGTTCTGTAATTCAGAACTGATTTTTTAAACTGAATTCTAAAAACTTCCAGATATGAGGTTCATCGGGAAAACAAAACTTCTGTGATTAAAGTACCTATAAACAGTTGACTTAAAAACATATGTTTACTTAGGCCCACAAACATCTCTGCTATCTTATAGCCTGTCTTCTGCCAGTAGAATGTTCTTTAAAAATACTTAACTCCTGATGACTGGATAATGGAGATTTGAAGTTGAGTCCTATAAATCTGGATGCATCTGTTAGTGTTAAAGTAGTTTCACACTCTGTAACTAATCTGCTGTAATGGCTTTTTAACAGCTTTATTGAGATAAATCCGCGTACCGTACAACTCACACATTTGAAGCGTATGATGTTTTTCATCAAGTGCACAGGGTTGTACAACCACTGAATCATAATTTTGGGACATTTTTAGCCTCAACCTTTCTGTCCCCCAAAAGCACGCTGCCTGATAGCAGACACTCCCCATTCTCTCCTCTGCCTGACCTCTGGCAGCCACTAAGCCGAACAGGTTTGCTACTCTGGACATTGCACATAAGTGAGATCCTACCGGATCCTTTTTTTGTCTGGTTTCTTTCATTGAGCGTAATCCTAAAATTCAGCCATGTTAAAGCATTTATTAGTTCTTCACTTGCTCCGGTTGAGTAAATTATGTTGTATGGAGAGTGCATCTTGTTTCCTAATCCACTGATAATCATTTGGGTTGTTTCCAAATTTTGGCCTTTATAAATAATGTTGCTGTGAACGTTGTATGTTGTGGCTACGTATGTTTCCATTTAACTTGGGGCTGTACCTGGGAATGGAATCACTGGGTCTCTACCATTGCTGGGTAATCCTAAATTTAACTTTTCAAGGGCCTGCCAAACTGTCTTCCAGAGTGGCCACACCATTTGACATTCCCACCAGCAGTGTATGAAGGTTTTAATTTCTCCACATCCTCACCAACATTTGTTTCCTGCATTTTAAAAAAAATATTTTATTATTTGCCAGAGAGAGGAGACACAGTGAGAGGGAACACAAGCAGGGGGAGTGGGAGAGGGAGAAGCAGGCTCCCCGCCGAGCAAGGAGCCCAATGTGGGACTCGATCCCAGCACTCTGGGATCATGACCCGAGCTGAAGGCAGATGCTTAACAACTGAGCCACCCAGGTGTCCCCCTGCATTTTTTATTCTAGACGTCAAAGGGGGTGTGAAGTGGAATCTCATTGTGCTTTTGATTTGTATTTTTCTAATGACTCATGATGCTGACCATCTTTTCATGTGCTTCTTGGTCATTATCTTCTTTGGAGAGATGTCTAGTCAAATCCTTTGCCCATTTTAAAGTTGGGTTATTTGTCTTTTTGTTATTGAGTTGTAAGAGCTTTTTATATACTGTAGCAACAAGTCCCTTGTCAGAGAGATGATTTACAAATATTCTTTCCCATTCTTTTTGTTTTGTTTTGTTTTTTAACTTTCTTGATGGGATCATTTGTAAAACCTAATAATTTTTTTTTAAAACTTTACTTCAGAATTCAGTCGGCGTCTTAAGGAGCGCATGCACCACAATATTCCTCACCGATTTAACGTAGGACTGAACATGCGAGCCACAAAGTGTGCTGTGTGTCTGGATACTGTGCACTTTGGGCGCCAGGCATCCAAATGTCTTGGTAAGAGCAGTGGCTGTGCATGCGCAGTGGGCACCTGCATGTCTCCACTCATGGGGGTGGGTTGTTTTTTTCTTTTTCCTTTCTTCTTTAAAGATCTATTTATTTATGTTAGAGAGAGAGAGGGAACAGAGTGGGGAGGGGTAGAGGAAGAGGGAGAGAGGATCTCAAGTGGACTCTGCGCTGAGCGTGGAGTCTGACGCAGGGCTCAATCTCACGATCCCGAGATCACAATCTGAGTCAAAACCAAGAGTTGGACACTCAACCTACTGTGCCCTCCAGGCGCCCCAGTGTTTTTCCTTTTTAAATTTTTCATCCTGTAGTACATTCATTTTCAAGCTTTCAGTTTCAGTGGGAGGACACTATTTTTCCCCCACTAAAGGAATGAGCTTATCCGTGTTTCCAGCTCATGTCTCCACCGCCCTATGCAAAATGCCTTGTGCTTTGCTGGTTTCCAGCCCCCTGTTTTTGTCCAGATTGCTCTCTCCCCACCTTTAGGTTGTGTGCTGGCTCTAGCTGAACTGTGCCGACCGGTCCCTTACATACTTTTGTGGTGGCCTGGGGAGAAGCGGGGAACATTGTGTCAAGAACACTTGGCTCCCTCGTTTCCTCTCTGGGCCTGGCTTCTGGGAACGCTTAGGGATTACCTGGCTGTTGGGGCTTGGCTGGGACTTGGCTGGCAGAGGGACGCATGGGCCAGGATCTGCCAGGGTGTTTTCAGGCTGTTCCCTGCTTTTCTCCAGAATGTCAGGTGATGTGTCATCCCAAGTGCTCCACGTGCTTGCCCGCCACCTGTGGCCTGCCAGCCGAGTATGCCACACACTTTACCGAGGCCTTCTGCCGTGACAAAATGAACTCCCCAGGTCTCCAGTCCAAGGAGCCCAGCAGCGGCTTGCACCTGGAAGGGTGGATGAAGGTGCCCAGGTACTGTGGCAGGGAGCCTCGGGCTGGGGCAGGTGCTGGTGAGGACGCCACCCCAACGACCGTTGGGAATAAGGGTTATTTGGAGACAAAGGCACTTGACAAACCGCCGGTCTCAGAAGGACAGTCTGACCTCCCCTCTCTCTTTCTGAAAGTAGGAGATACGATCCTGTGTAAAAGCAGCCCTCCCTTTTCCAGGAGGAAAGGAATATTATCACCAGAGACAGGGATTCAAGCCTTGCGGAGAGAACTCTGCAAAGAACTCTTGTTAAAGTAACTCCTTATCTCCCTTTCGCCTCCCATAACACTTTAGCTGCTTTTTCGTACTTACTAGTCTTTGTTCAAGCCAGTGTACAGACACGTAGGCCTCTCCACCTTTGGGGTCTTCCTTGTCAGGGGGAGACTCCCAGGAACATATAAAATAAAAAAATGTATGCTTCTCTCCCCATTCATCTGTCTGCTACCTGTGGAATTCCTGGGCCAACCACAGAACCTACAAGGGTAGAAGGAAGCTTTGCCACCCCTGACACAACGGCCCTGGCCACTCCCATTCCCAAGCTTTCCACGGGAAGCCTCTTAACTAGGACTCCGTCTCCGTCTTCCCACCGCCACCTCCTCCTCCCTGCGACTGTGCTCTGGACTCCACACCTCTGTTCTTGTGCGTCCCTGTTTTCCCAGGAATAACAAGCGAGGACAGCAAGGCTGGGACAGGAAGTACATTGTCCTGGAGGGATCCAAAGTCCTCATTTATGACAATGAAGCCAGAGAAGGTAAATTAATAATTCAGGGGGAAGTTTCGTTGCACGTGGTTGACCCAGGTCTCCCAGTCTCGGCGTGAAGGCTTTGTTTTTCGGACTGCGTTGAAGCCTTCTACGATTTTCCATTTTTGAAAATTAAAAAGCGAATGGCTTGGCTAAAGGTTATTGGTACGATACTCACGTCTATAGGTCTCCCCTCTGAAGAACCCGCAGGGCGCTGCTCTGAAGATTCTACCTGCTAATACACCTTCAGAGAACTTCTGCCTCAGTCAACTAACCCATAAATCCGCATCGTCATCCGAAATTTGACTGTGCTACTCATCTGACACACTTTATTTTGTTTTTATCTTCCCTCTCCGCCTTCTCTGCACACCTTTCTCCTTCCTCCTTTGTTCTCGTGCGCCTCTCTTTCACGCATACTGTCTCTCTCGCCCTGTCTCTCTCTCTCTCTCTCTTTCTCTTTCCCTCTGTGTTTCTCTCTCTGTTTCTTTCTTCTTCTTTTCTCCCCTTGTTCTTGTTCCTGTTCTTTTGGTTTTCTTTCTGCCCTTCCTCTTTGCACCAAGCTGGACAGAGGCCGGTGGAAGAATTTGAGCTGTGCCTTCCCGACGGGGATGTATCTATTCATGGCGCCGTTGGTGCTTCTGAGCTTGCAAATACAGCCAAAGCAGGTGAGGGGAAGCAGCAGAGCCCGCGAGGGGGCGCACTGGGCTTGTTCAAGCAGCAGGGGTAGAAGGGGCCACCCTCCTCGGCTCGCTGTATTAGTGGGGACTGGGACTTGCGTGCTTGGCGGAGGATCTCTGACACCCCAGGGCCATCCCTCCCGCTGGGATTGAGGGAAGCCACAGCCAACCCCTGCTCTGTCCGATCCCCTAGATGTCCCCTACGTACTGAAGATGGAGTCTCACCCGCACACCACCTGCTGGCCCGGGAGGACGCTCTACTTGCTGGCTCCCAGCTTCCCCGACAAACAGCGCTGGGTCACCGCCTTAGAGTCTGTTGTCGCAGGTGGGAGAGTTTCTAGGGAAAAAGCAGAAGCCGATGCTGTGAGTATGAAGATGGGCGCTGGAGCTTGTCTTTGTAACGCGGGCTGAAGTGGGAACTGACCTGGGTGCTGGGAGCCCTGTCGCTGCCTCCCCAAAGGGTGATGGTCCGAGACTGTCGTGACTGGGACGCTTGCGGGACCAAGACATGGGCTCTGTGCCGGCTTGTCTGGCGTCACACACCCTCCCTCTGCAGCCCTTTAGAATGGGGGAGTCAGAGCCATCAGCCAGCTCTTGGGGTGTGACGGATTTTGGTCATGGCAGCAGACGTACTCATAAGGCGATCCTCTCTCTCGTTTACTCTGATGAGTTTATTTGAAGACTTGAGTTGCAAGCACTTGGCCAGGAAGCAGCGCAGAGGTCTGCCGAAACCATGCCAACTCGGGGAGGGCTTTTCATAACCTTCTGCATAGCTTCCACGTGATCTGCTCTTCTGTAGGCAGGTTCGGGATCCTACTTCTCCCTAAGACGGCAGAGCCGTGGGTGTGCCTTGACTGGCATCACTCCTCCTGGAAAGTTCCAGGATACAACAGGGCTCCGTGCTCACTGGTGTTTTTTCCACCAAAGACCAAACACTGGGCTCCTAGTAAACACGTTCAGTATTTGCAGCGCAGACTTCTTAACCATGAGCCTCTGGGGAGGAGCTCGGCTCCCTGGGTGGACCTGTTTTGATGACTTGTTCTGCGGTTATCTGTGTGAGCCGTTTACTGAAATGCACGTTACTATGTGTGCACTAGGATTGCGACCGTATTCCCTCCGAGCTTCTGCCTGCGTGGGCTCAGGTAAAGATTCAGAGGCTTGCTGCTTCGTTGCTGATGCTGTGCTTTGTCCTTGGGCTGCTGCCTGGAGGGGAAGGAGCCTTCCACGTGGCTTATTAACCCTCTGCGCGTGGCGTCGGTTTCTCTCCTACCGCAGAAGATCTCTCAATGTCTACTTCACTCATTTATTTCCGCGTCCAAGCCGAGGCATAACTCTCATGCTAATTACCAGCCGCCCCAGAGATACCAGTAACTCAGATCAGAATGTGGGCCAAGCCGAGAGCAAATGTGTGTTTCTGGCGTTTTCCGGATGAACCTTACTTTCTTCCTGGCACCAAACTTTTCTCCGTTCTTGCTTTTGTCTCTCTGGATGATTTGGTCATGAACAGTTCAAACTTACTGTGTCCTTTTTTTTTTTTCTTTTCTTTCTTTCTCTCTCTTTCTTGCTCTCTCTCTCTCTCTTTTTTTTTTTTTTTTTGGTTCCAATATGAAAAGAAATTGCTTGGAAACTCCCTGCTGAAACTGGAAGGTGATGACCGTCTGGACATGAACTGCACGCTGCCCTTCAGCGACCAGGTAGCGCTGTCCTCTGGACCCTGGCCATCACCCCCGCGGTCACGAGAGAAAGGGCTCTTGCTCTTCCTGCTTTGCAGGGTGGCCGTGGGGACGTGGTTATGCTCACGCCCCGCCTGTGGCCTTCTGTTCCTGCAGGTGGTGTTGGTGGGCACTGAGGAAGGGCTGTATGCACTGAATGTCTTGAAAAACTCCCTCACCCACGTCCCAGGAATCGGAGCGGTCTTCCAAATTTATATCATCAAGGACCTGGAGAAGCTCCTCATGATAGCAGGTGGTTGGCCAAGGGCATGGCACTTTCTTTTCATTGTCAAGGGAAACTATTTGAGAGCCAAGTGTCATGCCTATGAAACATAAAGGCAGGCCTTCCTGGTGGCAGATGTCAGCCAAAGTGGTTCTTTCCCCGGGTCCTTGTCGGTGCCGGAGCTGATGGCGCTCTCGACTCAGATTCGTTCCTGTGGTGGCCGGTGCAGCTGTTATGCCAAGTGAAGAGTAGTTAGCCTCCAAAGTCTCATTAACGACAGACCCTTTGATGCCATCGTCATGGTTACGTCAACACCACCGAGAGCCAGAACTTCTGAGAGCTTGCCTGCTGTTAGCGTGTGTCCTCTTATTTTTCTGGAACCCCTTGGAGACCCTTGGGCTGTTCCCCACTGTTAACATTTTGCCATATTTTTACTCTCTTCCTCTACAAACACACATGCACACACACTAACTGTTGAACTGAGAGTCCCTTGCAGCTGTGACCCCGAAGTCTTTAGCATATCAGCTAAGAATGAGAGCATTCTCTTTCACAACCATGGCAAAATCCTTTTCTCTCTTTATTGGTGGTCCTTTTTTTTTTTTTTTTTTTTTTAAAGGGAAAACAATAATTTGTTGGTTCAATGTTCAAAAACATCCATGGCCAGGTCTTGTTTCAGATGTGGCTGGATGGATCTGGGGACTGAAAGAATGCGGTCAGGAACTGGCTTTTCCTGGTCTTTCATTCTCCCTCTCTTTGTCTCTTATTTCTTTCTTTCTGCTCACTTGCCTCCTTTCCCATTCTTCCTTTCCTTCCTTCCTCTCCATCCCCACCTTCCTCCCTTCCTTCCTGACTTTATTCTTTAGAGTGGTTTAAGGCTCACAGCGAAATTGCGCAGAAAGTACAGGGATGCCCCCTACCCCCACTGTCACCATCCCCACCAGAGGGGCGCACTGGACATAACCGATGAACAGCCAGTGACACATCGTCACCCTGGGTCCACGGTTTCCATTAGGGTTCACTCTTGGTTGTGTTCCTTCCATGGGTTTAGACACACATGTTGGGGCTCGGATCCACCGCCGGCGTATCGCATGGGATAGTGTCATATGGCACCGTTTTTGTGTTCAAGAACTTTAACCCTTGCTGTGATGCGGCTGTCTGGTAGGCTGCCCGGAGTCCGATTTTACCTGTGGCTCCAATAATGTCCTTTCCGATATTTTCCCCCCACAAGGTGTGATCCCACCCCAGGTCTGCATTGCAATAGTGTCCCATTAGTCTCCTGTCATCTGGAATGGATTTTTGTCCTCCATGACATTGACATCCTGGAATAACATCCAAGCCTGTTGTTTTACAAAACGTCCCCTCAATGTGCCTAACCCAGCCTCCTCTTTGCATTGATGGGGAGTAGGTTTAAAAGGCCGGCTCATGCCCTCTGATTTTACGTCGGCAGATATTTTTTTCATCCCAGAATCTTGACCAGGAGGCCAGATGTTTTTCACTGTAGTTCTCAAACTTGGACCTGAACAATGTACACAGGATCTGTGGAAATCTGTCCATCTGCGTGGCCCCGCGTGGCTACTTGGGTGGAGAAGTAGAACTGCCTTCCCTGCCTCACACTGACCTCGAGGCTCTTCCTCCCCCCGCAGGAGAAGAACGGGCTCTGTGCCTTGTTGACGTGAAGAAAGTGAAGCAGTCCCTCGCACAGGCTCACCTTCCTGCCCAGCCCGACATCTCCCCCAACGTTTTCGAGGCCGTGAAGGGCTGCCACTTGTTTGCTGCCGGCAAGGTGAGCTCTCCTCGGGGCCTCCGCAGGCGGAATGTTCTCGAAATCGGCTCTGCCCTCCTTCCGACAGGGCTCATTGATTTGACCTTGAAAACTCTATGTCCTCCTACTGGGTGAAATTTCTGTTGCTTTCTTTAGGCACACCAAACAATTTGTATAGCCATGAAGTTTGCACAGGCTTTGAGTCTAAAGGAAACGTCAGAGAAAAATGAGGATAAAATTAACAAAACTGAAAGGATGACCCCAATTCAAAAAAACTGTGTATGTGTGAGTGTACACGTGAGTGTGTGTGTGCGTGTGTGTGTATGATGGAATTTTTTTTATTTTCATTTTTTTTTTTTTAAAGTAGACTCCACACCCAGAGTGGAGCCCAGTACGAACTTGAACTCATGACCGGACCGCTGAGACCAAGACCTGAGCTGAGATCAAGAGTCAGATGCTCAATCAACTGAGCTACCCAGGCGCCCCTAGTCTTTTTTTTTTTTTTTTAATCTAACATAGAATCCCACATCCGAACTTGATGAAACAATGTTTTATTACAAAAATTTGCAAATTCTGATTTATGATATTTATATAATATAAAGTCAGTTCCTGGTAAGTCAAGTTAATTCTTTGGTAGCTAATAGCATATTGATTTTGGTACATACGTACATTTGTTTGCCTGCTTCTTTAAGGAAACTTTTTTTTTTAAAGATTTTATTTATTTATTTGACAGAGAGCGAGAGATCACAAGTAGGCAGAGAGCTAGGCAGAGAGAGAGAGAGAGAGAGGGGAAGCAGGCTCCCTACTGAGCAGAGAGCCCGATGCGGGGCTTGATTCCAGGACCCTGAGATCATGACCTGAGCTGAGGGCAGAGGCTTAACCCACTGAGCCACCCGGGCACCCCAGGAAATTTTTTTATTAAAAAAAATTAAAAGCATTTGTGGGTGCATACACATGAGCATATATAATTTTAATGAAACCTAAATCAAGCATTTGCAGACTCCCAGAGTCTGCTGGAGTTCTCCTACTGAAAGCCACTACCTTTCCCTTTTCAGAAACTGCTCACTGGGTATTTGGGATTTAGTCACTCTTAGCCAGCTTTTACCTAGCGCATCCCATGTACTTGACCGAGCCTTCAGAGGCGTTTGTGCTGAGTGAAGAGGACCAATAGGGGAGGGATGTGGTGGGCCACAGGAACCTTCTGAGGGGGGCTTGACCTTGGCTATGGCCTTGGCCACTGTTCTTGAGGACTTTTGGTTTCT
Organism: Lontra canadensis; assembly: GCF_010015895.1. NCBI lineage: Eukaryota > Metazoa > Chordata > Mammalia > Carnivora > Mustelidae > Lontra > Lontra canadensis. Next base: position 1,170,578 of record NW_022631052.1, read on the forward strand.
GAAACCTTCTGGCTGTGGGGCTGATGGCATTCTTTATTAGTCATTTACACAATGGTTGGGATTAACTGTGGCAACAATAAAAAGAGGACAGACTATAAAGGAAGAGGATGGCTGGCCTAGAAAGGCGTGGATTTGCAAAGGGTTCTCGGAGGAGCTGAATCTTGAGGGACTGAGAAAAGGACAATGCTGGATGGACCCAGGATTTCCAGATAGGGGCCCGGGAAGGAAAGATGTACTTTTTCAGTTTTAACAATTCTTTTTAAAGAGAACATTTCTTTTTTTTTGTTTTTGTCTCTCCTTTTTTCTGCTTTTTGTTCTTTGTGCATTTTTTATCCCTAATATTAATTTTTCTGGATCTCTTATTTGTCTTAATTTCATCAGCTTTATAGTGATTTTACTAATTTTTATAAAGCAGCAGCTTCGGCCTGTACTGATTCTTGCTTTGCTATCATTATCTTATCATTAATTTTTGCTTTTTCCTTAATCTTTGTTTTTCCTTCCTTGAGTTTTCTCTGGCTTTCTTCCATTGTTCTCGTTCTAATCTCTGGTTTAGCTAATTAATTGTCAGGTCTTTTTTCCTAAGTAAGCACTTTAAGGCCATACATTTTCCCTCTTACTACAATCTTACTGTAAATTTTCATCGTTACACATATTTTAAAATTTCTTGTGATTTTTTTCTGTGAATGATGAGTTACCTAGAAATGGGCATTTTACAGTGTTGGAACTACTAAAAAATAGGTACATTATAAAATTATAACATCTAATAATATAAACATCCACAAACTTACTACCCACACCAAGAGTTAGAATATTACTAACACTTCCCATTTTCCTGTGTATTCCTTTCCTCTCCCATCCCATTTCATTCCACCTTGACCTTGAAAACTGGATGTCCTCTCACTGGGTGAAATTTCTGTTGCTTCCTTTAGGCACACAAAACCCCCCACCCCCAACTGCTGACCTTCATGTTGGCACTGACTGGAGAAGCTTCTTTTTGCCCTTGGTGAAATGACAAAGATGTGGTATTGGGAGGTGAAGTAAGAGTGATTTAGCCATTCTAGAAAAAGAGAACTCTACGTACACAGATCTTAGCTAAGAACTTTTCTCTTTGAACCATAATCCTTAAAATTCTTGAGGTAATTTCTACTGCCTTCCTCCTCCCTCAGGCTAAGATTGTCGGAAGGCTCTGTCTCTGGCAGAAGGCGCAGGCACACCAAATGTGTGTGGTGTCAGGTGATTTCCGGAGGCCTTTGCCAGGTCTTTGTTAAATCCGTGGTTCTTGCCAGCGGCAATTCTGATCCCTAGGGGATATTGGGCAGTCTGGAGACATCTGTGGTTGTCACAACTGGTGGTTGTACCACTGGCATCCAGAGGGGAGAGCCTAGGGTTGCTGCTAAACATCCTACAATGCACAGAGCAGCCTCTGGCCACAGAGAATTACCTGGTCTCGTGTCAGTAGTATTAAGGGGGAGGGGCTCTGCTCTAAACTGGCATTAGGTTCCTAGTTCTGCTGTGGAGCCAGCAGACACACCAGTAATCCTCTCTTTTCTCTGTTTCCCTGATTCCTTTCCAGATTGAGAACGGGCTCTGCATCTGTGCAGCCATGCCCAGCAAAGTTGTCATTCTCCGCTACAATGAAAACCTCAGCAAGTACTGCATTCGCAAAGTAAGTCCCGGGCCTCGCCCGGCCTGCTGGGCCCTGGCCTGGGCTGGAAAGTGTGCTATCTCCGGGAACAGTGTGTGCCTGGTCCCGTCAGCCTGGGTGACCTCCAGAGAGAGAGACAGACAAGCAGACACACCCTTCCTTCCTGGAGGAAGCTCCACAGCCCTGAGGAGCTGCAGTTTTCTCCTCTCATTTTCTTTCTCCTGTCTGTGAGCTGCCTCTCCAGCCAGCCTAGTGGATTCGGCCCTTTGTTAAGAGAGAAAGGAAGCAGGCTGGTGGAAGAGACACTTTTAAATTAGCACGAAAAAGGAAGGCGATCTCTCCGAGAAGCTAGCAGTCCCTGGCGACACTTATCAGAATCTTTGTCAGATCCTAGACATTTCTATTAATAACTTTTGGAAAAGCCAGTGCTTGCTGTGTTCCTAGATGTAATTAGAGAGCTGATTCTCCTTGGAGCAGAGCAGTGGTGGTGGGGACTACAGTGTGGACAAGTTGCACATTAGATCATTTGCCTCGTTTCCAGAGGGCAGCCGTTGTCCCTAGACTAAGAAAGCGCCAACCTGTTGTAAGCGTAATTTACTTCCGGCGCCTTCACGATTAGTCTCAAGTGAAATGAGGGATGAATATATAAGGGTCATTATGTGTTAGGGCAACAGTTTCATCCTGGGTGGGCGGTTCGTTTGTTTTATTTTACTGAGCACCTACTGGTAGCAGAGACCAAGCTGGCTGTTTTCCAAATCCTTCACAACAGTTCTAAAATGTAGGGGTGGTAATTGCCAATTTTCAGGCAAGACCATCGAGGCTGGCTGAGGTCCTGTTGGGAAGTTGAGACCACAATTGAGGTTTGATTTTTCCCTTTCACTGTATCATGCTGCCTAAAAGTTTCCTCATATTTACCAGGTCCTCAGTAAATAGCAGTGATGGTAGTGTGGGTTAGGTTTTGAACTGTTAGCTTTAGGAAAAGTCTCAGAAATCATTGCTTCTTTATAATTCTTGGCCACCTTTTGAATAACCATGCCTAGGTTTTTGAAAATACTAGGATGGGCCTGAAAACAAGTGGAATTAGAAAGCTGATTACTAATAGAGATGACAACAATGGTGACGAGAATAATTATACAGGTAATGGTAAAATGTAGCTCACAAAAAGAAGGAAGCTAAAACGACTCCCTCTAACCAGCCCTGTGTTTTCCAGTCTTTTTCCTCAGATAAGAAATTATATTCTTAAAGATCTGTCTTTGAATGCAAACTTCTCATTGAAATGGTATCTCTAACTCTTTTTTTGGCTGCCATTTGATATTTTCTTAATCTGGGGTTGCAGCGAACCCAGAGGTAGCAAAGGGATTATTAGTCTTCATGGGGGACATGAAAGGATTGAAGTGTTTGTGCTTTGTGTGGCCGAGAACATGAACAAGTCCAGAGGCGACTGACTCTAAGGCTGGGGAAGCGGAAGAGCAGTGGACATGGGGCTGCCGTGTGTTAACTCACATCCTCCTCTTCTACCCTCTGTCTTAGGAGATAGAGACCTCAGAGCCCTGCAGCTGCATCCACTTCACCAATTACAGTATCCTCATTGGAACCAATAAATTCTATGAAATTGACATGAAGCAGTACACGCTTGAGGGTAGGGCCCAAGTCGTCCCCCTACATCCCCCCCCACCCCACCACCAGCCCACACTCTGCTCTGGCCTTGCCACCAACTTCTCCCTGATGCCCCACTTCTCACCTGCCTTTACAGAATTCCTGGATAAGAATGACCATTCCTTGGCGCCTGCTGTGTTTGCCTCCTCTTCCAACAGTTTCCCTGTCTCGATCATGCAGGTGAACGGCGCAGGGCAGCGGGAGGAGTACCTGCTCTGCTTCCACGGTGAGTCCGTGCTCCCTGCCGGCCGCTGCCCTGAGGGCTTGCGGGTGCCAGGAGTTCCCGACCTCCACCAGGGCTCTCACCTAGCCCGGCTCCATGGTATTCTTTCCTGAGAACAGCTGCTTTTTTCCTTCTCTGCCCCTTGCTTTCTCTCCCTTTCCTTTCTCTCTTTTCCTTTCCTTCTTTCTTGTGGGTTTTTTTTTTTTTTTGAAGTTTTTCTTCATTCTTTTTTATTCCTCCTTCCACCTCCCAACCCCCCGTCCCCACAGGCAATCTCTGGGTCCTCCTGTCTCTTCCTCCCTGTGTCTTGGTCTCTGTTTCTTCCCTTTCCCTTTCATGTCTCCTGTCTCTTCTTCCTTCCTTTGCTCCTTCTTTCCTATCTCTTTCATTTTTCTTTAACACATCTCTGAGAGATGTGGCTCAGCAAAGGTCCTCAGGTTTTAATGATCCGGTTAAATCTGGCTGGTGGTCCCCTGGGCTCCATCCCTTATTCTTCTGGCAAAGTGTATGGTGTCATTGATTCTGCTGCCTCTGACTGGGCTGATGCCCCCGCGATGCAACTCCTTGCAGAATTTGGGGTGTTCGTGGATTCTTACGGAAGACGTAGCCGCACAGACGATCTCAAGTGGAGTCGCTTACCTCTGGCCTTCGGTAAGTGAAGCCAGGTATGGAGGGCTCTATTCTGCCAGCAGCTGGCATCCTAGGAAAGAACCTCAGGTAGAATCCTTTTTGGCTCACGCACTATGCCTGTGGTTTATGTTAGACACCAAGTGCCATAGGTTGTAGTCCCAGGGTTCAAGGCAAAGCTGCTGACGCTTGATGAAAAACTGCATAAGCCAAATCCACCAGCCTTGTGAAAGATTTGTCAGATTGCTTCCTGAGAAAGGAGAGCGTTCCCTGCGAATTTATTTAAATCATTTCAAAGGCTGCAGAGTATCCCGTGGGATAGCTGAACATGTGTTAATTTCACCAGTTATCATCAGGCAGAGCACGTAGGTCATGCTCGTTCTTTCCCTAAGTGTAAGCAATGCTGTGATGAACATCTTGCACTGATCTTTGCACACTTGTCAAGTAGAATCTACTGCTCATAAGCCCTGAAAGTGGAGCTTCTGGGTCACGCAAAAACATCCATGTACATAAACACACACGTATGTACAAATATGTCCACACATATTGGTGTAAATGCTCTGAAACGCTCTTATGGTAAAAATACCCATCAAGGCTATTTGGTTTCTCTCTTGCTGCCTAACAAGTTCCAGAACTTGTTATGGCCAAGACTACAACTTATTATTGCCCAAGATGCTGAGGCTTGACTGGACCATTCTGCTTCACGTGGTACCAGTGGGGGCACTTGGATAACTAGAAAGTCCAAAATGGTCTCATAAAATGGTGGCCAATTGGTATGAACTCAGCTGGGGCTGGGGCCTGGGGGCTGGAGGCCTCGGTTCCTCTCCACACGGGCTTCTTCCAGGAGTGCAAAAGCGGAAGCTGGCAGGCCTTGTTGCTTCCACCGTAACCCACTGGTTAAAGCAGCCACGGGGTCAGCCTAGATTCAAAGCAAGGAGGCTCCGCCAGGCCTGAGTACCAGGAGGCATGACTCATAGTCCAAAACCAAAGTCCTGGTTTACCACAAGGGATAATAGTGATAATCTCCTTTTCCTTTTAAGACAGAAAAGCCTCCTATCAGATCCTAGAGCTTCACTGATACTGTGATATAAACATGTAGTATTAAGATGAGAGATATTTAATTATCTTTGCACATTTTCAAAAAAAAAATTAAACAGTTTAAAAAGGTATACAGTTAAAGTCTCACCCAGATAACCTGTCTCCCCAGTTCTCCATCCCTACTCACCCAAGTAGGGGGGAAACTTTTATTTTTTATCCCTCCAGTGCTTTGTGCAAATACAGATGCATAAGAAAATATATTCTTATCCCCCCCCACTTTTTTTTTTTTAAATCCATGTGGTGCCACACTTTACACATTATTTATTCTGAATTTTGCTTCACACACTAAGTAAAACACACCTCAGGGTTTTTTAGTGTATCAGTACAGAGAGAGCTTCATGGAGTTTTTACAGCTGTGCAGAATCCCACAGACATACCATAATTTATTTAACTGACCCCCAAAACATACCTTGGATTTGGTTCCCATCTTTTGCTCTGACAACATGGCAGTGAGTAAACTTGGACATGCCTCGTTATGTTGGCACACGGGTGTATGCATAGGCTAAATTATTTTAGGTGCAATTGCTGGGTCGAAGGTGGCATTGCAGCCTGGTTTTGATTTCCTCTTTTAACCCTTCCTTGTTCCACGCTCTTCTTCTGGGGTAACCATGCAGCCTACAGAGAACCCTATCTGTTTGTGACCCACTTCAACTCACTCGAAGTCATTGAGATCCAGGCACGCTCCTCTCTGGGGTAAGCATTGCCCTTTCAGGCTTCGGAAAGCTCAGCTGTTGGGGTTAGGGGTTGGGGCCAAGTGTCTGTTTCTTCCCATCCCACCTAGCAACAGAGGTAACCTAAATATAACCTCTTATTTGGAACTCCTTAGGACTCCTGCCCGAGCGTATTTGGAAATCCCAAACCCACGCTACTTGGGCCCTGCAATTTCCTCAGGAGCGATTTACCTGGCCTCATCATACCAGGATAAATTAAGGGTCATTTGCTGCAAAGGAAACCTCGTGAAAGAGTCCGGCACTGACCACCACCGGGGCCCGTCCACCTCCCGCAGGTACCATCCTTCTCCTCTTCTTCATTACAGGAGGCAGAGTGCTGTTCTCTAAGGTAGAAGGAAATTGTGCTAAGCTGGTCAAAGGTCTTCAAGCTCAAGCCACTCCTTTCTTTGAGCTATAGCATGACAGTGACTCAGTCCTTCTTGAGGATCAGGAGAATTTTTAAATGCCCTCTTGGAGAAGGTGGGCGGAAATGTCTGGTCTTTCTCATTTGGGTATCTTCGGTGGCACTAGAATGGATCACTAGAATGTGTGTGTGTGTGTTGGGCAACCTTTAATGCTCAAAGTCAGCCAGAGTTGAGAGACCGAGGCCTTCTCAGATTTTTCCTGGGCATTTGCAGGGCCTTGCCTGTGTGTGTGTGGCTTTTTAGATTCCTATGAATATATGGGACCATTTCAAAACACGTTATCAACATCTTATTCCCAGATCACCTTTTGAGTGTTTAGCCAGCCTCTTCCCCAAATGGTATCACACTGTCTTAAGTATTTGCCAGGTTAAATACTTGATGCTGATTGTTTCTGATGAACATTTGGGGATAGAGCTTTTCTTACAAGGAAACCCTGCATCAGGTCAGATGGGGATTGTTTGCTGGGGCCGTGGCTTTGTGGGGAGCATCAGTCCTGATCTCCCTCCTGTGGCTACTGTGGTTATGGGGCTGATGGATTTAAAACTGCCGTAGCTCTGGAGAGAAAATGTTGAGGTCATGTTAACATGTCACAAAGTTTGTTGTCCTTACGGAGGTTCAGCTATTTTTTACATAAATGCTCTTGCTGTTTGAGTCGTTGCAAGTCTTTGGTTAATTTCCAGAGTTCTGGAAAAGTTGATTTAGACACTCGTTGCCAGTGTTCTGGTTGCTTTTATGGAGGAATGGGTTTTCGGCAGTCCTTACTGTACCATTCTGGAAGCATTCTTCCCCTTTTGAATACAGCTGATAGCACCCTGTGCACATTCTTCTGGACCTTAATGTATCTTGGAGGTTGTTCCAGGTTAGTATCAGAAGGATTTCTTCGTTGTTTGTTTTTTTTTTTTAAATGACTACGTAGCATTTATGCCTTCATGTGACCTTTATTTAACTGCTCCTTTATCAGTGCATGTTTAGGTGGTTCACAGACGGTTGCTGTAATAAATTAAATGGCTTTGTGCTTATGTCATTTGGCATGCTTATGAATCTATCTGTACGATAAATTCCTGGAGAAAAAAATCGATGGGCGACATCAGATGTCCATTTGTAATTTTGATTGATGTTGCTGAGTGTTCCTCCCTGAAGTATATTCATTTGTAATCCTGCCAGCAGTGTGTGGGAAGTGGGACTGACCTTGTCTTGACACAGAGGTCTATGAGCCAGATCCAGGTTGATGGACAGGTTTGAGATATGTAACTCTAAGTTCTTGGTGTACAGAGAAGTTCTGAGATGATTTAACCCAGGGGAACATTTAATTGACCTAGGATTTAAATTTTCTGGACTGCTATGTCTACCCTGTAAAGAGTTATGTGGATCCCTACCATGTGCTAGACACAGTATCTGGGGCTGGGGATCCAGTGATGATTTTATTCTTAAGGGACTCTCAACATGATGGAGGAACTAGCTCTAATATTTAGAAGGTGCTTAGGTCTTGGAAAAGAACGTCATAAATCTAATATTTTGAGACTACGTCCTAATGAATAGTTTTTCTTCTGTTGAAATACAAGAGTTAGGGGCACCTGGGTGGCTCAGTGGGTTAAAGCCTCTGCCTTCAGCTCAGGTCATGATCTCAGAGTCCTGGGATCAAGCCCCGAAGCAGGCTCTCTGCTCAGTGGGGAGCCTGCTTCCTCCTCTCTCTCTGCCTGCCTCTCTGCCTACTTGTGATTTCTGTCTGTCAAATAAATAAATAAAATCTTAAAAAAAAAAAAAAAAAGGAGAAATATAAAAGTTAGTCTAAATATGTGGTCAGTGTAATTTTAATCCCAGGCACTTCCTAGAAAGCCAGAAGTAGAAATGACCAGCAGTTCCTAACTCTTGACTTGACCCTGCCTCAGAAGTAAATGCTCAAAGGACTATAGTTCTCTCCTGAAAATGTCCAGATTTTAAGTAATTTCCAAGTCATGTCAAGAACAAATCAAAGTACTGTAATTAGATTTTTTTTTCCCTCTACTGACTTACTAATACGATGGCAGGCACCTTTCTTTTGAGACTATATAGTTTCTCTGTAAGAAGTTGCTTATTCTGTGGTTGAAAGGGTTTCTCCAGTGCCTGTGAAGGAGAGGCAGAGACAGTCCTGTTGCTTTCCTGCTGTGGCCAGGCACATCCGGAAAATAAGCAGTTAGTCCTTGCTTATCTCGTGGCCTATAAAATGGTCTTCTTATGCAGATTGCTTTGGCAGGTCAGAATGCAGAAGGCCGGTGTGGCTGAGTGTGAGTCACTGCAAGGCCTCACTGACCTGGTCTGTTTAGCAGGGCAGGAAATGTAACTCTTTGCAAAAACAAAATAAAACAAACAAAAACCCCATAAAACTGGCATGGGAGATCATTGGTCATTAATGGATACAGCGATGAAAGATTGCCCACTTGGCCTAGGATGATGGGTATTTTCTTTCATTCCATTAATCTAAGCTGACATTCCAAATGGTCTTCCTAGAGACATCCTTCTTCCCCTGGGCATTGAGTACCTTCTCACTTGCTTTATAATGGGCCCCTGTGGACACACATTATAATTTCCCTTCCATTACAAATAGGCTTAATGTAATTCTCCTACTTGAAATTTATTTATTTTTGTCTTCCACATCTTAAAGCCACATGACTAGAGAGGAATATAAGCCTTATTTCAAGATATTGAAATCTCACTTACCTTAAATTTTTCCACTGGACATGTAGCATGCACGGGGGTGGGGGGTGGTTCTGGCTTTCTGGATATGTTGTCTGGAATCTTCATAGTTAGAATTGCACAGGGAAACCAGAGAGTCACATGAAAATCTTCACAATGAACTGATCACTTATCAAATTATCTCTACTCACCTTTCTGTTTCACTATTGTGCAGGAATAGGCAAACTTTTTCTGTAAAGATACATATAGTACGGGGCGCCTGGATGGCTCAGGGGGTTAAAGCCTCTGCCTTAGGCTCAGGTCATGATCCCAGGGTCCTGGGATCCAGCTCTCTGCTCTCAGAAGGGAGCCTGCTTCCCCATCCCTCTCTCTCTACCTGCCTCTCTGCCTACTTGTGATCTCTGTCAGATAAATAAATAATTTAAAAAAATCTTAAAAAAAAAAAAAGTACAGGTAGTAAATATTTTTGGCTTTGTGGGCCATATGGTCTCTCTTAATTATTCAGGTATTATTCTGTGAAAGCTATAGACAGTGCATAACCAGATGGGCATGGTTGTGTTCCAATAAAACTTTATTTATAAAAACGGGTCATCTGTCTGGATTTGGCCCTCAAGCTTGCTCTATAGATTCTCTCCTCCCCCAGTAGATGTCATTGCTTTTCTTGTTTCTAATTATGGGCATTGACAAAAGTGATTCTGGCAGTTAGGTCAATAACTGAAGGAAAGAACAGCAAGAAGTTTGGCCCCTTTCAAAGAGAAGGATTTAAATATCAAGGATTAAGATAGGCCTCTGGGAAAATCAATAACACTCTCAAACAGTTTTGAAGAAATGACTTTGACTCTACTGCAGAAGTCCAACATTGATGGAAAGTATGTCATTGAGCCTATTAGCATACTGTTTTGTTGCAAAAATTAGAGCAAGATAAATCAGTATGTGATTCATGCTTGGCTCATTCTTAGAATCAGCATGAAATTCCAATTGTAACTTAGATTTTAAAAATAACAAGGATAAATTTACTTTCCTGATTTCTACCTTATTTTCTGCGATAAAGCCCCAATCAATCAAAATATGTTTTCCAAGTAATATTCTCTATAAAATGTACCCATTTTAGGTAGCCCTTTTCCTAGCCCTGATTGTGCTGAGCTGATGAGGATTGAGTACTTTTTCTCCTCATTAGTGTGGGAAGGAATTGACTCAGTTCTGTTCTGGATCTTACTTCTTCAGAGAGAATGGTTAGGGCTGTATTTGCTGAAATCTTCGTTTGAAATACCCAGGCTGGAGCTGGGTGGAGGTTGGATGGGCCATACAGAAAGGCACAGTGTTTTCAGTCGTTTGGTTATTACTATCAACCTTTGGGGCCAGGGACATTTTTTGCGCCAACTGTACTATTTTTATTTGTCCTGCTCAGTTTTCTAATTCTGTCAGGTCTGATCCCTACACCTTTCATATCAGCACTGGGTGCCAAGGAGGCTTGGAAAGCCACCTGGAAAGAGAGGTGACTGAGCACCAGGCCGAGGAGGGGGACAGATAGGGCTGCTGACAGTGATGAGCGCAGGCTTTCTCAAAATTGCTCCCTTGTATCAAGGGTCTCTTAGCAGCCTCAACCCCTAAGAGAAGACTTCCTTCTGTGCCTTCTGGGCTCTGCAGAATACTAGGTCGGTAGGCTTACAGGGTGGGGATTAGGATGTCAAACGGACCCGTGTCAGCTTCTTAGCGCAGGCCAACCCCCAGTCTGTCTCCACGTTCTCATCTGAACGGTGAGGGTCATGCTTGTTCCTAGTTTGTGGAGCTGTTACCAGATGATTTAATGAGTCAGAACACATTAAGAGTTTAGCACACAGTAGGTACTCAGTAAAAACCTGCACTGAGACCAGGAAGTTGGTTTTCTTTTGTCGTCATCTTTCTCTCCCTGTCCTTACCACCAGAAGAAAACAGAAAGCCCCAAGAACTCCAGGTGGGATCTTTTCTACTAAAGATTGGGGCATGGGGGTTGCTCAGAGGAGGAAGATGCTTCTTTGGGGTTATGACTTCTCAGCTGCACACCTCCCTTCCCTGTTGCCCGCAGCCCCAACAAGCGAGGCCCACCAACGTACAACGAGCACATCACCAAGCGTGTGGCCTCTAGCCCGGCACCCCCCCCCGGAAGGCCCCAGCCACCCGCGAGAGCCAAGCACACCCCACCGCTACCGAGAGGGGCGGACAGAGCTGCGCAGGGACAAGTCTCCGGGCCGCCCACTGGAGCGGGAGAAGTCGCCAGGCCGGATGCTCAGCACACGGAGGGAACGTTCCCCTGGGAGGCTGTTTGAAGACAGCAGCCGGGGCCGGCTGCCTGTGGGAGCTGTGAGGACCCCACTGTCCCAGGTCAATAAGGTGAGGCACCATCCTGAGGCCAGGGGAGTGACCTGGGGAGCTGAGGGCCCTTCAGGACCACTGTTGGGAAAAAAGGGGGCGGGGGGAGGGACACTCATAATTCAGATTTTTCAGGACATACAGCAAGTTCAGGAAGTAAACCTATTTCAGAAGAGGCCTTTCTAAGCAAATGGATGATGTGTACATGTGTACCTCAAAATGGAATACTCTTTCAGAGCATTCATCAACCTGAGGGTAGATCATTCCCTTCCCCAGAGGCAACCAGTGTTAGCAGTTTCTAGAGATATTCTATGCATATAAGCAAATATATATATATATATCTTCCCTTCTTAAACAGAAATGATAGTGTACCACACAAAGTTTATGCCTTATTTTTTTCAGGCACATATACAGATACACACGTACATCAAGAATTAGTTTGGAGGGCCATACAGAAATTGGGAACAGTGGTTGCCTTCTAGAACTTTGAGCCTTTTGAAATCTTTAAACCATATGCATCTGTTCTCTATGTAACTTTGTAAGTTAGTCAATGAAGAGATGGCGGGAGGTGTTGAAGCCAAGGAGGGGGTTCCCCATGAGCAGGGGGTGGGTCTGAGTGCTTGGTGCCTCCTTGGCAGGCTAGCCAGTTCCAGGGCCCCCCTCTGGACAGCACAGTTACCTTTCTGTCCCTGGGGGGAGGAGAGGGGTGGTTTTCTAGATCACATTCTCCTCATGCCACCTGCAGGTCACAGTCGGGACCCCTGCCAATCAAGCGGAGGAAAAGCCCGTCAATGTTTCTTCTTAGCCCCTCTGACTTACCGATAAAACGGGTCCAGCGTATGTGTGTTTAACAGAGATCCATCCAAAGCTTTGGAGAATTTTCTGTGTTTTTCATTCCCTGATGAACCCCAAGCTCCGCAGCATGGCTCTGCTCGCTGGTGCCAGCCTGGGCGGCTCTCGGTGTTACCAGCCGCAGGGAGACCAAGCACGGCACGCGTCCTGCCGGGATCATGCAGGGCAAGCCCAGGGACTCTTGGCCCCCTAAGCTAAAACTCCTCCTCCTTTTGCTCCTAGGTCTGGGACCAGTCTTCAGTGTAAATCTCAGCCAGGAAAACCAACTCCTCATCTCAACCTGCAGGAAAACACCACTCTAAGGAACTCCGCTGAAGGGGCCCCCGGCACCCATCTGCTCAGCCACCCCAAGGCACAGCTGGGCCCAGACCCGCCTCCGTGCGGACAGCCCGCATCCAGGGGGTGCAGGGGCCGAGCTCTTCTGAGCTGCCAGCGCCTTCCTGCAGTCATCCTCTGTGCACTTTGTTACTCTTTCAGAGCATTCATCAACTTTTATACCTAGCTCTAGCCTGTACCGGTTCATCAGAGGAAACCAACCTGCGCTAACTACAACGTGGTTAGAATCCTATTTAATAGCTACTTTAAGATCCTAGGGTTGGTTGGATTTCCTTTTTTCTTTCTTTTTTTTTTTTAAAAAAAAAAGACAACAGAATTCTTAATAGATTTGAATAGCAATGTATTTCCTGTTGTAGTCCTTTTTAGCTAGATCACACCATCAGGTCTTTGCTCCGGAAACATATTGTGGAAGAGTCCCCGCCAGTTGGCTAACCTCCTGCGCTCATGTAGGTTCATTCTTGTCCCAGTCCATCTGCGCAGATGGCCCTGTTTGACCCAGGGTGACATCTTAGCCAAATGTTTACTGTTCTCATTGCCTTTTATGGCCTTGACGACTTCCCCTCCCACCAGCTGAGAATGTATGGAGGTCATCGGGCCTCAGCTCGGAGGCAGTGACTTGGGGCCAAGGGACCTCGAGGAGCTCTCCCTCCCTGCCCCTCAGCGTCATCTCCCCAGACTGCTGTCCCTGCTTTCCACGTAGCTCTGGCCAGGAAAGCATGCAATAGACTTGCTCAGAGCCCAGCATTGAGTCTCTGGGTCCGGGAGGGGACCGGGGGTGCCCACCTCCTGTCCACGACAGTGCGTTGTTCCCCACCCTGGGATGGGAAGAGACCCGTCCGGGAGTTCTGCATGGCGGTTCACTGCATGTGCTGCCCCCCGACCTGGCTGCCCCCCTTGGGTTGCTCTGCCGATGTACTAGAACATACCATAGCTCCCGCCGAATCGAGACCCTCCGACCACTTGCCAACTCACTGGCCACAACAAGCTGCAGTCTGTAGCACTGAACAAAAAAACCAAACGCTCAAGCCTTACGACCAGAGAAGGATTTCAGCAAACCACCACCTCACACCCTCACGCTTCCCTGACTCCCTTGTGGACGACTCTGTGTTCACACAACATCCAGCACGGTTCTACCCCACAAAACTGTGACTTCCCAAGTGAGCCTTTCCCTAGGGCTAGCTGAGGACCAGGAAGTTCCAGAGCACCGCGGCTCCTCCTCTGCCTCTGCTGGGGTCGGGAGGTCCTCCCTTAGGTGCCGCGCAGCTCACACGGTTTCTCACCGCCCGCTACCAGAAGGCAAAATTCCTGGCAACCGGTCAAGAAGCAACCCAGAGGCTCTGCAGTTGGCAAGCTAACTAGCGGCCTTACTTCTGCCTTTAATCTCCCACAAGGCACCTCTTGCTTCAGATTCTGCGTGACTCTTAGGCATGCCTCGAACAACCAAGGCACATCCTAGGTAGGCTGAAAGGTAGACCTGTTTCCACCACCACAGGTGAACGTGACCACATTGCAACCCCACGTTGTCCACAGTTCAGATCACTTTCCAGATTGCAACCTGGCCCAAATCCCAGCTCCTTCCTGCTTGTCTCTTAACCTAAGTGCTTTCTTGTTTGGAACGCCTGTGTCCCTCCCTCCATGTTGTTACACCCTTGGCAGGTGTCACGCTGTTGTTTTATGTATTGCTTGGCGTCTTTGGGGTCATGATGCATCCCCTCCCCTCCCCAGGGCAGATCAGACTGAATGTTTGCTGAAGTTTTTGTCTCTTGGTCCACAAGTATTTGGAAAGGTCACTGAAAACTGGTCTTTCAGTCTTGGTATTTCATTTAGGATCTCCATGAGAAATGGGCTTCTTGAGCCTGGAAAGTGTATATCGTGTGTCTCATCTGTGAAATGCTTCCTGCTATAGAACTAGCTCAAAAGACTGTACATATTTACAAGAAACTTTATATTCGTAAAAAAAAAAAAGGAAATTGAATTGGTTTCTACTTTTTTATGTAAAAGGTGCATTTTTCAACACTTACCTTTGGTTTCAACGGTGGTAGTTGTGGACAGCCATCTTCACTGGAGGGTGGGGAGCTCCGTGGGACCACCAAGATGCCAGCAGGAAATACCGGACCACGAAATCGCAGTCAAAAGCTTATTAGCATAAGTAAGATTCTAGGTCTCCAAAAGTACAGGCTTTTTCTTCATTACCTTTTTTATTCAGGATGAGGAAAAGAACACAAAGGAACAATTCAAGATCCATCTGGAGAGGAATGAACTTTGTTGTTAAACAATAGTGAAATAAAGCAATGATCTAAAATGTTTGCTTTTGTGCAATGACCTCTTCTTAAGAGACCACAAAAATCCCAAGTCTTGGGCCTGTGTCACCACAGGGTTGTTATCATGGCGTGGGACCTTGCTTCCTTTTCTCGTGGGGTCGGAAGTGCTTTTTTTCTGGGGTCAGGGAAGGACACAGCTCCAAACACACTTGCTTTCCTAGTGTCAAGCGGACTGGCAGCATTCTCTTCCAAGAGTGAGACCTTGTTGAAGTTTAGTCATTATTTCCAGTGAACCATGAACTTGGCAGGTAGGTCACTTTATAGGACTGCGGAACTAGAGAGCTCCTAATGCAAACAGGCCATTCTGAAAGGCTTGAGATTGGATTACCTATAATCCAGTTCTATAATATTAGCAGCTAACCAAGAAAACAGGTCACCTTAAAATCTCTCTCATCTCTTATAAGGCCCTGGGGATTTTAATGATGTAGAATTCCTTGGAGGAGTTCAGATCAAGGTAATTTAAAATGTAAATACTTCTATTTTTAACTAGATGGATTTTTAGAGTCTGTGAGGTAGATTTTTTCCGTGATTTTTTAGTTTGTTAGTATAAACTCTGCTTGATCTGGACAAACATTAGTTTTGGCAAATGGTGATTTCTTTCATGGTTCCTGTTGCTTTTACTCTCTTGATTTTTATTTTTCGATGAAGTAATCTGACCACAGTCACAATCTTACTTGCAGGGTCGTATCTGACATGGCTTGTTATAGGAACCATAGTTGCAATTCTGTTCTGCTTTACTCCTGGAGATAAAAATCTGCCAAAGGACATAACTATAAGAAGGGAAATAATTCAGGGGTACCTAGGTGGCTTAGTCATTAAGCCTCTGCCTTCGGCCTAGGTCATGGTCCCAGGGTCCTGGGATCGAGCCCTGCATTGGTCTCCCTGCTCAGGGGAAGCCTGCTTCCCCCTCTTCCACACCCCCTGCTGTGTTCCCTCTCTCTTATCTCTCTCTCTCTCTCAATGTGTTAAATAAATATTTTAAAAAGATAAAATAAAAAGAGAAATAATTCAGAAGATGAAACAAGTAAAAATGTTGGAACCTTTCTTTCCTTAAAATACTGGGGAAAGTCTATTAAATATCAACCAACCTTTTCAGTTAATGAGAATTCTTGACAGCCAATGGAATACTTCAAAAGCATAAACAGTTTGGTTCCAAAAGGAATGTTCCTGAAAGCTTCTCTGGACCCTAAGGAATGATCCCAAAGAAACAACAGACAATTACTCAGCCCACCATAAAATGAGGCCCAACCTTCTATACTGCCACGACTCCTTTTTTTCCCCAAGATTTTGTTTAGAGAGAGAGAATGCACAAGGGAGGGGCAGGGGGAGAGAGAGTAGCAGGCACCCCACTGAGCAGGGAGCCCGACTCAGAGCTCTATCCCAGGATCTTGAGATCATGACCTGAGCTGAAGGCAGACGCTTACAACTAAGCCACCCAGGCGCCCCACCTCTCCCGTTTCTTAAACAGAATCAGACATGTGTTCTGTGCTTACAACTTAATTTTCATGAGACTAAAGATGCTGACTGCATAGTAAATTTCAGACCATGAAACTTTAGGATTTGGAGACTTAGGCCAAAAAGATAATTTGCTTGATAGGACTGAAGTTTTTCTTCAGAACTGGGCCTCTTGAATCTGATTTACTCTAGCAACTGTCCATGCAGTTTTAAATCTAAAGCATTAAGACTAGGCCTACAGGGGTGGGAACAGCTAAGCTTCGGCTCCTAGTAACCGCTGAATCAGCCTATTCTGGTGGTTTTAAATTACTGCACTTTGCTCCCCTCCCCTCAGGATATCTGACAATGTCTGCAGACATTTCTGATTGTCAAGACTGGCATCTAGCCGGTCCGATGGTGTATGGGGCAGCCTCCATCCCCCACTAGGCTCCTATCGGGTCCAAGTGTCAAATAGTGCCAAGGTTGAGAAACCTTGGCCTGTCCTGGTCAGATTTCTCTCTGCGCAGTTTAAACAGTGCTTATGATGTATACAGCACAGAGACTGTGGCACCAGGCACACAATGTTTATATGAGTGTTTTATCACTTGCCTAATCAAATATTGCTTTATTTTCCAAAGCTGGGGAGGGTAAGGTAGTGGAAATACAGTACAGTGTTGATCACTTGGCTTTCCCTTGAGTCTGTCAATGATTAATGGAACTCCGTTTACCCGGAAGGGCTTGTTGGAGGTAGAGGAAAGAATTTTGAAAACGACTTTACTATTATATGCAGCTCAGTCTGTCTTTCAGAGAACCATAAAAAAAGAAAAAGTTGACTCACGGTACACACAATTTCCCAGATGAGACGGGTGAATTCACTCCAGGGGCAGTAGAAAATGTTGCGATGAGGGCTGGCATCCTCATCCCTGCAAAGGCCCATACTGAGGACAAAGAGGACAAAAAAGACTATGAGTGGGAGCTGACCAGAAACAGAGCAGGCCCCACAGACTGGGAGCTCTGGCTGCTCCAGCTTTTGGACCTTCTCTGAGGGTCTGACTCAACCGCACTGCTGGCTCTCAGGAAGGCCCTGCAGATGTTATTACAACAGGAAGGATGACTCAGGCTTTAGAAGAGATGCACATGTGCTCGTAACTTCCTTATTTTCTCCTGAAGACAACTGTCATTGGTGTTCTGGGTTAGAAGGCTCTGGCTTGTTCCTCCTTCCTGGTTTCTCTCTCCAAGAGAGGTGCTAAGGAGAGATTCTTTAGAAGCTGGATGGAGGGGTGCCTGGGTGGTTCCGTGGGTTGAGGCCTCTGCCTTTGGCTCAGGTCATGGTCCCGGGGTCCTGGGATCAAGCCCCATGTCGGGCCCTCTGCTCAGTGGGGAGCCTGCCTCCCTTCCTCTCTCTCTCTCTCTGCCTGCCTCTCTGCCTGCTTGTGATCTCTGTCAAATAAATAAATAAAATCTTAAAAAAAAAATCTGGATGGAGATGTGAGTGGTCTATAGAGTTGGATCCTCATTAATTCATTCAAACTGTTCATAAACACTGGTGGAGAATCAGGTACTGGGAGAACTGGATGCATGTTCTGAAATTAAACTGTGTGCATTTAGAAATAATGGGAGTCGAACCAAATGACATTTTACTCTTCCCTGAGTGTTGTCTCTGACCTCAACCATGGATGAGATCACTGTTATGTTTTTGGGTTTTTAATCTTGGCTTTTGGAGTTTGTAAGTTTCCTATTGAGCAAATTGAGGGGCTGGCATTTTTTCCTTTCTGGACTCCTGACTTCCTGTTTGTGGCCGTATCCCAGCCATGTTATAAAGGCTTTGGAGCTCCCAACACTAAGGGAGCCTGAAGATCATCTAGTGCTAGTCCAGCCCCTCTCATTTCTCAGGGGAGGAAATCAAGCAAAGAAAGGCTATGTGACCTGCGCAAGGTCACCTGAACTGGATCAACATCCCTAATCTCATTCCAGCATTGACATGCTGGGAAGGGATGGAGCAGGGGAATGGCAGACTCCAGTGAGAAGTTAGGCTTTGATCTGGTTTCAGAGCACTGTTGACCTCCCTCCCATTTATACCCGTAAGTGAAGCCAGAGGAAGGGAAGAGCTTTGCCCGGGTCCTTTGATCTTTGGCTTCAGTATTTTGACATATGGTCCTATTGACCCAATACCGTTTTACATGTTAGGAATGTGAAAGCCTTATCTTTGGTTCTATAAATCCGTCTGTATATACATTTCCGGAGGGAAGAATACATCTTCATTCAAAAGCAATTTGGGTTCCAGGACAAACAGAAATGAAAAGAATCTGTGATCACCAAATCAGCCCTATAGGAAATATTGAAAGGGGTCCTCAAAGCAAAGTGAGAGCCTAAAAGTAACACAGACCAGAAAGGAACAGAGACAATATGTAGTAACAGTGACCTTATAGGCAATACAATGGCATTAAATTCATCTCTTTCAATAGTTACCCTGAAAGTAAATGGGCTAAATGCCCCAATCAAAACACACAGGGTATCAGATTGGATAAAAAAAAAAAAAAGACCCATCGATAGGTTGTCTGCAAGAGACTCATTTTAGACCCAAAGACCCTTCCAGATTTAAAGTGAGGGGGTGGAAAACCATTTCATACCTACAGATATGGAATGTATCATCAGATTGACTGATTGATACAGATTGGATAAACTTTATCCAACAAGAAGATCTAACAATTGTAAATATCTATGCCCCTAACATTTGAGCAGCCAATTATATAAACCAATTAATAACAAAATCAAAGAAACACATCAACAATAATACAATAATGGTAGGAGACTTTAATACTCCACTCACTGAAATGAACAGATCATCTAAGCAAAAGATCAAGGAAATAAAGGGTTTAAATGACACCCTGAACCAGACGGACTTCACAGATATATTCAGAACATTCCATTCCAAAGCAACAAATACACATTTTTCTCAATTGCACATGAACATTCTCCAGAAAAGTTCACATCCTGGGTCACAAATCAGGTCTCAACTGGTACCCAAAGATTGGGATCATTGCCTGCATATTTTCAGACCACACTGCTTTGAAACTAGAACTCAACCAGAAGAGAAAAGTTGGAAAGAACTCAAATACATGGAGGCTAAAGAGCAGCCTACTAAAGTATGAATGGGTCAACCAGGAAATTAAAGAATAATTTTAAAAATTCATCAAAACAAATTAAAACACAACCGTTCATAATCTTTTGGGATGCAGCCAAGGTGGTCCTAAAAGGGGAGTCCATAACACTATAAGCCTTTCTCAAGAAAGAAGGTCTCAAATACACAACTTAACCCTATACCTAAAGAAGCTGGAGAAAGAACGAGCATAGAAACCCTAAACCCAAAAGGAGAAGAGAAATAATAAAGATCAGAGCAGAAGTCAATGAAATAGAAACCGCAAGAACAGTTGAACAGATCAACGAAAACAGGAGCTGGTTCTTTGAAAGAATCAATAAGATTGATAAACCCCTGGCCAGACTTATCAAAAAGAAAAGAGAAAAAAACCCAAATTAATAAAATCATGAACAAAAGAGATCAGATCACAGCCAACATCAAAGAAATACTAACAATTTTAAGAACATATTATGAGCAACTATACGCCAGCAAATTAGACAATCTGGAAGAAATGCATGCAATCCTAGAAACATATAAATGACCAAAACTGAACCAGGAAGAAACAGAAAACCTGAACGGACCCATAACCAGTAAGGAAATTGAAGCAGTAATCGAAAATCTCCCAACAAGCAGGGGCCCAGAGCCAGATGGCTTCCCAGGGGAATTCTACCAAACATTTAAAGAAGAATTAATACCTATTCTCCTGAAACTGTTCCAAAAAATAGAAATGGAAGGAAAACTTCCAAACACATTTTATGAGGCCAGCATTACCTTGATCCCAAAACCAAAGACCCCATCAAAAAGGAGAATTACAGACCAATAGCCCTGATGAACATGGATGCAAAAATTCTTACAAAATGCTAGCCAATTGGATCCAACGGTACATTAAAAAGATTATTCACCACAACCAAGTGGGATTTATTCTTGAGCTGTAAGAATGTTTCAACATCCACAAATCAATGTGCTACATTAATAAAAGAAAGAACAAGAACTATATAATCCTCTCAGTACATGAAGAAGAAGCATTTGACAAAGTACAGCATCCTTTCTTGATCAAAACTCTTCACAGGGTAGGGTAGAGGGTACATACCTCCTAGCCTCAGCAATCACACAACAAAAAGAAATAAAAGGCATCTGAATCAGCAAAGAAGTCATCAAACTCTCACTCTCTGCAGATGATAGGATACTTTATGTGGAAAAGCCAAAAGACTCCACTCCAAATCTGCTACAGCTCATACAGGAATTCAGTAAAGTGTCAGGATATAAAATCAATGCACAGAAATCAGCTGCATTTCTATACACCAACAGCAAGACAGAAGGAGAAATTAAGGAGTTGATCCCATTTACAGTTGCACCCAAAGCCATAAGATACCTAGGAATAAACTTAACCAAGAGGCAAAGAATCTATACTTGGAAAACTATAAAGTACTCAGGAAAGAAATTGAGGAAGACACAAAGAAATGGAAAAACGTTCCATGCTCATGGATTGGAAGAACAAATATTGTGAAAATGTCTATGCTACCTAAAGCAATCTACACATTTAATGCAATCCCTATCAAAATACCATCATTTTTTTTTCAAAGAAACGGAACAAATAATCCTAAAATTTATATGGAACCAGAAAAGACCCTAAATAGCCAGAGGAATGTTGAAAAAGAAAGCCAAAGTTGGTGACATCACAGTTCCAGACTTCAAGCTCTATAACAAAGCTGTCATCATCAAGACAGTATGGTACTGGCACAAAAACAGACACATAGATCAATGGAACAGAATAGAGAACCCAGAAATGGAACCTCAACTCTATGGTGAACTAATCTTCAACAAAATGGAAAAAAGTCCCTTCAACAAGTGGCGTTGGGAAAATTGGACAGGCACATGCAGAAGAAAGAAACCAGACCATTTCCTTACACCACACACAAATATAGACTCAAAATGGAAGAAAGACCTAAAGGTGAGACAGGAATCCATCAAAATCCTTGAGGAGAACACTGGCAGCAACCTCTTCGGCCTCAGCTGCAGCAACTTCTTCCTAGACACATCACCAAAGGCAAGGGAAGCAAGGGCTAAAATGAACTACTGGGACTTCATCAAGATCAAAGCTTTTGGACAGCAAACAGTCAACAAAACCAAAAGACAACTGACAGAATGGGAGAAGATATTTGCAAACAACATATCAGACAAAGGGCTAGTATCCAAAATCTATAAAGAACTTATCAAACAACACACAAAGAACAAAGAATCCAATCAAGAAATGGGCAGAAGACATGAACAGACATTTCTGCAAAGAAGACATCCAAATGACCAATAGACACATGAAAAAGTGCTCAACATCACTCGGCATCAAGGAAATACAAATCCAAACCACAATGAAATACCACCTCATACCAGTTATAATGGCTAAAATTAACAGGTCAGGAAACGACAGGTGTTGGCAAGGATGCAGACAGGGGAATCCTACACTGTTGGTAGGAATGCAAGCTGGTGCAGCCACTCTGGAAGGGGCACGTGCTCCCCAATGTTTATAGCAGCAATGTCCACAATAGCCAAACTATGGAAGGAGCCTAGATATCCATGAACAGATGAGTGGATAAAGAAGATGGGACACACACACACACACTGGACTGTTATGTAGCCATCAAAAAAACCCCGATATCTTGCCATTTGCAATGACGTGGTCAGAACTAGAGTGTATTATGCTAAGTGAAATAAGCCAATTGGAGATCTCACTGAGATCTATAATCTATAACTGAGATCTCACTGAGGTAAGGAATTTGAGAAACAAGACCAAGGATCATAAGGGAAGCGAGAGAAAAATGAAACAAGACAAAACCAGGGAGGGAGACAAACCTTAAGAGACTCAATCTCAGGAAACAAACGGGGGGTTGCTGGAGGGAAGAGGGGTGGGAGGGATGGGATGGTTGGGTGACGGACATTGGGGAGGGTATGTGCTATGAGTGCTGTGACTTGTGTTAAGACTGATGAATCACAGACCTGTACCCCTGAAGCAAACAATACATCATATGTTAATTAAAAAAAAGAAAAAAAGAAAAAACCAATTTGGGTTTAAGCATTAACCATGTCACCAGCCCTCAACCATCATGGGAATGCTAATAGAGAAGGCACTGCCTGGGTCATAGGACACTTCACTTTTACATTTGGCTTTGCCCCTGTGATTTGCGTCTCCTTTCCCACATCTGTGAAATAATTTCCATTACCTTGGGTTTGGAGTCTTTCCCTTGGGCCTGTGAGCAATCTTCTAAACCACAGGAGACTTGCTTTGTGTTAGCTTTTAAAGAAAATGGAAGTCCTTTAGGTGCATCAACGGCTGTAGAGACTGCAGAGACCATGGTTCCAGGAGGTGGCCGTGCCCGCATGTCCACCACAGCGGCTGGCTCCCTCGGGAGTCCTCTGTGGCCACTGGGCTGCTGAGGAGTCTTACAGGGTTTCCTGACTCCCAATTCCTTTTTACATTAGATTTCCAAGTTCATGCTGTTTCCCTCCCAGCCTGGGGCTGCTGGCTTCCTCTGAGCTCTGACGCAGGCTAGCAGCCAGATTTTCTAAGCCCCCCTCACAGAAAGAGCGGTGCTGTTCTGGACCAACTCATACAGGGGCCCCACCACCAGCCACCTTCCGTCCCCATCATGGACCTAGGGGCTGTGCTCACAGCTTGCCAAACATGGCAATGGTCTCTATGTTTTTGGTGCTTGAATAGATCCCCTTCATACTTTCAAGCTTAGGTATGTATTTTCAATTGTATTTTAAAAATACTTTGTCCAGTTTTGGAAAGAGGAGTTTTGCATGTTTCCATAGTCTAAATAATCTCTGTAGTCCTTAAAGTCTAGGGTTCCCACATTACTTGAGTTTTCAGAGTGAGCTAGCTAATTACCGACGTAGGGATGCTTTCTACACTACTCTCCACCTCAAATGACTGAGGTTCCCTTTTCTCATAAACTTATTTAATGTTTTCTGACGCCTGGGAAGGAAAGGCTTATTAAAAGCACATCTGTAATCTTTCAGCATTTTTGGGGGAACAAACAGAGCTCCTTTTAGCTGATGGGAGCAACTCTGACTCCAGAATGTCCTGGTGTCTTCCAAAGCAGGTGTCAAGATCCCACCACTCCGTGGTGCTTACTGATGTGCAAGATGTGATAAAACCTCCGACCTGGGGATGCCCCCAACCTGCCCAAACTGGAAAGCTTTGCAGTCGGCTCTCCTTAGCTTCCCCTCCTGACTCAAAGGAGCTCAGTTTTACGGGCTCCTTAGCACCCTTCCAAATGCTACGTGCAGAATGGGTGGGTCAAGGGAATGTCCCTCAGCTGCAGCTGCCCCATCACTCACCCCAGAGTACCACGAGGATGTGACCATTTTCAGTGAGTGCTGATATGATAAAGACTGAAAAAGCACTGTGCTGAGTAAACCTCTGAAGAGTTCCAGTCTCTTCTCCAAAAGACGGAAAGAAAATCAAAGCTTCCTCCAAGTGCACATCCCGTTATCTTTACAAAGCTTTATTGAAACCTGTACGTCAAGGTGACAATAATTCAGTTTGGAAAACAGTAACAAAAAAAGGGTATCCCAGACTCAGGTTTACCAAATAAATACTGGAAACCAGGGAGCTCGTTCCTCCATCTCCCAGCAGGAACGCAGAGTATAACAACAGCTTCTGAGGACTTGGGGACAGGAACCTGTGCTAATGGGCACATCTGCAGCAACTCCCTGGAAACCATGCCGAGTGTAAAGAGGTTTGCTTTGGTCCAAAGGATGTCTTCCCGACAAAAATTTAGAAGGCCGCTGAGAAGTTCTAAATTCCTTCCAGAATAAGCACGAGCAAGTGCTACTGCCTTCGCTGCTAAGTAGAGATGGAGGTCCTGAGCAAGGCGGCCAGGCTGGTGTAAGGTGCTTCTCCAAAGTTTTCACGGTAACACGGTCACCTTGTTACGATTAGAATAAAAAGCTGGACAACACTCCAGCTAACACTGGTCAGTCCTCAGATCATCTGGCTTAATGGAGAAATACGGCAGTGATTTTCAGTCTGTTCTGAAAACAGATTATTGCTGAATACAGTTCACATCATCTATATTCTGGTTGGGGTGGTTTTAAAATTGCCCTAAGGCCATAGAATCAGCCACCTCTGGTTTAAAACAAAAGTACTTACTGCACATAAGCATAAGAAACAATTGTCAATCTTCACCTGGAAATCAGACAGGTTCTAATTTCTATAGAAATTATACCTCCCTGGAGCAGAGAACAGGAGACAACCTATTGCTTTGATTTCAGAGGACCAGTTGTTGCTGTCAGCTCCAGGCCTCAAGAGGGACAAGGGGATGGCCTCAAAGACACTTATGGTTAGATATTTTGTGTGGCCTCAGTCCCGGTTTCCTAGGTTTTACCAGCAAAGTGGCTGGGCTTCATTTTTGGCTTAAGAAGCATCTCCACGACCAGCTCAGAGAATGTCTGTTCAGAACTGCACCTGTCCTCATGCACTGTGGTGTGGGGGCCCCAGACCTTCTGTGTCCCCGCACTCTGTTCTCTGCTCCGGTGAGCCCTGAGGCTCATAGCCACTGGGGGCCAAGAGGACTGTTCCAGACAGAGGCGCTTTGGGAGCTGCCACGCCTGGAACAAACCTTCAAGCAGGACTACGGCGGGTATGAAATGTCTTGTAAAGAGTGTGAAATGAAAAATTTACAGTCCGTTCCCTCTAGTGGAAAGCATGCACGCGTGGAGGCTGGGGGTGCACACTGTTCCCTGGGGACCACCGCTGGCTCCTGGCTCTTCATATGGGCTTGTATAACAAGGTGGTGACATACTTTTTCTTGTAACGGTGGGTCGCGCTGAGAACCATCACTCCATCCTGAGGAAGAGGGTGGAAATTATCAAAGGCAGGACTAAGTCAAGGGCTCAAACTTTAGTGTGTGTGTGTGTTCGAGAATCTTCAAAGGGACTTAATAAAGAGAGTCCCGTTCTGCCTTCAGAACTGGAGCCTGTGGGTCTGCATAAGGGCCCAGAAGCTGGTAAGTACTCCAGGTAAGTACTTAGGTAAGTACTCCTTAGGTAAGTACTCCAGGTAATTTTGTTGCTAGGGGGCCTCAGAGTACACCGAGAAACACAGCTCTACCAGCGACAAACATGTCATTACCTTGATAGAGAGTGCGTAAAGGTGGTTCAACATGACGTGGTTGGGCTCAGGGAGCAAAGCCGGATCACACTGTGGGGGCAACAAAAGCAGACGGTGAGCATTTAGGAATTGGAAATGAAGAAGGTTCCCCCTTTATTTCACAGCAGTGGGTATCCAAAGGAACGAAGCAGGCTCTCATGCCCCTTTCTGCTTAAGCTGGGCAGTGAAAGGCTCATCTAAGAGGACAGATGAGGTCAGGGGGGTCATGCCTCATTGCTTCAACTAAGGGCAGCTCCCTGTATGCCTACTGGATGCACTGGTATGTGTCTTGGTCAGGCTCTACCTTGGCCTCTAAAGTGTGGGTCAAGGCTCTGTCCTCTTATAGAAAGGGAGGCAGGAAGAAAGAGCTGTCCACTGAGTGCATTTTTAGAGAAAGCAGCAAGATAAATCTGTACTAAACATGCCCGAGCAGTGGACTACAAGCTCCTGTCTATATTCAGGAGCACAAAGAATGAAACGGATAATGGGGGGCCGGGGGGGAGAGTGGTGTCTCCGGGGACTGAGCCATGGCTGCTGTGGGGTGCTGCGCGCACACACCTGGGTCGGCTCTGCAGCGCAGTGCACGTGTACCCGCTTGTACGTGGCCTCCAGAGTGTGTCATGCTCATTTCATCACCTCAGAAACATGTGAATTTTAGGGGGTGGCTTGGACAAAGCACAAGAACTCCCAGATTCTTGGGAATTAGGGCCGTGCTGCACGTATCTACTTTAACGGAATGGAAAATTAACAAGGTAATAATGGGGTGCTCTTCAGGATCCAGGAGATTATACACTTCTTTTTATGTGTAATATCAGGGAAAATGTAGGTTACCCAGATTCCCGAAATTTGGATCCAGGAGCACTGATGTTTTTGAAAATGATGTGGTGATTTCGATTAGATTCTAAAACGTGGGGCCAGAGGAGGATTTCCATTCAGTAGCTTACTGAGAAGGGACAGCTCTTTATTTCATCATGATTTACAAGAGGTAGGGCCGAGACAGGAGACAGACATAGGAAGACAAGCTCAGAAAGGCTTCGTGTGATGGGAAAGCAGCACCCACACTTGGGGAACATCTTGCTCGTAGCCCAGTTCCACAGCGGGTGGGGGGGGGGTCCCCCAGCAGTTAACACCGATGGGCAACCCGGAGACCTTTTTATCAACTGCTTTCCAAGATGTGGTCAGAAAGGGGAGCCTTGGAACACGAACATGGAGGACGGTGCTGGCAGACAGACACCTGTGTACTCACAGAAATCCCCGTGTCCTTGTTCAGGATGACCTGAAGCAGGTGTGGAGGGAGAATGGGTGGGGCTTTAAACCGTTCTTCTGGTTTTGAGACATAGGGCTCCTGATGGTAGGGTCCTGGTGGGGAGCTGGACAGCTCTGTTGGGAGATGATGACAGGATATTTACATTGAAAATTATGAGTTTTAGAAGCAGTCTTGTTGAATTTGTGGCATCATCTAGTTTTCCTTATCCCCTCAATAAAGATTTCTATTCCCTTGAAGAATATACAAGCCCCCCTGGGTGAAGAGTAGAGGCAATAAGAAAACCCTTCTGAAATCTGGGGGACTGGCGTAACATTCAGCAGCAAGCTCAGATGCCCTGGCAGCAGACAGTGGTGGTGGCGAAGCTGGTGATTCCGGGTCAGACTAACAAGGAGGCTGCTCACAGAAACCCAACCCGACACGCCCCTGCAGAATAATGCTTCTTGCCTTGGGCTGGGCTGACAAATACCGCAAAAAAGCTCAGGGCTTCAAGTGAGGCTTAAGCAGCCAAGCCAAAGGTCTGAGTTCCACCAGCCAGAATAAAAAAGATAAAGCAGCCTGTGTACACAGACTGGGTGGCAGAAACAGGTTACACAAGGCACGGGCGCATTTCAAAACTAAAACCAAAAATAAAAAATTGAAAACCTGATCTCTACAGGTCCTCTGACTCCACCACACTCAGGTTCCTTTCAAACTCTTGCTTGAGTGTCTCGATTACACAGATATGTTAAGAAGCTTCTAGAAGGGCAGTGTTTCTTAAGATTCATAAGAGACAGCTCACTTAGCAATGCTGGGCCAGCTGGAAGGGACTGAGAGGTTGTTCAAAGGACACCTGGGGCGGGTTCTGGTCACCTGACCCTCAGGGCCATCCAGAATAAACCTGATGCACTCTGGCTCTGCCAGTTCCCTTGATGTCATTTTCTAGGGTACAGCTCCCTTCACACGACCCAACCAGAGGACAATAGGAAACAGAAAAGCATTAAGTGCAGAAAACTGAGTCATTAGGAGTAAAGATGTATTTTAAGAAAGTGAGTATCTAAATACGAAATCCACACAGAGCCTGATGCTGGTTTGCTGGCAGTGAGGGGCAGTGTTCTTTCCCCAGGTGGTCTATGCTGCAGAAACTTGAATAAAAGCTTTGGTATGTGGCCTCATGTTACAGTTACAGTAACAAGGGGATATTTGGGCATTTTCTCCATCCCCTAATTCCCACCTATTGAAAAAAGGAATGACTGACTGCTCGAAAAGATTAGCTAGCTAGCTATCTAGAGACAATGCTATTTTTGGATTTCCAATTCCTGCTCAACAAGCTGGCTTTTCAGCCACAGCAAGCCCGCCATGGTCGATTTACCACTGTGCTTTCTGAACTGATAAAGAGTAAGAGATCCTGGTGGCGGAAGCCCCAGGCCGAGCCAGGTAACAACGAAGAATCATCCTGTAAATGGAACTGAACCCATCGTGTTAGATTATCAGGTACAATCCAGGGCAATCTTTTTGCTGCCTCCCACAGGGGTCTAGGAATTATTTAAGCCCCTGCGAGAAAGGGCAGTGAAGCTGGCACGGACACTTTAGATTACAACACACCACTGCCTCTGAATTCTACGTATTATGTTTCTTCCTGTGGATTTGGATGGAAAGCAATTTACTGAAAGCTCAATGACTGGCTGACTCTTGGGAGATGGTAAAGTTGTATGAGGCTGGAACTGAGCAGGTCACACAGCCTGTTCCCTGTGATGAGCCTCCGACTCCCCCAGAGGGATTCTGAGAAGGTGCTAATACACCCCATGAGGTCACGGAGGCGTCCGATTATCACCTGTCAGGCTGCGGCTCTTTAGGCGGGCACCCCGAGCGGGTCGGGAGTGGGAGGGAGCCGGCAGGCTTTCCCTGGGCTGGCTCATCACCAACCCAACACAACTCTCCAGGGCCTCATGGGCCCTGCCCCGGGCACGAGATCAAGCTCTGGCTCTGTCTCCACGGTCTGCTCTCTGAGGCTAAGCAGACCTGCCGAATACTGAAGATGACCAAAAAAAAAGACTTCCAGCTCCCTTGGGGCTGGATTTCAACCACCTGACCTGACAGAGTTAGGAATTACTTTTGTGGCTCCTGAGGGAGCTACAGACACCCACCCGACTGGGCATCAGCTTGAGCTCAAGAGTGAGAGGCAAGAGAAGGAAGAGGATTTCTGGACTGCATGGCCCCCACCTGCACACACGTGGTATAAAATAACTGTGTTCATACCAGACACATCGGAGCACTTTTGGGAATCCACCATTAAAGCATCAAATACTTCAAAGTCAGTTTTCTTCACTTGAATGATGTTGTTAACTGTGCCAAGCTGGCTGGTTACTATTGGCTGGGAAGAGACAGACAGGCAGAAATCATAATGTGGAAGGTCTCTGGAGTTATTCTTTAGAAAATTTAGACTTCCTGGCTGGAAGGTCTCATCTCCGGGCTAGCCAATCTGCTCCTCTCCGTCAAGTCTGCCTGTACGTCTGACAATCGGCACTGCTATCTAGCTCAGCCACACACAGGGACTTTTACCGGCGGAACAAAGGGACCTGGCCCAATCGATAAGGGAAAGTGGTCTGGTTGGATTGTGCAGGCGGGCAGAGGACCAAGGGCGGGAGGAAGAGTACCTCAGAAGGGTCGTGTGTCCACTGACCATCCACAAAGAACTTGTACTGATGCTCTCCTTCAGGCAGGTCCAGGATGGCTACGAAGTTATTGTGGCTGCGATGAAAAAGGAAACGGGATTTTAGCTGGGTGAGCTGCCCTTCTAAGTTTACCGATAAAATCTGCCATCGAACAAAACCCAATCTTTCCCTGTGAAACCAAGAGTCCAGCTGCAGAGGAATAAACACTTTTAACCACTTGTGACAAGTCAGGAGAATGATCCCAATCTAGAAAAGCTGTAAGGAAGCAGCAATGCAAGGGGTTTCCTGGAGGACTCACGTTGCTAAGTACAGAAATAACCCGCCTTCCCACCATCAAAAGACCCACAATCGGGCATGTGTCTTTTCAGCTTGCATGCAAAACACCTCTTGCTGAGGAGGACAACAGCTCCAGGTAAAACTGAAGTTTTAGTCTTTGTCGATCTGCCTTGGGCAGGAGATGGGACTCATTCCAAAGGATCCAGATAGGTCTCTAAAGAAACCTGCTTCCCTACTAAGACAAGATTCCAGGAAAGCTTTCGGTTTTGTTCCTCAGACTTAAAAGGACTTGTAACTCTGTTTCCCTGCTATTCTGACATCAGCCCTGGGAAAGCACGTGGTCTGGGACAGGATTCAGGACTGACCCAGCAGGGGACAATCTCTCCCTCTGTTTCATCAAGAACACTCACTAGTGAAGATGCTTTCTCAGGGACAGCTTGAGAAGGAAGTCCATGCTAGGATTCCTGATCACACGTTTTGCTATGGTCTTGCTAATGATGCCTACAGAACAGGTTCCTTCCAAACAAAAGTAATACACAGAGAGGCAAAGTCAGAAGGAACCTCAGAGATGATCTGTCCAAAATTCCCTTCTTACAGATAGAAACACTGGGACTCAGGTGTCACCAAGAGGTTAGCCCAGCCAATGCAGACTCAAATCCTGGTCTTGAAGATTGCCAGCCCAGGGCTCTCTCTCCACTGCACGGGGAATAGATTTCTTTCTGCAGGAGGAGCCCTGCCTAAGCAAACACACAGCTGCATACCTGAAGTCAAAGATGTCCAGGAAATACTTGTTACTGAGAAATATTTTCTTATAAGTGTGCTCTGAACCTAGAGACTAACTGGGTGTGAGATGGGAACCCAGTGAATTATTAAGCAGAATTATTTTCCATTCAGCATCCATTTTTTTTTACTATTATTTTTTAAGATTTTATGTATTTATTTGACACAGAGAGAGAGATCACAAGTAGGCAGAGAGGCAGGCAGAGAGAGAGGGGGAAGCAGGCTCCCCGCTGAGCAGAGAGCCCGAGGCGGGGCTCGAACCCAGGACCCTGAGATCATGACCTGAGCCGAAGGCAGAGGCTTTAACCCACGGAGCCACCCAGGTGCCCCTCAGCATCCATTTTATAAAAACATCCTTTTCTACTCCCCACTTAGAAACCACAGAATCCCTGGATTAAGACAAGTAAGTGAATGCTGTCCGGGCAGTTACCTTCTTGTGAGGGGAAGTTTACTCCAGTTGTTGAAGGACCCAGATAAGTAAACTTCCTTTCCGCCCCCCGTCCATCGAAACACTGTCGGCCGAGCCTGCGCAGGGGCTTTGTCATTCACTTCCAGATCATGCTGCCAAGCCAGGAATTCTTCCTTTTCTGGAGCCTAGAAACGGAACAGTTTACTCAGGGACAGGAAGCCATTGCCAGCTCCCTACGATGGCCAGTCACCCTGAGGTAGACGATTCATCCTAAAGAGGCAGCGATTACTACTTATGTTCACACTCAAGCTCATCAACTTAATGGCTGGGCTTTGGTTCCTCCACTTGGAAAACAGAGATAACAAAACGAACTATTTCTTAGCATTGCTGTG
Source organism: Lontra canadensis (assembly GCF_010015895.1). Taxonomy (NCBI): domain Eukaryota; kingdom Metazoa; phylum Chordata; class Mammalia; order Carnivora; family Mustelidae; genus Lontra; species Lontra canadensis. Next base: position 1,201,992 of record NW_022631052.1, read on the forward strand.
AAAGACTGAGAGGGCCCATGTAGACTGCTCTGCATGCTGTCTGACACATACTACTTAATAATTATTAGCTGTTAATACTGTTGCTATTAAAGAGATCTACACCAAAATTTTTAGTAAAAACTACAGAACTCGCTTGCAAGCAGGTGCAATGACTTCAAGACCAGATAGATAAATGTCATTTTCTCCCCCTTAATTCACAAGATTTGAAGTACATGGACATTTGTTAAAGACAATTCCAGAGCTGTCAACTTGAAAACGCACAAATCCAGATTCTGAGGGAAAAAAGTATCTGAAGTGCTGTCCAGGCACTGGGAAGAAAAAGACACAGAATGACCCTCCGTATGGCAAACAATAGCTTCCAAGCACGGGAAGTGATGTGTATCTGAGGTATTCCAAATTAGGAGAGAAATAAATACATACAACTCTAGGGGAAATAGATGTGCTTTTGGATCTTTTACATATTTCCTAGTCGGAAGCCAAAGATGTTAAAAGAACAAGAGTTTGAGGCTGGGGGAGACCTTTAAAGGTATCAATGAACGAGCTTCTAAGACCTTCATTTCAAATACTGACCAGTTTGTCTTTTTTTTAAAAAGACTATTTATTTGAGAGAGAGAGCACAAGCAGGGAGGAAGGAGAGAGGGGGAGAGAGGCAGACTCCCTGCTAAGCGGGGACGCTGACATGGGATTTGACGGGGACCCTGGGATCATGACCTGAGCCAAAGGCAGACGCTTAGCTGACTGCGCCATCCAGGCACCCTGACCGGAGTTTATCTTAAATGATGCCTGCTTTCTTTAAGACTGAACAAGATCTAGAGATCAAAGAATAACAGACTGGAAGCACTTGCCACTGAGAAGGTGATAACTAACCACAGACAAAATGGTCAATTAGTGTAGCTAAAATAATCCATGACTTTTTGGGGAGTATAGGGCATTCAATCCACTGTCTCTGCTCCATTTCAGTAACTTCTGAGGAAGTGATAATGGACATTATTTAAAATCATTGTCCCCAGATCCCTGTATGCTAAACGTCTCTTGTAAGAATTCTGGAACAGCAACAGAACAGACACTTCTGGAAGAGAGTAGTTTGGTTTTTATGGTGTCTTAAATAGCTGTCCTGGGCCACAATTACTTCTGGGGGAAAGGATACCAAGTCACCGGGGAAACAGGATTCCAAAGTTCACTTTGCACACAGGTCCTCAGGAATGCAACAAATTCAGAAAGCAAGTGCATATCCCAGGACATAAGCCTCAGTAAAAGACTCTTTAGTTAGACCTAAAGCCAAGATCTAAGTGAGGATTTAAGATCATAATGTGATCACCAAGCCCAACATCTGAGAAAATATATGAGTGAAGGTGGAATGAGTTGCCAGGCAATTAGCCTAATGGGCAATGATGAGTAATACACAGGCACAAACAGAGAATATGCTGGACTGGGAGACACCTTGATTTTTCCCAAACCTACTCTGTTGCACTGTCCTTAAAGGATCAGGTCTTCCTTTCTTAGGATCTACCACAACACTTATCAGCTGCCAGAACCACTAAGTGGTTCTGGACACCAGGTGTGGGCCCTGGAGCTGGAAACACAAAACCCCATCAGGTAGCTAAAGGGCATATGGCTGAAGCAGGAATCAAGACTTATCTTCAAAGTTTTTTTTAAAAAAGATTTTATTTATTTATTTGACAGAGAGAGACACAGCGAGAGAGGGAACACAAGCAGTGGGAGTGGGAGAGGGAGAAGCAGGCTTCCAGCTGAGCAGGGAGTCCCACGCCAGGCTCAGGCAGACACTTAACGACTGAGCCACCCAGGCGCCCCAAGACTTATCTTCCCAAAGTTTTGATGAATTAAAGCAGACTACGGTAGGATCTCCAAATATGGCCTGCAAAAATGTTTGCTTTGGTCTCTTTTAAATCTGAAGCCATATTTACACAATAGGAGAGAAAACGTGAGTAGCACCTGGCTGCCCCCCTTTCAGACTGACACTTCGCTCACCCCCTGACCTCCAAAAGTGGATTGAGTTTTCTACCTCTGCTCTTAAGTAGCCTGGTGAACCAAAAGTTTCAGTTAGAATGAAACACCTCCGGAAACAGCAGTCAGCTGTGTAACTCTACTTTCTGCTTACACACGTGCTCTGGGTTATCTCCAAAATCGACAACAAACTGCAAAGCCAGATGCTACAAGAAGTGTCAGTCTTCGTAAAGGTGAAAAATTTCTCAAAGCAGTGAAACTAACTATACCTACGAGGAGAGCAGAGACTGAGGCTCACCTGCAGCTAGCTCAACGATCTTAATTAATTAAGAATTTGAAACGCTGTCCCAGAGCTGCTTTCGCCTTAATGATGTTAAACGAAATCAGTTCCTCCTCCCTCGGGGTGACTTTCTCATCGGTAATTAGACACAGGTTCCTGGATTACCAAGAGGGCTCTTACAGGACCATCTGGCTTTTTAAGTGCACGGAGTTACGGATCACTTCCTTCCCACTCACGCTGAGTTTTAGAGGGGATGAGGCGGGGGATCTGGGAGAGGTCTCCTCCCCTCAACATTAGTCAAGGGGAGCCGGATTCCCCCACCCCCTCACCTTGATTTCCTCGGAGTGGAAGAGGTCGGCGTCCTCGGGGCTGTCCATCAGGATCTTGGGCCTGTCCCCGTCCTTGGTGCCCCCCGAGCTGTCCCTCCGCGGCGTCTTGTGGCCGCCATGCCGCTCCAGCGCGGCCCGCTCGCTGCTCGTGTTGCCCATGGCCGGGGTCTGCGGGGACACCTGCAAGCCGGACGGTGCTTCGCTCCAGGAAAGGGGCAGGGGATTACGGCAACCGGCGGGTCACACGGACCCCGGGAAGGAGTCGGAGGCCCGAGTGCCACTCCCCTCGGGCGAGGGGTCCCGGCCGGTAGCCTGTCCGAGGCGGGCGAGAAGGACCAGACGGGTTACCCAACCGCACTTAGCCCGAGAAGCCCGAATATAATCCGACAGTTTCCCAACAAATCCCCCACCTCTTAGCAACTTCCGCTTCCGGCGCGTCTACGAGTCAGTCGGGATCCGGGGTGGGGGCGGCGGGGGCGGCTGGCGAAGCGTATTAGTCTAATTCGACCTCAGTTCCGCTTCCGGTCCAGATTGGCGCGGTCGGCGCTCCCTGAGGAGGCCTCCGCCGGCCTGGGAGCACGCAGTCGCAGTCGGCTGCTACGACCGGACCCAGGCAAGGCTGCTGACGGCCGACAGGGGGCGTGCCAGCGCGCGGGCGGTCTGGTCCCCTCTCCCCGCGCTGGAATGAGTGATTCCATTAACTATTTTAGCTATCTTTGCTCCCTTCCACTTGGTTCCGTACTCGACAGCCAAAAAGCTCCTTTAAAGTGCTGATCTAATTAAGAGACTCATCCTATTAAAGCCTGTTAATGCGCTAGCTCCCACGCTTTTGAGTGCCTTAGAGGCACCGACCGCATAAAATGCACAGTCCCCCGCCCTAATCCCTGGAAATTATGATTCCGAAGCTCTGTGGAGTGGGGTCTGCGTTTTAATAAGCACTCCAGGTGATTCTGATGCAAGTAATCTTGCAGGTATTTGAGGAAATGGCAGACCGTAAGAGTTCTGGAAACTTTTCACTAGTATTGGGGGTATAAAATGCTGGAGTTATTAGTGTATTTTTTTTTTAATTGAGCGCACAGCCGTTTGATAAATAATTTTGTAAGACATTTTATAATCACTTTGGACACATCATTCTGTATGACATTATTTAACTTATTAGCGTTTGTCACTTATTGTGGCCAGTGCTTTAGCAAGAACTGTGTACACACTGTGGTCCTAAAATATTCTAATTTTGCTGTCAGTCTCTGTTGTGGGTTTTTTTTTTTTTTTTTTTTTTTTGGTGGTGGTGGGACTTTTTTGTTCTTGTTTTTTGTGTTTTGTTTCATGCGTAACTCAAAATGCTTTGTATTTGCTGGGCTAGCTCATGCATTTTGTCTACTGAGCCAACATTTATTTGATACCTACAAAGTGCCAGGCATTTGCCAAGTAAGTTGAAGACAGATGACTGACAAATGGTCTCCTGGAGGGGATTTGGTAGTATCTATCAAAATAAAAAATGCACCTACATTTTAGTGCACAATTTTACTTCCAGGGAGCTTCTGCAGAAATACATGCATTCCAATTATATGGATGTGTGTTCATTTGCAGCAGGGTCTCTCATGCCGTATTACATTAATTCTAAGATGCACTTTTTAAAAAATACATATTTTATTTCACATTTTAATCTGTCTGAAACTAGGTGCTTCTAACAATCAATGGAATCTTAGATTTGATGAAATAAGGCATGAAAACCCGCAAATGTTTAAAACCCATGTCAACAGAATGACAAAATGAATTAAATAGATTCATTTTATAGAATACTGAGCAACTTAAAAAAAAGGAGGAAATAGAATTCTGTGGGTAACTATGGAGAAGTGTCTGTGACATTCTAAATCCCAAAGTAAGTGGCAGAAGACTAGAGGATAAGAGCATGAGCCCTGAAGTCAGTCTGCCTGGGTTTAAATTCTGGCTTTACCACATTTGTAACTACCACCTTGGCTTTCTCTTTTGTGAAACAGGAAATAAAATAACACCGACTTTATAGGCTTGTTTTGTGAATTAATTGAGAACATGCACGGAAAGTGCTTAGCATAGCACCTGACTCAGTAAACATTCAACAAACGTTAGCACATTTATTGGCATCATTATTCTTGTGAATGGAAAGTTCTGGAAATATATATAACACGCTGTTAATAGTCATCCCATCTGGGGAGAGGAGTGGGATTGGAAACAGGGCCAGATCAAAAGGGACTTTCTCTTTTTTGTTTATTGCTTGAATTTTTTTTCTACTGTGAGGATGTACTACACTTGTAATTTAAAAATGAATCTTTTTAAAAAGACAAAAATAGATAAGACAAGATTCCAGCCCCAAAGGAACCTACAGAGTAAAGGTGGAAACAGATTCACAGAAAGGCAAGAATTCAGGTAGGCAAGGGGTTCTACTGGTGCCCAGGAGGGACTTAAGCCAGGCCAGATAACCTTAAATGCTTTCTTTGAGGTGTTTTTCTTGTTCCCATTAGGCAGTGAGGAAGCCATGGCCAGGAGGACGTTGAGCTTTGGGTTCTCTTAAAAAAAAATTATGGATCCTTTATCTGAGCTATGCACATGCTTTCATGCATGAAGAAAACTTCAATACTTCTGCTCTGGCTCAGATAAGATAACCCAGTAAAAGCATGGGTCCCAGATGTCCCCACTTTCCCATTCTCTGTCTCCATGCACACTCAGAAGAAAGACCACATGAGGACAACGTAGCCATCTACAAGCCAGGAAGAGAGCTCTCAGCAGAGCTCGAACTCAGCCAGACCCTTGATCCAGGACTTTCCACTCTCCAGAACTAGGAAAAGTAAATTTCTGTTGTTTAAGCCAATCATTCAGTCTGTGGTACTTTTTTATAGCAGACTCAGACAGACTGTAGCGTGTGTGAGCTGTTGGGAGAGAGTTGTAAGCTTGCTTTTTATTTTTTAAAATTTATTTATTTGACAGAGATCACAAGTAGGCAGAGAGGCAGGCGGGGGTTGGGGGGGGCGAAGCACGCTCCCTGCTGAGCAGAGAGCCTGATGGGGGACTCCATCCCAGGACCCTGAGTTCATGACCTGAGCCGAAGGCAGAGGCTTTAACCTACTGAGCCACCCAGGCACCCATAAGCTTGCTTTTTAGTTGGTCTACCTGGATTTCTACCAGGCCTTCTGAAATTTGCCTAGGTGATATAAATAACACTGACAATGTTGGCAGACCTGTCCATCTTTTTCAGTAGACATCCCTGTGTTCTCTTCCCACTGAGATGCAAATGTCATTGTGACAGAGAGATAGAATGAGTTCATTCTGTGGTATTGGGTCCACAAATATTTGTGGAGAGCCAATTTATGCTAGGCTTTGTTTTGGGTGCTGGGGATCAAGGAATAACAGAACAGACAATGCTAATCCTTTTTGCAAAGCTGAAGGGCCCTGCATGGCAGATAGATAAACAAATACACAAACATAAATAAGCTGGATAATTTCAGAGTGATTACTACTGTGAAAGAAACAAATGAACTTATGTGAGTCCTAAAACCCTGCTTTAGATGGAGTTGTCATTGAGGACCTCCTGGAAGAGGTGACAGTTCAGTTGAGACTATAATGATAAGAAAGAGTCAGATGGGAGAAGAGTTTGGGAGGAGCATCTCAAGCAGAAGGAAAAACGCAAATGCAAAGGCCCTGAGGTGGGTATGAGTTTTACATGCTGGAGAAACATAGAGGTGGCTGGAGTGAACTGGAAAACAGGAGGAAAGGCTTGATCCTTTTGGGCCTTGTGGTCCCAGTGAAATTTCTGGATTTTACTCCCAATTAAGTGGGAATTCAGGGGAAAGTTTATGTGTGGGAGTCGTGTTATCTTATTCACATAAGGATTGATAAATATTTGGTAATATCATAGAATTTGGGTATAGAGCTGAATCTTATGAATGAGTTGATTATAAAAACACAAGAGTTGTCAGTTTTAGAAGTGTAGACTCCCAGAGAAGAGACCTTAATGGGCAAATAGCTTCTTTTTGTAACTTGTGGGGTGTCTGGCAAAATTCTATTTCTTGACCTAGGTGGAGGTTATAAAAGCATTTTCCTTATAATAATTCACTAGGCCACATGTTAATTTTGTGTGGTTTCCTATATCTTTGTTTTATTTAAAAAAAATTGAAATTTATTTATTTTCAATAAAAAAATTTTTTTAAGGGTGAACTGGACCTAGAGGGAAGTAGTGCCCAGCTCAAGGTAATACATCTTTCTTAATAAAGTTCAGCCAGAGTCTGCTGCCTTTCAAAGAATTTTGAAGGAATGGAGGAGAAAAGGATGTATATTGCTTCCCTTTCCCAGGAAGATGATTGAAACAAACTAAAGCAGTTTTCAGGCAAAGATTCAACTAAGGTGGAAAAAAAAAAGAAGAAGAAGAAGAGAAGGCTGTATTTTTCTAATTTAAATGTGAGCTCCTGGAAGAAAAAAAAAAAAACTAAATGAAATGTGAGCCCTCAGGGATTTGAGGATCAGAGTTTGATAATTCCTGTAACATGCATCCTTGATGACCATTGGACCTCATCTGCAGAGGGCGTGTATGCCCAAAGTTTCCTACTGGAAGCACACATGACTCTGTCTCAGGACCTTCTAGGGCACTCTTGGCATGTGCAAATGGGAGGCCAAAGGGGTCACAGAGTGGATAGCTTGTGAACGGTGCTCACCAGTGACAGACAGGAGTTAGTGGTTAGATACCCCAGCTCCCTTGCCCACTGGGTGAGACAGCTCTAAGATCTGTTCCATAGAGTGTCAATACAGAGGTCCCCAGTGGAACCCAAACCTAATTGCCCAGTGCAATAATGTGATCCTAAAGGCGCACTAAATTTGTTGGCTTCCTTCCTCTCTTTCCTTTGTCACTTTTGGGGATCATCTCCTAATTAAATACTCAGACCCACCTTCCAAATAAATAACTTATACAAAAATTCTGGTTCAATCTCTTGGGTTACAGCTGAGGGAGTAAAGTTGCTTGCTGAGTTATACTAGTAAGTGGCTGTCAATCATCACCAGAACCCACCCTGTGTCCTGATTTCTGGTCCAGGGCACTGATATTTCATTCTTTATGATCTGACAGACCACATAGGCTTTAAAAAACATTGGATTGGAACATACCATTCACAATAACAATAATAATGCATAATAATTTGCAAATATTAATTTTGCAAATAATTTGCAAAATCCACAATAATAATGCAAACGTCCATCAAGGTAAGAGTGGAGAAACAAACTGTGGGGTAATCCATACAGTGGCATATTACTCGGGCATAAAAAGGAAAGAAGTACGGTTGACCTTTGAACTGCTGGGGGCAGGAGCCCCTCCCTCTGCCCCGCCCTGTTGAAAATCCAGGTATAACTTTGGACCTGCGCTTTTTTTTTTTTTTAAAGATTTTATTTATTTATTTGACAGACAGAGATCACAAGTAGGCAGAGAGAGAGGAGGAAGCAGGCTCCCCGCTGAGCGGAGAGCCCGATTTGGGGCTTGATCCCAGGACCCTGGGATCATGACGTGAGCCAAAGGCAGAGGCTTTAACCCACTGAGCCACACAGGCACCCCTCGTCCTGCCCTTTTTTAGTCCACCAATAAGCCTGGTGGTACTCGGAGGCGGCTCCTGCGTGCTTGGCCTCAGGTTGGCGGTGTTTACAGGCTGGTGGCTTTGGCTTGGTAACGACGTCACCTGGAGGCACAGGAAAGCTGTCCCCCTCTGATTGGAGGGGCAACACCAGCTGGTGGCCTTCGGCTGCTGTGGCGACATGGCGACATGTGAGCACTTGCCTCCGCCAGGCTGCGGGGTTGCGACCACGTGTAGGAGGGGACGGTGACTGGTTCAGCCCTGAGTCCCAGCGCCAGGAGGAGAAGGGGCAGCGAGAGGTTCGGGGCTTCCTGCCCAGCCCCATCCCTGGTCGCGTCCCTCCGCTTCAGCAGAGCCTCCAGCTCACAGGCCGGGGTGTTCCGCCCGAATGCCCCCCACTCCGTCATCAGAGCAGGGCGACCTGCAGCCCTGCCCTGGGGTCCTGGCCCTGTGGCTGCTGAGGGCATTGGCGGGCCTTCCTGGGGACTCAGAGGGCAGCAGGTGCAGTCTCTGCCAATCACCTTGGATTGGGTAGCTTGGAGACCAAGGTGGGCCGTTGTAGCTTTTGCTGTTAACTCAAAGATTAGCTGTACTGACACAGGCTACAAGGAGGATGAACCTTGAAAATTTTATGCTAAGTGGGAGCACCTGGATGGCTCAGTTGGTAAAACATCTTCCTTGGGCTCAGGTCATGATCCCAGGGTCCTGGGATGGAGCCCTGTGGTGGGCTCTCTGCTCAGCCTGGATTCTGCTTCTCCCTCTCCCTTTGCTGCTCCCACTGCTCCCTGTGCTGCCTCTCTCAAGTGGTGAGATGAAATCTTAGAAAGGAAGGAAGGAAGGAAGGTAGGTAAGTAGGAAGAAAGAAAGAAAGAAAAAGAAAGAAAGAAAGAAAATATTATGCTAAGTAAAAGAAGGCAGCCACAAAGGCCACATATTGTATGGCTCTGTTCATATGAAATATCCAGGATAGGTAAATCCATAGAAATAGCAGATTGTGGCTGCCTAGGGCTGAGAGAATGGGGGATGGGGAGTGTCTGCTTAATGGTGATGGGGTTTTCTTTGGGGGTGATGTACATGTTTTAGGACTTAGTATAGATGATGGTTGCAGGACACTGTCCTGAATACAACTGAATTGTACATTTTTTAATGGTTAATTAAATGTTACGTGAATTTTACCTTGACTGAAAAAACAGGGCTGGTCCTAGGACAAATGTTAGAGGTGAACAGTTTATTCTCTTTCCAGTTTATTTTATGTACGCTGTCCTGTAGGATGACCCGTCTGGTCCAGGCCTCCTGTTCTGCCCATCAGACCCTAACAGTCTGTGATACCTGTTGTAGTTAACATTTAATATTTTAGACGCTTTCAGTTTTCTAATTTCATTGACTCATTTCTTTGTCGATAATTATATATGGCACAACTATGTGTCAGGTATTGTGGTAGGTGTTGGGGATAGAATGATGGGTAAAACCAGACCCAGGCCCTGTGCTGATAGTCTTATGACCTTCTTAGAGAAGATGGACATTATTCAAACAAATCCAACAGTCATCTGTGATAAATGCTAGGAAGGAGAAATGTAACGGTGTGTGAAGAATGTGACCTAGTCAGGGAAGGCTTCCTGGAGAGGTGTCAATTAAGAAGTTTTGAAGTCTGTAGGTGTTTTCCAGACAAAATTGTTTACCAACCCCTATCACGTGGCTTGCATTGTGCTTGATGTATCAACTCATAAGGCTACCAAGAGTCCTTTGAGGGATCTACTATTATTATCAGTTGTATTTTACAGAAGAAACTGAAGCTCAGAGAGGCGAAGTGACTTACTCAAGGTCACACAGCTAGGAAGTCATGGAATCCGTATTCAGATCCAGGTGACCATACTTATGTAGAAATTTAGGCATTGTGGACAGATAATTGGGTACAGGTGAGATCAATTGAGTTAGGCCAATGGGTCTAACTAATTAAGATTATAAACATAAAGCCAGAATGATCATTCAATAAAGGAAATCAAGGTATTTTTTTTTAGCATCTGTTGACTTTTATAATATGTATCTGTGTTTGTTACTGTTACAAAACTCATTATCATCTGAAAGTTGGAGGCTATGAATTGCTTGGTGTAAGATACTAAATCAAGAAGGAGTATCACATTATCGAAGTTTAACCTGATGAACAGTGATTAGGGCAGGCAATACCCCAAGAATCCGCTAGGTGGCAATAAAGAACATTGAGAAAGAGTTCCATGGTCTTCCGAAAAAATTAAATGTTTGTATTTCTAAGTATGAACAAACATCATAAGAACGTCAAGTAGTATAGGAGATATTGAGTTTAAAAAAAAGTTCCCCTTGCACCTTCTACCAGACCTCTATTTCCTTCCCCCCAAAATAACCTATTGAGAGTTTCTAGTACACTTTTTTGGGGGCATATTTTGTTAGTTACTGTGTAACTTTTTCCAAAAGAAGTATTTGCTTATATGACTCTCCTTTAGAAAATTGACACAGTGGGGACTTTCTCCCCCCTTTGTGTCTCTTTCCATGTCAGCACATACAGATCTGTCTCATTTTTTAAAGGGCTGCAGATTCCATAACAGTAATAGTTTTATAGAGTGCTTTATAGAGTACTTGCTGTATACCTGGCACTCTCCTAAACATTTTCCTTGTTTGAACCCATTGAAAACTCACAAAGCCCTAAGAGGTGCATTCTATCATTACCCCCACTTTACACATGAGAAAACTGAAGCACGGTGTGTAAGTAACTTGCCCAGCATCACAAGGCTAGTAAGTGGTAGAGCCAGGATTTGGATGCAGAAAATTTGACTCTTGGGTCTACATCCTTAACTGCCATACCAAACTGTGGTAACATAGATGTGCCATAATTGAGATGTCAATCTTACTCAATACTTTAAAAAATTATTTATCTTTTTAAAATTGACTAAAATATACTGCTGTAAAATGTACTGAGGATTTTGGACTTACTCATGTGCAGGTAGGCCAACAGATCAGGAGATGATGGCCATGGAAATACTGCTCTCAGTTTCCAAGAGGAGGGGATATGGCATGCCACTCAGGTTGGCCACAGATAGAGGGGGTGAGGGGAAAGCAGGTGCAAAAGCCTTTATTGTGGTCTTGGTGAGCTCTGGACTGTAGGTATGGTCTCTGGTTATCTGGTACTGGGCCCTGGGGTATTTAGGGCAGAAGACTTTTGCGTTCTGGAGTGTAAAAGTCAGATAGAGGATGTGGTTCAGAGTATGGGCTCCAGACTGCTTGGCTTGCATTGTCCAGGCAAGTCATTTTCTACCAGTAAAGATTAGTTAATCTGGGGAGGTGCATTGTCTTCTCAGTGACTGGGAAGATGTCAAAGCATCATAAAGTATAGCAAAACAAACAAACAAACATAAAAAACAGCATGGCATGCCTGGCTCATTCAATTGGTAGAGTATTTGACTCTAGATCTTGAGATGATGAGTTGAAGCCCCATGTTGGGTGTAGAGATTACTAAAAAAATGAATTAAAAAGAAAATAAAAAACACGGGGAATACATATGAATAAAATAAAATTTACCATCTTAGTCATTCTTTTTAAAAATTTTTATTGATTTTTTAAAAAAGATTTTATTTATTTATTTATTTATTTGAGAGAGAGAGTGTGTGTGAATGAGAGCAGGGGTAGGAGCAGAGGGAGAAGGATAAGCAGACTCCGAGCTGAGCACAGAGCCTGAAGCAGGGCTCAGTCTCATGACCCTGATATCACGACCTGTGTGGAAATCAAGAGTCCAAGGCTTAACGGACTGAGCCACCCAGGTGACCCCTTAATCATTTTTAAGTGTACTGTTTGGTGGCATTAAGTGCATTTACATTGTTGCAAAACTGTCGCCACCATTTATCTCCAGAGCTCTTTTCTCTTGCAAAGCTGAAATTCTATACCTGTTAAACAATAACTTCACACTCCCCCTTTCCCCCACTCCTCGCCCCTCCCTCCCCCCCCACCCCCCGCCCGTCCCTGGCAACTACTATTCTACTTTCTGTCTCAGTGAATTTGACTCCTTCCTGCAAGTGAGTTTTTGTGACTGGCTTATTTCATTTAGCATAATGTCTTCAGGAGTTATCCAGGTTGTAAGTTATTTCCATCTTTTTTTTTTTTTAAAGATTTTATTTATTTATTTGACAGACAGAGATCACAAGCAGGCAGAGAGGCAGGCAGAGAGAGAGGAGGAAGCAGGCTCCCTGCTGAGCAGAGAACCTGATGCGGGGCTCCATCTCAGGACCCTGAGATCATGACCTGAGCCGAAGGCAGAGGCTTTAGCCCACTGAGCCACCCAGGTGCCCCAGTTATTTCCATCTTGATTAAGGCTGAATAATATATCCCATGATGTGTATATACTGCATTTGCATATCTATTTGCTGGTCGACTTGGGTCACTTCCATCTTTTGGCCCTTATGAGTATTGATGCTATGAGTGTGGGTACCTCTTTGAGCCCCTGCTTCTAGTTCTTTTTGGTGTATACCCCCAACTGGAAATGCTGGATCTTATGGTAATTCTATTTTTAGTTCTTTGAGGAACTGCCATAGTGGACCAGTTTATATTTGCACCAGCAGTGCACAATGGTTCTAGTTTCTCCACCTTCTCCTATGCTTTCTCCAGAAGTTTTGTCATTTCAGGTTTTACACTTAGATCTATGATCTATTTTGAGTCAATTTATATTACCATGTGAGGCATGGTTGAGGTTCATTTTTTTTTTTTTTTTTGGCATGTGGATGTCTGATTGTTCCACTATCATTTGTTGAAAACAGTTATTTTCTCCCCATTAAATTGCTTTTGCACTTTTGTGAATATCCATTGACATATATGTACAGGTCTACTTTTGGGACCCTATTCTATTCCATTCATCTCTGTGTCTGTCTTATCACCAATATCACACTTTCTTGATAACTGTGGCTGTATAGTAAGTTGTGAAATCAGGCAGTGTGAGTCCTATAACTTGGGTCTTCCTTTACAAAATTGTTTTAGCTATGCTTGGGGTTTTTTTTTTTTGTTTTTTGTTTTTTTGGGTTTTTTTTGGGGGTTTTTTTTTTTTTTTCATTTCTCCCAGATGCAGAGATTTTATTTGTGAGGAGAGCACATGATAGGCCCTTAGAGAAGAAGAAAACATAACTGGAACAGCTAAAACAACTATACTATGCTTGGGGTTTTGCTGTGGCATCTAAATTTTAGACTTAGCTTATCAGTTTCTGCAAAAAGTCCTGTTGAGATTCAGATGAAGAGTATGGTCCTTTCTATTTACTCACACATCTAACATTTCCAGAACTTTTAATTTTTTTTCCATAGATACTAATTTCTATCTGGCTTTCCTTTCCTTCAACCTAATGGACTTCCTTGAGCATTTATTGTACTTCAGATCTGCTGGAAACCAACACTTTCAGCTTTGGTTTATCCAAAGATGTCTTTATTTCATTTTCTACTCAAAGGATATTTTCACTGGAGCTTGACAGTTGTTTATTTTACAGTTGTCATTCCACTGTATTCTTTATTCCATTGTTTCTGATGAGAAGTCAATGATTTTCACCATTGTTTCCATGTATATAATCTATTTTACTCCCTCTGGCTGCTTTTTAGATTTTATTCTTTAACTTTGGTTTCCAGCAATTTGGTTTTCTTTGAATATTTCCATATTAGAGTTTTTTGAGCTTCTTGAATATATGGGATGATGTTTTAGATGACATTTGGAAACATTTTAGTCAGTATTTCTTTAAATTTTTTTTTTACTCCTCTCTTCTCTCTCTCTCCTTTTGGTCTGTTTCTATTAACTGTTTGTTCTCTTGATGATAATACTTTCCTGTTTCTTCACATGCTCAGTGATTTTTAAACTTTATCTTGGACATTGTGTATGATGTAGTGAACTTGGATTCTGTTATCTTCCTCAGAAAAGTGTCGGGTTTTGATTTATCAGGCAGTTAAATTACTGACGACCCTTACTTATCCAGCAGAGGCATGGATTTAGGCTTCTTTCAGGTGAGTCTATTTTGGTTTTGTGCATTCTAGACTTTTGTCCTTAGATATGGTCTTTACGGTTAATGTGTGACTCTTCTAGAGTTTCAATAGAACGACTGAGGGGTTACCAGTCTTCTCTAATTTGGTGGAACTTAAACTCCAAACTCTGCCTCCCAGCCCTGAGGATCTGCTAAAATCTCTGCTCAGTTCCTTAAGCTTTCCAATTGTCTTCTTTTTCTTTTTCTCCTCCTCTTCCCTCTCCTTCTCCCTTTTCCTTTTCCTTCTCCTTCTCCCTCTCCTCTTTCTCTCCCTCTCCTCTCTCTCTCTCTTTATTTTTTTCCTGCTGGGCTCCACATATGCAGTTCAGGGGTCAGCCAAGGATTTGAGGGGAGTTTATATTCAGATTTTTGGGCCCCTTCTTTGTGGCTCTTATCTTTTCTGGGATTTCTGCCCTCAATTTTGAGGTAGCCCAAGAGCCCCAAACACCAACCTGTGATTTCTCAGCCCAGCAAAACTATTGCTTTCTGCTTGACATTTATTCTCTGTGAGTTATGAAGGCTTGGAGACCCCTCGAAGGAAAATCCAGGTAAATGTGGACAATTCTCTTCTTTCAACGGTTCTGTTGCTTACAGTTTTTGCCTGCTATTGGTTGTTCTCAAGAGCCTCTCATTAAAAAAAAAAAGTCTTATCCAGCATTGGTAGCTGCTATTGACAGATTAGTCCAATGTAAGTTACTCTGCCATTATCAGAAACCAGAAGTCTAATCAGTATTGGTGGACATTTTTTTTTTTTCATTTTGGATTTTCACAAATAACACTGCCCGATCTATATATCCTAGTGTGGTTTTGTGAGTAAAGGAGTGGGAAGAGTTCCTAATGATAGAATCACTAGATCTAAGAGTACATACTTTAAAACATTTGCTAGAAATTGCCAAATATACCTCTAAAACATGGTGGCAATTATGTTTGGGATGACTGTTTATCACACCTTCTTCAAAACTGAGCATCATAACATTTAAAATTTTGTTCAGCATTCTGACTAGTAAAAATTACATCTCATTGTTGTGCTGTGTGTTTGTGGATTTATGACTGAGCCAGACCAGCTTTCACTATTGGTCATTCCACTTCTACTTTACCTGCGTATGGAAATATCTCATTTCTCGCAATAATAAAATTAGTAAGAGCCAATATTTACTGAGTGACTCCAAGGGCAGGTTGTGACTGGACAACCTCACCCGTCTTGCTACCATAGTTACTTCAGGAATGGGCATGTAGCCCAGACCTATGGCAATCTGGATTCAGCCAGGGCCCTACAGTGCAAGTGTGGGGCGTTCATCAGATGGTTTGGGGGAGAGAAGCCTTCCATCTCCTGGAACACTGATGAGGAAGTGTTTAGCCTGAGGAGCTCTTCCCATAAGGGAAGCCAGTCTGACAATAAAGACTTATACACAAAAGTGAACAGAACAGAGACTCAAAGAGAAACAGAGACATAGTCTGCTCGCTTTGTGATCTGCTGAATCAAATCAACCTTGAAGTTTGCCCTCTGTCTGCAGTTTTCCCACTGTGAGAATGAGTAACTTCTCTTTCTGTGGTAGCTGATTGGATTTTCTCTTGCTTGCAGACAACAGCATTCCAAATCACACATGAGCCAATCAGATGAGCTCCTGTTCGCAGGCAGTGGGCTTGTAGTTGTTTTGTCTTCTATGGTTGTCAATCATCAAATATAGAAAATCAATTTTAGAGATAGAGTGGAGACCTCAGAGTTTCTTTATTTCTTTATTTTTTTAAAAGTTATTTATTTATTTATTTATTTGACAGAGAGAAAGATCACAAGTAGGCAGAGAGGCAGGCAAAGAGAGAGAGGGCGAAGCAGGCTCCCTGCTGAGCAGAGAGCCTGATGCGGGCCTCCATCCCAGGACCCCGAGATCATGACCCAGCCTGAAGGCAGAGGCTTGAGCCACCCAGGCTCCCCTCAGAGTTTCTTTAATATCTAATAAGATTCCAACCAGAAAATGTGTCGTAACAAACGCAGATCTGTTCCAAAAGGTCAGCCCACACAAATTTATATCAAGCTTGCGGCTATTTAGGGAAAGTGGGAATAGGCAATGAAGTCATTTTATTCTGTTATGTGTGAAAAGTAGGTTTGTTATTTTTTCTTAGTTATGAACTAAAAACTATGAGAGCTGGTTTTTGATTTATGGGAGTTAGTCGGGTGTTGTGATTAAGAACATGGATTTTAGAATCAACTCCCTGGGCTCAAATTCTCAGACTTAGCTGACGTGTGACCTTGAAAAAACCCTTTAACTTCTCTGTGCCTCAGTTTCCTCAGAGGCAAAGATGACTTAATCATGGTGTTTATATCTGGGGTTGTTAACAGTGATTGTGTGAAAGTACAATCCTTGGTAGTTAGCATGTCATGCCTTAATATTATTATTATAGTTACCTGCTTTTTAAGAATGGTTAAACAGTATCTTGGGGGCAAAAGAGCTAATTTTAGAACTTCAGAATGTAGAGACTGAAGAACAAGCCCTACTGAGCCAGCCTTTGCCTTCCTTGGTCACCAGGCATTTTACCATCTTGTCTACCATCGGTGTTTTTAAGGAACAGAGATGTGAATATTGGTATCTACATCATTGCTTTTGAGAATTTTGTGGCCATAGCTAAGTTTTGGAGTTAGCTAACCTGAAAATTATCCTAGAAATCAGTCAAGGATCTGGCTCAAAAGCAACAGACTGGACTTTAGTGCTTTGAAGCAGTGACTATGGGCAAGGACCATCATGGTTGGGATCCCAGGCTCCGGGGCCAGCCCACCGAGGTTCACACTCTGGTTCTACCACTTTTTAGCCATGGGCCTTTGGGCAAGTCCGTTACTTACCCTTTCTATGTCTCAGTTTCCTTGTTTATCGAACTGGATAGTCAAGAGTGATTTCCTCAGTTGGATCTTGGAAAGATGATACGACACAGAGTGCTTATTAGTATGGTGCTTGGCCCAATGTCAGATCTTAAAGAATCTTGGCTCCGTTTCCACTTTATTGAGCTTGTTGCTTCTTTTCTCTATCAAAGTTGTGTGAGTTCCCTCCAGCTTGTTTCGGGATCTCCTTGCAGAAGCGCAGAGGGTTATAAGAGACAGAAGGAATGTACCATTCATCAAAGGAACACCTTAGGTGCCTTTGTCCACTGCTTCCACTCGGGGGCAGCCCAGCCTCAAAGGGAGCCTTGGGGAAAGGTCACGGGCACCCACAAGCTGGGGTTCTTCATTAGGGTCAGTATCTTCTTGAAATAACTTTTGGGTGGACATGAATTGTCATAAATTCCTCTTTCCAAACTATCATGATGAGTGACAAAGGAATATGATGAAGATGTTTTGGGACAGGGCTTTGAACCAGTTCCTTGTTTAGTCACATCTTCTTTCGAAAAGGAGGTTCAAATCTGCCAGAGAATGTAAAAATAAGACCTAGGTGATGGAGCAACTTTTGTTTCTGTCCTCTTTTTCCATTTCTCTGTTCCCTACACCCTCATTCTCGTTCATTATTTATTTATTTCTTCTTACCGAAAACCTTCTTTGTGCCAGGTCCTGGGAATGCAGAGGTGAAAAATGTGAGCAGTGTTCCCGTTTTCACAGGGGCTGAGAGTCTGCTGGGAAAGACAGGCATTAAATGATAATTATACAACCGCTGACCCTATCTAACTCCATTGTGACAGACCTTGAAGCCAAGCTCTGAGGTTGTGTGACTGTGCAAATAGAAGACCCTAGGGGTGGGGTGGTGGGAGGGCAGGTTAGGGCAGCTCTCTCCAAGAAGCTGAGACCTGGAGGAAGAGAAAGAGAGAATCTGGGACTCAGTGTTCTGAGTGGAGGCAACAGCACATACAAAGGCCCTGAGGCAGGAATGATCTTGGCAAATGTGTGAGATAGCTAGAAGGCCAGGGTGGGGCTGCAGCAGAGGGAGGGAGCCCCAGTGGTAGGAGAAGGCAAGGAAATGGATTCTCCCTGAGAAACTCCAGGAATGAGCGCAGCCCTGCTGGCATCTTGGTTTTGGCCCCATGAGAACTGATTCACTTTTTTTTTTTTTTTTAAGATTTTATTTATTTACTTGACAGAGATCACAAGTAGGCAGAGAGGCGGGCAGAGAGAGAGAGAGAGGAGGAAGCAGACTCCCCGCTGAGACAGAGAGCCCGATGCGGGGCTCAATCCCAGGACCCTGGGATCATGACCTGAGCCGAAGGCAGAGGCTTAACCCACTGAACCAGCCAGGCACCCCTGATTCAGACTTTTGACCTCCAAAAGTGTAGGGCAATAAATGTGGGCTGTTTTCAAGTCACTGAGTTTGTAGTATTTGTTTTAGGCCGATCCACAATGAAGACACACATGAGACCTATAAGAAAACTACTGTAATGGTTTAGATGAACTTTGGGAGTGGCTTGAGAAGTATTTCTTTACCTTCCCTACTAGGTGTTGAGCCCTGTGCGAGGCCCTCTGTCATGCTGGTTATCAGGCCACTAGTTACCCCTGTAGGGGCAGGATTTAACACCCCCACCCCCACTCCCACTGAGGGCCTCTCAGTATATTATTCACTCTGCAGTACACCCAGTCCTCATACTTAGGATTCTGTGTCACCCCGGGGGAAGCGACACTTGGTGGCAGTGCCAGGGGCAGACAGCTTCAGAAAATGAAAATGGCAGGGCCCCTCTGTGAGGCAGGGTGTAACGGTGAACCAGGCAAGCGGGGGCTGAGACCGGAAGAGGGATGAGAGTTGGGACCGTCCCAGGTTTGACCTGGCGGCCCATCCGAGGTGTGGTTGCCCAACCAGGTACACAGATGAAACACAGATGCTTGACCCAGGGGAATACACAACGGCAGCTCTGCTTCCCTCTCTTGACCCCCCATAAAGAAATCTCCATCGGAATAAATAATACATAAATCTGTATTGGAAGGGGAAGTCTTCTTCTTTCTGTGGCATCTCCAGGAACGGTGGGTGGTGCCTGGATAGTCTTGATGCCTCCTTCTGCCTCTGTCAAAACCAGAATTCAAAGTGTGTGGGTTCAGGGACCTGTTTTTATAGGGTAACTCCCCAGGCTCAAATATCTAACATTGACGAGCGTTTTTTATGGATTGGTAGTAGCCAATGAAGGTGGATGCTGTCTTAGAATAATTTTTTTTTTTAATTCAGTGGCCCAAAACGTCTCTTATATTTAGAAGCATGGATCTAGGATTACATATCAAGATACACGCATAATGCTGTTTTGCTGAATGCAGCTGTCCTAGCGTAGGCCAGAGATAATTTGCTGATCCAGGAGCTGAGGCCAGCGAATTTAAGTCTGCATCTGCTTCTGCCCATAACTCTTGGGTAAAGATAGGGCAACTTCAAGGACTGTAGCCATATCAGCCTGAGCAAGGCACAGAGCCGTGGAACAGGGACATTTGTTTCCGCTCGCCTTGGATACAGCCAGTGACACATCCTGCAAAGTGACTGTGGAACCCCGTTCATGCCTGTCTTAGCATCCTCACGTTTTCTCTGCATTTTTGACGATGTGTCTGCTCCTCACAGGGTCTTTCTTGATCCTACTGGAATCTCCAAAGCCTGGCCCGTGGTTGAACAGGAGCTCTGTAAATAACGATCAGGCGAGGGAGCGGATGAGAGCGCCAACAGACTGGGGAAACGTTTCGAAATGACTTTCTATTACTTCTGCCCTTGTTTGGGGCAGGCCTGTAAGAAGCAGCATGCCAAACGCAGACAGCGGTGTTTCTTCTGCTCAACTTCTGTCTCTCCTTCTTCTGGTAAAAGCACTTTGGGTTTCCTTTGGGAAACCATCCTCCCCACTCAATCCATAAAGTTTGGGCAGAGCTGACCTCACCTTCAGTTCTACTAGCTGAGTCACGAGCCGGGCCAGGCCAATGAGAGTGCCACACTCCCTTGGTCACGGATTCTGTTTGTGTTGAAAGGGTGGCCACACCTGTTTGTTAATGGCTAGTGTCGGTACCGATGGACTGGTTCTCATTCTGAATCAATTCTGCATTATTTCGAATCATACCTGCTCCCCAGCCCCCCCCACCCCCGTAGCTCTTAGGGGAAAGACACTTCATTTCTGCCACATTGCCGAACTGGTAGGAGAAGCTGGAAGCTGCTGGCCGCCGTCACGGCCACCACGAAACCAAAATGAACTCAGGAAGTTGAAGCTGAGAAATAGGTAGGGAGAATTTCTTAATGCTGAGCGCTGAGATCCAGCCATGCCTGAAGCTATTTCTAGAATTTTCAGTTAGAGGAACCAATAAACTCTACTTTTTGGTCTAGCCTTTTTTTTGAGGGGGGGGGGTCATGGCTACTGAACATGTCCCCTGCCCTTGGTCAGTCTTTTTTCTCACTACTTTTTGGAGTGGAGCAGGGATGATCTCACCCTTGCAGGAAGCTCTGGAGAAGACCATCACCTTACTTTATCAGTATGAAAGCTCTCTGCCGGGTTCTGAGGGCCCAGCAAAAATCAGGCCCCTGTGGGTCCCAGGGAACTCCTTTAGTGACTTAAGTGGAAGGAACATTTTCAGTGCCTCCTGGGAGGGCATTTCTGAGTCAACTGCTCTCCAGCCCTACCCCCAGCTTCTCTGTGTTCCTTCCTACAGGCTTAGGCTGGGATGCAGGAGCCCACTGTGGTTATGGGAATCTCTAGAAGGTTCGGAGCACCAAGAAAACACAACTTACACACCATGGCAAACAGACTTACTTAAAACCATTTTTATTCTGCCTCTCAGCAACACTTCTCATTTGAGTTGGGTAAAAGATCGGGGGCCCAAACACAAACAAACAAGAAATGAGGTGTCTGAAACAAATCAGGACCCAATACATTGGAATGAGGCTGGGATCCCTGCGTGCTGAGAGATTCAAGGCCCTGATTCCATTTCCTCCTGGGACAAGTGCTGGCTCATGGCAGACATCCAGGTGAAGGGACAGGTGGTATCTGACATCTGTCAACGTTGATTGTTTTGCTAGGGTCCAGGGTTTTAACAAATAGCCTGAGATTCCTAGTAATCCTGCTATCCAAATACAGATATCCTGTATTTGGATAGCACTTAGACTCTCCCTCCAGGGGCATTCCCATCGATTACGATGATTAATTCTCATAACAACGCTCTGAGGTATGTAGGCAGGTGTTTTTATGTCCATTTCCAGGTGAAGAAACTCGAGGCACAGAGAGGCTAAGAAACTTGCCTCTCATAGCGAGTTAGTGGCAAAAAGGCCTTGGGATGCAGGTGTTTTCTCAGCCTCATGTTTATTCCTTAGAATAAGCTGCCTTTTTTCTTGCTTAGGAAAGTTCATTACCACTGTGTTTCTATGAGTTCTTGAAGTTATTTTTGCCATGTATACATATCACCCGTTGTGTTAACTCCTTGATATTTTCTTTGAGTACACTTATTTTCCTTAAGTAAGTGTATTTGAACAGAAACAATAGATCCTATCCCTATGGGGAAACTGTAAATAGGAGGCGATTAATAAAAGAAATAGAACAAAAACAGGACTATGTTCTTAAGTTCTATCTCGACTTTGAACCTGATTTTATGAAGAAGGGAAAAGAGCTAAAGTCATGGAAAGGTGTTGAGGACCCATGAGAACTAAATGGAAGTTTTCTTTATGAAGAAGGGAAAAGAGCTAAAGTCATGGAAAGGTGTTGAGGACCCATGAGAACTAAATGGAAGTTTTCTCTTTGCTGTAATCAGCATTGGACAAGACTAGGAAAGGGGAAACATACTTTGCAATTGGTATCACTTAATGTTGTGTCCTAGAACTGTCTTGAAAATTATCTTGAGTACCACTAGCTGTATGCCTTGCATTCTGTGAAACTCTGGGTTGGCGTGTTTTGGCGGGCAGAATAATGGCATCATTAAACCAGTACGATCACACCTAAAGGGGTTACCTTTGACAAAAAATAAATACAGTGGGTGGCATTTCCAGGTTGGCATCCGGGAAAATCAAAGATCGTGCTTGAGACTTGTTAAAAAAAAAGAGAGAGAGAGAGTTTGAAAAAAGCACATTCCTAAAACACAGCCAGTTTATTCCCAAAACTGGGAAAGGGAAAGGTGTTCCTATACCTAGAATTGACCATGAAGTACATTCTCAGAATCTTTAAGTGAAGTGAGGGGAACAGCAGTGGATGCAAGCAAGGGAGGGGATCGTAGGAAGATCGAGGTCAAGATAAAAGGCCAGAAAGCCCTTTCCTTGGTTTCTTTGGGGAGCAATTGAACTCTGGGGGTTGTGGCGGTGAGCAGCTGATGGAGGAGGACCCACTAGATCCAACAGGCAAAAATAAAAGGAAAAACAAAAGTACAGATTCCACTCTGTCAGACAACTTGAAACATGCTGCAAGTGTCTGTGCCCAACTTTGCAGACACCGGCACCCATTGTTCTTCCTAGGACCTCCCTCCTCCGGCCAGATCTGGACCCCCTTCACCTCCCCCATTAGAAGTACTGAGATTTCCCGAGGCTCATCTCTGCAGAGAGGAATGGACATGGAGGCTTTCACTAAACTCAGAGAGTGAGACTTGAGTTTTTCTTTTTCTTTTCTTTTTCTAATCAATGACTGGCTGTTCTAGCAGTACTACTTGGTTTTCCTTCATTTTAGAAATTTTTCCTTTTCCTTTTCCTTTTTTTAAAGTTCATTTGCCAGGGACCTGCCTCTGGAGATTGCTGGAGGAGGAGATCTCACAGTCCTGAAGTCAAGGGTCCATTCCTTAGAAACTCCTGTGGGTGTGTGTGTGGATGAGGTCTGTCCTCCTTGCTCGCAGTAGACTGCTGACTGCTCAGGCTCTGTGTGGGACAAACAGATAGTGAGAAAGAGAGAGAGTGCGCGCACAGGCCCAAGCCTTCTTGGCCCAAGGGCTTCCGTTCTCTCTAGGAGAAGTCCAGCACATCTGTGTTTTTGAGTCTAAGCACTGGCTTCCTTTTGAGAAATATCGTTATCTGGAAACGTATTTACTTTTACACTAGGTGCATGCAAAAAAAAAAAAAAAATCCCACAAATGGTACAGATGCAACAAGACTCTTCGAGAGCGTTTCTGAACCCCATTCTCCTCCTCAGGGGCGAGTAGCACCGTTAAGATTTGGTGTACGCCCTCCAGTGTTTTTCTCTGCACTTAAATCCATAAGTGTGCACTCAGAAATTCATCTTGTGTGCGTTTATGTAAATGGGATAATGTTATGCCCGTATACTGTATGTATGTGTCATGTATGTAATGTAACATACATATGATACATATATATTCATGCATTAATTTATTCAATAAATATTTACATGGCAGGCAGTGCTCTAGATGCTGGTGAGGACAGGTGTCCCACAGTTACATGGTGAGTACTATGTGCCAGGCACTGTGTCAGGCACAATTTTATCTTCACAGTTCTGTGGGCTAGGTACTGTTTAATCCCCATTTTTTGGGTGAGAAAACTAAGGCAAAGACTGGTTAAAAGACATGCCCAAGAGCACACATCTACTTAGAGGTGGGACCTGCATTTAAAACCCAACAGATCAGCTTCAAAGTGAACATCCTGAGGGGTTATGCTCTATTATTATGGACAGTGACAGCAATGAAAGTGTTTTTGGTTTTTATTCCAGTAGGATGAGAGAGACCATAAAAGTATATATGATTATGTGTATGTTAATATATAAAATGGATAATTATATATCAGTATATTATAGAAATTATGTATAATTTATATTATATATTTGGTTTCTCAGGGAGTGGTAAGTACTAGGAAGAAAAGTAAAGTTGGGATAAGGGGACCAAGGGAAGGAGGGCAGGGCTGTGGGTGCTATTTTAGAGAAGATGGTCAGCGGTAGCCTCTCTGCTAACAAAGGGGCAAGCATCTCAAGGAAAGATGGGAACAAGCCATGTGGCTATTAGGAGGAAGGAAATTCTAGGTAGAGGAACCAGAAAGTGCAAAGGCCCTGTGGCAGGAGCATACTCAGTGTCGCTGAAGTGGAGGAGGGAGGGGCAGTGTGCTGGGAGATGAAGACAGAGAGGCAGCAGCCAGATCATGTGGGGCCTCATACGCCATAGTATGGGAGATTATCCATGTGTAAACTGCAGTGTGGCATTCCGTCCTCTGAATAAACCACTGTGTATTTTAATAATTTCCCCATCAATGGCCATTGAGGTTGTTTCATGGTTTCCCCTATTTCAAACAGAGCTGCAATGAACTTTCCTGCACATTCTTGGTCCTCTACCCTGTCTGCATTAGAATCCTCTGGATAGCCCTAAAACCTACCAATGCCCGGCCCTATCATTGGAGATTCTGATTTAACTGATTCAGGGTGGGCCCTGGACATTGTTTCTTGTTTTGTTTTGTTTTGTTTTTGTTCATTAAAGCTCCCCAGGCGATTCTAATGTGTAGCTAGGGAAGAGAGCCACTGTTTTACATCCTTTTTGTGCGCTTGTATCTCGGGAGGATATCCAGAAGTAGAATTGCTGAGTGGGTGGCTGATGGAATTTAAAGTTTAATAGACGTATCCAACTTGACCTCCCAAACACTATCCCAATTTACTCTTCTGCCAAGAGTGTTGTATCTAATTCTGCACACTCTTGCTAATCTTGATGTTATCCATCTTTTTAATTGTTTCAATCTGGCAGACAAAAAAAAAAAAAAGAAATGTATCATTGTCATTTTAACTTGTATTGTTCTGGTTACTGGGAAGGTCGAACATCTTTTTCATGGTTATTTTGATTTCTTTGCCAGAGCCGACCACTTTATAACCTTTTCAAAGCCAAAATCTTTCCATTGTTGATGATGACTTAGGTGTGACTTCTGGAAGTAGGTAATGTTCCCCATTTTTCATCATGAGATCACAAGAATTATCTGAAGACACAACTATGCAGGAAGTTTTATAGTCCAACCCATCATGTAGGAAAGAAGATGGATTTGCTTTTACGTTTTTGCAAAAAGGCCAGCTTCTTGCTTCTTGCCCACCTTGATGCATATGCTTGCTTCCAATCCTAATGCAACTGAAGGATATTTTGCAGCCAGCAAAGGATTTATGCCAGTTTGTTTATAAGACCTAAGCTTTACCAGTGCATAATGGGTTAACATCTGCTAACTTTATGTGGGCTAATGGGCGACTGCCATGGGATCCTTAATCCAGTTAGGAGGTCACATTCTTCCTTAATGGAAACTTTGGAGCACGAAGGCTTTCATTGCTAAGAATGACAGACAAGCATTTTTAATACATGGTAGGGGTGTGCTTGGCTATTTAGAGACCTACAAGGCCATCCAGAGGTATAAGTTCAGCGGAGTTGCATTGTATATGCATTTAACGTATGGTGAATGGACCATTGATGTTTCTCCAAAAGAAAATGGAGCTGAAGATTCTGGCCATCACCATGGTCAGTGCTCATGAGCATAGATGGGCATTTGACTCCTATTCCTTCTGTGTGAGCTTAGAGCCTGGTTCCAGTGTTGAACATATGCCGTGACCCCTAAACAGCCAGCTGTTTGAGCCCAGGCTCAACCCAAGGGATGTCGTCTCTTCCAACACTGGTGGGAACATTGGCTCTATTGGGCTGACCAGGATACAGGGTGTGAATCTCTTAATGGGGCATCCCACTAGGGATGCTTCCAAGATGAATTTTGATTATCCTCCAAGTTCCTATGATGTCCTGACATTTGAACCTCACTCCCCTGAGTAAGATGAAAGTGCCCTGAATGTCAACTGTCATATTTGTGGTGGGCAACACTCGTCTACCTTACATCCAAGCTTTATCATGGTCAACTGTTTTTGCTGCTAAGGAAGTCCCACAGAATTCTACAAGGCATCAGATATGTGACCATGAGCTTGATCATGAGAAGAGAGGGAAGAACAAACCTGGGAGTCGTGTAAAGTTTCTAGGGAGTAAGGAGGAAGCAGCAGGGTCTGAAGCTTCTATCAGGCTTAAGGATGTAAAAAAGTCCTGTTTTGTGACATATGTTCACACAGGCAAGAATGTTCTCCATTATATGCAAGGTCCTAGAAGAATGGCTCTAGAACTTCAGAATACCTAAAACTATTTGGGAGGGGAGTTTCAGGTCTACTAGGGGTCTGGATTGGAGGCCAGGAATCTGCATTTTCACAAATATCCCAGTTAAATCTGTCATAGATGTTTCCAAGACTTTGGGAAACACGACGGGAATAACCTCACTTTGCTTGAATCCTCAAGACACCAGCAGAAAGTGAAAGCCTGTAGACAGGTTGATTTAGGCAGGGAACTTCATTTCTCCTCTTTCCCTAGCAGCTGGAGAATAGGGAATTTTATGGCTTTGAGAGCCTGCAAATTTCTGCTTCAGTCAGCACCAGAATGCTTCTCTTCTGAGAGCACTGCTTCCTATCCCAAGCTGTTGAATGTTTTAGGGTCAGTGATTCCAAGTCCTTGTGGATTTCATGTCACGACACTCTATTTTCCTTTGCCCCCACTGCCACATGGCTTACAGAGATATCCTGTGAAAGTAGGATGAATGAGACTTTTTTCTGAGTTTGGGTAAAGACTCTGATGATCCCAGTCTGTCCACCTGGAATTTCCATCATCTGGGGGAGAAGAGATGGGTTCCAGTTCTCTCGATAAGGATACAGAGAAATTTTTTTGAAAGACAGGGACTTTGGGATTAGTTAGAGTGTTGTTGATTAGGATAAATAAAACTTTTTTTTTTTTTTTTAAAGGTAGGACCTTGGGGCGCCTGGGTGGTTCAGTGGGTTAAAGCCTCTGCCTTCGGCTCAGGTCATGATCCCAGGGTCCTGGGATTGAGCCCCGCATCAGGGTCTCTGCTCAGCAGGGAGCCTGCTCCCCTCCCCCACCCCGCCTGCCTCTCTGCCTATGTGTGATCTCTCTCTCTGTCAAATGAAGAAATAAAATCTTAAAAAAAAAAAAATAAAGGTAGGACCTCATAGTTTTTAAAAAGCCAGTGTTTACTTAACTCTTTTGAGTGAAATTCAGAAAAGTTACCTACTCGAAGCTTTTTGCCTCAAATCTAGGCT
Organism: Lontra canadensis; assembly: GCF_010015895.1. Taxonomy (NCBI): domain Eukaryota; kingdom Metazoa; phylum Chordata; class Mammalia; order Carnivora; family Mustelidae; genus Lontra; species Lontra canadensis. The sequence goes on from NW_022631052.1 coordinate 1,229,107, forward strand.
TGGGCTCCTCTAACACCAGACTTCCCCAGGCCCCCTCAGCGGAAACCTTGACTGCCTTGAGGATTGTTGCAAAAGAGCCTTCCCGTGGGTATGTCCCACTCCTTGGCCATAATTTGACTCCCTTCCCTGGCAATGAGTGAGACATAACACATTTTGGGGGATGAATTTGCTGATGGAAATGAAGACTGGTCCCTCTGTTAAAGGCTATTTTCTGTTAGCGCATTCTTCCTTTTGGGTTCAGGAGGGAAGAGGTTGGGCAAAGAGTATTGTGGTGACCACCTGCATCCAAACCCCAGGTGGGAACGGGGAGCTGGCAAATGCAGATTCTTGGGGCTCACTGCTGATTTAATGACTTTCAGTCCTTTGAGATGGGGCCCTGATGTCAACTTCTTTTAAATCTCCCCAGGTAACTTGCATGCAGCTCAAAGTTAGGGAACCTCTGCCATAGTAATTCCACATTGCTGCTCAGTTCCTCCCAGGGCTGGGAAATTTTATTTCAAAGGATTACTGAGAAATTCGCCTGTTACTGGTCTTAAGAAGATAGAATTGATTTCATTCTCTAAGGGCTAGTTTCTTGCTCTCTCTTACACACACACACACACACACACACACACACACACGACAAAGCCTTTAAATATGAGATTCTCCATGGGATTCTAACTCTGGAAAACATTTTTGTTTTCTTTGATAACAGAGAGAGAAGGGTATCTAAAAGAACCAACCATACAGGTGAGGAAGTAATTCTAGCTTCACTTTACAGATATGGAAACTGAGGCTGACAAGAGTTTAGTAACTTGCCAGGGTGCTCTGTGTGGTGGGACTAGGATTTGAATTCTGGTGAAGCCAGAGTTGAGGGCCAGGCTCTAACGGTGTGAAACACTGCTTCTTAGCAAGAAGGGATAGAGAGGGCAACTTCCTCTCGATCATTTACAATTGCTAAGAGAACCTCAGTCCCAAGCTAATCCACATTGATGCTTGGTCTCCAGATGGAAACACTGATACTAAGAATGGAGAAAGTCCCCACATATGAGGACTTCTGGGTCCCTTGTGAAACTTCTTGGATGGTATCTAATGGACATACTGATCTCTGAAAGCCACATTGCCTGCCAGAGACTGCAAAGTAAATAATGTCCAGGCTGGAATGTGTTTTTTTTTTTTTTTTTTCATTTTGTTTTGTTTTTGACCCTCATCCTATGCTTAAATGATGTGAATTGTTTGCCAAGATCCAAAACCCAGGAGATCTGAGATGAAAAACATTTCCAGTGTTTTTGTGAAATATGGGCTTCCTGGGGTCTGCATTCTAAGTGGTCACAATCAGCTGAACCATGCTCTGGAACACCGCTGCAGTCCCCACCACTCCCTATAGCCCCACAACCAGGCCACTCCATTCATGTATGTTTCTTGCGTACCTCCTGCAGTGTTTTGATTTTGTTACCCTTGGTGCTGCCTTTTTTTTTTTAAGATTTTATTTATTTATTTGACAGAAATCACAAGCAGGCAGAGAGGCAGGCAGAGAGAGAGGGGAAAGCAGGCTCCCCGCTGAGCAGAGAGCCTGATGCGGGGCTTGATCCCAGGACCCTAAAATCATGACCTGAACTGAAGGCAGAGGCTTAACCCACTGAGCCACCCAGGCGCCCACCCTTGGTGCTGTCTTATCACACATTTTTTATTTTTCAAGTTGAAGCTTCCCCATAACCCGCCCCCCTCCCCAATATAAATCACTTCTGGAGGTAGCCACAAGGTGAGTACTATCCACTGATTTTTGTTACGGAGTATACTAGTTATTGGCCTAGAGGCAGTGTGGCATTGTGGTGAAGAACACAGCTTAAACAGCTCTTGGAGCCAGATTATCCCAGGTTAAACCCTGCCATTATCACTAACCAGGTGTGAGACATCAGGCAAGTTATTTCTCTCCCCCGAGTCTCAGTTTCCTTATCTGCAAAGTGAACATAATACCCATCTCATGGGGTTGCTGTGGGGATCCAGTGGGGATTAATGCACGTAAGAGCTCAGACAGTAGCGGGCCTGTGCTAAATTCTGTGTCAGTGTCAGCTGCTATTATTATAACCCAGCCAACACTGATCTGGGCAGTATGTATCTTCCCAAGTCCCTGGGAGTTAGGCCAAGACTTGGCCTCTTTCCCCTGGAACACCATCCTTTGAACTGAGCTCATGAGCACAAAGCCTTGAACTCTGTTTGGTAGCATCTTAAATTCTGAGGTCCTCTCCCAGCCAGGTTGATAACTGATAACAGTAGTAATAATAGGGTTAGTAAATGGTTTGCCTTTTTGGGGAACTAACTAAGGAACAGACACCATGCTGTATGTGTGCTGGTCATCTAATGAACCTTCACGATCGCTTTATTCAATGGATACTACTATAATCCCCATTTTACGGAAGAAGAAATGGAGGTTTAGCACTTGGCTGAGAGTCTCACTGTCAGTAAGTGGCACAGGGGGAAGCCCAGAAGTCTGGTGCCAAACCTGCATTATAATACCTATAATGCTCACACGCAAGCACGCAATGCCTTCCTTAAAGAATGAAGTTGAGTGTGTTCATATCTGCTCTCTGACCATCTTCATAGGCCAACATTGTCCATTTTCCATCTTGTAGGCAAGATACCTTGTGCTTCTGTTGAAGTTCCACTGTCCTTTTCTTCTCTCTTTGGTCTAAAACATCTATTTTCTCCTTTGTGACACTTTTGTCTTCCTATCTGCCCCCCATCCAGCTGTCCCAATTGCCGCTGGGTCTGGCTTGTCTGATAGGAAGTTGACCTCCTGTGTCATTGCACTACCCTCTTGACTGCCCAGGTTGGCTTGGCCCATCTGGCAGGCTCACGGGTGTCCCCTTCCTTCCTTGCCCACCATGTGAGCCTTTCCTGAAACTAAGCCAAAGGGGCTGACCTTCTCAGCTTGAGGGAAATGGTGTGCAGCTCACTGTGTTGCTCTGGCAGAAGAGCTAAAGAATGTCTCAGAATCCTTATCTTCCCTGCCAGGAGTGACACAGTGAGACAGAGATGGATCTGGGCTTGTCGTTTCTGGGCCTTGGTCATCTGTCACATGACCTTGCCCTCTGTCAAGCCTCCGACGGGAAGTGTCAGTGATTGTAGCAGATTCAACCCATCTCAGCTGGCTCGAGAAATGAGGATAAATTCATCCAAATCTGGAGAGAGATAGCAATGGCAGCCGCCTCTTTATGAGATGAGAGCATGTTGGCAATACCAAAAATATGTGGTCACCCTGACGCAGAACAGGTAGTCTAAATCATGAAATCAGGGCGCCTGGGTGGCTCAGTGGGTTAAGCCGCTGCCTTCGGCTCAGGTCATGATCTCAGGGTCCTGGGATCGAGTCCCGCAACAGGCTCTCCGCGCAGCAAGGAGCCTGCTTCCCTCTCACTCTCTCTGCCTGCCTCTCTGCCTACTTGTGATCTCTCTCTGTCAAATAAAATAAAAAAAAAATTAAAAAAAATAAATCATGAAATCATTTAGCGGATCGGATGGCAAGGCAGAGCAAGCAAAAATCCTAATATTGCATTGATTCTCCCACATTTCCCTCTGTCTCATGAAAAGGTGGAACTGTGTGACTGGTTTTAGCTAATACATTGTGAGCCTAAGGGACATTTGTCACTCCAGGGCCGAGACATTGCAAATCCATGTGGGTTTCTCTGGTCCTCCTCGCTCCTCTCTCAGAGATTGGAAAACTGCGGCCCCTGGCCTAGATATCTGTAAATAAAGCTTTATTGAACATAGCCGTACTCATTCATTTGCATACTGTATATGGCTGCTTTTGTGCTGAAAGGGCAGAGTTAAGTAGTGACATGCGATGGTGATAGACACCGATGATATTTACTCTTTGGTCCTTTGTAGAAAAAGTTTACTGATCCGGGTTCTAGATAGAGCAGCTGAGGGACAGTGGGGCTTTGGATAGGCAGGACCCCGAGTCACTGGGTAGAGGAGAGACCCTTCACAAAGCTCCCTGGCTTATGTACCACCAGTGAAACAAAAATGAAAACTCTTTTGTTTGGGATTGTTTGCTCTTGGAACATAACCTAACCTGTCCTCACAGATTGCTGTGGGCACTCAGGAGAAGGCATTCTATATTGGGAGGGATTAAAAAAAGCCGACTTACTTCCTTGTGAAGTGAACTGCACAAGAAATACCGATGATGAGAAGGCCGATAATGATGGAGGCGATGGCCACCCACTTGGCATTCCTCCCGAGCCGCTTGGATCCTTCGATGTCTCCTTCATTGTAGCTGTTCAGAGACTGGGAGACACAAAGGAAAAGCCGGTGATGACAGACGACCCACAGAGAAAGACATGTGCTTCTCAGACTGATCTGAGCAGGCAACATGGTTGTCACCTCCTCCAGGAAGCCCTCCCTGGATTCCTGGGTTGACTTCCTTCCCCTTCTGGATTTCCCTATTACCTTCATCTTAGTATTTACTATACCACATTTAAAAGGATTGCTTTGGCCTCTCCCATTAGAACGTTGCTATGTGGGACCATTTACCTTTTGTTCAGTAAGGTATACCAGTGCCCAGTGCCATGAAGAGGATGCTTGAACAAATATTTGTATAACGAACAGGTGTGCACATCTCATCCAGCAGAATGGGCTTTGCAAACCCTGGCCCATGGGCCAAATCCAGCCTGCTCTTTTATTAATGAACTTGGTTTGGAACACAGCCCCACTCATCTGTTTACTATTGTCTGTGGCTGCTTTCATGCTGCAAGAGTTGTGTGGCCAGATCAGAGGCCATATGGCCCTTGAGGCCTGAAATAGTTACTACTTGGCCCATTACAGAAAAAGTTCGCTTCTCCTGCCCTAGACCTTCAATCCATGAGGTCTCTGATTGAATTGTCCCCCTCTCTCCCCAAGCCACACTGTCAATGGGTACCTATTCATATGGCTTTCCCAGCTGGTAAAATACTAAACTATTTCTATACTGGCTGGTAAATAGCAGTCACCCCTCCCCAAATCCCAGCCATCCTGGTCCGCCACCTCTGAATCCCTACTGGTCCAGCAACTTAAGGGTTAAGACTGGACCCAGCAGATGTCCTTCCTCATTGAATATTTTGTTGAATATTTGAATACTTGTTGAATATTTTAAATATCGCCTTTGTTGCTTGTACTTAGAGCAGTGTCTGCTACCTTGTAGAAGTCCAGAAATAAGTATTGGCTGAGGGGGTGAATGAATATACCCATTTCTCTACAGGATGTGAGTTTGTTTGGGGGCAAAGAGGAGGTGCTCAGAGAATGTTTGCTGCTGAGCAGATGGCCAGGACAGCTGAACAATCTTACAATAAGCCCTCTTTCTTTATCATGACTCCCACTGCTAAGGCTCCCCCAGAGGTTCTGGTGCTGCTGAAAGAAGACTGGAAATATGTATTCATGAGTTATGGACAGAGGTTGATCAGTGCGGGTAATTTTAGATTTCGGTGGGAACCTCTCTTCCTGAGCCTGAAATCACAGCATGTCGGTAATAATTGCTCCTCTTCCCGGACTGTGAAGGAGGATTAGGCACATGCAGAAAATTACAAGCCAGGGAAACACCCAGTATACAGCTGAGCTTCCCACTTCCAGAACCTTCCATTAATTCTTGGATTCTGGCCACCTTTGCAACAAGCTGGGGGCTTGTGCTCAGGTATCGGGTGTGAATGGGAAGGCAGGGACCTGCAGTGACGTCCAGAACTTCTAGCAGGAAGAATTCCAGAATTCTGAGCCCTGATTCCTGGAGTGCGTGTTCAACCCTGAGTGTTTATTAGAAACATCTGGCTAATGTTGGTTTGTTTTAAATACAGATGTCCTGGAGAGATTCTGATTTAATTGTTATGGGGACCAGATACCAGTTTAAAAAAAAAAAGTGGTGAAATATACATGAAATGTACCATTTTTACTATTTTTAAGTAAATAGTTCAGTGGCATTAAGTGGTGTTCACTTTGTTGTTGTTCAACCATCCCCACCATCTGTCCTCCCAAAGTGAAACTCTGTTCCCATTAAATCCTAACTCCCCATTCTTCCAGCCCCCAGCAACTGCTATTCTATTTTCGGTCTTATGGACTGGATCACTCTAGGTACCACGTGTAAGTGGAATCATACAGTATTTGTCCTTCTGTGTCTGGCTTATTTCATTTAGCAATGTCCTCAGGGTTCATCCGTGTTGTGGCATGGGTCAGAATCTCCTTCCTTTTTTTTTTTTTTAAGATTTTATTTATTTATTTGACAGAGAGATCACAAATAGGCAGAGAGACAGGCAGAGAGAGAGGAGGAAGCAGGCTCCCTGCCTAGCAGAGAGCCCGATGTGGGGCTTGATCCCAAGACCCTGGGGTCATGACCTGAGCCAAAGGCAGAGGCTTTAACCCACTGAGCCACCCAGGTGCCCAGAATCTCCTTCCTTTTTAAGGTTGACTCATACTCCGCTGTACGTATACTGTCACATTTATCCCTTCATCTGTTGGTGGACACTTGTGTTGCTGCTACAGTATTTTTTTTAAAGCTTCTTAGGATTGAAACCCTTTGGTCTAGATAGATATCTTTAACACCCTGCAGGGTAAAGGTGCCCACCAATTTAAGATTAATTCCAAGGATGTATGCAATAGAGCACGGGCTCGAAGCAAAAAGAGAGCTGAATTCAAATTCCATGTGTTAGCTGCTATGAGAATGAGAGCAACTGATCAAGCCTTGGTGTCCTCATCTGTAAACTGGAGATGGTGGTAAGCACCTTCTTCACGGTGGAGGAGTCAGCGAGTTATGAGTTAAAGCCGGTGAGTCTATGGTGAGCGTTGCCCCAGCCCATAGTAAATGTGCAACAAATGTTAGCTTTTATTGTGAATTGCCACTGTCTGTCTTGTTCTTCCTCCAACACTGAGAGGTCTTTGGGGTCTTTGGGGTCTCTGGGCTATTTACCAGAATCAGAGATGATCAGGCTCTGCCCCTTGTTGGAGCAGAATCTCTGAAGACCCAAGTTTGAGAAGCTTTGTTTTAGATCAAAGACACTGCATAGAATCTTAGAGCCCCCCCAAATGCTGAGCTCACAGTCCAGTTTATTTCTTAATTTTCATATTTTTCACAGTCCAGTTTAAAATGATATAGATTCAGATGCTCCTCAAGTGACTGTTACCCTATATGCTGCTTTGGAGAAGCCAGTTCTGAGATGTGTTCCATCCTGGCAATCCACCCATGTTGTTGTGATCAGAAAAATAACGAGACCCCTCCTTTCCCCAAATATCGTCAACTCCTGGCTGTTTGGTGAAAAAAACCCAGTTTCATGGTCCCGAGTGGGAAGTGGCAAGTCGGTGCCATACTGAGAGGCACATCTCTATTTGTGTCCGTAAGCTCGGGGGAGATGGGGGCTTCTAGAGTCACTTCTTTGCAGGGCTCTGCTGGTGGCCTGGCCGAGGGGCATTTGGGTCTAAGCCATGAGGGAGTCTTACTCAACCTACATCGCTTGCTGACAGTCTGGCATCTTGTATGCGACCCTTCTCTCTGCAAACCACCCTCTCGTTGAGGGTCCTAAGAGACATGCTGGGTTGACTAGGAATGAAGCCTCGGTTGGTTTGAAAACCAGATGAAAGGTCCTTTTGGTATCCACTGTGGATTCTGCTCCCCCCAGGAGTTCTCTTAGGAATCCGTTTCCTCCTCTGGACTCATAGAAAAACGGGCTACCCAGGGGCAAATCTATGGGGGAAATGTAAGGATATGGAGAGAAGAGGGTGGGAGACTTTCGAACTCCCAGATTTCACTCTGGAGGAGTTGGGGAATCTTAGGGTTTGGTGGAGATCTAATGAAGAAACGAGAGGGAATTAATGCTCCCCTCCTCCATTCGGTGGACGTCATTCTTTTCCCTTCCCTATTGGAATTGCTAAGGATCTCCTGACAGATGCTACAGACTGAAGTGGTGGAAATGGGTTGTAGAGAAAACGCATAGTTTATAAATCTTTCTCTGAAGAGCTTAGAAAGCAAACTATCCCATCTGCTGTGCAAGAACCAGAGAGAAACGGGATGGCTTAGATCATCTTATTAGTTCTTTTACATATTACAGATGTAATTTGCGAACACATAAAGCATTCGAATGCTACAGAAACATCCAGTAAATAGTAAGCTCTTCTCCCCATCCCGTTTCCCAGAGGTAACCATTATTTGTAGCTTGGTAGATTTGCTTCTAGATTTTTATCCCCCCATGAATAACATGAAAGGAAAACTGACACTTTCTCTTGCTTCTGTTATGGCTAAGCACATCATGTATCTTCATCAAGATAAAGAAACAGCAGTTTGTACCCTGAGATAACCCAAGAATACGGAGTCAGTTTTTTGACTCCACATTGCTCCAATATTAAACCCTTGAATACTTCCCATCAATCTTGGCAAAGACCGCCTCATCTCTGCCTTGTGCAATGTTGGTACACAAACATGGGTCACTTCCTTTGTGGCTATTGTAATCTCTTGAGAAAGTTACTGTTCTGCTTTGTTAAGTTTTTAAATCATGAACAGACTGCTGTAAATCTTGGTAGCCTTGGCAATTTTGCATTTGTTTCCTTGAAATACTTTGTGTTCTGCTAGCTGGTCTTTTCGAAGTTGGACTTCCTTGCGTTTCGTTCTAAGTGAAATCTTTTCTTTTCTAAATGTTTTGGTCTCTGAGTCTTTCTTTGACAAAATTAATAATGATAACAGGTAACTTTTACTGAGTATTTATATGTTCCAGGCACTGTGGTAAATATTTTTCAAAGATTATCTCAGTAGTCTTCATAACAAGTGTGTGAGGTAGATGCTTTTTTTGTTTCCGTATTACTGGTGGGAAAATTGAGGTACAGAGAAATTAAAGTGATTTGCACAGAGTCACATAGCTAGTTTGGTAAAGTGCATATATATGTATAAGAATGTTTATTGGTTAAATGTAGTTCTTTTTTTTAAAAGACTTTATTTATTTATTTGATGGATAGAGATCACAAGTAGGCTGAGAGGCAGACAGAGAGAGAGGGGAAAGCAGGCTCCCTGCTAAGCAGAGAGCCCAATGCAGGGCTCGATCCCAGGACCCTGAGATCATGACCTGAGCTGAAGGCAGAGGCTTAAACCCACTGAGCCACTCAGGAGCCCCAAGTGTAGTTCTTCTTGATATACTTATTTCCTTTGTTCAGTTTTCTATTAGTTTGTCTTTTTCTCATTGATTTGTGGGAACTTTTTATATATTGTAGGTCAGTGTTGTATAATAGTAATATGGGAGGCATGTATGTGATTTTAAATTTTCTAGTTGCCCCATTAAAAAATAAAAATAAATACTGAAATTAACTTTAATATTTTGCATAAATTTTATGTGTACATACACACTCAGAGTTTTTTGTTTTCTCTTTATCCCAAAGATATGAACAGCATTATAGTATATATGTTTTGCAACTTGTGTTTTTCCTCTGTTACAGGTGGTGCACCTTTTCAAGCTAGTGCTTCTACATCTATCTCTTTCTCATCCTCCAATGCCCCCGCTTAGGCATGATTTAAAATAACAAGTTATATTGATAGAGTTCCTAATTCTTGCATCCTTGGGGGAAAATCTTCAATTGTCATTGTGCTTGTTGTTATTGTTTTTAGATAACTTTTTGTTTTCAAATAACTTCAGACTTACAGTTTGTGAGCATAGTTGTCTCCTTTTTAATGGCTCTGTAGTAGTCACGTACAGGGCTGCTCCTCACCGTTACCCGTGTCACTCATTTAAAGTTTGTTACAATTACACAGTGGGCTTCAGTAGGCATCCTTATTCTAATTGTCCTGCCAAAAAGCTAGACAGATTTATACTGCCATGAATAGTATTTAAGTGCCCTTCCCCCCACATCCTTGCCAAAACCGTGTTATCAATGTATATTTTTGCCATTTTGACAGGTGACAAAGAATCTCAAAATGACATTTCTTTGATTCAGTGGTGAGATTGAGATATCTTCATGTGCTTGAGACCTCTACTCAAACGTTCACCTTCTTAGAGAGACTTTCTAAGAACAGCTAATTTAAAACTCTCTCTGGTGACTAATATAGTGCCTGAAACATAGGAAATCAATAAATACTTGTTATATGGATGGATGTTTATTGGTCAACTATGTTTCTTCTTGATGAATTTTGTATTTACCCTTTGTCCAGTTTACTATCAGTTTGTCTTTTTCTTATTGATTTGTGAGAACTTCTTATATATTATAGATCACCCCTGTGCAACAGAAATAGAATAGGAGCCACATATGTAATTTAAAATTTTCCAGTCACCACATTAAAAAAGTAAAAATAGATAGGGGAAATTAATAACATGTATTTGATTTAACCTAGCATGTCCAAAATAATATCGTTAAGACTTGTGGGACTACCCACATTTCAAATACTCCATAGTCACCTATGGCTAGTGGCCACTGTACTGAATAGCACAGCAGATAATGTTCCTTAATCTATTACATATATTGCAAAATTTTCTCCTGGTTTCTCCCAGTTCATTTTCTTTCCAAATTATAGCTTCTATTTTGATATAGATTGAGGCTCATGAGAAGTTGCAAACTAGAGATAATACCAGGAGTTCTCACAAACACTTCCTCAAGCTTCCCCTAATGATGCCTTATGTCTCCATGGTATTTTGTCAAAGCTAGGAAACCAACATTGGTATGACACTATTAACTCAGGCATAGACTTCACTCAGATTTCACCAGTTTTTACGTGCACTCTTTTTTTGGGGGGGAGTATGTATATAGTCTCATAAAATTTTGTCTCATCTAGATTGGAGTGTCCACATACAGAAATTCCCCTGTGTCTGTGTTCATTGTCTTCTAACTCATAGATGTGGTGCTTGGATGGTGCCTGGAGTTTTCTTCTGAGCTGTAGACCTCCTAATTTTCCAGCCCAACTGCCCTTATTTTAAGATACTGGACAGCTAGTTGCCATTTCTGCTCACCACGCAAAGTATGTTAAAAAGAGGGACCTTTAGATTCCGTCCAGTTTCTTTCTTTTTCTGTGAGGCACATGAACCTTCTTCAGGATGTGGAACAAATGAGGCCTCTTCACACATTTTGCAAGGCACCCAAGAGTCCCCAGCAGTGCCTTTTCTCTTTTCTCCAAGCATGGGTTTATGGTGACAAAAGGTAATGATCATTACAGAACCTAAGGAGAGCATCTAGGTCTTAGTGAGCTGCCCCGAGCCAGCGAAAGTCACACTTTGACAGAAACGTGGGTGAATTCCTTTCTCCTGCAGTGATACTAATGATGTCATGGTCACTGCATCAAGTTGTTTCAAGCATATTTATACATCCCCTCCCTGGAGGGACACATGACGCTCAAATACTCACAGAAAGAATGTTGGTCAGGAACCGGAAATGAGGGGGACTGTTTCTATGCCCAACCTCAAAAACAAAAACAAAAACCCAACAACTAAGCAACAATAACAACAATAACAAAAACCAAAAACACCCCTAAAAAATCAAAAACCAAAACCAAAAACTGCAGCAGGGAGCAGCAAGTCTGTGTCACAAGGCTATGCAGCCACGACTCCTGGCTGCCTATTGGAGGGTTCAGACAACTCCTAGCATCCACATTTCCAAGAAGGAGAGACTCCATGTGACTCCATAAATTTTGTTAACTGAAGTTGAACATGAGGGGGTCCAACATTCTAGAAATTTGTGACACTTTTCATTGAATGATAAAGCTTCACCACTGTCCTGAGTTGGAAAAACATGGGAAGTACTTTGTCCTTTCCCTCTGCTCTTAGAGCAGAGCTCTTGCCACGTCCCACATGGTACCAGATGAATCCACATCACTATGGAGTGTCTGCCAGGTGTGGGCCTGAGATGTAGCTCTTCCAAATTGTACTTTTTTTTTTTATTCCCTTGGGTTGGTGGTTCTCAGCCCCAGCTGACCTTAGAATTACCTGGAGGGACTTTACAAATTCCTGTGCTCAAGCCCACTCCAAGACCAATTGAATCAATACTTTTTTGGAAGCTTCCCAGATTATTTCAAGAAGAGTTGGGAGCCATTGTCCTAGGTGGACATCCATCCATCCAAAAATTATTTGTCGACCACCGACTATGTGCCAGACAGTGCTCTCCATCACCCTCATGGAGCTTACATTCTGGTGAAGACCAAAAATAAGTAAATGTGTTAATAAACAAGATGATGATAGAACATTATTAAGGCAAGAATAATGGGGTGCAGGAAGGGAGCTCTCACTGAGGTGGTGGTAGGCAGACTGACACGTGAAGACTTGAGAAGGGGTCAGGCCTGCAAAGAGTTGGCAGGGAAGAGGAAGGCTGGCAGAGAAGACAGCATGTGCAAAGTTCTAGGGGTAGGAAATAACTTTTTTACTGAAGGTATTTAAGAAAACCCAGAAGGAAATGCAGGAGTGAAGGAGGGAAGAGAGAGAGAGAGAGATGAGAAGAGGCTAGGGGTAAACCAGGGGATATGTTAGTTACAATAATAATTATGGCAAAATAATAGTTAATATTCACGAGGTACCTACTTTGTGCCAGGTCCTGGACTAACCATTTATGCCATCATATAACTGAATCTTCACCATGATCCTCATGGGGGTTAAAAATTGTATCCACCGAGAAAACTGAGACTCAGAGACAGGGAAGCAGATAATGTGTCTGCTTTCAAAGGCAGCTTTCTAAGGGGACTACAAACATCACCAAATGATAGTAAGTTAATCGACAAAGCTCTTATGATAACTACGTCTTTATGTCCATAAGAGCCCAAGAGCTAGATTTAATACACTGTTGATAACCCAGCTTCACATAGCTGACTTGATTCCAATTTAATAAAAACTTTGCCACTTATGTGAAAAATAGGGCAAATATGCCTCTAATCTGTGCTCCTGATCTCCCTGTCAAAAATGTGTTCGTTTTCATTGTTCTTGTCTACCACCAAACGTGCTCAGTAATCCCACATTTACCCTCAAACAAAATTAGCCACCAAACACAAAATAATAACAATGGAAGACATAGTCAGTTGTTGTTTTTATATTTTGGTTACCTGGTCATAATGCATTAAATGAGTTAATACATGTAAAATGCTTCAAGCAGCACTTGGTAAATAGCACCAGTAAGCATTAGCTATTACATCGATATTATTATTATTATTATACCATACGCTGATTGACGAAGATGAAAACAAATGAGCTATTAAATACACTTTGGTGTGCTCCACATTCCCCGTGCCCAATTGCTCTTCCTTATGATTATGTCTACTGTTAAGAAAAAAAAAAAAGACCTGGGGGGCGCCTGGGTGGCTCAATGGGTTAAGGCTCTGCCTTCAGCTCAGGTCATGATCCCAGGGACCTGGGATCGAGCCCCGCATTGGATTCTTTGCTAAGTGGGGAACCTGCTTCCTCCCCCGCCCACTGCCTTGCCTGCCTCCTTGCCTACTTGTGATCTTTGTCTGTCAAATAAATAAATAATATCTTAAAAAAAAAAAGAAAAAAAGACCTGGGTAAAAACCAAGAGTCCTCCTCCCCTTTAATAGGGCATAGAAGGCACATTTCTGTTACCTGGGACAGGTAAGCAGTGAAGACTTAACAGCCAGTGACACCACAGTGGGAAGTAGCTCTTCTGGAAAGTTCTTGTTGTCTGATAATGCCATAAGAGAAGAGAACATAAATCACTTGTGTGGGGGGATGGGATGGGATCCCCTAGTGACCTTGGCTGGGAGCCCCTAGCAACCTTGGCTAGAAACCTGTCCTTGGCTCCCCATTGCCCTGGGAGAGAGACGCATGTTCTTAATCATGACCTTCCAAGTCCTGCAGGATCTGACCTCTGCCTGCCTTTCCAGCCCCATTTGGAACCTTCATCCTTGCTCCACCTCCCTCTTTCCAAACTGCCCCCCCCATCTTTGTCCTGGTCATTTCCTTTGCTGGAAGCCCACTTCCCTTGATGTCTCATGTGGCCAGGATCTGCTCGTTCTTCTGGTCTCAGCTTTCATGTCTCCTTCCTCAAGGCAGTCTTCTCAGGTGACCCCATCTTCAGTAGGTTCCCTGACCTATGTGCTGACTCAGTCTGCGTCTGTTTCCTTCATGGCCTCCTCTCGGTGAGACTTGGTCATTTTACTCTGTTGCTGATGGTCTCATTGAGTGTTTGACTCCGTCACCTGACTTGAGCTCCATGAGGGTGGGCGCCATGTTTCTTTTTACTCATCACCCTTTTTCCAGTGCCTGGTGGAGGGTCTGACACTTAGTATGCCTTTACTTCCCTTATATGAGGTTGAATCGACAGAAAAGCAAACTGGTAACACAAACAGTGCAAGCAGACGTTGAAATGAAGCCATTGGCCAACTTAACGTTCTGACCAAGGTGACCAACCAGTCATTTTAGGAACTGACAGAACAGAGGGTAAACTGTGTCATTTAACTTCTGTGTCAGAGTTCTGAAGGGTGGGCTTCTGCCTTAGACAGGCATGGGTTTGCTGTGTGAATGACAAGAATAAGGAATTTTTGGCTTGAGGTCAAGCACTCATGAAGGAAATTCAGCTGCTTTCACTTCATAAGCCAGAGTCACTGACAATTTTTCACTTAAATGGAGCCCCCTCCCCCCAGTACTTGTCCATGGGTATGTGAATTGTGCTATGCCTCATTTTATTGAAGACAACAGATATTTGGATCTTTAATACCGTAGTAGCTGACCTCAAAGGAAAATAAGGTCTTGTAGGGATGGCTGTGAGTCTCAGTTTTACTCATTTGTAAAATGGGGATAATAATGTCTACAGCACAGGCTGATTGTGAGGCTTAATTGAGATAATGCCTGTGAAGGGCCCAGCCTTACCTCATTTAATCTTGAAAATAATGCAGTGGGGCACCTGGGTGGCTCAGTGGGTTAAGCCCCTGCCTTTGGGTCATGTCATGGTCTCAGGGTCCTGGGATCAAGGCCCACATTGGACTTTCCACTCAGCAGGGAGCCTGCTTCCCCTTCTATCACAGCCTGCCTCTCTGCCTGCTTGTGTTCTCTGTCAAATAAATAAATAAAATCTTAAAAAAAAAAAGAAAAAAGGAAATAATGCGAATAGATCTGCACTAACATTCCCATTGTATAGGTGGGAAAACCAAGGCTCAGAGAAGTTAGGTGAAAGGGCAGAACTGGATTTCAAACTGGAGTTGAGTGCAGAGTCCAAACCACTAGTAATTGCCTTTGACTCTGTTGCCAATTCTTGTTGGGGGAAAGAGAGAGGCTACAAGCATAAAAAAAAAAAAAAAAAAAGTTCTCATTGGAAACTCTGAAACACATAGACAACCACCCCCAGGCCCCGCAAGAAGGGTCACAAAGCAAGTGAAATAAACAAGGGCCAGAGAGCCTATTACAGAGGAGACAATATGCTGCTTACATATGAGATAAGGGACTTCTATCCAGAATATATAAAGAACTCTTACAACTCAACAACAAAAAAACAAAGAACTCAATTAAAAATGGCAAAGGATCTGAACAGACATTTCTCCAAACAAGATGTACAGGTGGCAAATAAGGACATGAAAAGATGCTCAATATCATTTGTCATTAAGGAGCTGCAAACCGAAACCAAAAGATACCCACTAGGATGGCTAGAATACAGAAGACAGACAAGGGGCACCGGGGTGGGTGGGCTCAGTTGGTTAAGTGTCCGACTCTTGATTTCGGCTCAGGTCAGCATCTCAGGGTCTTGGGATGAGCCCCATGTCAGGCTCTGCCCTCAGTGGGGAGTCTACGTGTCCCTCTCCCTCTGCCCCCTCCCCCACCTGCGTGTACACTCCCTTTCTCTAAGACAAATAAAATGTTAAAAAACTTAAAAAAAAAAAAGAAAAGTTTTATTGAAGAGGTAGAGACATTGGCGCCCTCCAGCACAAAGCTGTAAAACAGCATAGCTGCTTTGGAAACAGCCTGGCAGTTTCTAAAAAATTTAACATAGAGTTACGGCATGACTCAGCAGTTCCACTCCTAAGTACATACCCAAGAGAAGTGAAAACATACAAACAAAAGAACTTGTCCATGAACCTCATTTAATCTTGCATTCCATCTTGCATTTAAAATGCATTCCTGATACAGCCAAAAAATGGAATCAACCCAGTGTCCATCCACAAGTGAATGGAGAAACAAAATAGGGTGTTTTCATACAATGGAATATTACTTCGCTTTTAATAAGAGGCTGAACCTGGAAAACATTATGTTGAGTGAAAGAAGCCAGACATAAAAGATCATAGAATGTATGATTCCATTTATACGCAACATCTAGAATAGGTCAGTCCATAGGTACAGAAAGTCAATTAGTGATTGCCAGGGCTTAGGGGAAGAGGCATGGCAAATGAATGCTAATGGGTATGGAATTTCTTTCTGGGGTGATGAAAATTTATTGGAATTAAATCCTGGTAATGATTGCACAACCTTGTGAGTATACTAAAAAATCACTTGAATTGTACACTTTTTTTTTTTTTTTTTTAAAGAAGGAAGGACTGGTGACAGAGCTTTTGCACCTTAAGGATTCCAGGGGACCAATGATGGAGACCAGAGAAGTTGGCGGTGTCAGGCAAGAGATAATGTGAGGGCTCAGAAGCAGCTTGGGAGGTATATTTGATGGTTACCCCAGTGTCCCCTGGAAGCAGCTGCCAGGCCCTGCTGGTGTTAACAGTTGACGCATTACGGTTTTGTGTGAACACGTGAGAAACACCTCTCAGAAATAGAGAAAGGAATTTTGCCGGGGGGGTGACGTAGCAGGGAGGGGCAAGAACAAGTGAAGCCTGGGCTGTTGTTTGGTAATGTGTTTGCACTCACAGGTCATGAAAGTCTAGGGAAACTGGGACCCAGGCAAAAATGGGTATTGCTTCCTCAGTGACCAAATTAGTTCTGAGTGATTGTTCTAATTTGGAATGAAGGTTGAAGTAAAAGTAAACCAATAATTTGGTCCCACATATGGGAGCAATTTGGCTTGAGGCCGAGGCACAGTAATGATCTGTGAAGAGGTCTTGTGTGACCTCCCACCCCAACCCGAGTAACAGAAGCCCTAGCTTTCCATTTTGTGGCCTATTCTGGGATTCCTTCCTGGGGGAGTTAGGTCCATTTTAAGTGGATGACCTAGATATCCTCACGTATGTCCCTGGATTATACCATGCTTACTCTGCCCCAGGGCCTTTGCACTGCCTGGCTCTGCCTGGCTTTTCCCATGGTTGGCTTGATTTCATCCTTCAGCCAACCATCATTTTCTTCTTCTTTTTTTTAAAGATTATTTATTTATTTATTTATTTGACAGACAAAGATCACAAGCAGGCAGAGAGGTAGGCAGAGAGAGAAGGAGGGGAAGCAGGCTCCCTGCTGAACAGAGAGCCCGATGCGGGGCTCGATCCCAGGACCCTGGGATCATGACTATAGCTGAAGGCAGAGGCTTTAACCCACTGAGCCACCCAGGCGCCCCCCAACCATCCTTTTCTAAAGCAGAATCTCTTCTCCACCACCTGCCACCACTGGTCGTATTTCCCTGTTTATTCTCCTCGCAGTGAGAATAAACTCTTCACAGTTTTTTCTCTTACCAGTTGCTGAAATGACCTTGTTTATGTGCTAACCTGTGTATGGTCTGTCTTCTCCCACTAAGACAAGTTCCTAGACAGCCAAGACCTTGACTGTCTCATTCAACAAGCAAGGGAAGGCTGTGGTTGTCCTGTGCCCAGTTTGGGGCAGAGTGGGTCCATTTGGCTGTGGATCTGAAGCCACATTCTGCAAACAGATCATCTGTTTCCTGTGTCTTATTTCTTAACCAGTTCAGAAATCTTGAGGGGAAGTGGGGTTAATTCATTGACCCAGCATGTAGGCCTCTTCTAGTCAGAGGATGAGTTAGCCCACAGATGCCCCAAATGTCAGCTGTATTAAGGGCCACCATCATGTCTGGCACATAGTATTCAAACATTGTTGAATGAGTGAATGAATTTGAGAGAACTGCCCCCCACTTCCTACCCTTGAAAAGTGGCCAGAGTTTTCCCACGTGCTGTGGCATCTCCTCCAAGGGCGACCAGGCATATCTGAGTGATGTTTCTTTGGGTTGGCTTAAAGCTCTCTTCTACCATCTGAATTCCTTTTCCTAGATTTTCTCTTTGAAACTCAGAGCTACATGCTACATGCTGCCCAGCCAGCTTCCTACCACGGCAGCCAGGACCAAGGATGCTGTAATTGGAAGAAAAGCCTGGTGACCTGGGCTTTCTCTGTCTTTGGCCATACTCACCCTGCCTCTTCTGTTTTCCTTTTCATTGAAAATGGATTTTGGACTTTGTCACAATCAAGCACAAATGTGGAAGGGACTTTCCAGGGGCTCGTGGGATGTTGAAGTGAACAAATACATTCTCGCCAGAGTCCACTTCTTTTTGTTGGTAGATACCTAAGAGAGAGTGGCTCAAGGGGAGATACTGTGAGCCACGTGACCTCTAGAAGCACGAAGAACTTTACCTCAGGAGCATCAGGTACCCTCTCTGTGGTTGAGGGACAGAATGAAAAAGTGGGCTTCGCTATGGAAAACAGTATGGTATTTAAAATTTTTGTTTGCTATGGTTGGATCTATTAAACTGCCCATACCGAAATCCCAATTTTAGAACATGTTCCCTTTTCTGTAAGACACGTCTTCTTTTGGGGCGCCTGGGTGGCTCAGTCAGTTAAGCGTCTGCCTTTGGCTCAGGTCATGATCTCAGGGTCCTGGGATCGAGTCCCGTATTGGGCTCCCTGCTCAGTGGGGAGTCTGCTTATCCCTCTGCCTCTGACCCTCTCCCGGCTTGTTCTTGCGCTCAGGCGCTCTCTCTATCTATCTCAAATAAATAAATAAATAAATCTTGAAAAAAAGACACCTCTTCTCTCAAAACCATCCTCCTCTTCGCCGTCCCTATATCTCTAGTACGTATTTGGGCAGTGGGAAGTGAGGTTACCTCTCTGTCTGTCTATGTGTGTGTATCTCTCTGTGCCTCTCTGTTTCTGTCTGTCTCTCTACTTTCTCACACACCCACAGACTCACATACCCATACAGACTTAACATCAATGCCTGAGCACAGCCTCAGATACTTTTGTTCAGCTGTAAGAACTCTTTATATAGATCAGCATTGTCTTAGATCCCTAACTCTTCCATAACAAGGCTCCCATCAAAACAGCTTGATAGGGTACCTGGGTGGCTCAGTGGGTTAAAGCGTTTGCCTTCAGCTCAGGTCATGATCCCAGAGTCCTGGGATCGAGCCCCATATCGGGCTCTCTGCTCAACTGGGAGCCTGCTTCCCCTCTCTCCCTCTCCCTGCCTCTCTGCCTACTTGTGATCTCTGTCAAATAAATAAATAAATAAATCTTAAACAAAACAAAAGAAAACAAAACAGCTTGATAGACCTTGGCCCTTTAGTAACAACGTCTGAGTTTTCAGCTGACTTTGGGATTTCTCGTTTCAATTTTGCTTGCTCCTAAGTTTCTGTGCCTAAAGGTAGTGCCGGGAATTCAGAGATGGGGCTTGCAGACCACGAGGCACAATTCCTTGCCATCAATCCTTCATTCATTCATGCCTGTCTTTCTCCTTCTTGTGTTTCTGGGCTGTGCCTCTCCATAAATATCTTCAAGGACAAGTGGGAATTGTCCTTTTGCCTATCATTAAAACCAAAACGCTAGAGAGGACTTCTGCCAGACTTAATTGAGAGCATTATATGATGCTTCCTCTATTGGTGGGGCAGATCTATTAAAAGGGAAAGCTTTCAGAACATCAAAGCTGTATTCCTATCAAAGGGTGAGGCATAGCCACCTGATCATAATCCTTAAGAGACTAGACTCTAAACTCCATGGGGGTAAGGACTGTCATGTCTGATTTTATCTACTAGGGTCACCTTTCTTTCTTTTCTTTTTTAAAAAAATTCCCAGTATAATTAACATAGAGTGTTATATTAGTTTCAGGTGTATAATACAGTGATTCAACATTTCTATACATTACTCCATGTCACCTTTCCAAGCTTTGCTTCCTCATGGATAAATGGGGCAGACGGCTCTCTTGCATACCTCCCTGGGAGTTTGCAAGGAAAGAGTGAAACTGTGTCCATATTAAAATGTTTCGACAAGTAAGGACATGTGGACAATATGATGATGATGGTGATGATGTTGATAATGGCAATAGCACACTACCAAAATTATCCAGAACAAAGAACAAATGAAGTTATCAGAAGAGGGTGTTAAATACAGAAAGTCTCCTTCAGTGCAGGGGAATAGGACATATAAAGAGTAAAGGAAAGGGAAAGGTGACTTTCTGAATTTCACCTACAGAAAAAGAGAATGAGGGAGGAAAAGCATGAAGTTCAACTAGGGAGACCCATTAAAAATACTTGTGTTGTTTACCCTTATTTGGGGCGCCTGGGTGGCTCAGTGGGTTAAAGCCTCTGCCTTCGGCTCAGGTCATGATCCCAGGGTCCTGGGATCGAGCCCCGCATCGGGCTCTCTGCTCAGCGGGGAGCCTGCTTCCTCTCTCTCTCTCTCTCTTTCTCTCTCTGCCTGTTTCTCTGCCTACTTGTGATCTCTGTCTGTCAAATAAATAAAATCTTAAAAAAAAATTTCCATTGGAAGAAAGCAGGGAGAGGTAGGTCTATAAGGTAAGAATGTTAGGGATGGAGCTCCTTGCCATAGCTCCATATCAACATGTCTCAATCCATTAAGACCGAGAACCACAATCATTAAGAATGGTATTAACCAAAGTGTGCTTTGTGGTGTATTAGCCTTAGGATCAAAGGATCCCGGGCGATATGCTTAATAAATGCTCTGTTATACTGGTCCCCTGAAGAGCCACAAGGCACAGAGTTTGGCCAAAGTTTCGAGAAATCCCAAAGGAAAGGAAGCAGTTTACTTTTGCTTAACTTAGCATTTGACTTCTCAATATCATCACCTCCCCCATCCCACCCCTTTTTTGGCAAAACTTTGTAACATTGGGTAGAACCAGTTGTCTGAGAAGCATGGTGTTGGAAAGTCTGGCTTCTTGAACTTGTGGTAACTGGACGTTTTCAGGTATGTTCAGGCTCACACTCTGAAGGCATCACATTTCTGGAAAAGTGGCTCTGCACTGAAGAGTGTCATCCATCCTATGGACTAGCACATGGAGAAGAGAGACCAATTTCCAAACACAGACCCATTGGCTGGCAGCGTGAAGATGTTTGTGAGCTCTAGACCAGCCTGGAAAGTTATCGTCAGGAACAAAGGCTTGGCCAACCTCTCAGCGACCCGTGGCTTTAGCCTGGGTCTCCTGGGTATTTTTCAGAAAAGTTTTGGCAGAAATGCAGAACACAGCTAGGAAGGGAGGGGAATCCTCAGAGATAAAGGTAGGAAAAAACTTGGGCCTTTATAGCCATTCATTCATTCATTCATTCAATCATTCATTCATTCAATATGTTTCTTATTGACCATGTACTCAACATTGTGCTAGGTGATGAGGCCCACAGTGCTACCTCAAGGAGTTCACATACACAAATTTGTGCAAGGAAGTAAAGGTCCCCTGAGAGAAATCTGTTCAGAGTATAATGGGCACAACCCTGCGTAAGGGCAAGCAAGAAAGGCCTCACGGAGGAGGTGATTTTCCAGCTGAGTTTTGAAAGAGGTGTGAAATCTGCATTTAACAAGATCCTCAAGTGGTTAAAGTTTGTGAAGCATTGTTCTGGGGGTATGAGTCCTCCTATCTGGTCTCCTCTTGATAATTATTTGCAGGTTTCCGCCAAAGTTATCATTAAAATTCATACATTATAAGTGAGAAATAATTTACTTACTAATTAATGACGAACTGCACCTCATCCATGGCCCTGTTTTGCCAGCTCATTTAATAGCTGCTGTTGTTATCTGGGCAGTGTTTGATGACTTTGGGAGACAGATTCTGGCCGGACTTCTTTTTTCCTTTTCTTTTCCTTCCTTCCTTCCTTCCTTCCTTCCTTCCTTCCTTCCTTCCTTCCTTCCTTCCCCCCTTCCTTCCTTCCTTCCTTCCTTCCTTCCTTTCTTTCTTTATAAAGATTTAAAAAAAAATTTGACAGAGAGAGAGAGAGATCACAAGTAGGCAGAGAGGCAGGCAGAGAGAGAGGAGGAAGCAGGCTCCCTGCTGAGCAGAGAGCCCAATGCAGGGCTTGATCCCAGGACCCTGAGATCATGACCTGAGCTGAAGGCAGAGGCTTAACCCACTGAGCCACCCAGGCGCCCCATCCTTTTCCTTTAATTAAAAAAAAAAAAAACTGTCATGGAATTTTTTAAACGTGAAAAAAAATCAGCAAAATAGTATAATGACTCCTCGTGTTCCCATAGCCCAGTTTCACTATCTATCAGCAGCCAATCTTGTTTTCTCTATACTTCCCACATTGGCTTATGACACAGCCATTATATCATTTTATTAGTAAATTAAAATGGTATTTAAAATGTATTTTAAGGGGCACTTGGGTGGCTCAGCCAGTTAAGGGTCTGCCCATCGATTTCGGTTATTATCTCAGGGTCATGAGATCGAGCCCTGTGTTGGGCTCTGTCTCTGCTGGGGTGCTAAGCTTGGAGCCTGCTTAAGATTCTCTCTCCGTCTGCAGCATGGGGGGTTAAGGGGGTAGGAGAAGAGTAAGTGAAACAAGATGGGATCGGGAGGGAGACAAACCATAAGTGACTCTTAATCTCACAAAACAAACTGAGGGTTGCTGGGGGGAGGGGGGTTGGGAGGGGGGGTGGGGTTATGGACATTGGGGAGGGTGTGTGCTATGGTGAGTGCTGTGAAGTGTGTAAACCTGGCGATTCACAGACCTGTACCCCTGGGGATAAAAATATATGTTTATAAAAAATAAAATAAAAAAAATAAATAAAAAATTAAGAGAAAAAAATAAAATACAAATAAATCAGTGAAAAAAAAAAAGATTCTCTCTCCCTCTGCCCCTGCCCCTCTCCCCATGCTGGTATGCACATACGGGCTCGCTCGGTCTCTAAAAAAGTAAAATCCAGGTGGTAGGTGTTATGGAGGGCATGTATTGCATGGAGCACTGGGTGTGGTGCATAAACAATGAATTCTGTTATGCTAAAAGAAATTTAAACAAAAATTTAAGAAAGAGTAAAAAATAAATAAAACAAAATATATTTTCTTTCAGGCAAACTGATAACTATAGAAAACACAGCGATGGTTACTGGAAGGCAGGTGGGTGGGGCAATGGGGGAAATGGGTGATGGGGAATAAGGGAGGCAGTTGTAACGAGCACCAGGTGTTGTATGGAAGTGTTGAATCACTAGAGTCTACACCGTGTATGTTAACTAACTGGGATTTTCATAGGAACTTGAAAGGGGGGGAAAAGGTATTTTTTTAAATAGGAACACACAGATTAGTATCTTGAAATAGATTTAGTCTCTACCTGGGACTAGAAGGACGCCGATGGCAGTTTAAATTCTAGATTCCCAAGTAACAAATGTCAGCGGCCACCCTTTGCCATGTAGTAGTCAAGAAAGCAGCAGCAGCTTGGATGATACGCACATCTAGAAAATCGGCGTGTGTCTCTAACAGAAATTTCCAACAGTGGCATACTTCAGGTAATGTCTTTATCATCTGGAATCATTTTAATATTCATCAGAGCTTCATGTACAGAATTTCATAACAGATAAATCACAAGGGGGGATGCCTGGGTGGCTCAGTGGGTTAAAGCCTCTGCCTTCAGCTCAGGTCATGATCCTGGGGTCCTGGGATCGAGCCCCGCATTGGGCTCTCTGCTCAGCGGGGAGCCTGCTTCCTCCTCTCTCTCTCTGCCTGCCTCTCTGCCTACTTGTGATCTCTGTCTGACAAATAAATAAATAAAATCTTAAAAAAAAAAGATAAATCACAAGGGTCCATACTATTAATACCCCATTTCTGCACTGGCAGTCCTGTGGGAAGAGCTGGAGAGGGTTAAGAGAAGTCACATTGAGAGATCCAATGAGCCATGACATGTAGAGTTCCAACTTGTGAGCAGAGTGAAATCTCCTGGGTTAGCTGCCTGGGCTGAGAGCTGTGATTTCCAAGTTCTGTCTCAGTCACAAAAAGCCCGACAAGAACAACAACAACAACAACCCCCCCCCAAAACTCCCCTTTAAACTTAATTGAAGTCCACTTGAAATATAGTTTTGATGGGTGAGCAGACCCCAGTGGAGCCTGGGTCGGATGGAAACACAAGTCGGTTTGGTTTGTCTTTCATCCTGTGGACATTTACTTTGTTTTTGACCACAAACCTTGTTTTCTAGAGCAGGGGTGGTCAGGCACAGGGTGGGGCTGTAGTTTACTGTGCCAGCCCATGACCAGATAATGGATTTTGACAGTGGCTTTCAGACCACGGATCCATTATCCACTGTATCCTCTGCACGTTTACGAGTCCCACTGCTTTGTTTTCAAGAGGACTTCTCTTAGCCTCTTTTCTGTGTTGGACCTTTTTTGCTGGATCTTGTGTCCTACTCTTCCTTGATTTACTGCTTTGTTTGGGGGGAGCACATCCTCCCGTAACTTTCTGAGGAAAGGTATATGGCAGGTAGTTTTTTGTTGCTGTTGTTGTTTGGATTTTTTTTTTTTAATCTTGATTATCTGAAAATGTCTTTATTCTTTTCTCTCCCAAGACTGATTGCTCAGATGGGTCTAAATGGAGGTTGGAAATAATTTTCCGTTTGGATTTTGAAGTCATTGTTCCACTGTTTAACTTTCAGCATTACTGGGGCACTTGGGTGGCTCAGTCGTAAGTGTCTGCCTTGGGCTCAGGTCATGATCCCAGGGTCCTGGGATCGAGCCCCGCATCAGGCTCCCTGCTCGGCGGGAAGCCTGCTTCTCTCTTTTCCCACTCTGCCTGCTTGTGTTTCCTCTCTTGTTGTCCCTCTCTCTGTCAAATAAATAAAATCTTAAAAAAAAAAAACAAACTTTCATTGTTACTTATGAGAATTCCAAAGCCATTATGAATGCATCCATGGCATGTTTTTTTCTTATAAGTTTGTGGGATTCGAGAGAAATTTTACCCTTAAATATCTGATATTTCATCATGATATGCTTTGGTACACATATAATTTCATTCATTTTATTGGGTATCAAGGGATTCTTGCAATCTAGAAACTCAAGTATTCTGTTCCAGACATTTTTCCCGTATTATTTATTTAATAATTTCCTCCCTTCAGTTTTCTTTGTCTGTTTGGATTTTCTTGAACTTTCTTTTTTCTTTTTAAAAAGACTTTTATTTATTCACTTGAGACAGACAGATACACAGAAAGGGAAAGCATGGGCAGGGGAGAGGAAGAGGGAGAAGCAATGCTGAGGTGGAAGTCTGATGTGGGTCTCAATACCAGGACCCTGAGATTAAGACCCGGGCCGAAGGCAGACACTTTACCACTTGAGTCATCCAGGTGTCCCTTTTATGAACTTTCTGATTAAATGTTGGATTTCTGGGAACAATTCTTAAATTTTCTTGATTATTTCTATCTTTCTTTCCTCATTTTTTGAGTTGTGGTAAGATATATATGACATAAAATTTACTATATTAGCTGTTTTTTTTAGGGGCACAGTTTGTGACATTAAGTACACTCACACTGTTGTGCAACCATAACCACCATCTGTCTCCAGAACTTTCCATCTCCCCATGTCGAGACATTGTACCCATTAAACAATAACTCCACATTCCCCTCTGTCCCTAGCCACTAACAATCACTGTCTCCTTTCTGTCTCTATCAATGTAACTACTCTAGGTGCCTCACGTAAGTGGAATAATATATTTGTCCCTTTGTGGCTGGCATCTTTCACTTAGCATAATGTCTTCAAGGGTTAAATTGTAGCATGTGTCAGACTTTCCTTTCTTTGAAAGGCTGAATAATATTCCATTGTATGTGTATGCCATATTTTATTTATTCATTCTTCTGTTGACAGACATTTGAGTTACTTCCACATTTTCCATCTTTTTTGATTTTTTTATTACTTCCTTGAGCTTCCCTCAATGTTGACTTCTAATCTGTCTGCTGTTTTTTTTTTAAATCAACCCTCATTTTTTAATTCCCAAGATCTCTGTTTTGCTTCTCTGATTTATTTTTTTCCCAGTCTGTTCTTTTTTTGTGGACACCATCATCATCATGTTCATCAGCTACCCTTAACTTTTCTTCTGCTTTTGGCCCTATTTATCTCCTTACACTTAATTTCTTCTGTAAACCACAGGTCTCTTAATGCAGAAGAATTTCTCAAACATCTGATAACCTCCCACTGCTTGTTCCTATTTAAAAGTAAGACACTGAAAACCTTTTTGGAAGTTCTGTGGATGAGGATGGGGCTTGTCAGCAGACGGGCAACGTGTATGATCTGGTGGGGCTTTCATGATTTCTCTGGAGAACTTCTACATGTTTGTGTCTGTATGTGTTTTTCTTTTGGTATGATCACCTTGTTGGAGAGAAATTCTCCAGTCTCCTGCCTGGATGCCAGGGTCAGGGTACAAAGTGGGGACAGGGGCTAGAGCCTTTCTTGTTCAATGATACCTTTACTTTACCCTCAGCTGTACCTCGTATCTGGTGCCATTCTGTTCAATCTCACCAGAGAGCAAATCTCCTTCTTCTGTCAGGTGCCTACCGCAGGAGCTGGCTGATGATCTCTGGTAGTAATAACTTCTTAAACAGACTTTCAAAGACTCCTCCACTCTTCAACCCTACTCTTTATTCCTAGCTTCAAAGGTGATATCATCAACTGGTATCTCCAATTTCTGAGCCTTTCTAGAGTTTTCAAGGTAAATGGACTTTATTCTTGTTGGATCCTCCTTCTGCAGGATTTAAATTTCAGTATTATCTACTCTATAAGGTCAAGTCAATGCTCAACTAACCATTTTCCATGTTCCATGATGTTGTCACCTCTCTCCTCTCTTCACCTGTTCTCCTAATATGTCCTTGGATGTTTGTACTCTTTCAGATTCACTTACTGTCATTTTAAGTGGTTGCAGAAGGGAGTGGAGAAAAATAGGCCTGTTCCATATTACTTTTTTATTTGTACACATCCCAGTTTAGCATTAATATTTACTTTTAGGCTACAACAATTATTTATTCCTGTGACATATTTTCTTGTCACTGCTTTTGATCTTACTGAATTTTCTATTCTCAATAAAAAGAGGAAAACTGCCACTGGAAAAGGCAATGGCTTGTATCCCTGCAATATATACATCATTGTCATCTCCATCATCACCATCATCATCATCACCATCATCATACTTCGTGAGTTCTAGCAATGTCCTAGACAATGGGATGAAAACATTTATCATTCAGTCTCCAAGGCTGTACTTCAGTAGGTACTATCATGACCCCCGTTTTTCAGGGTTGAAAAACCAAGCCTCAGAAAGATTGAGTCAGTGGCATGAAATCACAAACAGCAGATGGCAGAAAAGGATTTGAACCCCAGTGCTTGGTATCTAGGCAGGTTCTATAAGTGCGATGGAAAAGTTGTTCTGATGAAAGAAGGTTTATAGATTATCCAGTCCAAAGTCATTGGCTATTTCGTATCCACACTTAGGGTGATCAGACTGGTTCAGCTGTGCAGATGATTTTATCATGACCTCTTTAAGAATGGAGGCTCAGCGTGGACTCAACTTCAGTCTCTTGAGTCAGGTAGCAAATTCCATGTACACAACCAACAGAACTCAATCTAAAATTGCCAATACTCCTGCAATTTGCTTAGAACTTTTCTCCTTCTTCATCTAAGAGCGCAAAAACCTTGTTGATCTTATTTACCCCTTGATAGAGCTAAGAGAGTATGTCAATGTCTGGGATAGAGTCTGGCGTATAGTAGGTACTCAGTAAATATTTGTTGAATGAACCAACATTCTTTCTTTGAATCAAATGCCATATGGAAATTATGGAGTTCCTTTCAGATGGAATAAACAGAGATAACCAGGGAGCATGGGGAATGCGGCTTGAAAGCCAGGCTGAGCTCTACTTTCTAAGCCATGTGCCCTGGTGCAGGGCTGCATCTGCATGGCGAATGGATGCCATTTTCGAATTCCCTGAACATGTGATATGGGCTAGAAGTGGCCCAGCCTGGGGAGAAGTTCTTGAGATACCCATCCCTGAAATTGAGTAGAGTTTAAGTACACTTTTAATAGAGAGGCAAAGATTTCCATGTCTCTGCCACTGGCAATGCTCAACCCACCAGAGTTCCAATATGGCAAGCCATGTTGTACCGATTCTCATCTGTAGGGCACTGACTGGTCCTCCAACTTGCAGGACTTCCCTACCTCCACACAGGGTGGCAGAAGACCATAGATGCCCACAGTTGGAAGAACATTCTTCTCCGATGTATATTTCTCAAAGTAGTTTTCTTATTCCCCAGCATCCACTCCAACTTGGTAATTTATAGAAGTCTTCTCTGGCTTGGTTTAATAAATAAAGATCTCATTGTTTTGAGATTGCTGGTTCTTTTTACAGTTCTGGGAACTAGTTCTTTTGAGCCTTATCACTATTTCCCATACAGTCATGTTTATATCACTCTGCATTCCTTTGCAGTGTTTCTTGCTTGGGGTGTCGATGTCTGGGGGAGGTCCGTTCTCCACTGGGGGACAGACTCCAGCATTGCAATCATTAGTACTCTTTGCCCTTTTCAACAAATGCCAGTAGAGCCCCAAGGCACTGTGACACCAAAGATGCTCCCCAACATTTTTAAATGCCTCCACGGGGAATGGCACCACACTGAGTAACGGTGTGCCTGACCACCACAAATTATAGGTAAGTCAGACTTGAAAAAAGACAGACCCCACAAGACACCATAGGCAAGCCGCACAGCTGTCAGGGTTGGTCAACCCCCTTCCTCCTACACACCCTTCCTCTTCCTCTTTATTCTTAGGATTTTGAAGTCTTTATCATGAAACGTGTCAAGCCCAGATCTGTGTAGTGTCAGTGGGAAAACACCTTAGAGGGTGTGTGATGGGGAAGGTGTGGGAAGCTCTTCAGAATTTGGGTTTCACTTAGTTGATGATCTTTTTGTTTTCATATGTGACATATGTTGTTCCCAGGCTCCAAATCTATCCATCTGTGCAAAGATTATTGCACATACCTAGCACGATGCTGGGAGCTGGACATGCTTTATCCTGTTCCATCTTTCTGACAGTTTTGCACAACTAAAAATGCTTTTCACAATCCCATTTTCTAGATGAAGAAACCAAGTCTTTAAGAAGGCGTGAAACTTGGCCTCTAGTCAACTTTCCAAGTCCAGTGTCTGTGTTCTGGCGTGAGAGTGGTATCTTGCTATAAAACTGTTGGAAAAGTCTTGAGGGAGGAAATGGGGAAGAGGGTGGTCAGAAAAAAGAGGTTTCCATTCAAAGCATGTACCAGTCTTGTCCCACAAGACACACCAAGTGGCATCATTAGTATCCAACCTGTCACCACCAGCTGGAGCGTTAGCTCATCTCAGATCAATGAAGGAAAAAGCCTTTGCAGGCAGTTTTATAATTGGCCATGGGAAAGGGGCAAACTGGCTGCTGATTCATTAATAAATCAGGATAGAGTGTGGGCACCAGTTCCAGCCAGAGTGTCTGCTGCATCCTGGAGAATTTGGCTGCAGCATCCTCTCCAGCTTTGCTGCAGAAAACCCAAGACCGGATATCTCTGGTGAGGAAGGAAGAGAGGAAACTGGCTGGCTGGTCCTCAGGAACCTGATACCAAGGTTTTCCTGGCTCCAGTCTGTGGAACAGGGCAGCAGGAGTGAAGCAAACGTCATGATCCATTCACTCACACTTGCATTCATTTCGTGTATTTATGGAGTATCCACCACCTGCCAGATTCTCTCCTAGGTGCCGAAGATACAGCAGCAAAAAACACCCACAAATACTCCTACCCTCATAGGGCTTATACTCTAAGGAGGGCACATAGACAGTAAGTATATTAAGAAATAAAACAATCTATCTCATGAAGAGGAGTGCTCTAGGGGGAAAACATCAAGGGCAGGGGAGTAGAGCTTGTAGGGATTTTGATTGGAAACCAGGATCAGGGAAGGCCTCGGGAAGTGACATTTGAGTAAAGATCTAATAATAACATCATCCTGAACACCGCATCAAGCGTTTTACAATCATTAATACAACCACCTCAAGAAACCGTGGCTATGATTCCTCCCATTTTACAGACTGAAGAGAGATGCGGTGATTTCCGGAGATCATACAGCTAGTCCGCGATCGGAACTGGGGTTTGAACCCAGGTAGTCGGAACGGAAGCGGCAGCATGCTTGAATGTTGGTTCGGACAAACGGGGTTTGTTTCTCGGTCTGTAACTGGGGAGGGAGATCGCGGCAAGGGTTGTCCCGGGACAGCGCCGGTCGGAACCTTACCCCGCCGCCACCCCCGGGCCAGCTGCTCCAGTCAATAAGGCGAGGGCCTCGCGGGTGTATGCCGCCCTCCTGGTGGGGTTCGTCCGGGAGTTCCTACCCATGCTGAAGGAGGCTGCGGAGCCGAGCTCTGGGAGGGCGGACCGAACACCAGCAGCCACTACTGGAGAGAGGTGCGCGTTCGGGAGGCGGACGCGCTAAGGGCGCGCCCAGTCGCCAGTGCATTAGCGGGAGCGCCCCGGGCGCGGGACTGAGCGGTGGAGGGGAGCCTGGGAGCCCTTGGGGGACGCCAAGAGAGGCGGAGATAGGGTCCGCGCGCAGCAAACGAGGGAGGAACTACAACGTGCTGGGGCAGAAAGAGTAAAAGAGAGGCTCGGGCGCACGTTGCAGGTGAGAGGGGCAAAACAGGCGCTCGAGAAAAGCCAGGAGAGCGAGCGGGCGCGCTGGAAAAGAAAGGGCCGAAGGGTTGCCGGAGATGCCAAGGAGTAAAGAGAAGGAAGAAGGAGCTGTTTGTTGCCCGGGAGAACGGGGTTGCCTAAGACGGCATGGGACCAGGATCAAGGAGAAGGCGTCGGAAATCGCTTGGGGACCCCCAGAAAGTGGCCGGGGCGGCGCCCTGGGCTCAGCAGAGCAAAGACTGTATGCTAAAAGGGTGCCTCGCGCTGGAGAGGGGTATCCCCCCACCCGTGCACTCAGAGAAAGGGGCGGGCTTTTGCCTGCAAGGGTGGCGCACTTTGAGCTTCTAGAAAAGCAGGTTGAAAAGAACCGGACCGGTGCCTGCGAATGTCCGAGGAGGCAGGCAGGGAAAGAAGCCGCAGAGTCCACGGAAGAACTCCCCGGGTTGGGCAGAGTGCACGATGGGTGCTGGAAGGAGGTGGAAAGCCGGCCTGGGAGAGGCTGGGTCGGGGTCTGGGCGCCAAAGGCAGCGCAGAGGAGGCGCTGGTGGTTGAGGGCAGAGTGCTGAGCCTGAGACAAGTGAGGAAGAGGCGCCAAGGACCGAAAACCCGGGGTGCGGCGGGCGGCGCGTAAGGGAGCAGTGGAGAGCGCGCTGGGTCCCCGGCACTCTAGCAACGCCTCCCAGGTCT
This sequence comes from Lontra canadensis, assembly GCF_010015895.1. Taxonomy (NCBI): domain Eukaryota; kingdom Metazoa; phylum Chordata; class Mammalia; order Carnivora; family Mustelidae; genus Lontra; species Lontra canadensis. Next base: position 1,260,426 of record NW_022631052.1, read on the forward strand.
TCCCTCCCTGGCTGCTCCAGGTCCTCATTGACTCACCATGATGGAGAAGACGAAAGCCACGATGTTGATGGGGTACGCGGGGCAAAAACACGAGACGATGGCGAGCCACAAGTAGTTCTTGGGCATGGGCACGTCCTCCTCGGTCTTGTCATCCTCGGTGTTGGCCTCTGGACTGCTGTCCAGAGCCCTCTTGAAGTCCGCGCTGGGGTCGTACTGAGACATGGGCGAGGCCGGCGGCACAGGGTGGGCAGAGGAGCACAGGGTCCGCGCGGTCTGGGACTGAGGCTGCCGGCTCCTGGTGAGGCTCTGAAAAGCCAGTGGCTCAGGGCTCAAGGGAGACGTGACCTCACCTCTCCTGCGTCCTCCGAGTGCATTCGCCGGGGCTGAGGGACCTGGGCCAAGAGCTTCAGCACAAGAGGGAGGGAGGGAACAAGGGAGTGGGGAGGCCTCCGGGAGGAGAGGGAACCAGCAGGCCTGAGAAACAGGGGAAAGGCACTCCTTGAAGGACACACCCAGAGACCATCAGACAGGCGCACAGACTCACTCTAAGCCCGAAATAAAAGGAGGCTTAGAGCAGGGGAGAGCGAAGGTCCTTTACATTGCACACTGGCCAGCCTGCGGTCTCCAGGTGACCAGCTCATCTTTTCAAGCCACTGAATTTGAATTCATTACGGGTAACAGAAGGCATCCCAACTCCATGCAAGTGGCCACAGACTGACTACTTCCTCTTGACTAACAATTTGCACCCCCTCCCCCATCCAGCCCCTCCTCAGACTTTGAACCCTGAGCCCCAGGAATTTCTCTTTCCCTGGCAGGTGGGCAGGGAGCAAGGTGCTAAGCTTTGGGCCCAACCCTTTGTGCCCTATATAGAGGTCCTCTGGAGACACCCACTCCCCCCCCCCCCGCCCCTCCCCCAGTATAGACAGCCAGTAGCGGCCAGTCTGGGTTTGGTCCACTTTTCCCCAAGTGTACAAACAAGTAAACCTCTCCTCTCCATTTTTCCACCTACAGAGCCCCTGGAGGGAGAAGCAGGTAGATCTGGCTGGTGTAGACAACCCAGGTGGATAACTGGGATGGGAGGAAGACATAAGGGTCTGTCTCCGCAAACCAGCACGAGGAGAGCAATTATATCATTAAGCAATTCATGAGATTGTGTATGGACCAGAACTGAGGCTCCAAACCCAGACAGAGATGGGAATTTGTCACGTTTGAGTTGAATGACATCAGGAAAGTCCTCCAATTCCTTCATCTGAAAAAAAAAAAAAAAAGCAGATAATAGGAATCCCTTCCTCATAGGGACATTGTGAACATTATAAAATTGCAGATCAAACCGGGTGAATCTAAGTGCTCTGTCCACGTTAGTTTTTATGAGGAAGCTATTTCCCCAAAGTATAGTCATTATGCAGTATCTCAGACCCAGTATCCCTTGGTGCAAATACGTCCCCTAAAATCCCAATATTCAGAACTGGCAGGGCCACAGAGAAATACAAAGTAATTTTATGATGCATAGTTTCAAGAATAGTTGCTCACATCATAATGCAGCAGAAGTATTAATTATCTGCTTGACTTTCTCAGAATGTGAACTGATTATCTGGGATGCTCTCACTTCTGATGGGGCCATCCTGATTCTGTTACCTGCCTCCCTCATTGGATGGCAGACTTTGAGAAAGGGGAACCTCTTGTTCATCTTTGTATCAGCACCCGGTACTGTGGCTGGTACAAAGTCTGTGCTTAGTATGTGAACGCATAAAGACGAAATAGTGTCTTCTCCCCCATTTTGGTTGGTTGATCAAGTGGGATAAGCCAAAGAATTAGATCTATGGAGTTCTCAACCAAGCCCTTGCTTTGGCTGTTCCCTCTGCCTGGGATGCTGTTCTTTTGGACTGCCACGTGGCTGTTCCTTCTTAGTTCTCAGCTATCAGCTCTGTCACTTCCTCAGAGAGAGATCTTCTCTTTATATTTATTTAGAGTAGGTCCCCATAGTAATTACATTTCAGCAGGCTCCATGCCTAGCAGAGAGCCCGATGCGGGGCTCGATCCCAGGACCCTGGGATCATGACCTGAGCCAAAGGCAGAGGCTTTAACCCACTGAGCCACCCAGGCGCCCCTCAGCAGCTTTTTAAAATGACATGTATCATTATTGTAATTTGTTTTTTTTATGTGTTCTCCATCGGTTCTTTCTCTACACCTTAAGATTTGTAACCTCTTCAGAGCTGTATTTTTAGCACTTGGAGTTTTTCTGGCACATAATAGGAATGCAAGAAACATTTCTTGGACGAATGGGTCAGAATTACCTGTGAGTACTGCAAAAATGATTTCCAGATCTTAACCGAGACCTACTTGAACTGGAATCTCCCAGGGTGATATCCCAGGAACCTGTATTTTTAATGTCTGAGAAATCTGTATTTTTAGAACATTCCCTAGTGGTTTTGACACAGTGGACATTGTCTTGAATCTCACTACTATTTCTAGTTATTAGGACCAAGTGCTGGGTCCTTAGTTCAGAGATCCCCTCTGGCTCTTCAAACTCAGCATCCCGACAGTAAAACATCTGCCCCCAAGAACCTGCTCCTGAAGGCTTGGTCCTTAGCTAAGTCCTGTCTACTCCTCCAACCTTCTGTTCTACTAATTCTCTCCTCTCACTATGCTTCAGTTACAAAGGTGTTTTTTCCCCCTCTGTTCTCAAATGCACCTAGCCTTTTCCCACCTCAAGTTTTTGTACCTTCTTCTTCCTGGAATGCTTCCTCTCTTCTCTACCTGGTGGGTCCTTTTCATCAGGTCCCTTACATCAGGACCCATCACCTCATATGTTACCTCCTGAGAGAGTCCTTCTCTGACCATCTAAAGTATGGTCCTCTTTTTAAAAAAATTTTTTAAAGATTTTATTTATTTATTTGTTAGAGAGAGAGAGAACAGCAGGCAGAGGGAGAAGCAGGATCCCCACTGAGCAGGGAGCCCCCACCATGGGACTCTGTCCCAGGACCCTGGGATCATGACCTGAGCCGAAGGCAGACTCTTAACCAACTGAGCCAACCAGACTCAGACCTAAAGTGTGGTCCTCTTATTCTCCATCCCATTACCTTCTTTATGTCCTTCATCATGGTTCTCACAACCAGAAACTGTCTTTGTTTATTTGTTTATTGTTTGTTGTCTGTCTTCCCCACTAGAAGGTAAACTCACAAAAGCAGAGATCTTTTCCCCTTCTGGTTTGCTGCCATGTCTTCTGTGCCTGGAACAGTTCCTGGTCCCTAGCAAGTGCTCTATAGACATTCATTGAATTAATGAACTGTGCATTTAGTCATCTAATTTGGGAACTCTTCTCTTTCCTTCAGCCTCTACATCAACGATCCATCAAACCCTACTGATTGGATGGCATATATGACTCTTTACTCTGTCCTTGTTTTCCCTTCCCCAAGGCTAGTGTTACCACTGCAGTTCTTATCAACAGCTCAAAGGCCCAACAGGTGCTGTCTGAGCCATATTTGTGGTCTGGGGCTGGTGAATTTAGTTGGCGTAGCTAAGCCCAAGGTTTGGGTACCAAATGGAATTTTGCTGATTCAAGGTTATGAACTGTACCGCTCATGCCAACCCACTTGTGTCATCCAGGGAAATACAAAAGAAGGTATTGTTGACTTTGCCAGGAAAACAGCCCTTCAACATTGGTTCAGCACTCCAGAATCACCAAAATTTACTGAGTACCTACTGTCGTCATTCCCCAGATGCATCAGCTCATTTAGTTCCTACAGCACGCTGGGGCACCTGGGTGGCTCAGTGGGTTCAGTATCTGCCTTGGGCTCAGATCATGATCCTAGGGTCCTGGGATGGAGCCCCCCCCCCCATGTTCTCACCAGGGAGCCTGCTTTTCCTGCTCTCTCCGCTCCTCCCCCTGCTCGTGTTCTCACTCACAGGCTCTCTCTCTCTCAAATAAATTAATTAAATCTCTTAAAAAATAATAATTCCTACAGCACCATTTGTGAGGTAGGTGGAGAGGTTTCCCTTGTGCAAATGAGGGGACCTGTGACCAGATAGGTGAAGGGACTTATGTTAGGTCTCACAGCCAAATGGAGGTGCCGGGATTTAAACCAGATCTAAGATCCTTGCTCAGCTAGCAGGTCCAGGCCAGAGAGTTCCGTGGACATCTCTGAAGTTTGCTGGAGATATTATATTCCACCCAGAGAAGGTGGATTAATTGCTGTTGACTTCTCTGAAACGTTGCAGTGAAATTGCAAGCACTTGAAATATTTACAATTAAATTGAAAAGCAAGTGCCCACACCAGAAAGTGTAATGTATATGATGCTAATTCTTGAGGGACGCATTAGACAACTCAGGGGCTCCCAGCTCTAATTTCCTGAGCGTCACTAATTTTCTCTTGAGAGGTCAGCTTATTGCTCTTGCATGAAGCCTGCTGGCTGATTGCTTAATAGTGTGGCAGTCCCTTCCCTCTTTTTAAATGAGAGGGAATACTTCTTGGGGCTTTCTAGATCCTGATGTAGCAACTTACATTTTTTGGCATTTGAAAACATTTTATTCCCAAATGTAAAAATCATGTATATTCATTCTGCAAAAGTTAGAAAAAAAAATAAAAGTTTAAATAAGAAGAGAGCTCACCTTTATCCCACCATGCAGAGGTAACCACAACAAAAATAAGATAATACTTCCTTTTTGTTCCCTTTCTACATACATATTTTTTTTCCAATAAAGTGGGATTATAGATAGTTTTGTTTTGTGTTTTTGTCACTCAATGTTATGTCGCCATTAACATTTCTTGCAGATATTTTTTAAAAGATTTTATTCATTTATTTGACAGACAGAGAGATAGTGAGAGCAGGAACACAAGCAGGGGGAGTGGGAGAGGGAAAGCAGGCTTTCAGCCGAGCAGGGAGCTTGATGAGGACTTGATCCCATGACCTGAGCCTGAGCCAAAGGCAGATGCTTAATGACTGAGCCACCCAGGCGCCCCACCTTGCAGATATTTTTATAGTATGCATAATTTCCCATCGATTCAATGGATTATTATTTATTATTATTTATTTTATTAACCCATTCCTTGATCATTAGGTATTTAGGTTATTTTTGGTGGGTTTTCATTGTTAAACGAGACATGAATAATGCTGTGACTTTGTACCAATTATGAGCATTTGTGATCATTTCTTTGTGACTTGTGATCTTACAGGGGAGATGTCTGTCTTTGAAAGGGCAGGAGAAAACCTCAGATTGGCTGGTTGAGAAATTGTAGCATAAGATACATATCAAATGTAAAATTAAAATGTAGGCCAGGGGAACAATCATAGATTCAATGGACTACAGAAATGAAGTGATTCGAATGAGATGAAATGAGATGGATTCAAAGAACTTCTCAATGCCAAATGGATCCCCAGATCTATGATATTTAATGGGGTGATTTTTAAAAAGATTTTATTTATTTATTTGACAGAGATCACAAGTAGGCAGAGAGGCAGGCAGAGGCAGAGGGAGAAGCAGTTTCCCCGCAGGACTCTGGGATCATGACCTGAGCCCAAGGCGGAGGTTTTAACCCACTGAGCCACCCAGGTGCCCCCAATGGGGTGATTTTTAATCTGTGCTTCTTGATCTTAGTCATGTCTAGGATTCCAAAATAGAAGAAGGGAGGTAGGAAGGGGGAGAGGGGAAGAGGGGGAGATGGAGGGAGGGAAAGAGAGAGAGAGAAGAGGGAGAGGAGAGGGAGAGAGACAGAGGAGGGAGGAGAGGAGAGGGAGGGGAAGGGGAAGAGAGAGAGAGGAGGGAGAGGGAGGGGGAGAGAGAAGGGAGGGAGAGAGAGAAAGATGAGAGAGAGGGAGAGAGAGAGGAAGTGGTGAGAGAGAGAGAAAGAGAGAGGTTATGCTGATCTATGAAAATATAAGAGTAGGGTTCCAGATCTTTAGGAATGATAAAAAGTTGAACGTATCTCCTGCCAAATTTTGCATTAGTCTCAGTACCAGCCTTTGGCAGTCATAAAGTAACTGCTATGGTCTCAGGGGTTTGCTACAGTGTCTTGTTGGCTAATATTGTTAGAAAACCATTTACCTTTCCAGTTTCCAACAGTTTTGATCTTCTCACAAGAATCGCAAGTGGTGGTGGTGGGGAGCAAGCCTGGAGAGGGGGAGTATGAAGGGGAAACAGATTCCATGCTGCTCATTTTTAAAAAACCACGCCTTTTAATGAAAGCATTTCCAGATAGAGGGGCACAAAACATAAACTCTCTCAAACTTAAAATGCAATCCTTTTCCCATTTATCTGTCCTCCACTGTACCAGAGAGCAGTATCTATCCTATCATTTTTCTTGCCAGGTGAATGGCAAGCACCATTATTATATATATAATAATACTGTGTTATCACTATATATTATATCATCATATATCATATATATAATAATTGATCATGTGTAGTAATGTAATGCTGTGTTTTGGACTATACTGTGCAAATTCTGGATGAACCAAATAGGAAATGTTCTAACAGTGATCCTAGAAATCAGAAAGAAGTCACCCACACCCCAATATCCTAGCCATTGATGGTTCCCATGCAACCTCCCGGTCCTTGTGTACATCCAAGTGCTTTTCCACACACTTGCAGTCACACTGTATGCACTATTTTGTATCTTAACTTTTTTTAACTTAATGCCCTATACGGAACCCTACCCACATTGTGATCCTCTGCTGAATTGTCTTTGATGATTTTAATAATTTTATGATAATTTAGTTGTTTTTTTCCCCCTCTTGTTGGATAATTTTGGAGCTCTGTCATCTTTTGTGTGAAGAATAAGGAAGAAGGGAATTTATTTTAGAAATGCTCCCAAACTCTTCCTTCCTCCTCTTACTGCCCTACCCAGGAAAGTAGGATGAAATGGAGATTGAAAGCAGCTGACTGCACTGGAGGTGAGGGAGCAATCTCTTAAAGCAGAATCATTTCCAAAGAATGTGACTGCAAACCACTTAGGTTCTGAAGGGCTGAACGTTGATGTGTGGAATTGCAAGCTGGGGGCATGGGTGGTGGTGGTAACTGGGGTGATTGGTGAGCAGGCCTGGTCTGGAGAGGTAGTTATGAAGACTGAAACAGAATAGACAAGAATTGCACTTACAGGTGGGCCGGAGGGGAGAACTGACTTTCTTATGTTTGGAGGGTATAGTTTGTTGCGCCTGAGTTAAGGAGACCAGATGCTTTGGTCTTGTCATTCTGTATTCATTAAGTCTTCCTATTCCTTCAAAAATATTTGAGAAGCTTCCAGGTGTCAGGCACTCTTTGGGGTGCTGGGGATAGAGTGGCAAGCAGGAAAGCCATGATCCCTACTCTTATGGACAAACAAATAAGATGCTTATGATTTGTGCTGAAAGGAAACAACAGGGCAATGTGACAGTGACTTGGGGGAGGCGGGAACTTAGGTGGGGTAGCTGAGAAGGTATGCTAGATTAATCCTGTTGAACCTTAGATGCACTCTCTACCTCTCTTCTGACCCAGCAGACTATCTTGAATGTTGACTCTGGCCCACGGCCTGTTTTGTAAATAAAGTTTTATTGGAACACAGCCAAATTCAATCATTTGTGCATTTTCTGTTGTCTGTGGTTTTTCTCATGCTATGATGTCAGAGTTGAGTCATTGTGACAGAGATTGTATGGCCCAGAAAGCTGAAAATATTTCTTGTCTGGTCCTTTACAGAAAATCAAACATTTTCTGTTTCAATAGGCTTCTTTGCCTTCTGGTTTCAGATGGGTTGAGCCAACAGAGAACCCTGGCAGGAGAGCAGAGGAGGGAGGAGAATGCTGTCAGTCTGTTTTCCTCCCTGGTTCTCTCCTTGTTGAGTTTCCTTGAGCTGGGGAATCACTGGATTGAAGCGACAGCTCCTCCAAGGCGGTCTCTCCAAGGAACTCTCATTTTGGGCCCCAGAGAGCCCTTCACCCTCTTTCCTTGAGGCCTAGGATGGATACTGGCCCCTCTGTTGCTTTTGGGGGTGCTCTGCTATCCCTTATAGCTCCCTACACCTTGCTATGTAGTCCTAAAGTTCTAATGGGCATGTGCCAATGGAGTCCTGCGGGGTGGGGCCCATGACAGATTTAGAAGGTTTCCTTGGGGAGATGACATTTGAGTAGGGATCTGATAGTTAAAGACAAGCCAGGTGTTTGAAAACCTGAGAAAAGAACATTCCAGGCAATGCGAATGGTGTGTGGAAAGGCTCTGAGGTGGAAAAGAACTCAGGATGCTTAAGAAATAGAAGGGCCAGTGAGGGTAGGAGATGAGGTGGGAGGGGTGAGCAGGGCCAGACCAGGCAGGACCTTTCCACCACTGGTAAGGGGTCTGGGTTTTATTCTAAGAACAATGGGAAACGGAAGCATTCTGAACCAGATTTTGATGTGAGCCAATTAATGTTCTTTTGTGCTAATCAGTTGCATTCGTGAGTTGCCAGATGCAGAGAGTGACTAAAATTGACTTTGGGAAATTTATTGAAAGGAAGCTTTATTTCCGGAGCTCCAAGAAGAATGAGGCAATGTGGCTGTGGGGCAGGCAGGACCCAGAGCAGATCTGGGGACCTTACCACAGGAGTTAGTGTCTTCTCATGTGGCTTCCAGCCCATCTATATCTGTGGATCCGATTCCAAACTCTTGTGAGAGAGCATCTGGCTTAACTCAGGCCTAGTGTTCCTTGGGCTCCAGGTAATTGATGGCCAGTGTGGTGAAGTGAAGAAGTCCTTGATTCATTCACCAACACTGTGCCAAATATATGCCTTGCACCATCGTAGGTGCCTGGGATGCATATAATGATGAGCTAAGCAGACCTGTCCTCCAGGTCCTCATGGAGCCTTTATTTCAAGGGAAGAGAGCCCCTCCTTCTAGGAAAAAAAAAAAGTAAACAAGTTATTTTAAAATGCATCTTGTGGGCGGCACCTTTATCTGGTCCCAGTTCTATGGCCAGAGAATGAACACAGCCTGGCACAAAAGAGGTGTTTGATGACTATTGATGGACTGACAAGCAGATGATAGCAAGCAGCTTACTTGGGTAGGAGGGTCAAGGAAGGCCTCACTAAGCTGTTGACATTTAAGTTGAGATGGGGTAGCATGAGAAGGAGAAGCCATGTGAGGAGTAGAGTATGAGCCCACTTAGTAGAAGGAATAGCACAAGCAGAGGCTTTGAAGTGGGAAAGTACTTACACACACACACACACACACACACACACACACACACACACATCTTAAAGGGGGAATTGATGTGAACTGGATACACTCCCTCCAAAGGGATGTAATTCAACAAATATGTCAGGAAATGGCAGTGACAATCTCTACTTCAGGGCTTCAAGTGGACTAACTGTAAAGTACTTGACTTGCCTTGTGAATGACCAGATCTCAGCAACTCTGAAAATAGGGCCATTCATGACTGATTTTAAGCGCTTCAGAGTTTGAAGAAGACAGAACTTTTTTTTTCTTCCCACACTCATTCTTGTGGTTTCTGAAATACTTTGAAGCAAAAACACCCAAACTCAGGGTCACCTGAGTTCTAGGAACACTTTTGGGCTGGATTTCTGCTACCTTGTAACCTCAGTGGAGAGTGTGCTTTTTCATTGTTTCTGGCTGGTTTTGCTCTTTGGATCTCTGAAGCCTCTCTTCCCTTCCCTCTTGTCTCTTACCTCTGAACTTCTGTATCATATTCCACTGGTTGGAATGATGATGGACACTTTCCCTAAAGCACCAGCTTCCCTCCTGCCAGAGGCTGGACACCTGTCATCTGCTCCTCTGAGGGGCGAGACCCAAATCATTTTGCCTCCCAACTGCTTTTTGTCATTATTTGCACATTGTCAAGATCTATAACATTTACATTTTGTTCTCTATCATATAGAAAAATTAATTCTTTTGGGCTTTGTCCAAAGGTTAAACTGAAATCATCAACTGACAGCTTCAAAGTCGTATAGATTTATCATTTACTGAAGAATGACTTTGTGTAATTGGATTTACTGGACTTAGGTGTCATTACAGTTGTGTCCTTTAAAGTAGATACAGTTAATAAAACTCGGGAAGAGGGATGGTGGAAAGGGGAAATGATACAGCATATTGTAACCATATTGTTTTGGTTACTTTTGTTACTTGACATCTGATTTCATCAAGTCCGGCTAGATTCTGTGTCAAAATTTTAGATGATCTATTTTTTTTTTAGAGCTTTCTGACTTCCTGTTAAAATTCCGGACATTGGTTTTCATGCCCCCTGCACAGCTATTGTTTCTTGGATTTCTTTTTATTGGACTCCTGCCTTAATTGTTATACTTTTATAAAAAGTCTTAGTATTTGATAGGACAAACCTAACTATCTTGCTTCCTTTTTACAAAATTCCCTTGGGTGTTCTTGGTCCTTTGTTCTTCCTCATGAAACATGTTTTTTGATCTCAAGTGCCAAGAGCTGAGTTAATCATACTCCTGAGTTCATTTACTGTGTTATTGTTGGCCCATTCAAGGTTCTACCCATTTTTTGTTTTATTTTTTGACTTCATTTTCATATTCTCTTATAAAAAAAGATTTATTTTTTTAAATATTTTATTTAATTATTTGATAGACAGAAATCACAAGTAGGCAGAGCAGCAGGCAGAGAGAGAGAGAGAGAGGAGGAAGCAGGCTCCCCACCTAGCAGAAAGCCCAATGCGGGACTTGATCCCAAGACCCTGAGATCATGACCTGAGCTGATTTTAAGGCAGAGGCTTAACCCACTGAGCCACCCAGGCGCCCCAGATTTATTTATTTTTGAGCGAGAGAGAGAAAGCAGGGGCAGAGGCAGAGGGAGAGGGAGAGAGAATGTCAAGCAAACTCCAGGCAGAGTATGGAGCTGACATGGGCTCGATCCCACAACCCCAAGATCACAGCCTGAGCCTAAAGCAAGAGTCAGTTGCTTAACCAACTGAGCTATCAGGAGCCCCTATTTTCACATTCTTTTTTTTTTTAATTTTTAAAAAGATCTTATTTATTTATTTGACAGAGAGAGGCAGGTGGTGGGGGGAAGGAAGCAGGCTCCCTGCTGAGCAGAGAGCCTGATGCAGGGCCCGATCCCAGGACCCTGGGACCATGACCTGAGCGGAAGGCAGAGGCTTAACCCACTGAGCCATCCAGGCGCCCCCCTATTTTCATATTCTTTATCCCCTTCCGCATATTGCCCACCTATCCTTGCCATAGGTATCCGCTCAAATGTGTTTGCTATATTTGCCTGTGTATCATTGTAAAACGGATGTTGTTCTTTGGGGTGTAAATGTGTTCAAGTGATGCAAACAGTTTTATGCAACAGATGGAATTGTTTCTTAGTTCTTAAAAGCAATATCGGGATTTTCAGATGTGTTATGCATGGTGTGTACATCGAGTTGATTCCTTTGAACTGTTGCACAGTATTTCAAGGCACACATTGGTTAAGTTTTCTTTTCTTTTTTTTTAATTAAAATTAAAAAAAATATTTTATTTATTTATTTGTTAGAGAGATAGAGTACAGGCAGGCAGAGTGGCAGGTAGAGGCAGAGGGAGAAGCAGGTTCCCTGTGGAGCAAGAAGCCCGATGTGGGACTCGATCCCAGAACCCTGAGATCATGACCTGAGCTGAAGGCAGCCGCTTAACTGATTGGGTCACCCAGGCATCCCTGGTTACAGTTTTCTATTACATTTCTGCCAGTGATGGGCATCTGGTGATCTTTAGCTCCGCACTATGCAAACAGTGTTGCAGTACATATCCTCCTACATGTCACTGTGTGGTTCTGTGTGAGGGTTCCTATGAAGTACCTATGTTCAGGGGAGGGTGATGCTAGGTCCTAGAGCATAAATTGATATACTTTCACAAAATACTGACAGGTGATTTTCTAGAATGCAGGAACCCATCAGCAATGCATGGAGATCCTAGTTATTACTTTACTTTCCAGTTTTTCCCAGTCTCATGGGAGTAAAGTGGTATCTGGCTGCTTTAATTTGTATTTCTTTGATTAGTCCTGAGTTTGGACATCTCATCATTTACTTGTCAGCCATTCAGTCTTCTCCACCTGCAAATTGTCACTGTCCTTTTCTGAATTTTTCTAGTGGAGTTTACTTATTTTCTTGTTGATTTTGAGTTTCTTTTATTTTCTAGATGTTAATACCTCATCAGTTTCATATGTTGCAAGCACATTCTCTCAGGCTACTATCTCCCAGTTAATTACGTGATTTATTTTTCAAATAGAAATGCTTAATTTTGATGTACTCAGAACTACCACTTTTCCATTTATGGTATGAGACTTGGGATTTTATTTAATAAGGCCTCCATTAAGAGAAGGCAAAAATTCTCTGACAATGTCTTATGTTAGATTCCTGGTTTCATGGTTGACAATTAGGTCCTCAGGGAATTTGGTGTTCACCCTTGTAAAGGACTGAGGTAGGAATCCAACTTCATTTTTGTCCAAATAATGAGCTCATTTCACCAAATCATTTATGATTATGGGGTTTTTTGGTAACCAATTCCTATACCAGTATTTCATGATTTTTATAGCTATGACTCTGTATGATGTGGTAAAATTTGGGATGCTGAAACTTCCTTATTGCTTGTATTTGCAAAATTGGCTTAGCCAATTCACATTCACTTTAAGTAATTTTTATTACTTATATATATATATAATGTATATATATATATAATGTATATATAATATATACACATCATACATTTCATGGATAGGGAACAAAGTTTGTAACATTTTCAAGTCTGCTCAAATTTACATATATTTATTTAGAACTTCTTGTAGGTATTAGATGTTTTATAGTTTTCTTCATAAAGATCTTCTCTTCCTAGGTATAATTTTTGTAGCTATTTGAATGGATAGTAGTTTTCCTATTACATTTTCTAACTGGTAGTTCTTAAAATATAGAAACTTCATAGATATTTGTATGTTGTTATTATATGCAATAACCTTGCTGAGCTCCCTTATTGGTTCTCATACTATATCCATAGATTATCATTAAATTTTCTTTTCAGTCAATCATATTGGTGTAGACCTTTATTCTCTTAAACATCATTTACTTTTCTTGTCTTGTTGGAGTAGCTAATATCTCAATTACAATTTTAACAATAACTATCAAGTATTGTATTTTTATTACTAATTTTAATGGGAATGCTTCTAAAGTTTCACCAATAAATCTGTTTGTGGTAGACTTAAAGACAATGTTAATTTTTAAATGAAAGTTATGTTTTATTAAAACTCTAAAGTTTAACTTTATATGCATATCATTCAGGTTTGGGTGGAATAGAATTCAATAAAACTAGGTAATTCAGAGTGACACTTTCTAATCAGTTGCTCTAGGTTTTTTATTTTAAGATATCTTTTATTGGTTTAAGAAAGTTTTCATTAGTGTATTAATTTTTAAATCATTAATAAATGTTGGATTCTATTGAATGCCTTTCTTATATGGATCGAGATGTGATTTTTTTTTTTTAATTTTCTCATTTTCATTTTCTGTTCTCATTGCTGGGATCTTTTCCTAGATGAACTTTGCATCTCCTGGGTTATAACTTTATGTCTTTTAGTTTTCATGCCATATTTTGCATCTCTTTTTCTTTCTTTATGTTCTGGAAGATTTTCTCAGATATTTTTTCCAGGATGTCCACTTAATTAAAAATTTTAGGCAATAAAGTTTTAATTTCTTTCTTTTAAAAGATTTTGTTTATCTATTTGACTGAGAGATAGAGTGCAAAAGCAGGCAGAGTGGCAGGGAGAGGGAGAGGGAGAAGCAGACTCTCCGCTGAGCAGGGAGCCCGATGTGGGGCTCAATCCCAGGACCCTGGGATCATGACCTGAGCCGAAGGCAGCTGCTTAACTGAGGCACCAAGGTGCCATAATTTCTTTCTTTCTTTTTTTTTTTTTAAGATTTTATTTATTTGAGAGAAAGAGAGTAAGAACAAGCAGGGGGAGGATCAGAGGGACAGAGGCAAGCAGACTTCCCACTGAGCAGGGAGCCCACCATGGGGCTCGATCCCAGAATCCTGGGATCATGACCTGAGCTGAAGGCAGATGCTTAAGCAACTGAGCCACCCAGATGCCCCTCAAGTTTAAATTCTAAGAGTTCCTCCCTGTTTACTGAAAACTTCAGTATAATTAGAGCCTACAATTATTATTATATTTAATAATATTATTTACAAGTGAATGTCTTCTTGAATCTCTGTGAAGATACTAATTATAATTTCAGAAATTTTTAAAATATTTTTTGACTCTAAGTCAGCTGTGCTGTTTGTTCAACTCAGTTCTCGAATGTCTGGGGACCTTTGGTTATCCATTTATATTTATAATGGAATTAGTTGACTAATTCTAGAAGCTGTTGTGGACTTTTTCCACCTTGTATGAGACTGTTTCCAGCAGGACTTCTCCCCTGAATGAAAGGCCATTATCTTGTACAACCCTCATAGTAACTGTGTTAGTTATCTACTGATACATAACAAATTATCCCCAAGTTTAGCAGTTTAGAGCAACACATATGTATCCTCTCACAAGTGTGTACTGTCTCATGGTTTCTGTGGGTCAGGAATCTGGGTAGTAGTTTCAATAGATCGCTCTGACTCGGGGTGTCTCCTGAGGTGGGGCTGCAGTCATCTCGAGGCTTGACCTGGAGGAGATTCACTTCCAAGGTTTCTCACAGAGCTGTTATCTGGCCTCATATCCTTGCTGGCCGTTGCCATGGCAGCTGGTTTCTCCAGAAAAAGGAAGAGGGAGGAAGGAAGGGAGATAGGCAGGGAGAGAGGGAGGGAGAGAGAGATGGAGAGAAAGAGAGAGAGAAAGAGGAGGGAGGAGGAGACAACCTTTTTGCAACCCAGTTTCAGAAGTGACATCCTATCTCAGGGCACCTGGGTGGCTCAGTCAGTTATGATGACCTTCAACTCAGGTCATCATCTCTGGGTCCTGAGATCGAGTCTTGTTTTGGGCTCTGCTCAGTAGGGAGTCTGCTTCTCCCTCTCACTCTCCTTCTGTGCTCTCTTTCTCAAATAAATAAGTAAAATCTTAAAAAAGAAGAAGTGACGTCCCATCATTATTGCTCTTTACTATTGGTTATAAGCAGTTACTAGATCCAGCACACACTGAAGAGGGTTTTAGAAGGAGGGAATTATACAAGGGCATAAACGTGTGAAGGTAGAGATCACCGGGGGCCATCTCAAAGGCTGCCATAACACCCTAGGTCCTATTACTAACTCCCAATGAGGAAATGGAGCCTAGCAAGGTTAAATCACTTGCCCAACATCCCATAGCCCATAAATCATAGAGTTAAGTCAGGAACCCGTATGGAACTACTTTCAAAGTTCACCCTCTTAATTACTGTGCCACCATCTTCCAAAGTGTAGGTGCATCACTGTTAGAAAGTAAAATCATTTGAGGTGATACAGACAGTCTTGGGTTGGTGCTACATGCCCTTAACGCCTTTAACCCTCATTAATCTTCCATTTAACGAAGAAAGAGCTGGCTTTGAGCTCAGAGTCTTGGGAAGACAAAGGCATCTGGCTAGACCTTAAAACCATTGCTTTCTGTTACTGGTGTTTACTTCCAGTTGTGGCAAGTAGGCATGGCTTTAAACTAATGATAGTGACATAAAATTTCCTTTAAGAATACCCCCTAAACATATGATATATATTAACTAAAGTAAAAACTGAAATAACAAAAATGGCACTCAGGTATGGCAAATGGAGTGATGGGCATCTATGGACTGCTCAAGCTTGGGAAACACTACCCAAATTATAGTGCATCAGTTCCATAAAGAATCTCAGGAATAATAATCCCATTCTTTTGGTTCAATCTTTTCTCCCTTCGTTTTATAGATGTGTGAAATGGCATCAAAAGAGGGTGACTTATACAACAGTGTAAGAGGGTTCCCCTTTGTCCACATCCTCTCCAACATTTGTTGACTCTTGCCTTGTTGATTTTTGTGAATATTACTCAGCCATCAGAAAGGATGGATACCCAACTTTTGTATCAGCATGGATGGGACTGGAGGAGATTATGCTGAGCGATATAAGCCAAATAGAGAAAGTCAATCATCATATGGTTTCACTTACTTGTGGAGCATAAAGAATAACATGGAGGACATTAGGAGAAGGAAAGGAAAAGTGAAGTGGGGGAAATCGGAGGGGGAAATGAACCATGAGAGACTGTGGACTCCGAGAAACAAAGTTTTAGAGGGGAGGGGGTGGGGGATGAGTGAGCCTGGTGGTGGCTATTAAGGAGGACACGTATTGCATGGAGCACTGGGAGTTGTACATAAACAGTGAATCTTGGAATATGCACCAAAAACTAATGATGTACTATATGGTGACTATATATGTACTATATGGTGTACTATATGGTGACTATATGGTGACATAACACAATTAAAAAAAAAAGAGGGTGACTTCCCTAAGGGTATGTAGTTCCCACGATCACAGCCCAAGTCCCTTAGCCTTCATGCCAAAGTTTTCTTTTCTTTTACCTCTGTTAGTTATTTTCTTTTTACTCTCCCTACTCCAACCCTTCTATTTCCAATATTTCCAATTCACTTTCCTCTAATCAGAGTTTCTCAGGAGCAGTGCTGTTGACATCTGGGGCAGGAGAATCTTCGTTGTGGGGAGTGTCCTGTGCATTGTAGGATGATTAGAAGCATCCCTGGCCTCCACCCATTAGAGACCAATAGCATCCTCACACCCCGTTGTGACAACCAAAAATGTCCCCTGATATTGCCCAGTATGCCCTGGAGGGTGGGGAGCAAAATCACTCCAATTAGCCATCACTGCTCTAAAGTCATGTTTTTTATTTCTACAAGACCTCTCAGACGCTGATGTTTCTAGTCTTTGGGCCACACATTGAATAACATTTCTGTAAACTGCAAGATCGCTATTTTTTTCCTTAAATTTTTGGAGACTGTGTAGGACAATTATAATGCAAAGTTAAGACCCCATTCAGTACAGCATTACTATTTGGAAGGTGAGGATTCCAGCATTACATTTTCAGAAGGAAATTGTTCTCGAGGGGGCTAGGGAACACCTACAATCTAGTTTTACTCCCTACCCTCGGCAAATTAGAAATCAACCGGATAAATTAAAGGAAAGCCTTATCAAAAACAATCATTACGTTATTGGTATTATTTTTTTTAATTAATGAGCCTTACCTATGTATTTAGCAAGCACAGTTTGAGAAAAGTTTGTAGAATGTGCACATTTAGAGTGAATAACCACTAAATGTGTACTTGCAATGCACACAGAGGCGAGGGCGGGCTCAGACTCTGGATAGGTGGCGGAATTACCATTTTTAATTGCTTAAGAGAATGTTCTAAGAGAGCTTCACATTAGTGAGGATTTGGAGGCAGTTCCACATATAAGCAGGAAGGGTTATAATGCTGTCCTAAGTATCTTCAATTATACATGAAGGAGTGGGCTTTCTATCACAATCCAGCAAAAAAGCTCTTCTTGGGCTCCTGGGGAATTTTCGTGCATTAAGGATTGAAACTTTTCCTGGATCTTTTTGTCCGAGGAAGGTAAAAAAAAAAAAAAAATCTCTGTATTGTTCTTCTGAGTAAGAGTGAAAGTGGGTTTTTAAAATTCAAAACCATAGTTGGTAGAGCCCATATTTGACTCCTTTTCTTTCTTCCTTCTCTTTCTAACCCCACCAGCTGTCTCCTACCCTTCTGCCTCTTTCTCTTCTTTCCGTTCCTTTGATCTTTTTGCAAAGTGGATATAATGAGGCACACGTGTTACTCTTTTGTTTTATGATTTCTACTCTGAGATGCTCCAATTGGCTTTTTTGTTTTCCTTACAAAAACCAGAACAAAGGCAGCACAGTTCCAGGAAATGGGATGTGAAATTGTTTATCAGCTATATGAATTTTCGACCATATGGCGTTGGTTGACGCTAGATGACTCCCATTTCTTTAGGCAGCCAAAATGTGGGAAGAGCAGAGTTCAGGCAATGAAGAGAGAAAGTTCCAAACATTAGGACCGATCAAATTGGCATGTGATGCACTCTGTTTCTGAAAGTTTCCCGGCAGAGTCTGCATTATGTCAGGAAGGTCAGGCTGGAGGAGTCAGTCCTCTTCCTGGCTGCTCACCAGAATCACCTGGGAGAGCTTTCCAAAAGAGGCTGATGTATTTTTAGCCTTGGGTTCAAATCCTGACATCTGTATTTAAAAAAAAACACAACACTCCCTAAGGGCTTAGATGGAGCCAACTTGGGTCTGACCCCAAATGACGTTTGGAACTAGTAAATTAGCCGAGCTAAAAGGTCCCTTTGAAGAGCTTGAGGACTCCCTGAGGTTCTCCATGATTTTAGGAACACACTTAGGCCAAGGGTCATGTGCACCACGTGGGGAATAATGGTAGCCAATATTGTGTAACCCCATATGCATGGCATATGCCTGGACAAGTCAAATCCTTGTTCTCCCACTGCTTGCTTGGACAAATTATCCAGTCTCTCTGAGTCTCAGTTTTCTTGCCGGTAGAATGGTGCCAACCCTTCCAGGGACATTGTGGGGATTAAGGAGCTAATGTCAGTGAAGTGCTTAGCAGGATCCCAGACAGATTAAGTGCTCAGTAGGTATTAACTATTAGGGGCTCAACAAAGTTATTTTTATCAAGAGGACTTGGGGTGGTATGAGTTAAGCTAAACCATTGAAATGCTTCCCACTAGAAGCAGAAGCTTGAGAGTAGTTGTGATTTGAATCTAACCTCAGGAAAGGGATAATGGAGATATTCTTTACTCACAGGAATGGATGGCTCTTCCTGTTTCCCAAATGCTCAGGAGAATTCAGCTTAAACCAGGTAACAGAACATATCATTCTGGACACTTACTGAACTTGGGAGCCACATTAGACTTTTGTTCTGTTACTCTGTTCTTGTTCCTACCCCAAGGCTTTTGCATATGCTGTTCCCTCCAGCTGGAATACTGTACTTCTGATCTTCACATGGTTTTTAATTATCTTTTTTCAGTTGTTCTTACCATTGCTCTTGTAAATTACTTAGCCACTCTCTCCTCTACTAATATGGAAGCATCATAGACGCAGAAACCTTCCTTCATTGTTGTATCCCGGGCCTTAGAACAGTGCCTAGCACATACTAGGTACTCAGCAAATATTGAGCCAATGAAAGAATACTGAATGAGTGAGTACTGATCAGGAGAATGAAGGACTCTACTCTGGACTCTACTCTGAAGCCCTGATTTCCATGCCAACCCTGATTTCTTAATCCTGCCAACAGTTGAAGGGCCACAGTATTAACCTTTGATCAGTGAAAAAGTGGGGAAGATGTGTTCTGTCCCCTGACTGTGAATCCAAGTTTTGAAGCATCCTTTGTGAAAAGAGGACCTTTAGTGTAATGGGATGAGTTAGGGGTCAGGATTCTTTTTCCACATGGATGTCTAATTAATATAACACCATTAATAATTTGTCATAAGTCAAATGTCCAAATATATGTGGGGCAATCCATTTGTTGGCCTCATTGTCTTTCCTTGAAGAAGTACTTACAAATGTCTCTTTAAAAATTTTTATTTAAATTTAAATTTAATTTATTTAAAATTTTATTTAAGTTTATTTAAAATTAATATTAAAATTTAAAATTTTATTTTTTATTTAATTATTTCAATTCAATTCAATTTAATGAACAAATACTGTATTATTAGTTTCAGAGGTAGAACCTAGAGATTCATCAGTTGCATGCAACACCTGGTGCTCATTCCTTCAAGTGCCCTCCTTTATGCCTGTCACCCAGTTACCCCATCCCCCCACTCACCTCCCTTCCAGCAACCCTCAGTAGAAGTACCTATGCTGTCTTAATTTCTCTACACACACATGGTAGTCTCCTGCCATACAATCTCCTCTGTGTATCTTTTTCTTTCCCAGTTAGTTAACATACAATATAATATTAGTTTCAGGTGTAAAATTTAGTGATAAAACACTTACATACAATAGCTGGTGCTCATCAGAAGTGCCCTCCTTAATCCCCATGACCTACTTCACCCATCCCCCTACCCACCTCTTCTCTGGTAACCATTAGTTTGTTCTCTGTAGTTCAGAGTCTGTTTCTTGGTTTATCTCATTTTTCCTTTGTTCATTTGTTTTGTTTCTTAAATTCCACATATGAGTGAAATCATGTGGTACTTGTCTTTCTCTGACATATTTCACTTAGCATAATACTCTCTAGCTTTATCCATGTCACTGCAAGTGGCCAGATTTCATTCTTTCTTATGGCTGAATAATATTCCATTGTATGTGTATACACACACATATGCACACCCCACATCTTCTTTATCCATTCATCAGCTGATGGACGCTTGGGCTCTTTCCATAATTTGGCTATTGTTGATAATGGTGCTATAAACATTGGGGTGCTTGTATCCATTTGAATTAGTATTTTTGTCTCCTTTGGGTAAATACCACCTCTGTGTATCTTCTAATGGGAGAATTCCTTCAGCTTTTGCTAATATGTGTATATTTAGCTTTCATAATTTTCAATTTGTTTCAAAATAATTTCAAACATGTACAGATAGGTTGGAAGAGCAGCAAAGCAACATCCCCCTTAATCAGATTCGCAACTCTCTACCGTTTCACTGCATTGATTCCTCATCCTCCTTTCCTTTCTTCCTATATATGTCTGCTTATGTGTGTAAATTCATTAGCATTAGTATTTCTGAATCATTTGAACATAAGCTACATGCATGTTCC
Organism: Lontra canadensis; assembly: GCF_010015895.1. NCBI lineage: Eukaryota > Metazoa > Chordata > Mammalia > Carnivora > Mustelidae > Lontra > Lontra canadensis. The sequence goes on from NW_022631052.1 coordinate 1,281,075, forward strand.
CTTGTCACCTTTAAATTATTCCCTGTGTCTTTCCTTCAAGCAAAAACATTCTTCTAAATAACTACTGTATAATCCTTCAAGTAAGGAAATCAGTCTTGATACTACCCTGACATCTAATCTATACACCTTGTTGATATTGCTACCTGTCCTAATAGGTGGTCATCTGTGGTCCCAAGTAGGAATGTGCATCACATTTTGTTACCATGTCTCCTTTGATCTGGAATAGTTCCTCAGCTTATCTCAACTTTCATGTCCTTGACCATTTTTATTATTTTCATTATAAAAATTTGGGAGGGGAGGCCAGAATATGATGTCTTGGTGACATCATATGGGCAGTAGGAAAAAACTATGTATTCTACTATTGTTGGGTGGGGTGTCCTACATATGTCCGTTAGATCCTGTTGGTTGATTGTGTAGTTCTGGTCTTTTATATCCTTGCCGATTTTCTTTCTAGTAGTTCTATCTGTTGCTAAGAGGGGCATGTTGAAATCCCAAGTACGACTGGGTTTTTTGGTTTCACCTCTCATGTATCTTCAGGCTTTACTGTTTGGTGTACACATAGTTGGGATTATGTCTTCCTGAAGAACTGATTCTTTTGGCATTATGTAATGTCCTCCCTTGTCTCTAGTAATTGTCTTTGTTCTGAAGCTTACTTTTATGATATTAATATAGCTATTCTGCCTTTTAAAAGATTAGTGTTTGCATGACATATCTTTTTTCATTCCTTAATTTGATCTACCAATATCATTGAGTTTGAAGTGAATTTCTTGTAAGCAGCATATAGTTGAATGTTACTTTATTATCCATTTTTCCAGTGTCTTTTAATTGGTATATTTAGATCACTTACATTTAAGGCAATTACTGATATGTTAGAACTTAAGTCTGCCATTGTATCTTCTGTTTCCTGTTTCCTTCCCGTTACTCTTTTCTTCCTTCCTGTAGGTTCTTTGAATTCCATTTAATGTTCCATCTTGATTTATTTCTAGTGTTTTTAAAGCTGTACATTTATTTATTTAAGTAAACTCTTCCCCCCAGTGTGGAGGTTGAGCTTATGACCCTAAGATCAAGAGCTGTACAGTCCCCCAACTGAACCAGCCAGGTGCACTTTCTAGTATTTTTAGGTGTAGCTCTTTGTATAGTTTTTTGTAGTCATTGTGCTGGATATTGCTATCTATTTACACACGTACATTATGAATCATATGTATGTATATTATAGATTTAACATATAAGGAATATGTAACATAATTTTACAAATAATTAAAAATGCAATTCTTTATTGAAATTTCAAATATCAAATTAATTCTCACAGAATTCTTCTGTTGATTTCCACCAAACTCTTGCATTCTTACCCAACCTCTGGTTGCATTGATGAATGAGGGTAGTATTGACAAGAATGTTAGTTGATTTTTTTTTTCAGGTTAATGAGTAAGACAAAAGTGAAATGACAAAGACATGGGAATTTCATTTATTTGTCAATGACATAAGTGATTTTTTTGCTGAATTGGATAATTGTCTCAAATACTGGAAGAATATTTCTTCTTTGTCGTTATTCATAATGTGATGACTCCTTGTAAGTTTAATCCACATTATTAATATTTTTCCAGCTTTAGTAAGATATAATTGACATACAACATTGTGTAAATTGAAGATGTACAATGTGATGTTTTGAAACACAAATATAATGTAAAATGATTACCACAGTAAGGGCAGTTAACATATCCTTCATGTCACATCATTATCATTTTGTAGCTGCTGTTGTTATGGTGAGAACATTTAAGATCAGCTCTCAGCAACTTTCAAGTATATAGTGCAGTATTGTTAACTATAGTCACCACCTTTAGATTCCCAGAACTTATTCCTCTAACACCTGGAAAATTGTATCCTTTAACCACACCCCCTCATTTCCACCATCCCCTAGCACCTGCTAACTGTAAATCTACTCTCTGAGTTTGGCTTTTTAAGATTTCACATAATAGTACAATCATACAGTATTTGACTTTCTCTGTCTGACTTATTTCACTTAACATAATGCCCTCAGGATTCATTGCATGTTGTTCAAAAACCCAAATGAAAGGATTTCCTTTTTTTTTTTTTAAATGTCCAGTTGCAACTGTGTAAAATTGGTTAGAACCTCCTTAGAAATGGTTACAGCAGTAGTTGCCAGACATAGAGGTGAGCCTGAGGGGATTTTAGAAGCAGGGTCCACTTAGTATCCAATTCAGAGAGAAAAATATTGGCGAATAACAAACTCATTTTCCATGGCTCTGTGTGCCTTTGTCTCCCAGGATTTGGGGAAAGCAGAGCTGAGATAGATACAGATTTTGGATGGTATCATTTGAACACCTGGATCCTGCTATTTCTAAAACTCTTTATCTTTGAATTTGTTTGGTCATGTGAGCCAATAAAATTACCTTTTAGCTTAGGTGGGCTTGGGCTGTGTTTTTTCCCACATACCTAAAAGTCTCCCCAGCTGTGTTCTTCATTTATTCAAAAAGGTTTTCAAAAGTTACTTTAAAAAAGTGTGGTAAAAACCACACACTATAACTTACCGTCGGAACCATTTCTAAGTGTACAGTTTAGTAGCGCTAATATATATGCCTTGTCGTGAAGCCAATCCCTGTAACTTCTTCATCTAGCAAAACTGAAGCTCCATGCCCATCAACCAAAAACTCCCCCTTTCCCCTCCCCACCCCCAGCCCCTGGCAACAGCCATCCTGCTTTCAACATTTGTGTGAATGTGACCACCTTCGATACTTTCTATAGGCGAAATCATATGACATGTCTCTTTTTGTGACTGGCTTTGTTTCACTTAAAACATAATGTCTTCAAGGTCCATCCATGTTGTAACATGCATCAGAATATCCTTCCTGTTGAAGGCTGCATAATATTCTGTGGTACGTGCAGACCACATTTTGTTTACCCATTCATCTACTGACGGACATATGGGTTGCTCTGACCATTTGGCTGTTGTGAATAAATAGTTCTGCTATGGGGGTGCCTGGGTGGCTCAGTGGGTTAAGCCTCTGCCTTCGACTCAGGTCATGATCTTGGGGTCCTAGGATGGAGCCCCATCGGGCTCTCTGCTCAGCAGGGAGCCTGCTTCCCACTCCCTCTCTGCCTGCCTGCCTACTTGAGATCTCTCTCTCTCTCTCTGTCAAATAAATAAATAAAATCTTTAAAAAAATAGTTCTGCTATGAACATGGGTATACAAATATCTCTTTGAGACCCTGCTCTCAATTCTCTTCGATAAATACCAGAAGTGGAATTGCTAGATTGGATGATATTCTATTTTTAACCTTTTGAGGCATTTCCATCCTGTTTTCCACAGTGGCTGCATCATTTTATCATCGACCATGCACAAGGGTCACACTATCTTTTCTGTTTTTTTTTTTTTTTAAAGCTATTATTTGTTTATTTGAGAGAGAGAGAGAGAGCAAGAGCGCACAAGATCGGGGTGGTCAGAAGGAGATGCGGACTCCCCATTGAGCAGGGAAACTGATTCAGGACTCAGGCATCACGACCTGAGCCGAAAGCAGGTGCTTAACCGAGGAAGCCACCCAGGCGCCCCAAGGATTCCAGTTTCTTCACCTGCTCACCAATACTACTACCTCCTGTTTCTTTTGATAGTAGCCGTCCTATTGGGTGTGAAGTGGTATCTCACTGTGGTCAGTATGTTTTCATCACGTGCCTTGCACAGTGCTGGGGCAGCACAGCAAACACAGTGGGAACTTGTGGGTGTTAAATGTATACAAGTAACTAATTCCGGGGTGCGTGGGTGGCTCAGTTGGTTAAGCATCTGCGTTGGGCTCAGGTCATGATCCTGGAGTCCCAGGATTGAGTTCCGCATTGGGCTCCCTGCTCAGTGGGGAGTCTGCTTCTCTCTTGGACCTCACCCCCTCTCGTGGACCCTCTCTCTCCGATAAATAAATAAAACCTTAACGAAAAACCAAATAACCAATTCCAATCATGCACATCCTTCTAAAAGAGAAATTACAGGCTGGGGGTGGGGTGGGGGAGGGCTTGGCTAATTCTGGAGGAGGGGCATCTCTTAAAGACATAGTTTACTCCCTGCATCGTCTTCAGATGGAGGCTTTTCCACACTGCTCCCTACGTCGGCTCCTGGAGAGGTAACGTTCTGGCTGCTGAATTTTCTTGAGGCCCACGGGCCCTTTTTCTCAGCACGCAGCAGCTTTCGGGACTGGGGCCTGCCAAACATCTTCAAAGGTCCCCAAAGAGCTCTTATTTTGGCAGTTTCCCATCAATAAACAGGGCAGTGCTTCCTGCCCAGAGGCCTGTTAAATTTTTTTCCTCCCACAAACAATCACTCTTAGCCAAACGTTCTCGTTCTTGTTGGGCAGGATGCGCTGGTGACCCAGGGCCCAGGTTTTCTGTGCTACCGTCTGCCAGCTGGTGAGCAGAGGTCGGCTGGTCACCGAGGAGCGAGGAGGAGCATGGTAAATGGAGCCAGGAGAGGGGGCAGGATGGTGGCTGGGTGAGTGCATTTTCTGTGACTCCTGCCAAGACTCAGATTTTTCTTTCCTAAAGTGGCAGAGTTGGGTTTGATGGCTCCCATCTTGCTTGGCATTTGGTGAGTGTGAAAGGAGGAGGTTAGGGCAGCTGTTTCTTTAAAAAGAGATGGATAGGGGCGCCTGGGTGGCTCAGTAATTAAGTGCCTGCCTTTGGCTCAGGTCGTGATCCCAGGGTCCTGGGATCAAGCCCCACCTCGGGCTGCCTGCTCAGTGGGGAGCCTGCTTCTCCCTCTCGCACTCCCCATGCTTGTGTTCCCTCTCTCGCTGTGTCTCTCTCTGTCAAATAAATAAATAAAATCTTTAAAAACAAACAAGCAAACAAACAAAACCCAAAAAGAGACGGATATAATGGAGGACGTTCTTAGGAGGACAGTCATGCTTAGTTCTTGTATGAGTAGCCATAATGCCGCTTTCTATCACAGAAGGGATGACTTGGTCTTCACTTATCCTAGAGCTCATCATTGTGCCGGTGGGCACTCCAAATGGAGCCCCTCCTCTCCTACCCCTGTCTTGTGGGTCCCGCCTGTTTCCCATAGTCAGTAGTGCCTTGGACCATCACTCTCCCAAACCACAGTTAAACCCCCAGCTCCCACTTTGTTACAGAGATAAGAGAAGTCTTTCTCCCCTCCCCACCCCCACACAGAACTATCTTTAGAGAGACATGCCTCTGCCCTCAATAGAGACCTTTTCAGAATAAGCCTTTCCTTCCCCTCTGCTTAGCTCAGAGGTCTCCGAGAGTGATTCTTTTGGAACAAAGTAGAAGTCTTTCCTCTTCTTCTTACTATGATGAACTCAATGACTATACAAAAAGCAAATGAAAAAACACTGTGGCTTTAAAATAAGTGTCTTTTGCTTTAAACTTACAAGGTGGTACACAAGAGCAGGGTCCAGTTTCACAGCAGAAACTAATTAAGAGGGGGCGCCTGGGTGGCTCATTGGGTTAAAAGCCTCTGCCTTTGGCTCAGGTCATGATCCTAGGGTCCTGGGATCGAGCCCCGTATGGGGCTCTCTGCTCAGTTGGGATCCTGCTTACCCCCTCTCTCTCTGCCTGCCTCTCTGCCTACTTGTGACCTCTGTCTGTCAAATAAAAAATAAAAAAATCTTTAAAAAAAGAAAAACGAATTGAGGAATGATTGAATGTACTCTCTCTCTATGTAAACATATATGTATGTGGTGAAATTTAATCTGTATAATTTTATACAGCATATATATGTAGACTATAGTATTTACAAATAAGTATATTTTTTCCATATAACGCACACAGTAAAATCTATTTACTATATGTAATAAATCATATACTACATTGCTATAAATAATAAGTTATTTTAACATCTGGGCCCTTTATGTTCGTGTCCCATGACTATGACATACCTCATATGGCTTGTGATCCGTCTCTGGTTCAGAACTTCTGGATCTGCGGGAAGGTGCTAATGCCCGAAGTTGTAGGACAGCTCACTGAGTGGGCCACTTGGCTTCACTCTTACTTTTTTGTGCCTACAGCCTGGGGTCCTCCTCCAACTTTAGCTAGCTCTGGTGTTTAATAATGATCTCCATAGTCCCCAGAACTGGCGGCAAAGGAGGTAAAGGGGTAAGGAGAGGACAAGTGTGGGTGTAGACCGGTGACCTCCTCTTCCTGGAAACGCTCTTCCGAGTGTATGTCCTACCGGTGGCAGGTTATTCTGGGCTTCTGAGACCGTGGGGATGCGATGGTGTTAATAGCTTCCCCTGTGCTGAGTGGGCACAGATGGACAAAGTGGATACCCAGGAAGCTGGAGGAAGGCAAGAGAGGCATCCGATGGGACCACAGGCTGAGCAAAGCACTTTGATGTACTAGTGGTGTCTGGTGTTCGCTTCTGGCAGCAAGGTCCTTCTGGGGACAACAGCCAAGATCAAAGATCCGGTGGCATTGGCAGAGGTGGTGGTGATGGTATTGGCGGTGGCAAGATAGAAAGATGCTTATTTTTGGGGGGCGCCTGGGTGGCTCAGTGGGTTAAAGCCTCTGCCTTTGGCTTGGGTCATGATCTCAGGGTCCTGGGATCGAGCCCCATGTCGGACTCTCTGCTCAGCAAGAAGCCTGCTTCCCCCTCTCTCTCTGCCTGCTTCTCTGCCTACTTGTGATCTCTGTCTGTCAAATAAATAAATAAAATCTTAAAAAAAAGAAAGATGCTTATTTTTGTCTCTCTTCTTTGCATTTTTCCTTATGTGGAGAGTCATAAGTTCATTGTATACAATTAAAAGAGAGGTAAGAAAACCAAGTTGGGTCACACCACTGAGCCCTTTTGCCAAAAAATGTCTGTGGAGCTTCTCCTATGGCTAGGTTCTAGGTTCTGGGAATAGAGAAAGAACGAAGCCGACTCCCTCCTTCCTGGAATTTATAAACGGATGAACAAATGAATAAGATATTTTCCGAAAGTGATAAGGGCAGTGAAGAAGATAATCTAAGAGCACAGACAGGAACTTGGTGGAAGGTTAGTTTAGCGAGAGACGATCATTATTCACATTTTCGTGCGCGTGCCCTTCAAGGTCTTTTTCCCCCTCTATAGCTGTCCTCCGTCCCTTCTGATCTAATTATGCACCATCTATCTAAAAATGGGATCATGATGTACATTCTGTGTTGTAACCTTATTTTTTTCGCTTAATATATTGTGACCATCTTTCTGTTCCATTATTTATTCAGCTGCATCTTCATTTTTATGGATGCAGAGCAATTTATCATGAAGGCTGTACCATCCTTTTTAAAATTTATTTATTTATTTATTTATTTGAGAGAGAGAGAGAGAGAGAGAGAGTCAGCCTGAGCAGGGGAGGCACAGAGAGAGAGGGAGAGAGAGAATCTCAAGCAGGCTCCATGCCCGGAGGATGGAGTCCCACGCGGGGCTCAATCTCATGACCCCAAGATTATGACTGGAGCCGAAATCAAGAGTCAGACGCTTCAATGACTGAGCCACCCAGGTGCCCCTCTACCCTACTTATATAACAGGTCCCTTATGATTGTATGTAGGTTGCTTCTAGTGTGCTGGAAGGATGATCCTTCTAGAGTTTGTCTTTATCATTAATGCCACCTTCCTGATTCAAGCTTGCATTGCAATGCAGTGCAATGGTCCCCTCACTTGGACCATTGAAACAGCCTCCTGCATAGTCCTGTGTCTCCGACTTACACTCTTCTACCTAGATATTATATTTCTGATCACGTCCCTCTTCTTCTTCCAAACTATCATTGGCTCCCTATTGACTATACAATCAAATCTAAACACCTTAGTGTTACAACTCCTGGGCTGTGCACCCATAAAACCTGATGGCTTGAATAAGTACATGAAAAGAGACTCAACATCCTTAGTCATTAGAGAAATGCAAATCAGAATCCCAACGAGGTACCACGTCACACCTCTGTGTATATATATGTATCTCCTATACATATCTCTCCAATAGAAGCTCCAAAGTGTAATATACGTATTGGAGAAGATCTATATTCCTCTGTATATAATGGAACATAACAAGTATTGACAAGTATTGTACATTGCTGGTGGAAATACAAAATAGCGCAATCTGTGGAGAACAGTTTGGGGGTTCCCCAAAGAAATACATGACCTAGCAATTCCACTTCGGGTTACACGCTCAAAAGAATCGAAAACAGAAACTTGAACAGTTGTTTGTATGTCACTATTCATGGTAGCGTTATTCACAATAGCCAAAGTGGAAACAACCCAAGTGTCCATCAACAGATAAACAAAATGTGATACATTCTTTTTTTTTTTTTAAGGATTTGATTTATTTATTTGACAGAGACACAGCGAGAGAGGGAACACAAGCAGCGGGAGAGGAAGAGGGGGAAGCAGGCTTCCGCTGAGCAGGGAGCCCGACATGGGGCTCGAACCCAGGATCCTGGGATCATGACCTGAACCTAAGGCAGACGCTTAACCCAGGGGCCCCAAATGTGACATAGTTTTACAATGGACTATTATTCAGCTATACAAAGGGATCAAACTCTAGACTGTGCTATAGCACATGATGAACCATGAAAACATTATGTGAAATACAGAAATCAGACACAAAAAGATAAATGTTATATAATTCCACGTATATGAAATGTATAGAGAAGGCCAGCGCATAGAGACAGAAGGTAGATCACCATGCTGGAGAAAATGCAGAGTTATTGCTTAATGGAAACAGAGTTTCTGTTTGGAGTGATGGAAAATTCCTGTAGTGATGGTTGCACAACAGTGTGAACATAATTAATGCCAATGACTTATACGCATAAACATGGTTAAGGTGGCAAATTTTATCCTGTGTATATTTTTTACCACACACACATACACACAGACACAGACACACACACACACAGACACACAAATACACAAAACTCTGTGTCTTATCCATCCCTGCCTTCCTGCTTTGGTTCTCAATGTTTGCCTTTTTTCATGCACACTTTTCTCACATCTCAGCTTGTTGAAATCCCACTCCATTTTCAAGGCCCATCTCAAATGGTACCTCCTTCCTTGATAACTTTCCTAACTTGCTGTCTCTCCATCTTTCATAAATCAATGTGATTTTTAATTTGTTTGAGATTTTAGAGCACTTTATATGTTCCTTTTGGAGTGTTTCCTTGCCTTAAGCTCCCACTAGGCTGTAAGTTCTTTGGGCAGCGAGACCTTACCTTATTCATCTTTGCATTATTCATTCAACAGATATTTATTGAGCTCATACTATGTGCCAGCTTGGAACATATGCCAACATTCTGTCGAAGTTCAATTAATGTTAAACTGAATTGAAATGTCATAGGTGGTCTGAACCCCAAATCTCCAGAGAAATTTCAAAGTGATATAACTTTAAGGAGGAGTCACTTTCCTCCTTACTTAAAAGCCTTATTGGCTTCCCTTCTTGGAAGAAGTAGACTATGTTAGGGTTTTTTTTTTTTTTTCCTTTACTTCTGGGAACATATATCCCCCTTCTTTTGGGAAATTGTTTTCCTCTTCCCTTACCCTGAGTCTGACCCATGTGATTTGAGTGATCTGTTTTGTTCTCATAGGATTATGCTGTCTTGGTCATTCCTGATTGGTCCAAGGTGGACAAGCTGGGCAAATCAGAGCTTTCCCTGGGATTTGTGAAACTGGGTCAGAGGAGGGGGGTTGCTGCAGGAGACCAGAAACCATATTGCTGTCTGAGTAAAAAGCTGGCATGCAGTGGGATAGGATATGGCTGATGCACAAAAGAGGAGAGGCTGAGAGAAAGAGCCTCTCATACCAGTTACATCAATGATCCAGATGTATCTTTGTCCATCCCATAACTTCAACCCTTCATTGCATTCCTTGAGGCAACCAATGCCCATCTAGTCTAAATCACTTTGAGTTGGGATTCAGCCACTTGAAACCAAATCACCACACCTTTCTGAGCCCATTCTTTCATTCTAAAGTGATGCTTGTTGAACATCTTTTCATGTGTCTGGTTAGTCATTTGTATGTCTTCTTCAACATCACTCAGCGTCAGGGAAATACAAATCAAAACTACAATGAGATACCACCCCACACCAGTGAGAATGGCTAAAATTAATGAGACAGGAACAACAGATGTTGGTGAGGATGCAGAGAAAGGGGTGGGAACGCAAGCTGGTGTGGCCACTCTGGAAAACAGTGTGGAAGCTCCTCAAGACATTAAAAATAGAGCTGCCCTACAGCCCAGCAATTGCTCTACTGGGTATTTACCCCAAAGATACAGATGTAGTGAAAAGAAGGGGCACGAGCACCCCAATGTTCATAGCAGCAATGTCCATAGTAGCTGAACTGTGGAAGGAGCCAAGATGCCCTTCAACAGATGAATGGATAAAGAAGAAAATCCAAGATAGATAGAAGATAATTCAACAGATGAATGGATAAAGAAGATAATAAAATAAAGAAGATAAGTAAAGAAGATATCTATATCTATCTATCTATCTATATGATGGAATAGTACTCAGCCATCAGAAAAGATGAATACCCACCATTTACATTGACATGGATGGAACTGGAGGGGATTACGCTAAGTGAAATAAGTTGAGCAGAGAAAGACAATGATATGGTTTCTCTCATATTTAGAACATAAGGAATAGCATGGAGGACCACAGGGGAAGGGAGGGAAAACTGAATGGGAAGAAATCAGAGGGGGAGAAAAACCATGAAAGACTCTGGACTCCGGGAAACAAACTGAGAATTACATAAAGAAGGGGATGGGGGGATGGGGTAACAGGGTGATGGGTATTAAGGAGGGTGCATGTGGTGACGGGCACTGGGTGTTAAACACGCAACTAATGAATTGTTGAACACTACTTCAAAAACTAATGATGTATTATATGCTGGCTAAATGAACATAAAAAAAAGAATTCCAAAGGAGGGGGGATCTAATGAGGTACTGTATGTTGGCTAAATGATAAAAAAAAAAAAGCGATACGTGTAACCCCTCCCTCATAGAGTTGTTATGAATACTGAAAAACACGATATGTATAAAGTGCTTAGGATAGTGCCGAGCACGTAGAAGTGCCCGATAAAAGTTCTCAGTGATCACTATTCGAATCAGCACCCATGGTGCCTGGAGACAGTGTGGGAGTCAACATTTCTTAGATAAGAAAAGAGATGGTTTGCTTCTTCTTTCGACTCTGGCCCAGAGAGAGGTGTCAGTGCCTCTCTGCCCATCCATGGCACCTTCTTGGAATATGACCCGAGTTCCGAAGGCCCCTTACCATTTCCCATCAGTTCTCATTGAGGAGTCTCCCACAGGGCGGGCCTGAGGCACAGATGGGCTCGGTCCATACTCCAAAGGGAGCCTCCCCTCACTCCATTCCCATTTGGCTCCAGCTGGTAGACACTCAGAGCCCAGCTCTAGAGCTTAATCGCACACTGCTTGTATGTTGCCAAACACTAAAAACCTTGTTGTTGGATTTAAGTGTTTTGGGAAATGGGCTGTGTTATTTCACCGACTGAGGCTTGGAAAAGTTGGAGCTGCTCAGTGAGATGCCAGAATGGACGCTGGTCTCTGGTTGGCCCACCCGTGCTCACCAGGGAGGACATGTTGAAATGTTCCTCGTGAGCTCTGCAAATTAATTCGGAAGATGTCCTGCTCCTGCAGTGGCAGGTGGTGGCACACAGTAGGCCCTCAATTATTATTTTATTTTTTAAAGATTTTTATTTATTTATTTTGAGAGAGACAGAGTGAGAGAGAGCATGAGAGGGGAGGTCAGAGGGAGAAGCAGACTCCCCATAGAGCTGGGAGCTTGAGGCGGGACTCAATCCCAGGACCCTGGGACCATGACCTGAGCCGAAGGCAGTTGCTCAACCAACTGAGCCACCCAGGCACCCTCAATTATTATTTTAAATGGATTATGAATTATTCAAGGCATTCAAAGTATAGTAACAGCAAACACTTAAATCATGGTTGTGCTGTGCCAGATACTGATTTAAGCCCTCTGCGTCTACTAACTCAATGGTTCACAAACGGTGCAGTGCATGGGAAATTACCTGGGCAATTTGTAGATGCCCAGATGCCCAGGCCACACCCTGCACCAACGAAATCAGAATCTCAGGGCATTGGGAATTTAAAAAACTCCCCAGGTGGTTTGGGTGTGCCGTGAAGTATGAGAATCAGAGAATGAATTCATTGTATCCACTCACCTGAATCCTAGGAAGCAGGTATTGTACAGTTAGAAACTGAGGCACAACAGACATGTTAGGTGACTCATCCAGGGTCACAGAGCTGGTACATATCAGAGCTATGTTTGGAACCAGGCTGTCTGGTCTGAGTCCATGCTCTTCATCCTACAACACCACAACCACACACCATACCATAGTCTACAACAGAGGCTTGTACATCTGCCCTCTTCTCCTTGGTCCCCAAGCCTGAGGATGCCTCATCCTCTTGTGGTCTCTTCTGGGCATTTTCAACTCCTCATTCATCTTCTGGCCTTTGGGCTCAGACATCTGATTCAGATTTGTCCAACAGAATTATAATTCATGCCGCAAGGTGATTCTAAATTTTCTATGGGTCACATTTTAAAAAAGTAAAAAGAAGCAGGTGAAACTAATCCTAATACAATATTTTATTTTATTTTTTTGTTCTTTTTTTAAAAATTTCTTTTCAGTGTTCCAGAATTCATTGTTTATGCATCACACCTAGTGCTCCATGCAACACGTGCCCTCCATAATACCCACCACCAGGCTCACCCAACCTCCCACCTCCCGCCCCTCCAAAACCCTCAGTTTGTTTTCAGAGTCCACAGTCTCTCATGGTTCATCTCCCCCTCCAATTTCCCCCAACTCCCTTCTCCTCTCCATCTCCCCATGTCCTCCATGTTATTTCTTGTGCTCCACGGATAAGCAAAACCATAGGATAATTGACGCTCTCTCCTTGACTTATTTCACTCAGCATAATCTCTTCCAGTCCCGTCCATGTTGAAACAAAAGTTGGGTATTCATCCTTTCTGATGGAGGCATAATCCTCTATAGTGTATATGGACCACATCTTCCTTATCCATTCATCCCTTGAAGGACATCTTGGTTCTTTCCACAGTTGGATGACTGTGGCCCTTGCTGCTATGAGCATTGGGGTACAGATGACCCTTTTTTTCACTACATCTGTATCTTTGGGGTAAATACCCAGTAGTGCAATTGCAGGGTCATAGGGAAACTCTATTTTTAATTTCTTAAGGAATCTCCACACTGTTTTCCAAAGTGGCTGCACCAGCTTGCATTCCCACCAACAGTGTAAGAGGATTCCCCTTTCTCCACATCCTCTCCAACACATGTTGTTTATTGTCTTGTTAATTTTGGCCATTCTAATTGGTGTAAGGTGGTATCTCAATGTGGTTTTGATTTGAATCTCCCTGATGGCTAGTGACGAAGAACATTTTTTCATGTGTCTGTTAGCCATTTGTATGTCTTCATTGGAGAATTGTCTGTTCATGTCTTCTGCCCATTTTTTGACATGAATATCTGTTTCGTGTGTGTTGAGTTTGAGGAGTTCTTTATAGATCCTGGATATCAGCCCTTTGTCTGTAGTGTCATTTGGGAAGATCTTCTCCCATTCTGTGGGTTGCCTCTTTGTTTTGTTGGCTGTTTCCTTTGCTGTGCAGAAACTTTTGATCTTGATGAAGTCCCAAAAATTCATTTTCGCTTTTGTTTCCTTTGCCTTTGGAGACATATCTTGAAAGAAGTTGCTGTGGCAGATGTCGAAGAGGTTACTGCCTATGTTCTCCTCTAGGATTCTAATGGATTCCTGCCTCTTGTTGAGATCTTTTATCAATTTTGAGTTTATCTTTGTGTATCATGTAAGAGAATGGTCGAATCTCATTCTTGTATACATAGCTGTCCAATTTTTTCAGCACCATTTCCTGAAGAGACTGTCTTTTTTCCACTGTATATTTTTTCCTGCTTTGTCGAAGATTATTTGACCATAGAGTTGAGGGTTGATATCTGGGCTCTCCACTCTGTTCCTCTGGTCTATGTGTCCGTTTTTATGCCAGTACCGTGCTGTCTTGGTAATCATAGCTTTGTAGTAAAGCTTGAATCAGGCAACGTGATGCCCCCAGTTTTTTCAACATTTTTCAACATTTCCTTAGCAATTCGGGGTCTCTTCAGATTCCATACAAATTTTAGGATTGTTTCCTTCCTCTTTGAAAAATGCCAGCATCCAGCGCCTGGAGCCACATACAGGGAACACTGGACTATAGTATTTTATTTAACCCAGTATTCCCCAAATAGTATTCTTGTGACATGTAATCAGTATTAAAACATATGAATGCGATATTCTACATTCTTTTTGTTTATGCTAAGTGTTCCGAGTTCCATGTATTATTTTACGGTCATAGCATATCTCACTTTGGACCAGGTGGGTGTCATGTGTTTGAAAGTCCTATGTGAGTAATGGCTACCCTATTGGACATTAAGGCTCTAACCCGTTCTCCACCCTGCAGGTAGAATGAACTTCCTGCAATGTCAATGTCACCGGTTTTCTCAAGATTTTAAAACACATCTCTGTCTCCCCGTTACTCTCAAGATAAAGTCCACAAAAGCCCTTTCTGATTAGGACTGACTAACCTTTCCAGATTTCTCATCATGTGTGGAGACTCCAGCCTTAACGAACATCCTTCTTTCCTCGCCAAATACACTGTTGTTTTCTAGGTTTCTGTGGCCTTGTGAGGATGGTTTCCTCAATGTGGAATGTGGCTCCTTCTCTTCCCGCTTCTTCACTAGAAAAATCATTCCTTTCCAATTGTGTTAAATAAAGAGAGACCTAGGGGCACCTGGGTGGCTCAGTGGGTTAAGGCTCTGCCTTTGGCTTAGGTCATGGTCCCGGGTCCTGGGATCAAGCCCCACATCAGGCTCTCTGCTCAGCGGGAGCCTGCTTCCCCCCTCTCTCTGCCTGCCTCTCTGCCTACTTGTATCTCTGTCAAATAAATAAATAAAATCTTTAAAAAAAATAAATAAAGAGAGACCTAACGAAATGTCTGCTCCTTTTAAAAGTTTCCAGGATTCATTAGGAAGGGTTAGTCCAATCCTCTTTTGCATTCATACGGTGACTGAACATAGCTTTTAAAAAAAATCATATTTGTTGGTCCCAATTCACATATTTGCTTCCCTTACACGATGGAGTACTTCACCAGGGAAGGGATCACAGCTTATCTATCCGTCTGCTCCCAGTGCCTTTCCCACTAAGTTCTTGTCAAGTAGGGAACACATTATGTTTCACCCAATCCCCGTTCATTTTTATTACTTGCCTGGTTTGTAGAAATTTAAGTTCGGGACCCTCAAGATCTAGCTGTCTTGTTTTACAGATGGGGAAACTGAGGCCCCAGAGGAGAAAAGCACTAAATCTGTTGCCATCTGGCCCATGTCTGGGCCAGTCCTACTCAGCTACCCTACTCTTATTTGGTGAGTTTTCTGGACATGTAAAACAATATTAGTTTGAAGAAGTGGGCGAAAGTGAATCTACTTTTTGTCATTGGTGGTTCATGAAATAATAAAGTATAAATAAAATCGTTTGTAAACGAGACCAGATGCCCCAGAGTGGCTGGGTCGTAATGGAATGCTCTTGTGAATTCTGGTACAGAAGGGAACGAGCGTCACATTTATCATTTTTGTACATTTTTATCTCCTTCTTCTCCAACTGGGACAGCTCACATGGGGAGATCCTGCTGCTGTTCTAGCAGAGCGGATGATGGTGTCTCTGTGCTACCCCAAGTAAAAAAAGAAATCACTTGGGGGTAGATTATCTGCTGCTTTGATCCTCTAAAGCATCAGACCTCTTTGTTATCAGGGCTGAGAGAGATAATTAGAATGTGCTTCGAAGAGCCATTTTGCAGGGGTGACTAGCCAGCATCGCAGGGTGGTGTTTCGTGCTCCGTGATTCGACTTCGTGACCATCTGACTGCCTAGTAGTCCCAGCCATGGGAAATGGAACCATTCAACAGGGACTTAGGGAGAAAAAAAACAATTCTATGTAAAGTTAAGCGTCCTAATTGAACAGGTTGGGTCCACTCTTTCTCTTGGCAACCTCGGTTTCACTGGGAGAGAAGCCAGGGAGCCAAGGAGGAGACAGAGGTGTAGTTAATCAGGAAAGCAGTTGGCTGGGGCCCGCTTAGTGCAAGCTCAGGTGTCACATCTCCCAACACCTGAGAACATCGCCGGGGTATAGAGAGAACAGTGCCCATTTCACAGGCATACCTGGTGTTCTAGAAAGAATATGGCAGGCATTAAAGAAGAGGTATTGAAAAAACCAAACTCGTAGATACAGAGAACAGATGAGTCGTTGCCAAGGGTTGGGGTGGGGTGAGGTAATTTGTGCAAAGGTGATCCAATGTTACAAACTTCCGGTTGTAGATAAGTAAGTCCCAGGGATATAACGTCCAACATGGTGTTTATAGTTAACAAAATACTGTAGTGTGCATTTCCAAGTTGCTGAGAGAGTAGATCTTCAAAGTTCTTATCCTGAGAGAAAAATTGTAAACATGAATGGTGATGTTTAGTATGTATAAAATATATATATATATACACACACACACAAATATATGTGTGTGTGTGTGTATATATATATATATAAAATCATGTTGTACACCTAAAACTAGTACAATGTTATCTGTCAATTACGTCTCAATTTAAAAAAAATAATTAAAACTGGGGAAAAAAAGAAGAGGTATTCTAGTTTATTGGAAATAAGCCATGGATGAGAAACCAGCAAAGCCATGATTAACCTCTCCCGTTTGTGGGACTCTCTCATTTCCTCTTGGCTTTCCTGGCTTGACTGTTTGATTCTAGACACGTGGTGCCGTTCTCAGTATAGACGGAGCAAAGATTCCAGGGCAAATCCACAACTACATCACTCGCAGTGCTTAAAATAGACTTTGGCTGAGATACCTGTAAATAAAAGTTCCAGTATTGTCTTCTGCTCCCCTGGTGGACTGTCTTGTGCACCTTTGCTCTCCCTGCCTACCCCACTTGGGAGACCACTGAGCGAGGAAATCCACTTCCCCAGCCCCTTGTGATAGATACACGAGGCTTGGCTGTGATAACAGTCCCTACCTTACATTTGTTTCATGCTCTTTTAAATCCAAATTGGCACTTTCACACCTGCTGCAGAGCTAAGTGATAAAACATCTGTGTTCCTTGTCTTTCCCTTTTCTTTTGATTGATGTTGTGGGTTTAACTGGAGAGTTTCTCTTAGCTTTACCTGCGTGATACATCTGATGTTAGTCTCTTCCCCCGACTATCCCACCAGCCCTTGAGAGGAGAGGCCCTTGCTCAGGGGTGTAGTCTAGGATTTGGGTAGGCTCACCCAGAGATTCCCTTTCTCTGCCTTCCACATTCATTGGATCTTTTTGTTGCCAGTGAAGGAAACTAAACTGAATCTGGCTTATGCAGAAAAGAGAATTGGTTGGCCCCCACAGCTAAGTATTTCAAAGGTCTGGCTAGAACCAGATGCTCAAATGGGGTAACCAAGATTTAACCTCTCTCTTACTCTTAGCTTGATTTTCCTCTCTTTGTTGGCAGTGTCTCTCTATGGGGTGGTTCCAAGAAGCTCTAGGCTTTTTTTTTTATTCTTAGAGTCAACAATTCCAGAAGAAAATGAATTGTTCTCCCCGATTCCTGCGGCAGTTCTGGGTTTGACTTCTGTTGGATTATCTTGGGTGTCCATTCCCGAGTCATTTGCTTGGACTGTTCAGGTCTTTGTCACATGAATACAGCATAAGGATCAAGGAAGGGGCTGCTGTCTAAAGAGAGCATGAGCGGGCACAAGCTACACATGTCTTCCACATTTTTTTAATGACTTTCCTTGACAGGCTCAACCGCAATGTTGGAACAATATGGTTCTTTGCCTGGATTATAGATTTCTTCTTGCAATGCAGTTGTGATGCTAACTACCCAAGGTTGGGTCAGATCTCACAGGTTAAGGACATAGTCCCCAAAAGAGTATCTTCAAGATATCATCCACAATGTTTAGGGATCCCCAGAAATCATCTATATTTCTGGCCAACAGGCTATGATTTGGTGGTTCTCATAGCCCTTCAGATGCAGCAATTTACTAGAACAACTCTTAGAACTAAGAAAAGAGTGATAATTATGTTCACAGTTTTATTATAAAGGGTATATCAAGACCTTCTAAGTTAAGAGTTTCATAGGATGAGGTCTGGGAGGGTCCCAATTGTGACACTTCCGTGTCCTCAAGAAACATCACCCTTTTGGCACATCAGTGGATGATTATCAACAAAGGAAGCTCCCTGGAGCTCTAGGCACTCAGAGTTTTTATTAGGGTTTACTGTGTAGGCATGGCTGAATTGAATCGTTGGTCCTGTGGCTGAACTGATCTCCAGCCCTTGTGCCTCAGGAGGACAGACTAATACCATAGGACTCAAAGTCCCAATCCTCAAATCACATGGTTGGTCTCTCTGATATGACCAGTACCCAGCCTAAAACTATCTAGGGACCCACTGTGGGATACTTCCTTTGCATAAACTCAGGTGTGGCTCAAGGGGCTCACCATGAGTAACAAAGATACTTCTATCATCTGGGAACTTCTGAGGGTTTAAAGGCTCCCATCAGGGAACTGGAGATAAAGACCAGAGAATTTATTATGTAACGCTCTTCCATGCTGGATCCCAACTTCTTTCCAGGCTTGGAGATGAACCGCTGCCCACTATTCTCTTCTGCTGCCACCACTTCTAGACTCAACGTCAGCTTGTAGCTGGGACTTAACAGCATTTTCCTCCCACAGCCCTATGAGAGGTCTCCTCTGGGGTCTCCCGCTGAACCTTGTTTCTCCCTATTCCCAGTCCTACTTTCTCTTCCTCCCAAAGCCCATGACCTTAGAAAAGTCCACCCCTCTGTGTCTCATTTTCTTCACTGGTAAAATACGAATTATGGATTCGTTTCAGCTCAGCTGGGATGGTATTTACCACTCTAGGAAGCTTTCTCTAGAAGACACTTTTGGTTTTTTTCCTTGGCTAACATCTCTCTCTCTCTCTCTCTCTCTTTTTTTTTTTTTTTTGAGAATCTTGCATTTTATGAGATGAATCTTCCTCTATTATAAAAAAGATGAAAAGTCCAAACTTGCTTTCTCAGCCTTTCTGGCAGCTTGGCTGTGAGCTAGACTTGGGCAATCAGAAAGTAAGTTCTCAGAATCAGCGATGTAAAGACTCAGGGTTAAATGAGCCAGAATCAGATTCTATTGCTTATGTCTGAAGATACACCTTTCTTGACCTTGATGCATCTTCTTTGACTTACCTGACTGGGAAGACGGCTTCTACGTGCTATGTCTGCACCGTTTTCTCTGTTACCACCACCATTGTTGGCATAGCGATCATGTATTGAGTTCTTACTGTGAGCCAGAGGCTTTACACATTATGTCTTATTGATTGTCTTAGTGGTATAGCCATTTTACAGATGACGTACAGAGACGTGAAGATACCTCCCGAGGTCATGAAGCTAGTGAGAGCACAATTCGGATCTGAACTTTCTCAGTCTGAGACTGGGATCTTCTCTCTCAACCATCATGCTATAGGACCATCATTTAACACTTTTGCACTTAAGCTTTCTGGATCTAACCCCAGAGGATAGAATCTAAGGTATCTCTATTTTTTTTTTTTTTTTGAAGATTTACTTATTTGACAGAGAAACACAGCAAGAGAGGGAATGCAAGCAGGGGGAGTGGAAAAGGAAGAAGCAGGCTTCCTGCAGAGCAGGAAACCTGATGTAGGGCTTGATCCCAGGACCCTGGGATCATGACCTGAGCTGAAGGCAGATGCTTAATGACTAAGCCACCCAGGTGCCCCAAAGGTGTCTCAATTTTTTTACCTCTGGCGTCTCTCACATGGCCTGGTCCAGGCAGGTGTTCAGTGAATACTTGAGCTCAAGTAGATGACAAGATCTCATCTGGTTCAAACACTTCATGAACATCTATGAGCTGCACGCACCCCTCACCCACCCGGTTCATGCTTTCCTTCCCTTTGCTCCTTTCTTCTGATTACAATCTCTAGGACTTGTTTCTTGATTAAATTGAATCACTCTCTACCGTCACATAGCTTGTTCCCACAAACACCCTCAAATCAATGTAAAGTTGAAAATTTGCCCCAATTTCCAGTTTTTCACTTCTGTTCCTAGATTTTTGGGTCTTTGGGAATGAAGGTGCCGCTTAGAGCACCTTGTACAGTCTCATGTCCTCCAACCTCCAGTTTTTTGGGGAGAAGAATTTCACATTTTTGGTAAGAGTTTAAATCTTCAGAAAAGGTTCTGGCATAGATAATTTCTGTATTTGGAAGACATGTTGCCTTTTTGTGGCACTCCAAATAACAAATCTGGATTTTCTCTGGTATTATGACATCTTGCTTAACAGAGTCAAAGACTTTCTCTGAAATTAGTGAAGGAGGGCATTGTCATTCAAATGGGTATTAAAAGAGCCGATGTTGGTTATGTGAGAATGACATTGCTAATAGGCCTAGTTCTCATAACTGAGTGCTTTCCGCTGTGAGTAACAGAAAACCCAGACGCAACTACCTAGAACAATGAGAGGCTGTATCATCTCACATTGCAGAAAGTCCAAACCAACGTAATTCTCTTGCCTCTGCCCTCTATTGACAGCAAGATGCCTGAACAAATGGGACCTATGTGATAACCTCCAGGGGAGGAAAGACTATTTTCCCCTGTATCTGTCTTTAAGCTTTTTCAAAAGCTTCCTTTTGCATCTCATTGGTAAAACTCGTGGGTTACATGATTATTTATAAAGCAGTCGTGGCAGGGGGATTTAGACCAATCAGGATTTACCCCGGTTCACATGCAGAGGAGGGGTAGACACCTGTACAAAATCAGGTCTCCTTTAGCAAAGGCAGAATGGGAACTGGCTGTTGGGTAGCATTAACGGTAATGGCTATAGTCCTGAAGGGCAAGTGGGGAAGACTTTTCACAGGAACACAGAAAATGGATTGGGAAAAGAGTGGATGGAGGGTATTTGCTGACTTGGGGTTAAGTGATCAGAGAGCCCGAATCTCTGTTGTTTAATAGTAATCTTGTCCTAAGCTCTGAAAGTACGTTTTTGTTACTTTTTAAAACTCTGAGGTAATTGGAATGCTTTAGCTTTACTCTCATCAACCTGATGGGTCATGGTAGTAGAAGTGTTTGTGCCGGTTTTGCCTCAGTACACTAAGCTTTGTGTTTATTTCTATATACGCTTTAGTCCCTAGCTTTCTCAGGATGGATAGTCTTGCATATCTGCCACCTTGTGGACATCCATATTTCCCAGAAGACAGCAGGTATCTGAGGAACCCTGATGAAGGCTTCTCTCACAGTCATCCCTCCCTCCCTCCCTCCCTCCCTCCATCCATCCCTCCCTGCATCCATCCATCCACCCAGCCAGCCAGCTATCCATCTCTCTATTCACCCATCCATCCATTCACTCATCCATCTACTCATCTCTCCATCCCTCCCTCCCACCCTCCATACACTCACCTACCCACCCACCCATCTAGCCAGCTACCTGGCTATCCATCCATCCATCCATCCATCCATCCATCCACCCATCCATCCACCCACCCACCCACCCATCCATCCATCCATCTATCCATCCATCCATCCATCCATCCTTCCTTCCTTCCTTCCTTCATTCATCTACCCAACCATCCACTACCTATGTATCTTCTCATCCATCCAACCATCCATCTGTCCACCCAGCCATCCATCCTTCCTTCCTTCCTTCCACCATCCATCTACCTATCTATGTACCCAACCATCCATCCATCCAACCATCCATGTATCTATCCATCCATCTACCCAGCTGATGCCAAGAATTCTGTGATAGGTGCTGGGAATGTATTGACGAATCAAGAAGATTCAATCCTTGTCCTCACAGACCTAAATCTAATCGGAGAGACAAACAATAAACGAGTAAACCAACAAACATTTTGGGAGCTATTTTGAGACCAGAACTGAAAGGACTTTGTCCCCCCATTGTGGGCTAATGTGGTTCCTGTGCTCAGTCTCCCCGGCTAGTGAGGTGGGGAAAGTTGAGGGTCAGAGAGGCAGGTCTAAGTTTCAAGTTACTGGGCGTGTCATGTCTTTGAAATGTGAGTAAGATTTGCTTGCACATCTCAGAGGATTGCTTTGAAGATCATATAGAATTAATGGATATGAATGTCCTTTGACAGATGTAAATGGTTTTTAAAATTTATTATCACTAAAGCTGTGGCTCTGACCCCCATCAGAAGATGAGTAATTTGAATCCCAACACAAAAGCCTCCATGTAAGTAGAGAGGCAGTGTGATACCATTGAAAGAATGTTACAAAATCTCAAGACAATCAGAATTTGAACTCTGGGTCTATTGGTCAAAGGTATATGACTTGGGCAAGCCACCCACCTTGTCGAAACTCAGCTTTTTTCCTCTGTAAAATGAGAATAAACACAATAATGCCAACCTCAGAGAGTGATCATAAGAATTCAACCAAGGATCTTTATGTAAATGAATGACATAATGTCTGGCCTAAGTCACTCAGAAAATTATCACTTCTATTAATCTTTTTACTCTGTCTCATCTGTATATGGCTTCCCCTGGCTACCTCTGGGACCCCAAACCCCAGGACCCTGGGATTATGACCTGAGCCGAAGGCAGATGCTTAACAACCAAGCCACCCAGACGCCCCGCAGTGTTACAATTTTTAACATGTACATACATTCCCTTTCCCCATTTCCTAAAGAAATAAAATAAATAAATTGACCCTCGACTTCAGTCATGGAGTGTGAAGCTCAGGGGGCCAAAAAAAAGAGTGGCTTGGGTCAAGAGGGAAGTGTTGGGGGAGTGGTTTTACAGTTAGCTTGGGCTTTTATTCCAGTATCACTCTTTACAGTTGGTCTTAGCCTTTGGTCCAGGTCCTTTCTGATCTGGGACCCATGAAAAGAAATGTCAGAGGATGCCTGGGTGGCTCAGTTTGTTTAGCGGCTGCCTTCAGCTCAGGTCATGATCCTGGAGTCCTGGAATCGAGTCCCGCATCGGGCTCCCTGCTTGGCGGGGAGTCTGCTTCTCCTGCTGACCTTTCTCCACTCATGCTCTCTCTCTCTCTCATTCTCTCAAATAAATAAATAAGTAAAATCTTAAAAAAAAAAAAAAGAAATGTCAGGACCAAGGGTGAAGACAGTGCAGCAGTTTCCATGGTATGAAACTCCAGCCACTTTCCTCCTTCATATAAAGTAGGACTGTAGGAAGTGAAATCCCCACAACATAAATGAATGCACGAGTACATTCATTTATATATTGTAATTATTCTTATTATGTATTGTAATTATCATATATTGTAAACAGTACACCAGGCTCACTATTTCTGTTAGAAAGAAAAAAGGATATCCACCCAAATTATGTAGCTTTGGGCAGGTTCCTCAGCTTTTCTGCACCCGAATTTCCTCTAATATTAGTGTCAGAGTCATACTGGTCTCATAGAGCTGCTCTCAGGATAAACCAAGATGAACACACAGGGTGCTTGGAACAATACCTGGCATACAGTAAATATACAATGAATGCTCCATTTTTATTTGCTCATGTGTTTTTAGCTTGTATATGCACAGAGTAATCTGGAAGATACACAGGCTACTAGGCACAGCGAGATTGCTTCTCTAAATGGGAGTTGGGCCTGAGGTTTGGAGGGGAAAGAAATATTATTTAGCAAATGTCCTTTTGCAGTGTTACAATTTTTTTAAAGATTTTATTTATTTGACGAGAGAGACACAGAGAGAGAGGGAACACAAGCAGGGGAAGTGGGAGAAGGAGAAGCCCACTTCCTGCCCAGCAGGGAACCCAATATGGGGCTCGAACCCAGGACCCTGGGATTATGACCTGAGCCGAAGGCAGATGCTTAACAACCAAGCCACCCAGACGCCCCGCAGTGTTACAATTTTTAACATGTACATACATTCCCTTTCCCCATTTCCTAAAGAAAATGTAATATTCCCTATTATGAATGGTGCAAAAAAAAAAAACTTCGTCAACATGTTTACCATATAATTTTCACCAGCCCTCCTCCTCTCAGGTTTTGGGGAAGAAAATTCCCTTTCTTCCTTCAATTGACGCTCTAGCAAGAGTCAGCAAATTATAGCCTATGGCCCAAATCTGGGTGTAGTCTGCTTTATGTGGCCTCCAGTATAAGAATGGCTTTTACATTTTTAAAGGGCCACATATATAAAAAGAATATGCAACAGATATTTACTCTCTGCTCCTTTACAGAGAAAGCTTCTGCAGGGTACGTGTGGTTTTAACAACTCTGACAGCCACGCATGTAGCTTAGTCAGAGCAGCAGGGCAGCGGATCCTGGTCATTTGGTCCAGGCCTGGCACACAGTAGGTGCTTAATTATGATTCTGAGAAAAGATGCTCACAGCACAACTGTTTCTCCCTGTGGCTGTTCTTTGAGCATGGGAGCTGGGAGGTGATGAAGTCCTTCCTCTTGAGTCCCCAGTCTTTCTTAGCTGTGAAATATCTTCAGTGTTTGAGTGAGTACCCCTTGTCTAAGCAGAGCTGGTCTTGTTGGGGCTGTTAGAGCTTGACTGAAGTAGAAGGTTCTGCTTTGCGGATGAGCATGAAGGGAGCGCAATAATAATGTAGACCACTAGATAGAGCTACAACTCCGAGAACCAGGCTCAGAAAGTGGCCGGCGGGAAGATCCAGTGTCTTGTGATTTTGGAATCTCCCTGCCCAAATGGACCCGTTCTGGACTTGGCTCTGCCACTTACCAGCTGTGTGACTGTTGGCAAATGACCTTTAGTTCTGGCATCCTTACTGTCCTTGTAAAATATGGATTATCCCACCTAACAGGGATGTTGTGAGCATCAAATATGCTGTTGATGGGAATATCATCTTATTTGCAAACTGTGCAAATGTAAGTAAATACAATGCCAGGGAGCTCTGGTATTAGGGCTGTTCCTTGGGTATGATTCCAAAAGCAAGATAACTTTCATGACCTCCTTGTCTCTTACAGTGAGGACTGGGGTCAGAGAGGGCAGCGGTGGAGGGCGGGAGAGAATTCAGAGTCAGCTGGATATGAGTGCAGGACACTCTTGGGAAGCTCAGTTTCATTGTCTGTAAAGCAGGGGAGCCTGGTGTTGCAATATCATGAAGATGAAATGAGATAAACTGTGTCAAGCACTTTCCAGAGTGTCTGGAACAAAGCAATCCCTTAGTCAGGGCTGGGTTGTGAGTAGGCTGCTTGAGGCTTTTGTCATTCTGTCCTCGAGGCGGCTCTCCTTGCCTCTCCTCCCACTTCCTACCTTAACCATCATGGCCCATGTGATGTTGATGTCCTCTTTCCACCTCAGTCCTCCCTCCTGAATTTCAGATCCTTCTAATCGACTGTCCCACTCAATATGCTCAAAACAGAACATTCAGAACCTTTTCTTCCTTTCTTCGTGTTACATCGAAGGCACCATACTCCACACAGAGGTCCAAGCGGGAAAAATGGACACGGTTCCTGAAACTCTGCCTTCTGCCCACTTGTAACCCACCATGCCAAGTTCTGTTGATTCTTTTTGAGAGACTTTCGGTCCCCACTGCTGTTGCTCTTCCTACAGTCACAGCAACAGCCTTACCTTAGCTCCCTGCCTCCCACCTTGCACTTACACAGTAGCCTTTTCTTTTTTTCTGGAACACAAGCCTGATTATGCTCCTGCTCAGAATCTTTCCATGGCTCCCTATTGCCAGTAACATGGCCAAGAAAGCGTCTCCAAACTTGTCTCTACTGCCTTCCTCCATTTCCCTGTCCTGCCAACAACCTGATCTTACAGTTTAGCCAGACCTTGTTATTTTATTTCCTCAAACGACATCAAGTTTCTTTTTGCCTCTAGGCCATCGCACATGGAACATTCTTCCTTCCTCCTTGTCTGGCTTACCTTTCCCTCCCTGGCTCTAGCTTATTTACAGCTATCATCACCCTCTCTGGCAAGCGTTTCCTGACATCTCAAGTAGGAGGCCCCACCCCTTCCTGCCACCCCCTGCCCTATGTTCCCTGAGATGATCTTGTACTTGCTTTAATTTGGCATCATTGCACTGATTCTCTAGTGTAATTAAATGTCACCTGACATTTGAGAGATGTATGAGATACATATCAATTTTGCAGAGTCCCATCCCCTGTCTAGTGGGAAGCCAAATGTTCATTCAAGATTTCTACAGGGGCGCCTGGGTGGCTCAGTTGGTTAAACATCTGCCTTCAGCCCTGGTCATGATCCCAGGGTCTTGGGATGGAACCCCATGTCGCTGGGCTCTCTGCTCAGCAGGCAGCCTGCTTTTCCCTCTCCTTCTGCCAGCCACTCCCCTGCTTGTGCTGTCAAATAAATAAAATCTTAAAACAAAGTTTTCTATAAATTTAGAGAACTTAGGGAATAGTAGACTGTCTTGGAGTTTTCGCTCCTACTAAACTCTTTATTGTGTTCCATTTGGGGTCTCTCAAGCCCTTTCTTTGCCCCTACGCAGACCCGGATAGAGAACACAGCTTCTTCTCCTTTTTCTTCAAAACACCACTGACAGGGAAACTCGAGTATGTGTCAGAAATTACTGAAGACCTGGGGTGAGGTAGTGGAAGGCATTGGTTTGGCCTGTAGCTCTTGGAGATCCCCTAGCCAGACCCACCTCGGAACTTTCCCCTAGTTGGTTTTCCCCCAAGATTCCTTTTCACTCTGTTACTCAGCCCCCTTTCCTCCTTCCTCTTTTTTCCTCCCTTGGCACTCCTCCTTTCTTCTCACCTCCCCCTCACCTAAATTCCTATTTAACACAGCAAGATGTGGGGTCTCTTAACTTTGCAGACTTCTCATAGGCAGTATCTCACCTTTCCACCTCAGTGGCCTGTCCAGAGGAGAGGATGTCCGTGTGAAGAGACGTGTGATACTGTGCAATCCCTCTTCCTACCCCATTGCGTTTTGTGGACTTGTCTGTCTCCATGTAACCTCCAAGAGAGCAGGGACTTCGTCTGCTTTAGTCATGGCTGTATCTTCAGAACCTAGAACTTGGTTGATGCGTAGTGAGCTCTCTAAATATTCACTGAATGAATGAGTAAATGACTTGACTAGGTGAGTGGAAGAGTGAGCTGTTGCTTAGACTGAAAAGGAGCGCCCATTCGGCCCTCCTCCCTCCCTTCTAGATTATCTTGCAGAGATACAGGCCAGCCTACATGAGTGCTCTGAAGATCGGAGAATAGGAGCAAATCAAGCCCAGTTGTTTAATCATTAATTCAGCTGGGCCATCAGTGAGTTAAAATGACTTCCTGTTCTGTAACTTAGTGAGCATGTAGGTAAGCATAAGACTAAAATGAGGAAAGAGTTAAAATGGCAATGAGTCCATACACATTTTGAGATGACAGGAAGTTAAGCTTCCTTGTGCAACCCAGACCACCAGAAAATATATGAGAACTTTTTAGGCTGAAGTTTTCTTGCATAGAATTTGCCTTTTTAGGGAATGACTCATTCATCCATCCATCCTTGTATCCATCCATCCATCCATCCATGTATCCATCCATCCCATCCATCCATCCATCCATCCACTCATCCATTCATCTACCCACCTACCCAGCTATCCATCCGTGGCCTGTATATAATGTTTAGAAATATGCTGTAGCTCCGGTGGTGTAAAATGGGGACAGTATCATCATTCCTTATTCAATTAACCAAGATATTGTGAGATTGAATGATATTAGCAGGCAATATAACTTCACCCAGCACTGGGCCTATTGCATAACCAAAGCTTAATAAATAGTAACCGTGGTTACTGTTAGGATCTGAATACCATGCCCAAATTCCACGGTTCCAACTTTTTCCCAGCCAGACATCAAACACTCAGCTCCATTTTATTAACCAGGATTTGAGGAAGAGGAGTCAGGTGGAGGCATCTGGAGAGGGAATGGGTAGAGTCAGGCTGGACCAGTGAGGAACAGAGACTGGGAGTTCAAGGCTGGGGTGTAAGGTTGAGGGGAGTTTCCACCTGGGAGTATCTTCTTCTATAATGTTGCCAGAAGTCAGACCCTCCTCTATTCTCGTGGGTGTGCGTGAGCGTAGGCAGGAAGCAGGAACACAGGTAGGAAGCAGGAACAGAGTGTAGTCTAGCCCTCCTCCACTGGGACAGCTGGTTGACCCAGGTCCAGGTTATGCCCGTAGACTCTGGAACCGGATGGGGATATTGATGCGGGTCTGCAGCCAGGTGATATAATCCTCTTGAGACATATGGATGATGTGTTCACGTACAAACTGCAGGGCAAATACAATAGCGACTTCAGATCTGGTCTGAAAGCTAGACTCGCTTTCCTGCCCCACCTCCAAGATCTTGCAAGATGTGTGACTGAGGCTGGTGGCTGCAGGAGTCCTCTGACCATTCAGGCATGCATAATGCCTTGGATCATTATGATGGAGGTTGTTCTCTCAAGAAAAGAATCCCCTTCCAGCTTCCTGGTTCAGCAGGCTAATTTAAGTCCCTTTTTGTTACTACTGACACAGAGAAATTGGGGGGGGGGCGGAAAACCCCAGCTCTCTGCATTGTTCTTTCTGTCCTAATCCCTAATATCTTTAAAAGTCAGTTGTCCTTAAACATTTTTGTTTGTTTGTTTGTAGACCTCTTTGAGAATTGATTGTTACTAAGCGCTCACTTCCGAAAAAGGCTTTTAGGACACAAAATGTGGTTTCATACAAGTTCTATATTAAAAGACCCCCATGTCCCGGGTATCGGACATTCTGTGATGTTCTCACTGGGAGAAGAGCATGCTGAGTTTTACTAGACAGGGTGGCGAACTCACCTCTGAGCCTCCATACCCCACCCCTTCCTCTTACCCAGTTGGAGACTGCCTCTTCTACAACCCCATAATTGGCAGGTGGATGGTGGACCCCATAACTGGCAAGTGGGGAGTGGAGAGTTGCCCTTGAGTGAGTTTTGGACTAGCTTACCAGTCTTTCCTTAAGGAGCCTCACAGGATGTGGGGAGTGAAGTCTGGACCTATGAATTTGTCCTCAGGGTCACCCCCCTTCACCCACTCCTGACCTTACACCACATATATACTCCCAGGTCAACCTGTGAGAGTGCCAGCTCAGCAGGAAAACACCCAGAGGACTGAGAACTCCACCATTTGAGTCCCGTTTTTATCTTGAGACATTGAAAGCCCTAGTAAAATGTACATATACCATCTGGGGCACCTGGTGGCTTAATCAGTTAAGCTTCTGACTCTTGATCTCAGCTTGGGTCTCAATCTCATGCTCATGAGTTCAAGCCCTGTGTTGGGCATCACGCTGGGCATGCAGCCCACTTAAAAAAAAATGTACTTAGGCCATCTGATGAAATTAAGGAAGTGACTCTCCGTCATCTGCTGATACCATAAAAATGTCTAGGGTGGGTGGTGATGATAAGTTACCTTTAAAAACCATTCAGTGGCTTCCCTGCAGCCTCAAGATAAAGACCTAAATCCTTAACCTGATTTTCCAAAAGTCTGCACAGACTGACCTCTCCAATCCCCTGGCAACCTCGCCCCTCCTTGCTTGCTTCCTTCTCAACCCATTGACTGCCAATGAGTCCCCCCCACAAGTCAAGTTCTGTTTCAGCTCAAAAGTCACCTTTCCCAGTCACCCTAGTTAAGATAGGTTCCCTCTATGTTTACCTTAAATCAGTGCTTCTTAAACTTTATTGTGCATACAAATCACCTGGGACCTCATTTAAATGTAGATTCTGAGTTGGTAGATAATGGTTTGAAGCCCGAGATTCCACATTTCTAACAAGCACCCAGGTGAGGTCTATGCTTGCTGGCCCACGGGCCACATTTAGAGCGCTCCTTATTATGATTATTAAGTTATTTTATTCACTTGTGCATTTATTTATGTCTCTCCAAAGCCTCCAGGTTTCCCCAAGGGGCACCGTTTACCTGGAATATAATTTCCCCAGGAGTTGAACCACCAAGGTCACGTGGTAATCCCTCGCCTGTTAGATGATGAGCTCTGTGAAGGCAGAGACCTTATGTCTTTTCAGTTGGGTCTGCAGTGCTTAACCAGTGCCTGGACATTGAGAGATGTCTGAATAAGGGCACCAGAGGCATAGCAAGGAGGGGACAGAGCATAGTGATTACCTCGATAGCCACAGCAATGTCCGGAGAGCACAGCTCCCAGATTCTCAGGTCCTGCAGCACCTTCAGGAGGACATGGGGCCGGATCCTGAGGTCCAGGTTTTCCCCAAACTTCTGCAGTTTCGCCAGGATCTTTTTGGCGGGGCGGAAATTCTTCAGATCCTCAGGGAGTTTGGACAGCAGGTCAAAGTACCTTCAAATCCAGATCCCAAGGAGAGAGGGCCAGTTAGGAAGCTGCTTGGGGGTAGGGGGATGGATCTGTGTATCTTAGGTCTTCTATCCCCACTCTCTCTTTCTACCGCTCCTGGGATGTCCCCAGGGCAGCGCTGTCCTTCTCTGGGAGGACTGTCTCCACTCCTGAATGTAAAGGGCCCTCACCGCTCAGGCAAGTCTTTTGTTTTTTTGGGGGTAGTAAAAGCTGGAGCATGATTTGCATCTCATTAAAAAAACAAATTAAGGGCACGCTTTAAAGCATTTATGGTTTTTCTAATCAAGCAGACAGTGTGAAAAGCCACAAGAAAGGAAGGGGCACTAAGATTCTGAAGCTTCTCTTTTGAGAGTTAATCAGGCCAGGGAGGTCACAGACATATCTGTGGGATCCCTGCCATGATGTGGGGGGCTCTCACGCCCAAGATGGACAAGGAGGGGGACGAGGAAGGGGAAATCGTGTGTGTATTTTCTACATCCCTGTTAGTGAGTAAGCCTGGCCCACAGCTTTGTGCGTTTCGGTGGGTTTTGAGAACCTTCCTGAATGCTGCAGTAGGGTCTGAGGGTCGTTTGGTAACCCATTCTTTTTTTTTTTTTAAAAGATTTTATGTATTTATTTGACAGAGAGACAGAGATCGCAAGTAGGCAGAGAGGCAGGCAGAGAGAGAGAGAGAGAGAGAGGAAGGGAAGCAGGCTCCCTGCTGAGCAGAAAGCCTGATGCAGGGCTCGATCCCAGGACCCTGAGATCATGACCTGAGCCAAAGGCAGAGGCCTTAACCCACTAAGCCACCCAGATGCCCCTGGTAACCCATTCTTGAGACGATAGGAATAAGGTAGATTCCAACCTGGAGGTGGTTCAGGTATGACCAGGGTTTAAGGCAGAGGATGGCTCCTCTTTAAAAAAGAAAAAAGGATTCTTCCCCACCCTGACCCTGATAGAGCTGAATCAATTATAGAGGAATTTGAAGAAGAAATTGATTGTCTAACTTTGGGTGACGTGCACTGCTTTGTATTTTATATTTTGCGGTATATATGTATTCGTGTCTTCTTGTAAACTCCCATTCCACATTATTAAAATCACGGAAGGGATTCTGGGTGCATTTGTAGATGTTCTCATCTTATTCTTAGATCCTCATTTCCCCACCCTGCCATGATGGGGCTCGTGGCAAACCCCAAATCTGTACTGCAGATTAGCGTAGAGATTGGAGTCAGACAGGAGTTTAAACCTTGAGGTTTCCTTGTTTACAGAGTGGGGATTCATATGTAACTTTCAGGAGTTTTGTGGGAAATAAAATAGATAATTTAGGAAAATTTCCTAGGGTCATGTCTGCCACCCTATAATCACTCAATCCACGGTGCTTTTTGTTGTAATTCTATTATCACTCCCATGCTGGGACACAGTGCTCCTAGGATATGCCTGCCTGGTTTTATATCCTTCAGGGGTCAAATTATTTGGGGAGTATAGAGATTGCCTCATAGACCTCATAATTTGTAGAAATTTTTAGGTGGTTTGCCTCATCTGCCTCTTGCAAGGGGTTGGCAAATTAGTCCTCATTTGCAAGTCTGAATCAAACAGAAGATAAGTATGGAGCCCACAGTTGTTGGATTATCTGTGGCTCAGGAACTGAGGGGCTCTTGCATGACTGCCTGCTTGGGGGGGCCCTGTTCGTGGCCAAGAACAGTCTTGAAGAATAATGGGATCAAATGTAATTCTGTAATAACAGTCCCCTTCCCCCTCCCCCTGCCTCAAGGACCCTCTTATCTGGCTCTCAGGATCTTTACCAATGGTCTGCAATTTCTTCTGCATCTCCTTTTACCATGGAGACTTGATGCCTCATTTTTGCTATATCCTTTTTAAAATTTGAGACAATGACGAAAGAATGGAACTTCTGGAGACCTCTCTCTTCTTGGCGCCTGTATCAGAGGTTGTATGAAAAAGAAGAAGATCAGACCCATTTCTTCTTTGTCCATCCTAGTTGTTCTTTTGAGGTATGACTTAAACACCATTTTCTTCATGAAATACTCAGCCCTCTCAGATGCTTTTCAATTTACAACGTGGCTCAGGCCACAAGACGACACGACTCTCTCCAGGGTCCTGAAACGGTCCTTTCTTGCTAAATCCAGTCACCACTTTTTTTTTTTTTTTTTAATCAGCCTTCATTCTCTCCCTACTACTTTTGATTGCACTGACACACTTTCTAACTGTAAAATGGAGAGTAATAATGGTTTCGGTTCTTGGAGGTGAGGATCAAATGATACAATGTGTGTAAAGTGCCGAGCTTAGGGCCAGATGCACGTAGGTGTTTGACTCAAGTTGGTTCCTCTCTTCTTCACTCCCCTTTATCATTCTGGGCATATGTTCTAGCTCTCTAAGGAGCCTTTCCAGTATAAACATAACCGTGCCACTCAACTGTGTACAACTTTCAGTGACTTTCCATTTTACTTGCAATAAAGTTTCCTGAGTAACTTGCCTTCCAAGGCTCTGGATTATTCAGCCTCTACAGCATTTTCCAGCTTGGCATTTTATACTTTGGCTAGTGAACAAAGTTCTGAGGTAAAGTTCAACCTCCATAGCTGGACTAGTAAGACCTTTTATGATCTGGTCTCTATCTGTTTCTCTGATTACCACGAAAGCAACCCAAGCCCCAGCCACACGCATCAACTGGCAGTTCCTGGTGCCCTGTGCCCCTTCTGGCCTCTGAGACTTTGCTGTTGCTTTCCTCTGGAACTCCCAATCCTCCTTCCCTCTTCCTATGTGACTCTCTGGGCTCAAATTCCACCTTTATTACCTTTGACAAGAGACCTTTCTGTGCCCACTTTTCTCATCTATAAGATGGGTCTAATAACAGCACCTACTTCCTAGGATTTTTGTGAGGGCTAAATGATAAATACAAAACTCTTGCACCCCCTGGCTGGTATGTAGTACGTGCCCTGGAAATCTCATCAATTTTTATTAAACTGAAAATGTTTCCTCCAGGAGGATTTCTGATTGCTGTCTCATGCTAGGCAATACATCCTTTTCACGTGATCCCTTAGCCCCAGTCTCACTCCCATTTTGGCCCTCATCAGTCTGTGTGGTAATGGTCTATTTGTCTGTCTCCTTCATAAGCTTGGGGTCTTCCAGAAGGTGGGGGCAGGTCATCTCCCAATGAGCAGTCAGAGCAGCTGACCCCTCCATGCTCAAATGGTGAGAGACCAATATATAATATAATATAATATAATATAATATAATATAATATAATATATTATTATATAACACAGTATATAATATAAGTATATTATATAATTACATGTTATATAATAATATAATATAATATACTATAACCAATATAACTCTCACAAAAATTGTGAGAGTTACCATATAACCTTAGTTGAATGGAATGGATGGGTTTTATGGGGGTGAATGGTGACCACAGTCAAGGGGGAGGCTGGGAAGGGAGACAGTTACTGGGTTGTCAGAACAGGAAAGTAAATCTTCCAGTAGCCCACCAGTACTCTTAAAATCAAGTTCCAAGTCTCAAGTGTGGCATTCATGGCTGCATATAATGCAGCTCTCACTCCCTCCTTCTCCTTTCTCTTCAAATTTTCCACATCCCTTCATACTTTGGTGGTTTTGTATGTTCTTCTCCTGCTGCCTTCTTATCACATCACCAGCTCCTCTTCATCTGTCAGGGCTCAGCCTAAAGTCACCTCCCTAGAGATGTCCTCCTGGATTACCCAACCTAAATTAGGTCCTCATGGTTTCCTTCTCTCACAATACCCTGTTCTCTTTCTGTATAGCAGTGATTATAATTTGTGCCTATATATTTATCAACTACGTTGTTTGTTTCTACCCATACTTTCCAGGAGACTCTAGGCTCTCCAAGGGCAGGAAATATGTCCTTATTCCCTGCTAAGCCCCAGCACCTGACATTAGCGGGCCCATCCTGGGTACTAGTGTCCTCTGGATGCATGGATGTTTGTGTGCCCTTACTTCATGAGGATTTCCATTTTGTCTTGAAGACAGAAGCCAGCCTCCTGGGCCACGCTGTAGAACTTGGCCCTCATGGAGCTGCACACGCCAGTCTTGCATTGGATGACGTCACGGTTGGTGCGGCTGTCGACACAGATACAAAGGGCTTAAGGGATGGAGCCCCAGGATCAGACCCATGAGGCTGGCCTCCCTGAGCCCTAAGGTGCTCTGCTGTGGAGACTCTCTGTACCACCTGGTTCTCTATCCTCACCTGGATCTTCCCTTCACATTCCCCTAGATGTGGGAAGGACAGATCTTCCCAACAACATCAGGCTGGTGGTTCAGGCTTTAATAAGTAAGCCCACAGAGAGACATCCATTCACCTGAGCCCAGCAAATGTTAAGGACAGTGTGATGAAAAGGGAATTTGGAGCTGAGAGACTCAGATTCGAACTCCAGCACCACTATTTCTTGGCCTCGGGCAAGACATCTCACCTGGCCAGGTTTCAGTTTGCCCCTCCATAGAATGGGATAATGCTCCCGCCTCATAGAATTGGTTTTGGGGAATAAGTAAGATAATATGGAATGCTTCACCCATGCCTGGGGTGAATTTATTATCATTGTCTGCATTGCCATCTTGGCTGTGACCCCCTTGCCCTGGGCATCCCTTGTCTTTAAGCAGTGTATATGACTTCAGGGAGTGTGGTCTGCACTGGGTTATTTCCACACTCCTGGGGAGACAGGCAATGTGGTTGCCACAGTGCCTTTGCCCAGCTTGTTCTGTTGCCCAGCTGGCCTACCTTTTAGACTTCTTCTGGATAACTTGGGTGTGGCTTTCTCCACTTGTACTGCTGGATCTGTCACTGAAACACAAAAGGATAGTTTCAGGTTGCCTGGAGCCTGCATTTCATAAAAAGGGTGTCTTCGGGGTTCCCATGACACCTGCTAGCCTCCAGGGTTCAGGTAAGGAAGGTGGCTCTAATTAAGGGACCAGTCATAGAACTGAGTATATATTTTTCCTATCTCTTGGCCCTTGCTTCTACCCATATGCCCTGCCTGGAGGGCCCTTCTTGTTTCTTCTCCTCCTGTCCCAATCCAGCACTGTTTCATGGTCTATAGCAAGTTCTTCCTGCTCTGACTCTTAGTCTGAGTTTGACTGTCTCTGTGCATTGTCAGAATGACATATTTTCTGGATCCCAGCTTCATTTGTACAAAATCGATCTTTGCCTCTGGAGGACAAGTTTACTTGGGCCCCTTCCATTTTCCTCTCTATACCGATTAACATGTAACCCCCCAGGCTGAGTTGCAGGTTTGGTGACGGGATGGTCAAGTCCTTCTAGTCATGATGTTGATGTTCCCAACCCCAGACTGCTTTTTCACTCAAGGATTCTCTTCTCTGAACTGGACTCTGAGCTGACCATTCACTTCAGTTTACTTTGAAGACAGAGCTGACTCCAGAGCCCAACCCAGGTACCACCGCCTCCCAGTTTTCGGGCAAGCACCTCGGCTCTGGATTGTCACTGTCCTCATCTATGATCAGTCAACTCTTCATGACATTGAACCCTTTCAAGGTGTGGGCTGACTGAATTCCTTGAGTGGCCACTCCCTCCTGTGACTTTGCTGGTCCGAGTTCCTAGAAGGGGGTGAAGTCCTTTGCCCATGTCCATCCCTCCCGTGCGCCTTCTCCCAGGTCCTTTAATACCAGTGTCTCACGCCTTCTCTCTTGCCCTGTCTCCCTTTTTACTAAATGCTTGGAAAACTTACTTGACTGCCTTCTCTGTCTGGTTCTAGAGAATGAGCCTGTTTTGTTTTGTTTTGTTTTTATCCTTGTGATGTGCAGCTGACCCTTCCCTATTGGCCTTGTAGCACCTAGAACTTCCTTCACGAGGATCGCCACTTCCCAGACCCCTCTCTGTAGGAAAGGTCCTGACCTTTGCTGCTTTTCCCAGAGGCTCAGGGGGCTGGATCTAGAGGTCTTATCTCTGACAGGTGATGGATGGAGCCCTTATCCCATCTTGCTGGGATCCAGGGCCCCAGTAATAGTACGCAGAGGTCTTTATGTTTGGATTCCAACCAGCTGCCCCAACCCCTGCAGATGAATTCTTTGGGGGAGTGTGTTGGCTTTGACCTCCCTCCTGTAGATGGCTCTCTTCTTTTCTAGCACTGACAATGTGACTCAGGGACAAGGTGAAAAGTGAAGGAAGTAGTGGTATTAGATGTGATAAAAGAACAAGCAGAAATAAACAACAAAGGACCCTTTGCTCCTCTCTGTCTCCCTGTTCCTTGACTCTCCTTGAGTTTCAGCCATATTGATTTTTGCTCAGTGCCTCTTAGCTTCCTCCAGTCTCAGGCCCTTTGCACAGGCTGTTCCTTTTGCTTGGAACACTATCCCCTCCTATCCCCACCATAGGCTAGCTAAATATTCTTTTTTTTAGGTCTCAGCTTAAATGTCAAACTCAGTCTTAGACCTCTAGTGCCGACCATGCAACCAGTCCTCCTTACTTTTCCTTCAGAACACTTTCCATAGTCATGATTATATGGCTAACTCTGTGGCATTATTTAATAAATGTATGGCTTTCCCATTAGACCAGTGATTTATTTTTATTTTATTTTTTTATTAATTTTTTAAAGTTTTTTTTTTAAGATTTTATTTATTTATTTATTTGACAGACAGAGATCACAAGTAGGCAGAGAGGCGGGCAGAGAAAGAGAGAGGAAGAAGCAGGCTCCCTGCTAAGCAGAGAGCCCGATGCAGGGCTCGATCCCAGGACCCTGAGATCATGACCTGAGCTGAAGGCAGAGGTTTTAACCCACTGAGCCACCCATGCGCCCCTAGACCAGTGATTCTTAACCACAGGCAGGATTCAAGGTGTCCATGAATGCAGATGGAAAAAAGGTTACATTTTTATTTCAACCAACCTTTAGCAGAAATGGAAATTGCATGTATTTGCACAACACATTGCAATTGTGGCAGATACTTCGAGAGATCATTTACACTCAACCCTAATCTAAAATTACAGTAGTTATTAGATCTGCTGCTAAGTCTTTTTATATAATTCATTGCTAAAGGAGCCCATAGATAACTATATCCCCAATTTGATTATAATATCATAATCTATAGTACTGCAGATTTTGTTGCAAACCTTTGTGGCTTACAGTATGCCTTTAAAAGCATTTTTCTGCAGGGTGCCTGGATGGCTTAGTGGGTTGAAGCCTCTGCGTTCGGCTCAGGTCATGATCTCAGGGTCCTGGGATTGGGACCCGCATCGGCCTCTCTGCTTGGCGGGGACCCTGCTTCCCCAACCCCACCGCCTGCTTCTCTGTCTACTTGTGATCTCTGTCTGTCAAATGAATAAATAAAATCTTTAAAAAAAGAAAAAAAACATTTTTCTGAAAGGGTGCACAGCACAAAAGAAGTTAGGACCCCACCCAGTCCAGACAGTGAGATCTGAGAGGGCAGACTACATATGTCCTATTTGCTGTTGAATCCCTCCAAACCTAGCACAGTTCCTGGCACGGGGTGGGGTGGGAGGACTGATGAGTACAGTCAAGATGAATAAATGAAATGGGCTGGAGCTCCTCTCCCTCATTCAAAGCCACCCCAAGTAAAGAGGGAAAAGGTAGTCCTGTACAGGATGCCACGCCCTCCCTGGTTCATGTCTCACCACGACTAGAAGATTTTAACCTTATACAGTTTGACTGGGGTTAGAGCCACCTGGATACTCACACCCCAGCCCCAGAAATTAAGGGGCTTATTTCCAGTGAAAGGAAAAAGTCCCCCCTCCCTACCCTACTTCCGACGGGCTCGTGAGGGGCACCTCTGCAACGGTCCCTGGGATCGAGGGGTGCCCTCCTACCTTGACTTGCGGGTGGTCTGCATGTCTTTATAGGCCAAATCGCTCTTGTTTTGTCTAAGCATAGACAAGATACTGCAAAGCAAGACAAGTCTCTTAGTAACACACAGAACATACGGGGCCCCTGAGGCAGGAACTGTCTGTGGGAGGATGGAGAATTCTCTTTCTAGAGCAGGGACCCTTGGACTTTGCTGGGCATGGGATCACCTGGAGAGATTGCTCCTAATACATGCTCCCAGGGATTGGGATGCATCAGGCCTGGAGTGAGGCCCCAGAAGCTGCATGTAGAACCACACATGCGTGTGCGTGCACACACACACACACACACACACACACGCACACTTCTGATACAGGTGTGCAGAGAGCCCATTTTGAAACCTTAGAATTTCTCAGCATCCTGTGAAATGGTGCCCACTTGAAGCACTTGTTAAAAAATACAGTTTCCTCTGGAGATTCCAATTCAGTGGGTCTGAGATGAAGACTACAAATTCGTATTTTTAACAAGCGTCCCAGCTAATTCTGACCCTCAGAGACATTTAGAAAATACTGGTAGAAGATTTTAAGAAAAGGTCATCCTCCTAGGTGATGCTATGGTCCGAATGTTTGCATTCCCCCCACCGACCCCACACACAAATTCATATGTTGAAATCTGAACCCCCAAGGTGAGGGTGTTAGGAGGCCTTTGGGAGGTGATCAGCTCATGAGGTCAGAACCCTCATGATTGAGATTAGTGCCTTTATAAAAGAAACTCTAGAGAGCTCCCTTCTCCCATGTAAAAGTTACAGCAAGAAAACCATTTATGGGGATGGCCCTCAGCAGACTCCGAATCTGCTGGCACCTTGATTTTGGGCTTCCTAGCCTCCAGAATGGTGAGAAATAAATTTCTCTTGTTTGTAAACCATCCAGTCCTGGGTATTTTTGTTAACAGCAGTCCAAAGAGACTAAGACGACCAGAGGGCAGTCTGGCTTTGAGGCAGGGGCTGGTCCAGTTGCCTGTTAGGGGTTCTGGAAAACCCCGGATTCCTAGGTCAGCCCCTAGGGGAGCAGATCTGGGGCCTACATTGGAAAAGGAATCCAGATTCTAATGTGAGGAGGCCAAAAGAAAATGTGCAGCTTTTCCTCACTGTCTGACGGCAGCTTTATGGAGAAACCTCCAATATCTGCTGCCTCGGGGAGAGATTAGGGAGATTTTGGTCCTGGAGGAATTGAGGAAGATGGGAAAATTCAACCGGTTCTTGGTCTGTCTCCATGGTTATTGGATCACTGAAGTGAACGCAGAGCCCACGCGACGAGTTTTCTGTTTTTGTGTGGTTTTGTCTTTGGAGGGTCGTTCTGCACGACCCTCGTCGCCCTTCTCCATCTCTATGGTGGGTTGCTGGCAACGGGTGGTTGTTAACAAGCCTGAGTTGGCAACATGCTGTGAAGATTCTGCGAGATGCTATGTGTGAGATAAAGGGACCACCGCCGCCGCCATCATGCATCGAGTGCTTGTAATGCGGCAGGCCCATGCTCATATGTTAAATGCATCATTTCACCTAAATTCTTAAAACGACTCATTGGAGTAGACATTGTTTTCACAACCATCATAATGCTTTACAAGGAGAATATTATGGCTCTTGAGCCTCCTTTTACAGAACTGGAATCAGGCTCAGAGAGGTGAAGCCACTTGCTCAACATCACACAGCAGTTCAGTGATGAGGA
Organism: Lontra canadensis; assembly: GCF_010015895.1. NCBI lineage: Eukaryota > Metazoa > Chordata > Mammalia > Carnivora > Mustelidae > Lontra > Lontra canadensis. Next base: position 1,320,885 of record NW_022631052.1, read on the forward strand.
CGGAGATCCATCCAGCCTAGCCTACATGGTTCCAAGGCCAGTGCTTTGAGGTCACAAAATCTCATCTTATAGATGAGGAAAGGTTTAGAGGAAGGCTAAGTCGACCTGTTCTAGCTTTTGGATGTGTGTCAGTCTGACTCCAATGCCAGCGTCCGTGCCGTGGGTTCTTACAAAGGTGGGAGACTCATGGAGCTACGCTGGTAAATCAGGAACAGCAGCCAGGGCTCGGAGGGCCAACACTGTCTCGGGATGCCTCCACATGCCACCCTCCGAGCCGCCCCATGCAAGTCGAGGCAGCAGCAGCAGAAATTCGTCATCAGCAAGCAGCGGTGGGTGTGATACACGAGCAAGGGCTCGGTGAACTGTAATTACGGTAATAACAATAACCCATAAGTCATAACCGGCCTCCCCGTAGGCTGGAAGCGATGAAGAAGCTCTTCTAGAGCATCATTTATTTTCAGGAAGTAATTAGCTGACTCAGAGGGTATGTACTTGGGAAGGAAACTCCAGCTCCAGCTGGCATGGTCTCTGAGGCTGTTCGAGGCCAGAAATCCTGTGGATAAGCCTCCCTACCGTAAGGAGGACCCTTCAGGTTCCAATCTGACGCCATGAGCCGATCACCTGGGTCACCGACTTGACACTTCTGAGGATCTTTGTTGTTCTTAGGAAAGAAACCAGAATCCTGGAGGTGGTCTTCAAGGTCCCTGGACAGACTCGTGCCTCTCTCCACCTCTTTCTGGCCGCATTTAGTTTCCTTGAAGGTGCCATGGTGCCTTGTGAATGCGTTTGCCCATGTGCTGCCTGAAATGTTCACCTGCCCCGTGTTGGCTGCGAGTCACAGTCTCTTCCTCGGAGGAAACTTCTCTGATCCCCATCCCTGTCCCTGTCCCAGACTAGATGAGGTTCTCCTATTATTCATTCTTTTAGGTCTGAGCTTTCCTTTTATAAGGCTTCCTGCAATAATTAGTACCAGGTTCCATACATATTCATAACCATTCAGTAAATGAGTGGACAAATGCTGTTACAATTCCTGGGAAGCAGAGTAGCGTGGTGGTTAAGAGGATGATTTTTGGAATTAGAAGGATCTACATTCAAGTTGTGCCCTTACCATTCATTAGTGGGTGACCTTGGACAAGTTGCTTAGCCTCTCTGAGCCCCATTTTCTCATTTGTAAGATAAAGATAATAGTATCTTCCTCAGAGGGTTGTTGTAAGATCCCAGGGAGGTGAGACACAAGGACAAAGTATATGACTCAGTGCCTGTCACGGAGAAAAACGTTCAGTAACGTGGAACTGCTATGGCTAATGTTATCACTGCTATTCTGACATCCTTTATTTGCCCCGGGGGTCAAGAGAACATACCTGGGTGCTTTCCTTTGCATCCCATTTTCCAACATGATTGTCCTTCGGGCATCTTCCCGAACCATTTCCAGCAGCTTCTGCAAATCTGATGGGAACATGAGAGGTCATTGTCCAGAAGGCAGGTGGGGCTGGTATCCCTCAGCTCCTGCGTGTGGTGAGCTGGAGAGGGACAGATCAAGGTGTAGACAGCCAATACTGGTTGGCATGTTGTATGGCAGATATCACTTCCCTGCTTAAAACCAGCGACTTGTCATTTTCCCTTTGGATAACACCTGCCTTCCTCCCTGTGGCCTCTGAGGCTTTGCAGGATCTGGCTGCTTATTTTCTCTCCTGCCTCCCCTCTCACTCGCCTCCCTGACCTTAAACTCTAGTGTAGCCAGAGAGAACAGTTTCCAATTCTGGGAAGAAATCATCTTGCTTGGGAAACCCTTCCTGATCCCATGCACCTGAAGTTCCAACCTGGTGATCCACAGGCTGAATCTAACTCACTCGTGTTTCGTTTGATTTGCCATAGATGCTAACCTTTTAAAATTGGAAGGTTTCCTGTAAAAATCCAGACCTTCTGCTTTCCTGGAAAAGACTCCGAGATGGGGCTCATTCTTGCTGCGCGCGGAAGGGTGGACTTCGGGACGGTGCGCATGCTCCGGCCGCTCCCCCCACCTCCCCCGCCCCCGCAATGCTCTCGCCCTCCTCCTTGCGCTAGGTGACTTCTCCTTGCGTACTTAACATTGTTGCTTTTTTACCTAGTGCAGAAATACATCTTTGTGCCTGACTGTTACGGGTTGAAGCGTGTCTTCCCAAAAGACACGTGGGTGTCCTAATCTCCCAGTATTTCAGAATGTGAAGTATTCACATTCTTGTTTGGAAATGGAGACGTCGTGGATGTGGTTAAGATGAAGTCATACTGCCATGGAGTGGGGCCTTGATCCAATATGACTGGTGTCCTTATAACAAGAGGGGACAGACACTCAGGGAGAGGATGACCCGTGATGACAGAGGCAGATGGACTGACGGTGCAGCTAGAGCCAAGTGCCCGAGGGTCGCCAGTTACTACCAGGAGCTAGGAGAGGCAGGGGAGGGCTCCCCACTCTAGGTTCCAGAGGAATCACAGCCCTGCCACACCTTGATTTTGGATTCCAGCCTCTAGAACTGCCTGAGACAATAAATTCCTGTTGTTTTCAGCCTCCCAGTTCATGGGACTGCATTACGGCAGCCCCAGGAAGCTAATACACTGATTTGAAAGTTGGAAAATGAAATAGACTTAGAGTAAGCTGTATGCTTCCAAAAAAGTGGGATGGTGGAAGTCCTACATATTTTATGTCGATACATGTTTGCAAGTACTTGGCACTGTGCTTGTCATGGAGGGGTCCCAGTCAGCACTTGCTGATTGCAGAAGTGAATGGTGAAGGAGAAGAGAAGAGGAGGGAAGGATCTGGGAGAACTTGAACTGGATTTGGGGTATCAGGGAAAGAGGACAGTGGCAGTGGGGATGCTTTGCACCCTTTGGTAGGTGCCCATCATCAATGCAAATGCAGGTCTCAAAAGCCATGCCTGCAGGAGTGAAACCCAGTGCTTCCCACCACCATTTGTATCCAGCCTTGTTTACGAATTCGGTCACTGGGTGCTAGGGCAAGGGTGCTGCCCCTTAATGATCCTGGAGCCCTGTAGGCTGTGATGAACACCAGCATTCAGCCATTTTCCACTCCACCTTCCTCATTCCCAAGTGTTGTATCTTCCTAGTCATTTGTGGGCATGATTCCAGTTGACCTGAATCTGGTCTTCATCATTGTCTCGTCACACCCACCACCCCTATATAGCACATCCCAGAATTCTTGGGGAGTGTCTAGAAGCCTATTAGTAAGGGAGCTGTGGCTGGTTCCTCCACTTTCTTCCTATCTCCTGGGAACCGAGGCGCAACATCTGACTGCTTCCCCATTCCTTCCTCCACCCATACTCAAGCCAGCCTAAGGGTAGGTGGATACCAGCAGATGGCCTTGGTGACCTGGCACATTGGGCAGCTCTCGTAGAGAATCACGAGGAAGGTTCCACATTCACTTAATGCACCAAAGGTTTTTCTTCCTGTTTATCAACAATACCTCTGGGCAGGTTGGCAGCCAGCTGAATCAAGCTCCCTCCATCATGTAGCTGAGGTTGGAGACCTATGAACTGAAATGAAGCCTGGGGACTCCGGAGGTCTACATCTACTCCTCAAGGCTACCTGGGAGCAGACACTTGTTTGCCGGGGGTGCAGATGTCACAAAATAAGGTTTCCCTGAGGAATAGGGCCCTATAATGGAGGCCCACACTCAGAAAAACCTGCTTGGTCCTCAGTTCCCAGAGCTATGGGGATGACATTATCCATTGTTTACATACAATGGCACCCTCTGTTTTCAAATTTCAAAAAAATTCTGACTTCCTTCCTCCATTTCTCATCCACAGCCAGTCCATAAATCTCACTCTTGAGTGACTAATCTTGTTTCTTCCTCTTTGGGGAAAAAACAGAGAAGGTCTTTTTGTTTTATAGGGTTGGGTTCCGGGGGAACGTTAGCTGCCATAGGAGCCATCTTTCTGAGCTTCTATTCAAATGTGTTTCTCCTCTAACAGTTCCAGGACTGGGAGCTTCAAGACTGGCAGGAGGAATGGCCTGGGCTTTGGTGTCTTGTGAATCCCTTCACCATTGATTTGGGGAGGGGATCAGTCCATGGAGAGGCCATAACCTGCTGTCCCCAGTGATTTGCCTCCACAAAGACTTCATTATGCAGCCAGCCTGGAAATTAGACCTTGGTTAAATGGTGTGTCTCTCAGAATAGGATTCATGAATTCAGAATAAATTTGAGGAGGTTTCAGAAGGCAGTGGAAGTCTGGGAAATTAATCTACTTTTGTCAAGGCTATGACAAATGGGAGGGAGGTTAAGGTATAAATAGAGGGGGAGGATGGGGAATTGAATGTAGAAAGACTTTCTCCCTGGGATGTAGGTCTCTGGTGGAAATGCATCTCCTGGTCATTGTGAACCTAGGGTGTGCTGGGCTGAGGGTGAATAAGATGTCATTGTTCCACACCAGCAGCGAGCTCATGTTCCTCTCCCCTGTCTTCCTTAGTGATAGAAATATGTGCATGTGTGTGTGCACGTGTGTGTGTATATCGGTGTGCATGCGTGTGTTTATGTTCTTGTGTGTGTGTGTGTGTGTGTGTGTGAGGGTAAGCATTTACTAGACCAATTGTCCAACATCTTTGCAGCCAAGTGTGCCTTTGGGATGAAATTCTGGACAATGAGGGTTTAGTAGAAATGTTTTATGAAGCTTCTGAGAAGACTGCAACCACTCAGCAGGGAGTGAGCACTTCTCTACGTCACCTACTTCCTTCTGCTTTCAGCCTAGCATGTGGCTGGGATGAGTGGCATTCCAGCCATTTTGATCATAAAGCCATGCTGAGCACAGTGGCAAAGAAAGACAGAAGGAAGCTGGGTTCCCGATGACCTCTGGGAGCCATACCAGCCATGGACTAGTCTTCTTTAATCTGTAAGAAAAATGGACTTTTATCTGTTTTAAGGCACTATTTTTCAGATCTTTTTGTATCCAGCCAAAAGGAGTTCCTACTTAATATGAGACACAGTTGTAAATTAAAATTTAAGTGCTCAATAAAAGCAAAATCAAAGTACTAAGAGAATTGAGAGGGGGGAACCCAGGAGTGTTAGGGAAGACCTCACAGTGGAGGGAACATTTGATCTGGGTCTTGATGGTTGAGTAAGAGTCCACCAAACTAAAGGGTCACAGGTGAAGGAACACTGCAGACAGTGACATGAAAGAATGTGCATTGTTTAAGAAGAGGAAAGCATTTTGGTGAGGTTGGAGTGTCTGGTGTAAGGTGTGAAGTGGTAAGAGCTGAGCCTATTATGAAAGCCCAGGACAAGATCAGAGGCGATGTCTTAGAGGCAATGGGGACTCTTGAAAGAATCTTAACAGCTGGGGAGCTCTATATCAGATTTAAAAAAAATATTTTATGTGTTTATATACTTATGTATTTATTTATTTAGAGAGGGAGTGGGGAGAGGGGCAGAAGAAGAGGGAGAGAAAGAATCCTAAGCAGATGCCCCACTGAGCATGGTGCCCAACAAGGGGCTCCAATTCATGATCCTAAGATCATGACCTGAGCTGAAATCAAGACTTGGAAGCTTCACCCGTTGAGCCACCGAGTTGCCTCACTTCCTTTTTTAAAAAAAGAGGCTGGGGGAAAGGACAGAAAAAGAGGGAGAGAGAGAATCTTAAGCAAGCTCCATGCCCACTGCAGAGCCCTATGTCAGGCTTAATGTCCGGACCCTGGGATCATGACCTAAACTGAAATCAAGAGTCAGACTCTTGCTTAACTGACTGAGCCACTCTAGTGCCCTTATATCAGATTTTTAATTCAGAAAGTTCTTTCTGGCTCAACAGGGAGAAGAGTGCATAGGCATGTGAGGGCAAGACAAGAAGACAAGGAGGCTGTAGCAGTCCACATGGGTGAGGGGACATGAGAATGTGGACCAGGGAAAAGAAGTGTTCCAAACTCAGGTACCTACAGGCGGCAGGCACCAGATGGTGACAGGAACTAGTGTAAGAAAAATCGAGTTTCCCTCTTGGTCTTTCATTTCCCACTTTTTCTAGAGACTTGGGTAAAGCATATAGATGAAGTGTGACTGTGACATAAGGGCCAGATTGCCTGGGTTCAAATTTTGGCCTCATCACTTAGGAGATGTGTGACTTTGGGCAAGTAATGTAATCTGTCTGTGCTACAATTTTCTCATCTAAAATAGGCGTAAAACTGTTGCGAGGATTCATTGAATTTATATGTAAATATATACATTTGTGTGTTTGTGTGTGTGTGTGTGTGTACACTTAGTATGTATATACTAGAAGCTAGAATAGTGCTTGATACATAAAAGTCTTCTTAAGTATTAACTATTGTACTGTTGTCATGGTGATCATTATCATCCTTATTCTCAGGAATACAGTGGGGCAAATGAGATAGTAAATGGCCATGCACTTGGCCAACTGGGAGCAGTGATTGGGGGTACTAGGGACTGATGGAGACTGGGGAAAACTAGCCAGCATGTGCCCCACCTAAGAAGAGCAACTCTAGGTAAACACTGTGCAGGGTCGAGGGTCCACTCTTGTCGCAGTGTTGCTATTGTTGTTGATTTTAATCTAAATTTTTATGTAAAATCTCTCAAATCTTAAAATATCATTCCCACTTTTTTTTTTTAACAAAGCCCTTGTGCATGAAACAAAACATAAGTGTCAGAAACTAGCTTACATGCCCCAGTTTTCTAAGATGAAGTAATGGAAATGCAGAGAGAAGGTTCAAAAGACTTTAGGCGATGGGACTGATGGGAGCAAGTCAGCTGGTTAGATGTGGAAGGGAGGCAGCCACTGGGGATGGCTCTGTGGTGTTTCGGGTGTCTGGAGAGATGGTGCCGTCCACCCCTCTGCTCATCACAGTCTCCTTCCCCCTCCGCTCCCTCCTTCGTTCTGCATTCCTGCTGCCACTGGTGCCGCTTCTGGACCAAGTCCGTTCTTGAAGCTGGGGACGCTTCTTACTTGCAAGGCTTTCAGGGTTAAAAGACACACAGCATGGATATGACACTAATGACCATACAGACACCTTTGAAAAGAAAACCGGATCCTGTAACTCCTGTACCGAAAGCCTTCCAGAGACTTCCTCTTACACTCAGAATCACTCTGAAGTCCTTACCTGACCCTACAAAGACGATACCCACTTTGACTCCTGCCTCCTTCCCTGGCTTCGTATCCTCAGATCTCAGCCTAAATGTCAGAGCTAAGAGGGGCTTTCCTGACCACTCTGGCTAGCCCCATTCCCACCACCAGTCTCTCTCTGGCCCATGTCTTGTTTTATGATCTTCTGATCACATATCATTTGCTTCTTCCTTCCCTTTTTTTAAAAAGATTTTATTTATTTATTTGACAGACAGCCATCACAAGTAGGCAGAGAGGCAGGCAGAGAGAGAGGGGGAAGCAGGATCCCCGCTGAGCAGAGAACCCGATGCGGGGCTCGATCCCAGGACCCTGAGATCATGACCTGAGCAGAAGGCAGAGGCTTTAACCCACTGAGCCACCTAGGCGCCCCTTCTTCTTCCTTTTAAAATGTAAGCTTGGGGAGGGCAGGAACTGTAATTCTCTGTTCAGGCACTCAGCAGCTGATCAGTAGATAGATTTTGAAATGAAAGAAGGTTCAAGATATCTGTAAGAGCCACACGTCTATGGAGGGTTGATCGTCGTGCCACTTGATCTTAGATAATCTGTTCAGCAAACAGCTTTTCAGGGCGTAGAGCCTTTCACGGTTGCCTGTCGATAAGGATGGGATTTGTTTCTCTTTGGTAGTCCTTGCTCTGAGTCCTGACCACTAACTGGGTTTTTGCCCTTTTGCCCATTTTTGGTTTTGATGATAAGGGTCTCAGTCAGGCTTTCTGGTCTACCTTCACCTCTGTTCAACCTCCTCAAATCTGTACCACACCCAGTCTTTTTCAGATCAGCCCAACACGGCCTTGGTTGTTGTGATGGGCATTCTAGGTGGTGTGAAAGAGCCCTGGCTAAGAAGGCAGGCCTCAGCTTGGGTGCCACTGAGGGGACACAGGAGATGTGGCCTTAAGGAAGAGATCCATGCACCAGAAAGCAATAATTTTGCACCAGCCAGCCTCTTTTATGATCCTTTCTTTTTTTTTTCCCCCTTCTACCTACTCTTTCTGCATAAATCCCTTCTTTTCCTATCTCCTTTGACTATAACTGCTCAAGCCAGAAAATTCGGAGAATAATTTTTTTTTTTTTTTTTTACATAACTTAGGGAATCTAGTTACAATTCTTTCTTTCTTTTTTTAAACATTGTATTTGGGGACACCTGAGTGGCTCAGTTGGTTAAACCGCTGCCTTCAGCTCAGGTCATGATCCCAGGGTCCTGGGATCGAGTCTCACATTGGGCTCCTTGCTCAGCAGGGAGCCTGCTTCTCTCTCTGCCTCTGCCTGCCACTCTGCCTACTTGTGCTCTCTCTGTCTCTCTGTCTCTCTGTCTCTCCGACAAATAAATAAATAAATGAAATCTTTAAAAAAATAAATAAAGATTGTATTTGAGAGAGAGAGAGAGAGAGAGCACGAGAGAGAGCAGGCACTCCCAGGGAGTAAGGGCAGAGAGAGAGGGAGAAGGAGGCTCCCCACTGAGCAGGGAGCCCATTGTTGGGCTTGATCCCAGGACCCTGGGATCATGACCTGAGCTAAAGGCTGATGCTTAATGGACTGAGCCATCTAGGTGCCCCTTAGTTATGCTTCTATCTAGTGGAAGTCCATAGGCTCCTCCTAAAAGAGCATGCAAAACTGTGCATATATGTGTGTATAAATTTTCTTCTGGGGAAAGGACCTATAGCTTTTAATGGATTTTCTAAAGAATCTGTGTCCCACAAATTGTGAACTACTGAAAAAACTTGTTCCAGAGTGGGGATGGGGGTTGGGGGTGGGGGTCACAGAGTGATACAACTTCCATACGTAATATGCTAGGAAAAGACAAATTCCTAGAGACAGGAAGTAGATTTATGATTGCCTGGGGTCGGGGGGTGGCAAAGGGGAGGGACTGCCAATGGATACGAGTTTTCGTTTAGCTTGACTGAAATGTTCTAAAATTATTTAGCTTGATTGAAATGTTCTAAAATTAGATTATGGTGAGAGTTACCCAACTCTGTAAATTGACTAACAGTCATTGAATTGCACCCTTAAAAAGAATGAATTTTATGGTATGCAAATTAGACCTCCATAAAGTTGTTTGAAAAAGTCAATACTGAATTTCAAAAACTCAGTATGAAAAAGATATGAGCTACCTCATTAATAATTTTGTATTGATTATGTGTTGAAATGACAATATTTTATATAAGTTGGGCCGAATGGAATATATTACTAAAATTTTAAAGAGAGCAATTGATGACCGTGGGCTGTCTCTCACAGAGAAATTGCTCAGAGTAATCCAAGTTAGAGGGTGTATTTCCGATATTCACTGGGGGGGAATCAAAAGGGACTGAGGAAATTGAACAGGGCTAGGGGGACCCCTGTGTCTCCTTTAACTAACTGAATGTGGGGGGGTTGAAGTTGGAGCAGGAGGGGTTCTTGATGTCTGGCTTCGAGGTAAAGAGTCAAGGCGGATTGGTCAGCTCTCGGGTAGGACTTACTGACATGGAGGGGTTCTTCATCAGGCTTGGTTGAGGATGATTCATTGTCCTCAATGTCCTTGCTGCCTGTTGCCTGGGTGATCACACTCGGGGGCTCATCTGAGCCGGGGTTCATGGAGATCATGCTGCTCTGGGGGGATGATCCCCCACTGGTCCGAGACAGACTGAGTGTGGAGCCTCGCCGGCTTGGTTTGCGGCTGGTGACGCGGAGTACAGGAATTTTGAATTTCTTGGTCTGAAGGAAAGAGGGAAGAGAGATCTCAGAAAGAAGGGAGGGAGAACAGGATGATGGAAAGAAGGAGAGGAGGAAGGAGGAGGGTGACTAGAAGGGAAAGAGGGAGGAAGGGAGACGGAAGAAAAAAGGGAGGCGAGAAGGAAGGGAACTAAGAAAGAAAAAAAAAGTAAAAACCTGGCTCTGAATGTGAATTTCTTTTGGTTCTTTCCAAACACCAGGACACATGTCCTGGGTCTGGGGTGACCCTCTGTCACAAATCAAGATAATGTAAAATGGGTTTTATCTGAAGCAAACACAATGGGACTAATTCTATTCAGTGAACACCATGGTTGACAAAGTAGTCACCTCAGGGGACCAAACACATATTCCAGTTATGTTACGAGGGACCAGAGGAGTTTTGGACTTTTTTTTTTTTTTTAAGATTTTTATTTATTTAGTTGATAGAGATCACAAGAAGGCAGAGAGGCAGGCAGAGAGAGAGAGGGGGAGGCAGGCTCCCTGCTGAGCAGAGAGCCCGATGCGGGGCTCGATCCCAGAACCCTGGGATCATGACCTGAGCCAAAAGCAGAGGCTTTAACCCGCTGAGCCACCCAGGCACCCCAAGAGTTGATTTTTTAAAACTACAGGAGGATGGGTCTCATTTCTTTAGCTACCTCTCGGTGGTTTGACCCCAAATTCCATGGATCAACTTCTTGTTCACCAAGTTGACACCAGGCCCTCAGAGAATGAGGATTTGTGTTTACTGGGGTCTTCTGAAGAGTACAAGATGGAGAAAATTCTAGACCTGACCTTTAGGGAAGTGGATGTGTCTGATAGGGTAGCGTTCTTTTCCGGGCAGGGAGAGGAGCCATGGTTGTGGTGGATGGAAGGGCTTAGATGACAAGTCCTAGAAGGTAATAAAGGGTAGATAAAGTCTTTTAAGGAGAATGCGAACTTTTGGGAGGAAAGGAATCAAAGAGGATGGGTTGTGTGCGTGCGCGCGCGTGTGTGTGTTCACACCACCATCTTGTATGACTGATATCACTTCAGAATGTACCGTGCCGGGTCATGTCGTCATTTAACTTATGAGCCAAGTCCTCTAGAGGGTTTCTCATTTTCCCAAGGTCACACAGCTAGCGAGGGGCAGAGCCAGGATTCCAGTCCAGGTCAGGCTAACACCAACGCTAATTATTATGCCTTGCTTAAAAATTCTTTCAGCAATGTCCTTTTCGGGGGCATTGAAAGTGCCCTTGGTCCCATGCTGATGATACTTTATGCCTTTGAAAATGCCAGGCTTACGGTGGGGCAGAGTAGGCCCTCAGCGGCTCCCCAGTCAGAGCTCACTAGAACCCTGGGCTGTGGTTTACACTCAATCAACAGGAACAGTTCTGTCTGAGAACATTTAAAAGGAAAGCTCTTGCAGGGCCGACTGAGGTCACCTTTTCGATCATAGTGTTTTGATACCCTCAGAAAGCAGAGAGGGAGAAGAGACAGCACCAAAGGCCGCACCCACCTCTCATAAATATCTAACGGGGTGGAGATAGTTGTCTCCAGCAGGATTCGTATCATGGAGTCCACTGCATGGGGTCAGAGGTAGAGGGTTTTTTTGTTTGTTTTTAAAATATTTTTATTTTTTATTTGTGAGAGAGCGAGTGAGCAAGCACAAGTAAGGGGAGGGGCAGAGAGAGAAAGACAAGCAAACTTCCCACTGAGCCCAACGTGGGGCTCGATCCCAGAACCCTGAGATCATGATCTGAACCGAAGTCAGACGCTTACCCAACTGAACCACCCAGGTGCCCCCAGAAGTAGTGTTTTGATTGGCTACCTTGTGGGGCCGTGATGGCAGGTCGAAACTTGGTGCCCTGCGAGAGGGGAGGGGTTTCCTGGTGGCACAGGGGAAGGACAAGGTGGGTTTACCCAGATCTCCAAGGGGGCATGTGGGCTACCAAATGACTGTGATAAAAAGCAAATGCCCAGAGTTGGCATGTTCTCTCCTTTGACGGATCAGGAGCTTGGTACAGGGTCCCCTTTGTCCTGACACCGCAGCTGGGGGTAATATGTGTATGTGGAAGTCTCCTCATCTGGTCTCCTCTGGCCCCATATGAATCCCCGACTCTGGAAACCAGACTCTAGCTCCCTGTCATTTTGAAGGCTCGGCACATCGTGTCCCGGGGAAGCCTGGAGTCTTGCAATGAGCACTGAACTCAGAGCCAGGGGACCTCAGGGGGACCTTGAGCAAGTTACCATCTTGCCCCAATTTCCTGGTCTAGCAAACAAAGAGGATGGGCTGGGATGGTCTCAGAAGAGCTTTCCATATCCAGAGCTCCGTGTGGATCTTCCTTGGGCTAGGATTTCATTTTGTGCTCCTAAAGTCGCCATTAATTAAAATTCAATTAACAACCTCAGCCAGGAAATCCAAAGTGAAGGGCTGACACTTTTGATTAATTGAGAGTGGCAGAAAAATAAAATGCTGGGGGATGATGTGACAGGCAGTTTCAGCATCTCGCTTGCCCTTTATTGAACTGACTCAGTCTGAATTAACTTAATTGACTTAAATCCCTATATGCTGTCTCTCTATTTTTTTATATTTCACTTAGGAGCAGTGTTAACTAGCTGCTGTGTTCTACCTCAGTAGGGACTGCTTTGGGGCAACAAAGGAAAAGATTTCCCTGAGAGATTCCTTACATTTTCTTAGAAGGAACAATTTCCAACTGGTGGCCCATGGGGAGACATGATTAACTGCCCAGAATTTTACAAATTGGGGAGATTTTTATATAACCACCTAGGTTATTGGTCTCTCTTGAAAACAGTAAGCCCTGGACTCCCATTCTCACGTGGCAAAGTGGCTAGAGCTGGACAGAAGTTCTTCCCTTTAGCTGTATAGGCCATTTGCCACAGACCTCGCCCCTCTCTATTGCATTAGACCCAGCCTGATTTTTTTTTCATTTACTCCATTTGCCCGGCTCTCGCGAGTGCTGTCTTGGCCCTGACAAGCTCTAAATGTACAGAAGAATTATTAGTTGCTGTGTGGAGTTGATTGGAGCTTTGCTTTCAAAGTCCTCATTTTGTAGGTGCAGAAACTGAAGTCAGAAGAGAGAAAAGGACTTATCTGAAGCCACCCAGTGAACTGGGTCACAGTGGCTAAGCTAGGTCTCCTGACTCTTAATCGAGTGCTCCCCCATCGTCAGAGTGGACCACGCTTTAGCCCCGAGTTTGATCTAGAAGCTTCCTGAGGAATTCAATTTTGTGAGAGTTCCAGTATGCTGATTTGCTGTGTCCCGTCCCTCAATTTTTGTTAGGAATATTCCTGGAGGACATTTTTTTTAAGGTTTGTGGCTTCTGCTGCTTTTTCTGTGCTTCTCTGGAGACAGAGGCACACAGTGTCTCCATAGCAACTTTCTGTGACAAAAACAAAGGCTTTTCCTTCTCAGATCTAGGCACACCCTGATGAAGGAGCAAGAAAATAATGACACTCCTCATGAGAGCAATTGTAGTTGTGACACCATGGAAAGCATGCATTTGATGAGCTCAGTGTTTAATAAACAGTGTTCAATGAAAGGCCCAGGATTCACTCTTGGCTCTGCCATGACTCAGCTGTGTGACTTCATGCAAATCACTTAACCTCTCTTAGCCCCAACTCCCTCCTCTCCCAACTGGTGATTAAAATAGTGTCCCCTGGGGTTAGTAAGAAGGCAGAGCTGGCTAATAGACCCCAAAGCACTTCTTTAGCATAGAACCCGGCACATGACAATTATGTTAAAAGGTGGTTTCTAAAAATTATAAGCAGTAATGCTCAGCATTTTAACATGTTCAGAGTGAGTTTTCATGTTGTTTCCTGAGGTTCTTTACTAATGTTATGAAGTAGGCGGGGATGAGCATTATACCCATGTTGTAGGTAAGGGCACAGGTGCAACAAACTACGTTTTCAACTACATTTGCCTCCCTACACTTGATCTCTTGTCATTATGATTTCATGGTGCTTGTTTGTTGGGTAGATGAGTTTAGGGTTACGAAGAGCTTCGAGTGAAAAGAATAGACTTCTTGATGTTCTCTTAGCGGTGACTGCGCCTTCTAGTGTGTAGAAAACCCTATCCGTTGAATTGCCCGTTTCTTATTTTCTGGCCAAGTTAAAGAGAGAGTGAGCTCGAGACAGAGAAATGACTGTTACTGATTTAAAAACGTGGGGGTGAGGTGAGTCCACTTCCGTCTGGTGATGTCTTATGGACCAGCGCCTCAGCCACCCCTCCCCTTCCTCACCAAGTGGCATCCAGCCAAATGTCATTTCTTCTATAATCCCCAGATAACTATTTTAATTAAAATTTACAAAAACTGCCCCAACAGCATGCGGTTCTGACTTCTCCCCGCTCAGAAAACCAACGAGAAAAAAATTCCCCTCAGAGAAAAGACGGGCAGAAACGCCTCCCACCCAAGTGGCGGCCGCGGCAGCCAGGCTGTCGCATGGCGTGCTGGCAGTTACCTTAGGCGCCGTGACGAAGTGCTCCCACCTCTGTCCCATGGACTTGTCCTTATTGATTTTTTTTATTGTGCTCTTGCTTCCACCCGGGTCCCTGAGTGAGAAACAGCTTAATGAGTTTTCCGTTCCCAGAGCCTCGGTTTACTACAAGTTCTTTTAGGAAATGCAATAAACGGAGGATGGATGGTGGCTGTTCTCTGTGATGGGCTTTTTTCTTTTCCCCCCACCCCCTGTGTGGATGAAGAAGTGAGAGGGACACCTTGCCATAGCTGGGTCTTGTCCGTGGAAATTGAGGGTAGGAGGGACCACTGCTTACACGGTGGGGTGAGGGAGGCAGAATGTGTTTGTATGCGATCTGCGTCTGTCTGCCTTTTGGACTTGGGTCCCCCCCCATCTCTCTTTTAAGATTTTATTTATTTGACAGACAGAGATCACAAGTAGGCAGAGAGGCAGGCGGGGGGCGGGGGGAAGCAGGTCTCCTGCTGAGCAGAGAGCCCGATGTCGATCCCAGGACCCTGGGATCATGACCTGAGCCAAAGGCAGAGGCTTTAACCCACTGAGCCACCCAGGCGCCCCAAGGACCTGTGTCCTCTCCAGCAGGTAGCAGGTCTACTCCAGGGCAGTTTCTCCTGGGAGTGAGCTGAAAAGCCCATTCATCTTTGCCTGCTCTGGTACCTAACAATCCCCCCACTAGGGATGTTCCCAAGTAACACAGAGGGTGGGTTACTGGGGGCGGGGGGACTGGGGACAGCCTGTGGGGTGGGTTCCATGGTGAAAATCACTGGTTTGGAGTGTACTGAACAGAACTCTGTATGATGTACGTGCAAGATGCTTTTGTGCATTCTCACTGAATCATCTCAATAAAACATTGCATTGTTGCCATCCCATTTTACAGATGAGAAAACACACTGGGTGGGGCGGGGGCAGGGCTCAAGTCACTCACCCAGATACAGATTTACAGTGAAACTAATGACCCTCACTTGAATGGGTTCCTCTGGAGCCTTGTACCTAATTTCTTTTTTTAAAATTTATTTTATTATTATTTTTTATTAGCATATAATGTATTATTGCTTCGGGGGTACAGGTCTGTGAATCATTTTCTGTTGTAATTTTATATTCTTTTTCTTAAAGCACTGCCCTCCCCCAATTAATTAAACTTCAGATACCCTAAATCCTGGATCTTCCCCTCATGGGTTGGGAAATTTCTCGGTATGAGACTGAGCCTCCAGCAGGTTTTGTTGGTGACATGCCTGTAATCCCTCATCTAAAACCCAAGGGACCTGATGTGTTGCCCTGTTGGTATTTTGGGAAAGGGTATACATACGTATACCATATGTTAACATAATCCTTCCAGTGGGGTCGGGGACAGCATCCTGGAACCAAACACAGTGATATATATATATTCATATATATATATATATATATATATATGAATATTTATACTAGGTGGGATAAAGAATGTAAACAGCTTCAGGTCAAATTGTGCCACCAAATCTAGTTTGGTTCACGTCAAGTTTTACTGTCAAATGGGTTATGGAAAAATTGAGTGTTCAGAGCCTTTTGGATTTTGCACTTGGTGCTATAGGGCAGTTGATAAGCAAGTGGGGAGACTCAGCATGTGCGCTTTCAAATCCCTATACCTACCTACTGATAGATTGACTGATCCATCCATCCCTCCATCCATCCCTTTTTTTATCTCCTTTTTCTCTTGCGAAAGGATTTTGGATGGCTGGGATCCTTCAGATCATTTAGCTGGCTGTCACTTAGCACAGAGCAGGGACATGAGGGAATGAGATGGCCAGACCAGACTCATGAAGGGACGCGTTGACAGGGCTGCTGAGTGCTGGGGAGATGCTCAGATATAGGAGGTAAAAGATACGGGAGCTAAAACTTGCCTCAGACTGGCTTCTTGTGGCACGGGGCTCTAGGTAGCAAAGTTGGAGGCTTTTGCCAGCCCAGACGTGGAGGGGGTCATGCTCTCGTGGATGGCAGGACTTCGCCGAGCATATAACAGCCTACGGCCACAATGCGAGCATCGCACACAGGCAAATGGGGAAGTCGGGCTGAGGAGGGGGGGTGAGAATGTGCCTCCAAGCTTTTTGTAAGACTTTATGTTTGATTACACAATAAAAAGCCTTCTGAATAATTAACAGTGAAGCTCATTTAATGTTGGTTCTGCCTGCTTCTCCCCTGAGTAATCAAATTAGGGAATATTTAAAATCCAGCCAGAGGAAGGACTAGCAATACACCAGTCCTATAAACAATATTTAAACTAGTGGCGCTTTTGAAGTCTGATTTAAGGCTCACCGACTGGAAGCTTTCGTGGTTCAGCTTTGGAGCATTTCTTTCAAGACCACAGGGCTTTTCAGCTTCTTCCCTTTGCTCACACAGCTCCTGCTGTGCCTCTAGCCTCCTTCTTGAAGTTCAAAAGCAACCCCCTTCCCCTTTTAAAATTAAATCGGGTCCCAGACAAGCTTTCAAAATCTTAAATATTCAAGCCCAATCGGGAAGATGGAGGTTTTCTGTTAACGCGTCCTAGATGACCCGAAATCCATTGCGACTTGAGGCAGCAGGTAAATGAGCTAAAAATACAGCAAGTCTCCCTGAGATCTTAAAATCGCCCTGCACCCTTGCTCATGCAAAGCCACTGATAAAGAAAGGGCCTGGTTAGACAGAATCGGTCTCTCTGATGCAAATAAACCAAAAAGGAAGCTCAGAGAGGGGCAGGAAAAGAAAGAAACTACCTGAGTTTCTTTGTCCACAGGGGGCCGAGTGCACACTTTGTCCAAGATGGACACGGCAAAGGGACGCTCCTCCCCAGGGCTTGGTGGGATAGTCATTAGTGCTGTTTACCAAGTAGTCCCGGATCTTTTGGGCTCCTTGGCATCAGGGGCAGCCCTGTGACTTGCTTTATTTAAAAATGCATGAGTGAAAGTGACATATGGCATCGAGAGTGGGTGCTTTAAGGGCTAGCCCTCAAGGCAGTTTCCTTTCTCTGTGTTGTTGATGGTGGAAGCTTGTATTGAGACAAGAACTCCTATCAGCCTGGGTCCTCGAGTGACTGAAATGAGCACAGCCCCGTGTCGATGATGGGTGGGGTGAGCAGGAAATGAACTTGGGTTGCACTAAGCTGCTGAGATTTTCGGGTTGTTCATTATGGCAGCTTAACTTAGTTTATCTAATTGGTGTCCCTGATGCACTGTTTGTGTGACCTTAGGCAAGTCTCTTTGAGCGAGAGAACCAAGAGAAGTAGCCTATGTTGGTGGTTAACAGCAGGTTTGAGAATCAGGTGGACTGGGTGTTAGAGTCCTGTGCCTGCCCTGCTGCTTCCGAGGTGTGTGTTTGTGTAAGCTATGTAGCCTCTCGAAGCCTCAGTGCTCTCATCTGTAAAATAGAGGGAATAATATTAGCTACGTCAGAGGCTTGGTGTGAGGATGGGGCAGGGCTTGTTAAGGGTTTGTGGGGGGTGTCTCATATAGAGAACTGAACACAGTTAAACTATGAACCATGTGCTTTTCGGACAGACAGGTTAGCGTGGCTTGGGGGAGGGGCTGATGGTGGGGAACAAGGCAGTAGGACAGATCTGTGGGGGAGAAGTGGCTATGATTTTCAGACCATAATTTCCCCCCTGCTGAAGCTTTCGGGGGAGGGGATCCTAGTTGCCAGAAATCAAGGGATGAAAGCGTGGAGCACTGTCGCATCTCATTTAACTGTACCCGCCAAGCACATTTTGTTCCTGGCGAGTCACTTGAAATGTCTCCCCGCAGTAGCAATCAGAGTCGTTTTCTCCAATAATTCCCTCCTTCTCTTTGCGAACTGTCATTTGGGGTAAAACACCTGCTTCTCAGAGCGGAAAGTCTGTTGGCTAGTTTAGAAGGCACTCGTGTGTCCACGACCGAGCTGGAAGGACAGAGCCAGCTGCCGATGGCACACCAGGGAGGGGACAGAGACCAAAGCTCCCGGGACCTCCCAAGCGGGTCGCCTCCCTTGTGGCAGGTGCTCCGATCATCCTGCCACGGTCCCCTACTCCCGCAGAGATGTCCTCTTGAGTAAAGCAGTGGAGGCACGATGCAATTAAGTCAGTGCAGAGAGGAGAGCAGGCTGAATCAGAGATTTCCCTCAAATGTCACCTCCTGAGTCTTTCCCAGACGACCCAATTTAAAAGTCACCCCCCACCTGCCACTGTCCTATCACCTCATCAATTTCTTCAGGACGCTTGATGCTACCTCAAAGCACCTTGATTACTGCATGTTTATTATCTGCTGCTCTCCCCATGTCGCCTAGAACAGACGCTCCAGAGAATAGGGATGTCTGCTCCCTTCTCTGCTCTATCCCCAATAGCGCCTGAAAACAGGTTTGAGGGAAATGAGCGTTTCTGGGGTTGGAGGGGTGCATGGGACAGAGGAAAAAAAAAAACCAACTTCAATATAATAATTGTTGTTTTGCATGTTGCTGGGAATGATACTGCATTCCCCCCCAACACCCCACCCTGAGATTGACAGTCTGGCAAATTAGAAGTTCTTACAGGAATTGGTTAATATGGTGATTAACTCCGCAGTCCTCCAAAGAGGTTTTGATATGGAGATTTGGTTCCCATATATTAACTTGACTACCAAAGCCATAAGTATGGAGTGGCCTTTTTTGTTGTTTAAAAGAAAACTGTATATGCACATATCATATTATCTTGGCAAGGGGCAGTCCCTTTTGTATCCTGGGGTCGCCTGGCAAATCCTACTTTGTGATGAGTTATTCTTTTCGTTTTTGGACACCACATTGTGCCCTAAATTAATTGGAAGACTTTCGGGCTTTCGCTGGGCACAGAGGAAACCGTCTCTTAGTGATTAAGCACATGTCCTCTGCTGCTGGGCTTACCTGAATTCCAGTCCTTAGCTTTTACGAGCCATGTGATTTTGAGCACGTTACTTAAGTTTCCCGTGCCTTGGGTTCCTCTTCTGTCGGAATGAGGCCAACTGGAGGAACGTACTCAGAGCAATGCTTGACGTGGGGAGCACTCAGAGCCAGCTGTTTCCATCAGGGCACAATTGTTAGATTTAGGTGCCTGTGTCCTATTTGGAACGTCAGAGTGTGGCTGCCTTTTAGCCATCCACGTTTTTCTAAAGGAACAGCAGGTTCTTTGTGCCTGGGTACCCTGGCCCTTGAGTGTCTGGACTCCCTTAATAAAAGTCAAGATCATACCCACCTGGACTCCCTAGTTAAGAGTGGCTGCAATGATGTCTCTCTAGGACAGACCTAGGAGTAGGACATAGATGATTTTGCTACCCAGGGGACAGCCCCTCACACCTTCACTCCATGCTGTATGCTGTGCCTTGCCCAGAAGGCGATTGGGGGGCTCTTTACTCTCCTGCCTGGCCAGGGGTCCTGCCACGTTCTTTCCCATGGGAACTAGGGAAGATGGCCGCAGGGGCTGGGGTTGAGCGGAACTGGGGAGGAGAGGTGCTCGCTTACACCTCATCTCCTCTGCTTCTCTGGTCACTCATTTCTAGTCATTCTTTGGAAAGTTAGTCTCTTAAAAAAAAAAAAAACAAACCAATACCGATATAAGTTCATAAGCCCTAATCCAATTCCAAAATCCAAAAGGTATTTAAAACCAGGACAAGTTTAATAAATGATTTGGCAGCAAAACATGACCTGAACTGATGGGAGGCTACCAATGACCTTTATTTATTTTTATTATGCACTTAGTGTAAATATTCATTTTTTCCCCCTGCCGAAATACTGTGTTGGATGATAGTCTGCTGCTTCAGTTCCCTCTGTGGGTGTGATGTTTTCTATGGTGTATGCCTCATATTGCCTTTCTAAAATGCCAAAAAAGAAAAAAAAAAAGCAATTCTGAAATTCAGGTGGTCCCAAAGGTTTAGATAAAGACTTGGGTAACTTTATATATAAAATAAGTCTTACTTTGGGAAATAGAGCCTTGCGTCTCTCAGAGAAGGGTAATTAGCACACTTGGTATTGAAAGCCCAGTTTCTGCTCTCTTGTGGACCCGCTCATCTTGTCAATTGAAATAAACTCTCCCTGCTAGCCATGGGATTAATGAGGATGCTGGGAAATGATAATGTGTTTGAATTGCCACATGATGAATTTGGGAAGGCCTCCCCCTCCCCCTCCCCCTCCCGATAAGGCACAGCCTCAGATGAAACTCAAAATGACATCCTAATCTGTCATCTGTCCATTCATCCAACCATCCACCAGTTCTAGCCAAATATGGGATCTTCCTGTAATTAACAAAGGTCATCTTCTGCTTGCAGCATGCTAGCCGCCAGTTAGTAAAAATTTTGTTGCCTGTAGAAAGCCCGTGTTGAGATATTGAACCACACCACTTCCTTGCTATAAAATCCATAAGGGGGCGGGGTTGGATCTGCAGCCATCATCATGCCCAATAGAAAAGAAACCTCTGGGATCTACAGGTCCCTGATGATGGATGTTTCCTTTTGGAAAGTGTATGGTAGGTGTTGGGGCTCAGGGTTTGTGTTTCAGATGTTCGGATAGCAGGAGATGCTGGCTGCTTGAGGGAGGAAACTCAGAACAGCACAGTCAGGAGGACTGGAAGTTTGGTATTACTCTGTTGGCATCATTCCCTGGATTGTTTGTCTTTGCAACCAGATTTTGGTTGACCTGGCTTAGCTTTCTTCCTGTCTCTATGTTTGTTCATTCTCCCTGTGAAAGGGGATCTCATCTGTTGCTAAAACTCTACTCAGAAGATACTTTCCTTGCCTGAAGTCTCAATGGCTTTGATAATCAAAGAGCCAACTGCTCTTGGAAATGGGGATTTTAATCTTGAAGAGCTTTCGTTCAGTGAGCCCTCACAGTGCTCCCAGTCACTGGGCTAAATGCTCCATGTTCTTTATCTTCTTCATGCTCACAATAACTCTTCTGAGGCAGGAGCCCATATGATGGATGAAGAAATAGAGGTCCAGAGATGTTAAGTGACCAAGGTCACATATCTACCAAGCAGCAGAGCCTGGACTCATCCAGGTCCATCTGATGCTCAAGCCCTTGCTCTTACTCCCTCTCAATTCATCTGGGCTTTAAAAAATGCATTTGAAGATTTAGAGACATTTGAGTTAAGATATCAGGATGAAACAACATAAACAGGAATAGGACATTAAACACAAGACAGCCCTCTCCTTTCTTGCTAACTAAAAAGACATTTTCTGGCACTTTCTAGGAAACCTAAGCCCTTGCTCAACCCCCACCCTCAGATTTATCTATTAAAAAAAAAATCAGGGATGCCTGGGTGGCTCAGTCGGTTAAGCCGTTGCCTTCGGCTCAGGTCATGATCCCAGGGTCCTGGGATGGTGTCCTGCGTCTGGCTCCTTGCTCAGCAGGGAGCCTGCTTCTCTCTCTGCCTCTGCCTGTAGCTCTGCCTGCTTGTGCTCTCTCTCTCTCCCTCTCTCTGACTAATAAATAAATAAATAAAATCTTTAAAAAAAATAAAATAAATTGATCCCCCAAAATGGTGTGCTGGAGTTGGCTTCTGCTGGCTCACAAGAACTGAACATGTGACCCTGTCCCCAGCCCCAGGGTCATGTTGGTAAGCCTGAAGTCAGCCATGGCTGGATGATGTCCATCGTGGAAACTGACATTGTTACACATCATGGGTTTTCCTTCTTGGAGAACTTTTCTGTTTATTAAACATTTATTAAACATGTACCAGCATACCATCAAACTAAAACCATCATCAGGAGCAAATGGTTCACTAGGAAAAAGCAAGCCCCAGCAAATACTCTGACTTCCCATGGGAATCTTTCTGGATGCATTTTTCTGTCAGGCGGAGGTCTGGTTCCTGTTGTGCTCTGACGGATCTCCGTGGATCCCTGATGGAATTCTGCCCTGGCAAGTCACAGGGAGAACCTCCATGACTCCCAGTGTGACCACCATGTCTTTTTTTGTTTCTTAACCGCAGGTGAGTTTTTGGTCATGTGCTGGGGACAGTTCTAAAACCAAGCAAAAGAAATAAAGAAAGATGCTTCTTTTTTTATCTTCTCAATCCAAATCCTACATTATATTCTTGCCTCAGTTTGGGAGAATGGATGCCCAAATGTTGGGAGGCCAAAGTGTTGCTGCTGGTAGCTCGGGGAGATGAAATGCTATTAGAAGTCTGCTGGCTGAGGGACTCTTTTCTTAGAATCTAAGCCATCAACTGTGGAAAAAAATTAGTTGTTGCCTTGACCCAGAAATCCCATTTCTCAGAATCTGGCCAACAGAGATATTTTCAACTGGATACAAATATGTGTATGAGGGTGTTCCATGCAGTACTACTTGAAATGGCCAACACTTGGAAACAACCTTAGTGTCCCCCTATAGAGAAATGATTATCTAAATTATGGTCCGCCCCGCCATAGACCGTGGATAACTATTTCTTTATGAGGGATGGTATTCTGTTAAAGGATGATGGAAACTGTCAAAAAAATGTAGGATCTTTGTATGTGCCATTATGGAAATATGTCCATGAGATATTTTATCTTATTTTTAAAGATTTATTTATTTATTTTAGAGAGAGAGTGAGCGAGTGAATGGGAGGAGGGGCAGAGGGAGGGAGAGAATCTTTTTTTTTTTTTTAAAGATTTTATTTATTTATTTGACAGACAGAGATCACAAGTAGGCAGAGAGGCAGGCAGAGAGAGAGAGATAGGAGGAAACAGACTCTCTGCTGAGCAGAGAGCCCGATGCGGGGCTCGATCCCAGGACCTGGGATCATGACCTGAGCTGAAGGCAGAGGCTTTAACCCACTGAGCCACCCAGGTGCCCCGGGAGGGAGAGAATCTCAAGCAGACTCCCCATTGTGTGTGGAGCCCTATGTGGGGCTCAGTCTCATAACCCTGAGATCATGACCTGAGCCAAATTCAAGAGTCAGATGCTTAACTGACCGAACTACCCAAGTGCCTCCATAAGATATTTTAAAGGGGGAAAAGTAGAAAAATGTTCAATATTCAGAACAATATTCAGGGTATGATGCAATTCTGTTAAGAAAAAAAGGGGGGTATACTTACATAGATTCATAAGGGGAAGGCATTAGGTCTACAAGGAGGAAGTTCATACCTCAGACCTTTAAAGGGGGCTTTTTCTAAGAATGAGTAATGTATGGGAAATGTCTTAAGCCTGTCATTTTCAAACAAATTCTTTGAGCCACATAGATATTTTGGAAATAACTGGGGTGTCTTGGTGGGAATGGGAGAGAGTTGGAGGGGCCCCAGTCCTCCAGGCCTCCCAACTTCCTGCTTTTACAGTTACATTTTAACAAATTCGTTTTACAGTATTGGGGTTTCCATTTAAAAAAAAAAAAGATTTCTGGTGCTTTAAAAAAAATAATAGGTGTGCCTGGCTGGCTCAGCGGGTTAAAGCCTCTGCCTTCGGCTCAGGTCATGATTCCAGGGTCCTGGGATCGAGCCCTGCATCGGGCGCTCTGCTCAGCAGGGAGCCTGCTTCCTCCTCTCTCTCTCTTTCTCTCTCTCTCTCTGCCTGCCTCTCTGCCTACTTGTGATCTCTGCCTGTTAAATAAATAAATAAAATCTTTTAAAAAAATAAATAAATAATAAAAAATAAAAACATAATAATAAAGGTTATAAACCAGAGCACCAAGGGAAACTACAGTTTTCAGTTCATCTCAACCCCAAACATGGAATCAGTTGGAGTTACTAGTCTATCAATAGATGCATGATTTATAGTTCTGGTTGCATTTGATGTTAGTTTATCTGGGCTCTGGTGCAAGGGCTGAATTAGAGCAGGGGGTAGGGTAGGGGTTTGGGAGGTGGGTGGAAAACACCCTTAGAAGGATGGAATTAATTAAGATTTGGGAAGAGAAGGAAGATTGAATTCAGCTGGGGGGTGGGCAGGGTGGTGAGAAAGAGGCCATTGTCAGTTTATTGGGGTGGGAGTTGAGGGGGTTCCCACTTATGGGGGAAGGGGAACTATTTTTCATCACTCAGCATGGGATTTTCACAGAGCAAATCTTATTCCTCAGGTTAGGGTCCCTTACCATTTAGCACCATTCTTGGAGGCCTCATGACTCTCCATAAAGAAGAGAGGCCTTATATGCCTGCCTGTTCCTCGTCCGCCCATGTGGGGGCAATGCAGCTCCTGCAACAGTGGCCTCGGGGCTTTTGTATGAACCCTCCCCTGAGAGGAGATGCACACCATTGGCTCTCATGAGCCCATATGACCTGTATGCCCTGTCTCTGAACTCACCCCTGTCTGGATCCTACAGAGCACATCAGGGATGTGTAACCCACCCACCAAAAACAGCAAAAGGAGGGGAAGAACAGATAAGAGGCCCGCCCCCATGACATAGTTTGCTGCTAGTATGGCAGGTTCAAGGGCTGAGACCTACTTTGGATTCCAGCAGGTGATCACGGGCTTCATGGTGTGGTGGGTGTGGTCGATAGTCAGGGCCTCCAGAAGCCAGTGGAGGGCACAGAGCTGGCGGAAGAGGGGCTCTCTGCAAAGACAGAGGTGGGATGGGGGAGCACAGCGGGATCCTGTTGGAACTATGTCCTTCACAATAATAGGCACAGAGACGTTGTGCTGGCTTTCCAGTTAGAGAGCTGTTGCTATGTTCCAGGCATGGTATTTCCCGTACCTCATCTCATCGAGCCTTTGCAGTGTGCCCACGAGGCATTCGTGGGCCCATGTTATAGATGAGGTATGTGAGGCTCAGCGGAGTGAAGGAACGTGTGGCAGTTTGCTGACTTGGCAGGTGACAGAACCATGATTTGATGGGAGACGACCATGTGCTGGTCATGGGGTGGGGAGATTTCTGTGTGGGACAGGAGAAATAATCGAGGGGTCCCCCAGCTAGAGGTCTTGATTCAGGCAAAGTGAGTAGGTTGAGGGACATTTATATCCTATAGGTATCTGCCTGTTCATCTGCTAAAAGTACAATAAATACACTAAGAGTGTCAAAGAGGGCTGGACACGCAAGGAAACTGGATTTATTATAATCTTCCTCCTCCCCCCAATCAACAGATGGACCCGTTGTTTTAAATTTATAGGTCCTTTGCCTGAAAATGTAGCTGGATGTTGAAGAAAACCACAATGAACGTATTATTTGAAAAGTAGCTGAAACCGTATATAAGCATACCTCACCTGTATTTTCTGATTTGGGGTGGCATCATGTATTACAGGGGCCAGGCATTGAGTAGGGCACCTTACACACTTTATTTAATTCTCCCAACAACCTGCAGGGGTATGAATCGTTGTCCACATTTTAAAGAAGAGGAAACTAAGGCTCGGAGAGATACCGTCACTTTGTAGTAAGTCACACAGCTTGTGGGTGACGGAGGAGGGATCTGAATATCTCATTCAGTGCTCCCAACAACCCCATAGGAAGGGTACTGTTACTGTGCCCTCTTTGCAAGTGAGGGGCTTAGGTAAGGGAACTTGCTCAAGGTCACATTGCTAGGGCTGGTGGGGATCCAAAGCCCTGTCTGTCTGTTTCATCTCAGAGTCTGTGCTTTCCCGGGTCCCAGCTCTGTCCATGGTGCTGACGAAGCTGATGGAGTGGTCACCTGGGGCATGGGCTCAGGAGAGGGTTAGCCTGCTGCCTGCACTTTTCCTGGAAACAAGGTCACCCCCTCCCTGCATGATCTCTCCTCTTACACTAATGGGTGAAATGCCTCCATTATGAACCTGTGTAATTGCTCTTCTCTGAAGTTGATCTTGATCAATAATCCCCAGGGTTCCTGGGCCTGATGGGCAGAGGGGCAGGAAGGGATCCACCCTCTCTGCTTCCAGGAAGGCCCCACTCCAGAAGGTGGGGGCCAAGTGTGGAGCTGACCCAGGGCTGTCCTGGTGAATCCCCTGAGAGGAATCCCTTGGGGGTCTTAGGAAAACCATGGGGTCTTAGGAAAGCCAGGGTCGTCAACTCTCTTTCTTCTGCTCTGGAGCCCTTCCTTCCTCCTTTCCATACATTGTTTACGAACACCTACTATTCCCTCATTTCTAATTTAAAGGTACTGCAAGCCTCTCCCCCTTCCAGTTCTGGTCTGTCTTCCCCCTTAGCACCACCTGGGTCCTTACAGGTGCATTTTGCAGCTCTGAGCACTGGGCCATGTCCAGTGTTTCGCCCAGAGTAGCAGCTAGCTCTGCCATGTGCCTGGCACCCCATGTTACCCTCACCATAACCCAGGACATTGCAAAAGTCCCTGGGACATGTCCCCTCTTCTGTTTACCATATAGAGCCCCTGCCAGCCTGGGCTTTGGGTTGTGTGGGGTGGAGGCTAGGAGGAAAGGATAAACAAAGGGTGTTAATTGGTGAGGTGGGGTCTGCTTGGTCATGGTGGGTGTGAGGATGTGGGCATGTGAGCATCAGATTCATTTCTGCAGGTGACAAGCACAGGCATAAACCCAACTCTTCCCTTCCCTTATTTAAAATCTTCAAACTCTCTACACTATCTGTTTTGGGCTAAATTGTGTCCCCCTCAAAATTTGTATGGGGAAGTCATAACCTCTCCCACCCTGAGACATCAGAATGAGCCCATATTTGGAGATGGAGACTTTGATGTGGTGATTGTATTAAAATAGGGCCCTAACCTAGTATCCAAAATCTATAAAGAACTTATCAAACTCAACACTCAAAGAACAAATAATCCAATCAAGAAGACATCCAGATGGCCAACAGACACATGAAAAAGTGCTCCACATCACTCGGCATCGGGGAAATACAAATCAAAACCACAGTGAGATACCACCTCACACCAGTCAGAATGGCTAGAATTAACAAGTCAGGAAACAACAGATGCTGGCGAGGATGTGGAGAAAGGGGAACCCTCCTACACTGTTGGTGGAAATGCAAGCTGGTGCAACCACTCTGGAAAACAGCATGGAGGTTCCTCAAAAAGTTGAAAATAGAGCTACCCTACGACCCAGCAATCGCACTACTGGGTATTTACCCTAAAGATACAAACGTAGTGATCCGAAGGGGCACATGCACCCGAATGTTTATAGCAGTAATGTCCACAATAGCCAAATTATGGAAAGAACCTAGATGTCCATCAACAGATGAATGGATAAAGAAGATGTGGTATATATACACAATGGAATACTATGCAGCCAACAAAATAAATGAAATCTTGCCATTTGCGATGACGTGGATGGAACTAGAGGGTATCATGCTGAGCGAAATAAGTCAATCAGAGAAAGACAACTATCATATGATCTCCCTGATATGAAGAAGTGGAGAGGCAACGTGAGGGGCTTGGGGGATAGGAAAAGAATAAATGAAACAAGATGGGATCAGGAGGGAGACAAACCATAAGAGACTCTTAATCTCACAAAACAAACTGAGGGCTGCTGGGGGTGGAGGATAGAGAGAGGGTGGTGGGCTTATGGACAATGGGGAGGGTGTGTGCTATGGTGAGTGCTGTGAAGTGTGTAAATCTGGTGATTCACAGACGTGTACCCCTGGGGCTAATAATACATTATATATTAATTTAAAATTTTTTTTTTAAATGAGGCCCTAACTAGGGTGCACCCTAAACTAGTCTGACTGGTGTTCTTACGAGAAGAGGAAATTAGGACACATAGACACCTGTGATGCACGTGCTGGAAGGAAAGACCATTTGAGGACACAGGTAGAAGGAAGCTTCAGAAGAAACCAATCCTGCTGACAACCCCTGGACTTCCAGCCCCTAGAATGATGAGAAAATGAATTTCTGCCATTGAAGCATTTTGTTAGGGCAGCCTGTTAGGGCAGCCCTGGGAAACTAACACACAGTCCCCTATGAGACTCCAATCCATCTCACGTACCTTGAGTCTCCGCACGGCCCCTCTTCTGTCATCTGCAACCTAGGGAAGTTCTGCTCAGTTGCTCAGGCTCACCACACTCTCACTTAGCACCTCCTGAGTTAAAATCCTAGCTTTGCCACCTACTAGCTATGTGCTCTTGGTGAAATTACTTCATTTCGCGAGCCTCACTTTCCTCACCTATAAAATGGCAGGAATTGTTAGATTGAGGGTGAGAAGAGGTGGTTGTGACTGTTCTCTGCCCTGATATATATATCTTTTCCTCTTCCTTCTCGGCCTCTCAGCTCAGATGTCCTCCCCACCAGGAAGCCTTCCTTGATTTCTCCGGGTCTGGGTTACCCTCTCTACCGGTGTCCTAAAGCATCCCATCTGTATAGCGTATCTCTTTGCCACTATATTCCCAGTCCCTGCTCTACTGTAACTATCTGTTTACTTGTCTTTCTAGCCCTGCAAGCTGCAGAGTCTTGTCCACTGCAGATTACTGCTGGGCACAGAGTAGGCTCAGTTATATTGCTGGCTCCTGAATGGAAGGTGGTGGCAGTGAACTGGTTCAAATCTGACATTTTCTGGAGCTGATAACTTGGGCAAAATTCTCATTTGCAGAACCACTGAAATAATGAAGAGTAGTAACAACAACATAATAATAGCAAACACGTCCCACAGAGCATTTACACTGTGCCAGCAGACTCAGTGTCAAGTGCTCTACGTATGTTGACTAAGATCATCCCTGTGAGGATAGTATTATTGGCATCCCCATTTTGCAGATAAGGAAACTGAAGCTGTGTAACCTGTTCAGATTCAAAACAGCCAGCAAATGGCAGGGCTTGAATCTTAGCCCGGGCAGTCTGGTTTCTGAATCTGTGCTTTATCTATGATATTGATGTTGTCTCTTATCACCAGGGAGAGCCCTCCCTTTTCACTAGAATAATGTCTCATCCAATGGGTCTGGACTTTAGTCTCCATTTACAAGAAGTGCCTCATGAAAACCTCCATTTACAAAAAGTGCCTCATGAAAACCTGTTATTTATATATAACAGCTTTATTCAGAATTGCCAAAACTTGGAAAGAGCCAAGATGTCCTTTAGTAGTTGGAGGGATAAATAATCAGTGGTACATACACCCAGACAATAGAATATTCAGGGCTGACAAGAAATGAGCTCTCAAGCCAGAAAAAGACATGGAGGGGAAATGCCTATGGCTAAGTGAGAGAAGCCAACCCGAAAAGGCTACATCATGTGTGATTCCAACCGTACGACATTCTTGAAAGGACAAAACTACAGAGACAGTGGGAAGATCAGTGGTTGCTAAGGGTCGTGGGGGAAGGAGGATGAACAGGTGGGGTACAGGTTTTTAGGGCCGTGAGCACACTCTGTATGGCACTATGATGGTAGATACATGCTATCACACCCCTGTCCAAACCAACAGAGCGCACAATCCCCGAGTGAGTCCCAACGTAAACTGTGGACTTCGGCTGATGACCTTGTCAGTGTAGATGCATTGGTGGTAACACCCACACGCCTCTGGTGGGGGATGTTGCTTAACGGGGGAGGCTGAGCATGGACAGGGCAGGGGTTATAAGGAGAGTCTCTGTATCTCCGACACACTTTTGCTCTGAACCTAAGGCTGTTCTTAAAAAAAAAAAAAAAAAAAAAAAGAAGTTTTAATGAAAAAAAAAAAAGTGCCTCAAACCTGACAATTGTTCGTCTCGTGGGGGGTGAAGGAGGGGGGGGGGGGGGGGGGGGGGGAGGAAGAAAGTCAGTCCCTGGAGACCCGCGCGATAGAAATCAGTACTGTCTCATAATGACTGTATGTCAGGTCATAGCGCAGTGTTTTGGATTTTCGCAAATTAAAAGAGAAGGCATTTATTTTCTGAAGCGTGGGCCATAATAGAGGAAAACACCAAAGGGGGGTGCACGGAGTCTGCTTCTGAAGTCCCCTTATTCAGAGCTCCAGGGGAGGACAGTTGAATAGCCCATTCTATGTCCTACCAGCCGGAATGTGAGTGGGCGGAGACATCCCGGAGAAGAAAGCATTTTGTGCTTCTACCAAGAGAAATCGGAAAATGCCTACCAAGCCATTTCACGCACCCCATGCCAACTGCCGAGGACAGCCCCGGACTGGGCGCCGGCCGGCTCCTGTGGTTCCCTTGCTTATGGGAAGGTTGCACAGGGCAGCCTGGCCTCTCAGAGAGGAAAGGAGGAGCTCTTTCTCATTTCTAGAGACCATCCCGCCCATGTTTTTATAGATAAAGATCAAGGCTCCCTTGACATGACTGAATTGATCCCTGTACAATCAGGAATATTCAGCCAGTTTGGGGATCAGTTACCTTGGAGCGAAGGGACTGGCTGGGCTCTGATCCGTGTTGGCTGATGTGACAACTGAGGATTTGAGAACTGATCAGGCATGCCCTTGCCCTGATGCCTTTTGGTAGACAGAATACAGTAATGTCCCTCCCTGTATCTGTACACTGTACAATGAGACTTTGCGTCTTCCTCATCAAGAGCTGGAATCTTTTCCCCATTCCTTGTATCTGGGCTGGCTTAATGCATTGGCCAGTAGAATGTGGTGGAAGCAGCACTGTGTCCATTCTGAGCCTAAGCCTCAGGAGACTTTGGTGCTCAGGCTCCTGTTCTTGGAACCCATCCTGACTGCCCGGGCTAGGCTGCTGCATGATGAGAAACATGGGGCCCATGTTTCTTACTCTTGTCACCCTAGCAACCCGTCATCCAACAGACCTGTGAGTGATGCCAACCTAGATGGCCAGCCTCGTGCATACCCATCATCTGGGCACACAGACATGCACAAACCCAGGCAGGATTTAGCCAAGCCAACCCCAACTGGCAGAACCACCCTGTTGACCTGTAGACTTGAGAGCAACAGGAAATGGTTATTGTTTCAAGCAACTCTGTTTTGAGGTATTTGGTCATATAGCAACAAATGACTGATACACTCACCGAAGGCAGCCAGAGCCTTTTAACAGCCAAGGAGAAGAAAGGGCAGCTTTACAAACTCTAGCCAGTGGGGGCTACTGTCTGTTTGCAAATAAAACTTTATTGGAACACAGCCACATCCATTCATTGCAACCTTCATGCTGCAATGGTGAAGTTAAGTAATTGCAAGAGAGACCATGTGGTCTGCAAAGTCTAAGGTATTTACTGTTTGTCCCTTTAGGAGAAAGTCTGCTGACCCCTGGTCTAGGGGGCGAAAGACACCAACAACCACCACTGTTCATCACCATCATCATCATCGTCATCCTGGCCTATCTAACAAACCTGGTTATAAAGATCTGATTTAGGAGTGAGGAGGTCAGAATTCATGTTGTAAGAATTGGGGCAGATTCTGGCCCGCTCTGGGCTTCAGTTTCCTTATCGGGTCTTGAAGGAGGATGAGTTAGAAACTCTCCAGTTACTTCCAAGGTAGATTTAAGCCTCAGCTTGTTTAGACCAAATGAACCAAGGGTGGGGCCCAGGAATCTGCATTTTCCAGGCGTCACCCCCACTTCGGTCCTCGGAGGATCCACATGCAAGTGAAAGCTTAAAAACCACTGATCTACACCGTTTGCTTTCGGAAGGGTTGTCCACAGGAGAGACAGGCAGAAGGGCAAGTGTTTCCAAGGGACATGATGAGAAATTTCGAAACCTCCTTTTGCAAGGTGTTTTAAGATCATCAAGTTCAAGTTGCCAGTTGGAAAGGCCCTGAACAAATGAGTTGGACTTCTCGATCAAGAGATCAAGAGTTCGCTATCAAGAATCCAGTCATAAGGTCAACAGAAGGGGAGAAGCAGGAAAGTGGGGAGTGGACTTACCAAAAGCTGGAATATTAGGGAGGGATATCGAGGACAATACATTGTTATACTCTTCAATACATGAGACTTGGCTCTCCAAATATATCACGAGCTCCTCAGAGGCTCGTACTTTCTGTGTAGTGCCTGGTGATGAGTGTTTGGGCCGTGAAGTCAGACAGACTTGGCTGAAAACCCCAACACAACACCACGCTGAGCTCTGTGACCTTGGGCAGAGGAGCACACCTCTCTGATTGCTGCTTTCTCATCTGCAAGGAGGGTAATAATATACCTATATAACAGGGCTGCTGGGAGAACCGAATGAGATATGCCTACAGAGAAGTCAGTAATGCCAGTATTACTGTGCACCCCTTAGGGACCTAATAAATATTTGACAGTTGAGCAGACAGAGAAGTCTACAATCCATTGTACCATTTTCATTGCCCTAAAGCCATGTGTCTTAACATGGCCGGGAGCGGGGGAGATACGGGGGGAGAGGGTGGGCATCATTTTGCCCCCCCACCCCGGGTGGGCCATTTGTCAACATCTAGAGACATTTTTGGTTGTTACAACTCACGGGTGGGGAGCCACTGGCTTCTAGTAGGTCAAGACCAGGGATGCTTCCAAATACGTTACAGTACACAGGACAGTCCTTCACGACAAAAAATTTATTCCTCCCTACATGTGAGTAGTGTCGAGATTGAGAAACCCTGCCCTAAAGTCAAAAACTGTCTTTGCACCTGAAATCTTCCAATTGAACAGGGCTAACGAGCACAAAAGAAAGCACTGGGTTTGGAATTCTCTGGAATAGACCCAAGGGGAACAAGATGTCCAGGTTTTTAGAAAGCCAGAGTGTTCTTTGTAGAGGGTTGATTAGCCCCCTGGTACACCATGCAATGATGAGTTCGTGCCTCGGGTCAGGAGACAGCAGGTGCTTCGCTGGGAAATAGAGCTCCTTGAGTTTTGGGGAAAACATGTCCCCTGAGCCCAGGCTGACACATTGTTGCGCACACTCAGGGAGGCTGCAGACGGATTTTATCAGGCTTTGCAAACTATTTGACAGTAGAGCGTCTGGCTTGGGAAGGAACGGAATGACTCAGTCCCAGCTGATTTGCCACTTAGCTCTAAAGCACCGTGTCTGCTTTTCTGTTATTTTTGTATGCCAAATGGCGTTGCCAGCTCCAGGCTCCATGCCCCTTTCAGGAGGACACGGGAACAGCTCAACAGTTTCCCAGGGCCTCGTTAGCCCCTTGAGACATTTCACCTTGGCTTCCGTTGATAAGCTATCGAGGCAGACGAGGCAGAGGAGGGACTACTTACACGTGAGCCTCGGGCAGCGAGGGCAGGATGATACAGCTGTGCACTGGGATGAAGGGGCGAATGAATCCAGAGCCCGTCTTCTTAACCTTCTCGTCATCGTATGTGCTGGTGTTGGAGGAGAAGCAGAAAGAGAAAAACAGAGTGAGCAAAGAGCAGCAGTTTTTTTTTTTTTAATTTTATTTATTTATCTGAGAGAGCGCACACGAGGCAGGGGAGGAGCAGAGGGAGAGGGAGAAGCAGGTGTCCGGCTGAGCAGGAGCCCGATGCTGTGGGTCTCAATCCCAGAACCCTGGGATCATGACCAGAGCCGAAGGCAGACATTTCACCGACTGAGCCACCCAGGGGCCCTGAGGAGTGGCTGTTTCAAATACCTTCTTCTCTTGCCAGGGTTTATATGGCAGATATGATTGGGCACCTACTATGTGCCGGGCAATAATTCCAGCTTAAGGGATGAGGCTTCTAGGTGCAGCCAGTGAACAGATCGTATGAAAACCCTGTTCTCCTGGAGCGTATTTCCTAGCGGAGGAGCAAAGAGAATTAGCAAGACAAGTGGGGAAATGTTGCGGTATGTCAACAAAGATTAGGGGTGGGGTATGTTTTCTGAAAAGGCCAGGTAAGTATTTATGACTTTGTCGGACATGCAGTCTATGTCGAAACTGCTTAGTAGAATGAAAGCAGCCATCGGCCTATGGAAACAATACGTAAATGTCAGTGTTTCAGTAAAACTTTATTTATAAAACCAGTCTAGGGGCTGGATGTGGCCCATGGGCTGGAGTTTGCTAACCCTGCTGTACTAAATAGACATGCTCTGGGGAATAAAAAACAGAAAGAGAATTCAGAAGGGCTGGGAGGGGTGGGAATTGCAATTTTAAATAGGGTGATAAAGGGAGGTGTCACTGAGAAGGTGACATTTGATAAAAATTCTGCAGTGCATAAAGGAGCGAGGCATTCAGATGTCTTGGGGCAGTGCATTCTGGATAGAGTGAACAGCAGATGCAAATGTCCTGAGGTGGGGCTGTGTTTCAGAGACAATAGGGAAGTGAGGGGGAGGAGGAGGGAGAGAGAACAGAGCCTTGCAGATCACTGGGGGACTTGGGCCTTTTCTCTAAATTAGAGTAAAGGATTTTGAGCTGAGAGAAGACATGTCTGACTTGCATTCAGAAAGGATCCTTCTCACTGCTGTTTTGAAAATGGTCTATGGTGGGGGTGGAGAGCAAGGACAGAGGCTAGGAGACCTGTTAGGGGTGTTGTAATAATTCCAGGTGGCTTTAGCTTGGCCATGGGGTCCTGGCCATGGAGACAGTGAAAAGTAGCAATGAAGGTATGAGACATAGGCAAGGAACTGCCTGGAGTTTGTGGCTCCTGTTTCTGGTCCTTTCCTTAAAGAGGCTTCATCCAACTCTACAGATTGCTGACTCATTGGTTGGTCGAATCAGCCAAGAAATGTGGGGATCTCAAACTTTAGAAGCTGATACAAGCGTGCCCCCAAAGTTCAGCCATAATCAGTCGTGTCTCCACAGCCAGCCGGCAGGCTGCTGTGGAAAACCAGAGCCCCATGCTGTGCCCCATAGAGAATATGGAGAATATGGAAGCTTCCTGTCAAGCCAGACACCATCTGGGAAAGGGAAGGAGGGGGCTTGCTTAGAGAAGGGAGACATAGCCCAGACAGGCAGTTCATCTTTGACACCACTGGTCATTTGCCCAAAAAAGACTGTTAGAAAATGAAATAGAATAGTTACATTTAATATCATATTAAAAAATTTTTTTCTTCACCATCATGGAGCAAGTCCTTTCAGTTATAGAAAATAGTTTCTTTTTTTTTTTTTTTTCCTTTCTTGCAGGCCTTAGTCATATATATATATTTTTTTGCCCATGACCAAATCTAGCCCATGGACACATTTTAAAAAGCCTACTGTGTGTGTAATGGGATCAATTGTATTTTAAAACTGTGAGATTTCACATAAAAATGGAGATGTTTTCGTTCTGAAAACTTGAAAACTCTTGCTCCTCTGGGCCTGTGTTCTGGCTGGCTAGAGTCAGGTGGGGCCCACGATCAAGGTCGCTGCCCGCTTTACATGTGGTGTGGGCTTCTCGGAGGGTTGCCGGAGACTCATGCACATCTGGCTTCTCACTCCTCATCAGCCTTCTTATTTCCTGCTACGTGTGAATTCCCTTTGGGCCTTTTACTTTCTGAGTCTCAGTCTAAGTACCTTCATTGATTGAATCACTGATGGGTTCCCTGCTTCATTCATTTCCACCTAGATTTATTGAACGTCTCTGGATGGCTGGAGGCTGTGGACCCAGCAATGAATGAATGAGACAGACCCAGCCTCTCCCGTCCGAAGCTTAGAGTTTAGGGGCAGAAACAGGTATAACGAAACATGCAGTGGCAATGAGGCTGAGCGGAAGAGTGTATGGTTCTTCGATAGCACAAAACAGGGAGTTTGGCTGAAAAGGAGCCAGGGAATACTTCTTGGAGGAGATCGTGGCCATTTAGAACCACAAACCCCATGTTCTTTGACTCTCTTCCAAGGGAGAGATGGCCCTATGTACCCTTCCCCTGGAATCTTGGTTTTGTGAGTGGCTGAGCTATTAGAACGTGTCCGTCAAAAGCAATTGGCATGGTGCCCATTTTTGGGCCTAGGCTCCACGAACTGGCAGCTTCTTCTTCTCGTTTCTCAGGATGCTCACTGTTAGCGCCCAGCCACGGGCATGCAGTGAGGAAGCTGGCAGCCTGAAGCTCATAGGGAGAAGCACCACGGCTGCTGGGTCTCAGCCCTAGCCGAGCTCACAAGCTGACAGCCAGCTCCGAGTGGCCACCTGTGTGGACGCACTGTGTTGGAAATGGACCCTTCGAGCTGCACCAGCTAGTGGTGCTGGAGACAGTCCTTGCCCATTCGCCCAGCTCAAGCTGCAGAGTTGTGAGTGAAATAAAGGTTTGTTGCCTTGAGTTCTTAAATTTTGGAGTGGTTGTTCACATCAGCAGAAACTGGAACAAACAGTGAGCTAAAATCTGAAGGTTGAATGGGAATTAAGAAAGTGCATGGGATGGGGGAAAGCCCTCCAGTGGGGGTGCATATCATGAGTGCAGAAGTAGGTAAAGTGTGTGTGGCTGGGGCAGGAGGAGAAAGAGAGGACTAGCCCATCCAGACTCTTGTGGCCTTGCTCAGACTTTGGTCTTTATCCTTTTAGGAATGGCAGCCAAAAATGCCATTTCAGCTTTAAGCTGAAAGCAACTTATGTCTTGAGAAGATCACTCTGATTTTGTGCGGGGAATGAGGCTGAGGTAGGACAGAGGAGGTGGCATGGGGACACACATTAGGAGTTTACCTTCCTCCCGAGAATTTGAGGACGATCCTGGGGTCACAGAGTTAACTGAAAAACAGGACCAGAATCTAGGTCCCCTGATTTCTATTTCCACGCGCTCTTTATTCAGCCCTAGAGCTGAGGAGCCAGAAGCAAATACATGGACTTGCCCCTATGGGGCAACTGTGTCCCCCAGTGGTTTGGACTACATAGACATTAACCCAACTGTTCCAGTCCTTAAGCTCTCCGTTTTCTGTCCTCCTTCAACCAGGATAACAAGAAAAATTCCACCCTTGTTTTTTTTTTCCCACCTTTTCAGCTAAATCTGCAACTGAAAAACGAGGTCATTGAGCACGGTGGGAAAGACTGCTAGCAGGCAGAAATCTTTCGGGACATGCTTGATTTTCTTTTTCCCTTTGCTTACTTTGTCAGACTTAAAACTTCTGTCTGAAAGAACTTATCCTATGGTCTTGGATCCGCGGGGTGGGGATGGGGGCGGTGGGGGTGGGAGAGTGGAGTAATCCCTCTCGCTTTTATAATGCGCAAGATCAAATACCTTGTTAAAAAAGTATTATAAATGAACACTTGTCTTTCTGATACTTGTGTGACTGGAATTATGTTTGTAGCATGCGGCTCTTAGATGAGAGATGCTTTTGGGCCTGCCTGGAAATGAAGATTTTTAGCCATAAATCTGAGGATTTTTGGTAATTGAGGCCCAGAGAGATCAAATTCACCCTATTGAATAATAATAGCTAATAGTTACTGAGGGCTTCTTGTCTGGTATGCCAGGCTCTGTGCTAAGCACTGTTTCATTGGATCCTCATAACAAACCTGGGAGTTTGGTACCATGCATCTGGGTGAAGGAGGCTCAGAGAGGTGCAGTGACTGGCCCAGAGTTAAACAGCTGTATGGGAGAAGTCCTGACTCCAACCCAACTTATCCACTGGTGGTACTGGTATGGAGAATTCCCCATTGCTATTTTTTAACCCTTGCTTCTCCACCTGCATTTGATGGCTACACGGCAGTCATGACCTCCCCTTTCATTTTAACAGCCACACTTGTGCTGCTCCTAGAATCCACCAGGTTAGACACAAGGAGACCATTGTCTATGAGAAGAACGATCTCATGCATATTTAAGCTTATTAAACTTTAAATAAACCGTGTCTCACGCTCTGAAACATGGATGGGAGAAGAGAGAATCGTGTTCTATGACCGTGGATTAAAACCCCATTCAAACAAGGGAGACGTGGCAACAGAAGTCTTGAGAAAGTTGCAGGAGACTCTAACAGACGCCTCTCCCCCTTCCCCAGCGCCTGTTCGTTTGCCCGTTAATCTGAGTGCAGCTCCTGCAAGAAAGAACCCCGAGTTCATTTCTTCTCCTTATGTCATGGAAAGCCTGCCAGCTGGCTGCTTGTCAGTAGGAGCCCCCAAAATTAATGATGGGCTGTATGGTGACTAACATAACATAATGGGGGAAAAAAAAAAAAAAAAGAATCCTGGGCTCTAAGCACCATCGGGCTCAGGGAAAGCAGACTTTGCACTAAGCTCTTGGAACCCTCATGGGAAAAGTAAGAACTGAGTGGCTGGCCTCCTCTCTATCATGTGCCTCTATCCCATGAGCAGCCGTTATTGGTGGCCCATTTAGTGGATGGATGCTGGTGGCTCAGGTCATGACTTGCCTGCTTTCTTTTCACTCTGAAAATCACCTTTCCAAAAGATGACACCATCAACGCCCTCCACTTTCAGCTCTGGCCTTCCTAACCAGAAATGCTGACCGCAGGAACTTTTGCTGGGCTGAGACTGATGGGTCTAACTACATCTCTTTCTTTCTTTTTTCTTTTTTTTTAAGATTTTATTTATTTATTTGACAGACAGAGATCCCAAGTAGGCAGAGAGGCAGGCAGAGAGAGAGAGGGGGGAAGCAGGCTCCCTGCTGAGCAGAGAGCCCGATGCGGGACTCGATCCCAGGACCCTGAGATCATGACCTGAGCCAAAGGCAGAGGCTTAACCCTCCGAGCCACCCAGGCGCCCCACCACATCTCTTTCTATTCAGCATTAAAGATCCTGCTCAAAAGTCACGTTTCAGTGGTGTCTATCCAGACTCTCTTTTTGCCCCCTAACCTTGAGGGGATGGGCATTAGTGAAATCATAGGAACGGTATCTATGTTCTCTGCTTCCCCCCAGCTTCCGGCATAGAGCTCCCCAAACCCTTGTAGTCTTCTAAGTGGTAATAGCACTGGGAATATCCTTTGTTCTAATATTTGGTCTTAGACTCTTGGCACCGAACTCCTTAACCCTTTGGAATTTCCTGCATGGTAGGAATGCCTTGTGCTGCCATCAACTCAGTGTGGTTCCAGAACATTTTCATCACCCCCAAGGAGGCCCCCTCCCCATTAAGCAGTCACTCCCCACTCCCTCACTCCCTCGGCCCCTGGCAACCACCAATCTGCTTTCTGTCTGGGATAAACCTCAAAAACATTCTGGTAAGTGAAGGGAGCCATACGCAGAAAGGTCACGTGTGTAGGATCTCACTGATAGGACCCTTGTTTTTAAGCAGCATATGTTGAGGGTCGCCTGGGTGGCATATCCCATTAAGCACCCGACTCTCCGTTTCAGCTCAGGTCACGATCTCAGGATACTGGGATTGAGCCCCACATCTGGTTCCGCACTCAGAATGGGTCTACTTGAGAGTCTCTCTCCCTCTCCCTCTGCCCCTCCTTCTCATGCTCTCTCTCTCTCTCTCAAGTACATATATAAATCTTTAAAAAAAAGAAAATAAAGTACATATTGATACTTCTCTAAGTTAACACTGTGAAGAACAGAATTTTGGGACATATTGCAGAGGAAAGGGGGTGTCTGCTGTGGATTCCTTTCCTCTTTACCTGGCAGCCTGGCAGTGCGGGTCCTGGAAGCCCTAGCAGAGCGGTGTCAACCTTGGCTCCACATGGAAGTCATTGCGGGAACTTTCAAACATACTCTGTCCAGGCAACACCCCCACTGAATCTGATGTAGTTGGTGTGGGAAGCACCCTGGGCATTGGCATTTTGTGTTATCTAGTTGTATCCGTGGGATGAAGTGAGCTTTGGGTCCTCCTACTCTGCCATCTTTCCCTGGGCGTTGGTATTTAAAAAAAAAAAAACAAAAAACTGCCCAGGTGATTCTAATGTGTAGCCAGGGTTGAGACCATGGCTGTAACAGGACAATGGCTATGGGCCATCATCCTTTTCCACCATCCTTCCCTCTCCACCTGCCTCAATACCTCCTTTCCATCCCAGATTCATGCCTTATTGAAGTCCAAGTATCCTAGGAGTCTGTCCATGCGGAATGGCATAGCCTAGGAATTTTGGTGTCACTCAGGGACTCAGGGATGCTTTTTATTTTATTTTATTTTATTTTAAGATTTTATTTATTTATCCGACAGATCCCAAGTAGGCAGAGAGGCAGGCAGAGAGAGGAAGGGAAGCAGACTCCCCGCTGAGCAGAGAGCCTGATGTGAGGCTCGATCCCAGGATCCTGAGATCATGACCCGAGCCGAAGACAGAGGCTTTAACCCACTGAGCCACCCAGGCACCCCTCAGGGATGCTTTTTAATTTATGACCTTAGTAACAGGGAATTATGTGAGCATTTTTAAACTTCATTCCTAATCTCAAAAAGGGGGTGGGTAATAATAGTACCTATCTAAGGAATATTTTGAAATTTAGATGAAAAGATGTGCATAAAGCACAGATTAGACACTCATTATAATTATTATTGTGGTTGTTACTGTCATCATCCCCATTGCTGTTGTTATGTGAATGGACATTTCATAATGGACCGGTCCGTTGATGGTCCTCTCCCAACCAGAGGACAGAGCTTTACAGAAAGTGGGGGCTACTTTAGTCAACAAACCAACAACCATTTCTTGTGCACCTGCTTTGGGTGGACACTGAACTAGGATTTGAGGGTGCAGCTGAAGGTCTAGAATAGAGATCCTAATGTGGGTTAAAGTAAACGAGCACACAAACACGTTACAGGAACCCCAAATCTGAGTAGGTTTTGGAGGGGGTTGATCTGGAGTCCAGGAAATATCAGGAGAGGACGCCATTCACCTTGGGCTTTTAATAAGTAGAACTTTAGTCAGAAGAGGATGTGGGAAAGGCTGTCATTGAAGGCCCAAGGAACAGCATGAGGAGAGGCCTAGGGCGAGGGGCAGGCCTGTAGAGGGAGGGGAAAGAGGCACATTTGGGAACCAACAGGAGTTCTTGGATAGCTCTTGACATCAGACATCTGTAGTAAAAGATACTCCACGAAGTCCCAGGAGGTTAGACTGAGAGGTAGGTAGGAGTAGACTAAAAGCAATGGTCAGACGCCAGCCCGAGAGGAGGCTTCTGGTCAGAGACAACCTCCATCTCCCGGCCGGGGCAGGCGGCGTTCCCTCGGCACAGCCCTTCCCCAGACTGTTGGCGCTGCAGCTACCGCATCTACTTACGTCAGAAGAATTTCGCCGTAATGGATGTCTGACATCTTTTTGGCAGGCTGGAATTTGTGTCTTTCTTCCTCTTTGAGTTTCTGAAGTTGCTGTTGCTTCTTTTTCAAGGCGCTCTCCTCTCGCAGCATGCTGAAGTACCCACGGCCTATCTTCGCTGACTGGATCAGCATGCTGGACGGGGTTGTGGGGGGGCGGGGGGAGAGAGCCACAAAGTTGAGCTGATCGTGAAGACAGTGCTATATATATATTTTTAAAGATTTTATTTATTTATTAGAGAGATGGAGAGAGAGCACAAGGAGGTAGAGCAGCAGGCAGAGGGAGAGGGAGAAGCAGGCTCCCTGCTGCCTGATGCGGGGCTCGATCCCAGGACCCTAGGATCATGACCTGAGTCGAAGGCAGATGCTTAACTGACTGAGCCACCCAGGTGCCCCAAAGACAGTGTTACATTGTCCTGGGACTGATCATTTCTGAAGGGCACCCTCATACCTGCTGGGCAGGAACCTCCTTGCCTTTGGAACTCCACAGCCAGAAGGACCTCTCTGGTCTCAGTTCCTTTTTCAGTCCATTATTCAACAAATATTTATTGAGCAACTATTACGTGCCAGGCACTCTGTTAGGTGCTATGAAATGAGCAAAATAATCCACACATCACAGGATGAGACAACTTTATGCTTGGAAAGGGGCTCCTCCATGATAATCGGTGGCAGATCAGTCCTGTCGGGCCTGGGCTCCCGGCCAAGGCTGCCTTCTCTCAGAGTCCCCTAAATGCTCACATTTGCTTCACATGCTTCACAAGGGCTGCAAAGTGGAGGCAGTAAGGTGTATAGGTGTTTGCTGTGTCATGTGACATACATTGAGACTTCGTGACCCCACCACTGTTTCCTAATCAGACGTCCTGATACTGGCTTGATGCCAAGACATTCTGTGCCTGACTGGTCTACACACCTCCCCCATTTTGCCATTTGTCACCTTGGGGTTGGAGTTTGACAGCACTCTGGTGGAGAAGGAGTGAACCCATCTCTGTGTCTGTCCTGACTCTCTGGGAAGTTGTTAGGCACCGTGTTGAACCACCACCATGTTTCCCCAGCTGTGAGTATTGGTTCCGAGATTTACTTTTATTCTCAAAATTCCTCTTGAGCAACTAGTGTGTGCTGGGGACTGTGCTCACCACTGGGGACACGGTGACGAACAGAATGCTGTTCTAAGAGTAAACCAATGATGATGAAGAATGATGGAGGTGAGAAGGACTCTGAGCTTTGTAAGAAGAGAGCCCCTAATTCAGACTAGGGGGTGGTTGGAGACATCCTTTCCTTTGTTCTGAGTGAGAGCAAAGTGAGAAAGGAAGTGAGACCTCCTTTCCTTTGTTCTGAGTAACCTCTTTCTGTCTCCTTGTCTTTCTCTCATGCTCAGCTTTGGAGGGGAATGTTCTCAGCAAGCTCTTTTGGTTAGATTTTGATAGGATTAATTAATCCTTGTTCATTTTCTAGGAAGAGTTAAGGTGTTACTGAGGACATTTGCACGTCAGCAGTGGATTCTCGTAATGTCCATTGGGAAAAATATGCTGGGAGGCAGGGGGTGGAGCTTTCCCAGTATTTTTTCAAATTGCATCACACAGTGATAACTTTTCATTCATTTATTTCTCGGGCGGACATTGCCTGAGAACCTGCTAGTCCAGACACTG
Source organism: Lontra canadensis (assembly GCF_010015895.1). Taxonomy (NCBI): domain Eukaryota; kingdom Metazoa; phylum Chordata; class Mammalia; order Carnivora; family Mustelidae; genus Lontra; species Lontra canadensis. The sequence continues at coordinate 1,363,456 of NW_022631052.1, forward strand.
TGAGGAGACTGATGTTACACAAAGCAATAAGATAAGGCATCTGCATCCAGAGAGTTCACAGTATGATAGAGAAAGTACACCCACAAACATACACTCTGAGCACAATGTAGAAAGAGCTACAGGGACCTAGAGAAATCTAAGAGGGCTTCCTGGGGGAGGTGACATTTGGAATAAGTAGGGATTTACCAGTAGGAAAGCACGTGGGAAATGGCATATAAGTGGATGGAATAGCAGTGAGTTATAAATGCGAAGAGGTGAATTATTGACAAAATGTTTGTGTCCCCTTAAAATTTATGTGTTGAAACCCTACCCCCAATGTGATGGTATCAGAAGGTAAGGTTTTGGGGAGGTAGTTAGGATTAGATGAGGTCATAAGGGTGGAGCCCTCATGAAAGGGATTAGTACCCTTAAAAGGGTCATGGGAAAGCTTCCTTCCTTTCTCTGCTGCCCACCATGTGAGGATACAAGAAGATTCCAGCAGTCTACAACCCGGAAGAGGGTTCTCACCAGAACCTGCCCATGCTGGCACTTTGATCCAGACTTCCAGTGTCCAGAACGTGGGAAATAAGTTTTTGTTGTTTGCAAGCCACACAGTCTATGGTACTTCATTATAGCAACTGGAACTGACTAGGATGGCTGAATCCGAAGATGGCCCGTTTAGGAAACTACAAGTGTCTTTAAAAAGCTGGAGCACAGAAGGAATACGGGAGAGTGGCCAGAGCGAAAGCTGGCAACTGGCAGGGAGCAGGTGGTACAGGGCTTTGGGGTCTGGATTGAAGTGAGCTCTGATCTGGGAGTTGCTAGAAATAGAACTTCTAGAAATGTTTCAGGAATCTGCAAATGTTTGAGTTTTCATGAACAGTTTTTCAAGCTAATGACAGTACAAAACCACAAAACATCCTGTTAGATACCAGATTGGTTCATTTTGTATAAGCTTTTCCTGCCATTTCTGTTGTGTTGACCAATTCTGCAAAGCACATTTTTTTTTCACATCTTAACATGTGTGAGACAAGAGTGTGTCTTGTTGTATTGTGTCTGTCATCATCTATACACTCTAGCTTTGCTGTGGCTCTGGACAGCCTGACCATACAATAGCCTCCCTTGATGTTTTAGGCCACAAAACCACTGGGTCATGAGTTGGGAGTCTGAAATGTACATTTTTTAAAAACATACTCTCATAAAATCAAAATAGTGACAGTATGAAAATTTGCAGACTGGGGATCAGCAGCTAGGAAGAAAATCTGGCAACAATAGCAAAGCATCCTTTTTTAAAAAAAATATTTTATTTATTTATTTGACAGAGAGACAGAGAGATCACAAGGAGGCAGAGAGGCAGGCAGAGAGAGAGGGTAGCAGGCTCCCTGCTGAGCAGAGAGCCCGATGCGGGGCTCGATCCCAGGACCCTGAGATCATGACCTGAGCTGAAGGCAGAGGCTTAACCCACTGAGCCACCGAGGGGCCCCGCAATGCATCTTTTTAAGGTATGTTACATACAGCATTGTTGACTCTAATGAAGACATGGGATTCAGAAGAGCTGGATTTTAAATATGAAAAAATTTGTAGAGTCTCTTAGGTGGGGCGCCTGGGTGGCTCAGTTGGTTAAGCGACTGCCTCCCGCTCGGGTCATGATCCTGGAGTCCCTGAATCGAGTCCCACATTGGACTCCCTGCTCAACGGGGAGTCTGTTTCTCTCTCTGACCTTCTCCCCTCTCATGCTCTCTCTCTCTGTCTTTCTGTCAAATAAATAAAAATAAATAAAAATCTTAAAAAAAAGAATCTCTTAAGCAATGTATTTCTCTTATATCTTCCCTTTAATGCAGAGAGTGATATATAAAAAATTGTCTAGTAGAGTGAAGAGGAGCTTTTAAAAATCATGACGTAATATTTTTATGAAATAGAAATTCTAAGGGGATAAGAAAGCATTGTTTTAATTTAATTGGCAGTATTTTTTATCTTGTTTCAAGTGATGTGTCATAGCTTCAATGACAACCTATGGTATTTGAGTTTCTTACAAATATGTCACTGGCAGGTGACATCAGTCATCTTTTTCTACACTTAGACCCTGCTTCTCAGCTCATGTCAAATTTTCTGAATGTCTACACTACGTGTCACATGTCCAACCCAGCCAGCCAGGTGCAGGCAAGGATCACATATTATCCTAGTTCATATTCTTGTCACAGCAAAATAATCTCTCAGTTTCCTCTCGGACAAAATTGTGCAAAAATAAATGAATGTGTAACCTGGGGTAACCCAGGGAAACCATGTTACAGATAACTTTGGCCCTTAATTGTCAGTTCTAGGTGCTTTTGCCTGGCTTTTATTTTTAGGTTGAGGAAGGCGAGCCGTTGATATGATGTGGAATTCGTGTTTGGAACAACACTGTGCTTCTGTTTTGCTTTTAAACTTCTGAATCCACTAATCAAGAGTGTCCTGAGGTTGCAGGATAACCTGATAAAAAAGAAAACTGTTACCACTGGCAACCTCTTAATTTCACAAATGACGGTTTTCTTGAGGTAGCACAAACAAAGCAATTGCAGAGCCCACCTGGGGGCTGGGGCTGATGTGACAGCAACCTTTGTGGTGTTACTTTATTGAGGCCCCTTGCTCAAAATTTGGTTCCGAGTTTGAAACAGACACCACAGACGCACTAAAAAGGTGTGAAGCAACTTTGTACCACATAATGAGGCTTTCTGGGCAGAGCAAGGAGGCTCCCAAGCAGGTCTGAAATCAGCCTGCGAGAGCAGACAGGGGTGACTGCCTTAGGGTTTTATCGTGGTCAGAGAGTGGGGTTGGGGTGAGCAGTCCCTTGTCTGTGGCTTGAGCTTCCCTCTGGCACCAAAAGCAGCAGCAGCTGGACCTTCTTGTTAGCTTGCCCAGGGGTGGACAGAAGGGGAAGAGACAGTGGGGGGGAGCTTGAAGGCTGTCGGGAGTCATACATCAAAAATGGAGTTAGATTCTTCATTGTAGTAATTCACGCCCAACTTGATCTTTGTCTGTTTGCTTGGATAACTGCATCATTATCAACCATCAACCGATAATTTATCGAATTCTTACTGTGTGCCAGGCACTCCCTCTAGGTGCTGAGATACAGCAGCGAACAAAACAGCCGCAATATTCCTGAGCTCGGGAAAGTCAGGTGGAGAAGGATAAAAACGAAGAAGTGGGCTGTAGACAGTATGTGAAGTGCTGCGGAAGATCATAAAGTTGGTACATGGGGAGAGTGGCTGCCAGGGGCGGGGGGAGAGTGTGTGCAGTTTGAAATACAAGCTCAGCTGAATGGTTAAAGAAGATGTGGTATATACATATATAGACAATGAGATATTACTCAGCCACGAGAAAAAGAAATCTTGCCATTTGCAATAATGTGGCTGGAACTAGAGGGTATAATGCTAAGTGAAATAAGTCAATCACAGAAAGGCAATTATCTTATGATTTCACTCATATGTGGAATTTAAGAAACAAAACAGAGGAGCATAGAGGAAGGGAGAGGGAAAAATAAAACAAGTTGAAATCAGAGAGGGAGACAACCCATAAGAGACTCTTTAACTCTAGGAAAGAAACTGAGGCTTGTTGGAGGGGAGGTCGTGGGGGATGGGGTAACTGGGGGATGGGCATTAAGGAGGGCACATGGTGTAATGAGCCCTGGGTATTATATACAACTGATGAATCACTGAACTCTACCTCTGAAACTAATAACATGCTATATGTTAATTAACTGAATGTAAATAAAATTAAAATACATAGATGACCAACAAAAGGTCTTGCTGAGAAGGTGGCATGCAGGTTTCTGGGGGAAGAGTGTTTCAAGTAAAGGGAGTAGCATATGCAAAGGCCCTGGGCAAGTACAACTTTAGAGTAAGGAAGTTTAATTTTCATGGAATAAAATATGATATTGCACAATGCACTTCTGCTACTGACACATTGTATTCGATTTAGATATTGGTGTTCTATTTAAGACTTGTGGTAGAAAGGTCCTGCTCTAAAAATGGAAGGAAGGAAAGAAGGGAAAAAGAGAGAAAGGAAAAAAGGGGAAAAGGAAAGAGGGAAGGAAAAGAGAGGGGAAGAAAGGAAGTGCTGTGTCCTGGACTGGGATCTGTAGGAAAATACCAGGGGACTCTGCTGCTCTGGGTACCTGCTGCTTCCCCACAGCCTTGCTCCAGGGCGCTACTCCAGGAGGCGGTAGATTTTACCATTTTAATTAAGAAGTTCATTGCTATTAATTCAATCTAACATCCTCTTGTGCAGGAACCCAGTAACAGAGCTGTAGAGGCCCCTCTCTGCTGCTGGAGTTCGGTAAGACTAACGTGCTTCCAGTGTGTTCTTGAGATGTAACAAATCATGTAGAGAAGAGGCCTTTGTAGTGAACTAGGCAGTGATAGGGTTTCACATCTGTGGTAGACCTTAGCCCTGCTCTCCTCTATTTCTGCCCCTCCCCCACCCCCTTGATCCTGGATGCATGGATTAATTTATGTATCCTCATAACAGCTCTGTGTTGTATCTAGATGCTGACATCATCACTGGGTCTGAACCCGGTAGCTGGTTGAGCTATGGAGTCCTGCTCTCCGGTGTGCTGGGTTATAGACTGTCAGGATGTTTCCACCGGGATGTCTCACCTGCCTACCCCGGAAGTCCATCGACTTTAGAGACTCTGTGGGTCACAGGGTCCTTGGCTAACTTGAGTGACTTGGCCTCGACTGGCAGGTGTCAGAGCCCTCCTTTACCCATGAAACCTCCCTTGGAGTTGCCCAGATTCTCTTAGGGAGTGAAAGGTCATCATTGAAAGATGTCTGTCCCAGGAAAGACCATGGTCTTCAGGGATAGAGAGAGCGGGGGCAGGTGTGAAGAAGACTCATCATGTCTGATGATTGAGCATGACAAGGGGAGGGTCCCACAGACATGGAACAGACCTGGCTAGTTTGGTGGGCTTTGGGCTTGGATTTCAGTGTCTGATTTCAAAGCCACTGTCTTCCTCTGAAGAAGTTGTGTATTATAGATTATGGAAGTTGTGTATTATGGATTGAACTGTGTCCCCCTACAATGCATAGGTTAAAGCCTTAACTCCCAGTATCTCAGAATGTGACCTTACTTAGAAATAAGGTCATTGCTCATGCAACTAGGTAAGATGAGGTGGTGCTGGAGTAGGGTGGGCCCTCATCCAGTAGGACTGGTGTCCTTATCAAAAGGGGAAATTTGGACTGAGGCACACACACAGGGAGAAGGCCATATAAAGATGGAAGCAGAGATGTGGGTGATGTTTCCACCGGCAATGGGGAACACCAGAAATGGCTTGCCAGTCACGAGAAGCTGGGTGGAGGCATGGTACGGAGTCTCCCTCACAGGGCTCTGAAGGAACCAATCCCCCAACACACTGACCTTGGACTTCTAGCTTGCAGAAGTGTGAGACAACACAGTTCTGCTGGCAGCCCCTGCAAACTGTTGCAGTGCGATCATGGACTGCTTACTGTTTTTATTGTCTTTGGCTGTGAGGGTTCACCACATCCTGATTAAATTAATTTATAGAAAGGGACAGGCTGATGGTCCGTGCCACAGCAAATGAAAAGGGCTTGACTATGACATGACATGCCTTAGGCTGCACACCTGTTAGGCATTGGACTCTGTGTTAGGCCCTGACTCTGTGTTAGGTTGTGTTAGAGGCACTGGCCTTTCAAAGGTGAACACATCCTCAGAGAATTCACAGCCTTTCCCTCTGCAGTCTTAGTGAGCCGTCCTTTTATTGTAATGAAGAGGTTGATGAGAGATTTATTTGACTCAGTGATGCCCTTATTCCAAAAAGTATTAGAGGCAGAACATTTTTTTAAAAAGTGAAAAAGGCAAGGAAAATAAGAAGGCCAACATCAGGTCAGACAGGTGTCAAAACCTGTACCACGTGATCAAGGGTGCCAGTTTGGCCCTGAGCATCCTGGTGGCTAACGCAAGGAAGGAAACACAATCCCTCATGTGATTCCTAATGACCATACAGTTTTTAAAGAACTGTTCGGGAGATGCTTCCTTATTCCTGGTGTTGAAACTGGGAAGAGATTTCTCTCAAGGACCTGTACAGGGAGGCCCCCGTGTAAAACCACGTCTGTAACAGAACCCTAAATGCCAAGAGTGACGAAGGCCTCTGTAACTCACAGAATGGGGTAGGGGAACCCGGCTTGGGAAATCTAGTCAGCAATTCTATTGGAATTACCACCCCTGTTAAACCAAAGCAGCCAGACTCCCAGCTGCTAGATCTTCTGGAAAGGGCCGGGTGAGAGACAAGCATGGTTCGGGAGGGGGTTCTGGGCCCTCATGTCAGACACACCAGTCTATTCTGGGAACTTCAGGCTACAAGATGTTCATTCGGTAAGCTGAGAAGTGCTCCCATGGTACCATGGAGGCCCGTTTAAAAATACTTAATATTTTAGCAAATTCCTATCTAATTCCCTTGTATGCTCCCTACATTTTCTCTATCATTATTGCTGATTACCAGGCTATTTGTGTGAAGGGAGCTATTTGCAGAGAAGAGCAGTTTTCGCCTTTAAATCCACTCACCCGGGGCCTCCTGTTCACTGCTTTCCACGCTGTAAAACTCCCCTGGCTAACATCGCAAGAGGAACGAAGGGGAGTAAAATAATTAACTGCATCAGGCAAGCGGAGGAAGAAGCTGATTATAAAATGGAAAGTTTCCTCTACCCGGTGCCACTTATTCCTAACCAGTGCATGGGGCTGGGTTTTTATTTCTAAGGGACATATGTTCTCGGTACTGGAGTCTGCGTGCAATCCCATGAATGGAGAGAGCTCACTTCGGCAATGGGGGTGTTCTCAGCAGGGCTTAGCTGAGACAGACCAGAAGCTGTCTTTGGCTACGGAGTCCTGCTGTCCAGTAAGGAAGCCCAGGTTTTTCTTCCCCAGCACCTTCAGACTTGAGGAGCCGTAAATATGTAGTGAGGCTTGCCGGGGACGGCCTCTGCGGGGGACCTTTACTTTAACCCCTCTCTTCAGCAGGTGTTAAACCTGTCTGAACTACAGGGGCAGTTGGTTAAACATCTGTCTTTGGCTCAGGTCATGATCCCGGGGTCCTGAGATAGAGCCCCACATCAGGTTCCCTGCTCAGCTTCTCCCTTTCCTGCCCTACCTCTCACTCCTGCTCTCTCTCTCTCAAATAAAGAAATAAAAACTTAAACACACACACACACACACACACACACACACACACACACACACACCTCCCAAAAAACCTCTCTGAACTACAGCCTCTTCAACTTTGAATGGGAAAAATCTTAGTTCTTGTCTTCAAGGGCCTTTGGGAGGATTAAGTGAGTTGGTGGACATAAAGAGCTTAGTATGGTGCCTGGTATATAGGACTCAATGATTGGGAGCTGTAGCTGTTACTGCTAATATTGTTATTGCCAACTTGCTAACATTCCCAAGGGTTTGGTGTGATTTCCAGGTGAGAAAACATGAAAAGTTGTCCGTAAACGATGAGGATCCATCAAAGATGGAAAGTGGCAAAAGCAGGGATTGGAAGCCAGAAGGGCTGGTTCCAGAATTTTCCCGTCTCCACCTGCATGCTGCAAGTTCAAGCACATTCAGCAGGAAGCTTTAAAGCTTGGAGTTTGTTTATCTCCAGGCTGTATGTTGTGTGCAGAGGTCATTTCTAGGCTTATAGAATAGAAACTATTGGCTTAGCTTTTCCACTTTTAGACCATGTTTCACCCAATCCAAGATACCACCTGTGGCAGATTAAAGTCATTATTCACATTCCCCCTTTCCCAGCACCCTGACTTTTGGCTTTCATGTGACTTCCTTGGCCTATGGATGTTGGCAGATGTCACTTGAACAAAAGCTTGAATTGGGTCCATGACGATAACAAACCCCACTCTTTTGCTGAACCCGGAAGAATGAGAAAGGCATGAGGAACAGAACTAAACCCACTGAATCTCAGCCAAGATCGGCCAAGCCTCAGTTAACCTATAGACACATGCGCAAAGGAAGAAATACGTACTGCAAGTCACTGAGTTTGGGGCAGCTTGTTACATAGCGTTATGGTGAAAATAGCTGACCAACACATTGTCTATTATGAGATGCACTTTTATTATTTTATTTTTTAAAGCTTTGAATTTCTCATTGTTTTGTCTTGTTTTTTAAGATTTTATTTACTTATTTGACAGACAGAGATCACATGTAGGCAGAGAGGCAGAAAGAGAGAGAAGGCGGGAAGCAGGCTCCCCACTGAGCAAAGAGCCTGATGGCGGGGCTTGATCCCAGGACCCGGAGATCATGACACAAGCTGAAGGCAGAGGCTTGACCCATTGAGCCACCCAGGCGCCCCTGCACTTTTATTTTTGAATCACAAAGAAGGAAAGACCCATGCCAGTTAAATTAAGAAAATAATTGTACATTACATCCCCAGTTCAGAGATGTTCAAATTGTGTGGGGGATAATGTCCCTCTTAGATAAGATAAAATATGGTAATAAGAAAGAAATTGCCTCAGACTCAAGAAAAGATGGTCCAGAATAGAACTTAGATCATAAAATAATTTACAGCCCATTCTGAGAAGTATCTAGCATACTTAATAAAATATTTGTGCAAATTTCTGATATCTTTTGATGCCATTAAGAGCCCTTTAGGGATGTTAGATTGCCCCACACAGCTGGCCCATCAGACTTGCAACCAGGCTCTTAACTTTTTTTTTTAAGACTTTATTTATTTATTTGACAGACAGAGATCACAAGTAGGCAGAGAGGCAAGCAGAGAGAGAGGGAGAAGCAGGCTCCCCGCTGAGCAGAGAGCCCAATGCGGGGCTCGATCCCAGGACCCTGGGACCATGGCCTGAGCTGAAGGCAGAGGCTTAACCCACTTAGCCACCCAGGCACCCCAAGGCTCTTAACTTTTAACAAATCATTCCTCCCTTGGGTGGGGCTGTCTAACTAGCTCTTTGTTACTCAAAGTGTGGTGGTCTTTGTACTAGCATCATCCACATCACTTAGGAGTTTGTGAGAAAGGCAGAATCTTGGGTCCCCTTCAGACCTCCTGAATAAGAACCTGCATTTTAGGAGGACCCCCAGGTGATTCATATATGCACTGAGGTCTGAGATGCATTAGTCTGGCTGTCCCCTTTCCTCTATTAAGAAAACAAAAACGGGACACCTGGGTGGCTCAGTGGGTTAAAGCCTATGCTTTCGGCTCAGGTCATGATCCCAGGGTCCTGGGATCGAGCCCCGCATTGGGCTCTCTGCTCAGTGGGGAGCCTGCTTCCTTTCCTCTCTCTCACCTGCCTCTCTGCCTACTTGTGATCTGTCTGTCAAATAAATAAATAAAATCTTTAAAAAAGAGAGAGAGAACAAAAACAAAAAACAAAACAAAAAAACCCCAACAAAACAAAAGAATTTTCCAGGAAGAAATCTCTGGACTATTAGAAATCTATTTCTATTACAAATTGTTGATCTATTAGAAGCTTGCTTCCCTTGCTCCAGGTTTGAAGTAAAATTTTAACACACGCTAGCGATCACTTCATCGCAGAAAATTCCTGAAGCACATGGGTAGTAGACACTGTCAACCTTTGAGGGTGCTTGGCTTGCAGTAAGTCTCCGTGGAATGGAATCCGTTCCATCCTGAGGGCTCTAGAGGAAACTAGGGCTGAACAGCATCGAAAGCAGCCCAGCTCCCTTCACAGGGGCATTTCTAGAAGCTGTGGAGTTCTGCGGTACGGTGCTGGGGGAGTAGCAAAGGGAACTCATGTTCACCCTTTCAACTGGGGGGGGATAGGAGGAGGGGGGGATTAACCTCCGCAAATCACTTTGTTAAAAACCAACAGCCCAGATGTACTTTAAAGACAAAACAAAACAAAACAAAAAACCAAAACCTCCAAAAAACCAAAACCTAACTTTTAATGGTATTACGGCTCTTCCTCCAACTGGTTTTCACTCATATTTTCTGTCTCTGCCTGCAAGAAATACGAGGCTGTAAAACCAGGAGTGGTTCAACGGGGAAAGGCAGAATGACATTAAAATGAACAAACAAGACCGGCAATCCGATTTCAGGGATGTCCTGCTCTCAAAGATGGGAATCGCCTACACGGGAAATTTTCACTTAGCAAATTTTACTGTTTTCAAAGGATAGCAAAGAAATCAAGTTTCTTTTCAGTTCATGGAGACTGCAGACTTGGAGAGCCCTTTTCATCTGGCTGGCTCTCGCCTTGCTTTGTCAGCCCACCCAGACATATTGATTTCCGAGAGGGAGAGAGCCAACCTGATGGAGAGAAGGCATCTGAAATGCCATCCTTAAATTCTTGAATTTTCAGGCAACCCATAGAGGCAAATTAATAACGCAGCCCCAGTTCACACGCACCCAGCAAATATTTTGCATTTAAATTCCCGCATTAGAATGCCCTGTTTATACAATAACTTAATAAATCTAGCCTGGCTGCCAAATTGACAAGAAGGTGAGAATCATTCATTAAAATGCAAATGCAATTGAGATGAAATTTGGAATACATTTATTACAGCAATTGAACTTCAGTCAACTGTAGTCACAACACAGATTTTGAACTGCCTTTCAGACAAAAGGACGTGTTGTAGTGTGCCCCCCCCACCACCACCCAAGTTAATATCTTTGTCAGCATGCAAATTAAAGCCATTTCCTGAGTGCTAATGATTTGCAATGGAGGATTTCACTCTTCTTTATAGGACAAGATTGCCAGAGATAAAGGTCAACTGCATAGACAAAAGATTGCACTGGTAGCATATTGTGTATACAGCAAATTGACGGCAAACATATTCTGAGTACTTATGGCAACCACATTCTTATTAAATCACACCCGAACATCTCTTTACCGTCTCTGGGTCATTTGCTAATTGTAATGCCCAACAATGGGAGATTTGCCCAGTCAGGATTTTACCTCTCAGATCAAAAGTTTCCATCCAGATCTTGGTCAGGCCTGAATGACTCAGCCCCCAAAGAGGTCCCGTTTGTGGGTTCCTTTTGGTCTCTAAAGCAGGTGGAAGGAAAACACGGCTGGGACCCGATCGTCTGTGGAGACATCGCCAAGTACCTCCTTCGGTTTTATTCTCTCTGATTCCTTTGCAAAAGTCAGGTGGCATTTCTGAGGCGTGGCACTGTGCATGTGCCCCTAGCAGACACCGTCTGAGGTGGAGGGAGGCACGACGTAGAGTGTTTCTTTGGCTGCGGGTGAGTGTGCTGTTCAGGAGTCCCTCTAGGGTGGCAAAAAGCAGCGTGTTTCACCTGTCAAACGGGGAGATGACTTCTGACCCCTTGACCCACTTCATGTCCACCAGCTTCTCCGGAAGCGATGCCAACTCAACCTCTTAAACATCCCCTGACTGCCTTCCTTCCTGTTGCCGCCATCTGAGTCAGAAACCATCCTTCCTTTCCTCTGTTATTCTAAGTAGCTTCCTGGTCCTTTTCCTTTTCCCAGCCTGTGTCTACTGGATGCCACAGGGCGCTTTCTAAAATGCAGACCTCGCCTGGGTGGCTCAGTCAGTTAAGCCACTGCCTTCAGCTCAGGTCATGATCTCAGGGTCCTGGAATGGAGTCCCGCATCGGGTTCCTTATCCAGCAGGGAGCCTGCTTTTCTCTCTGCCTCTGCCTGCCACACTGCCTGCTTGTGCTCTCTCTCTCTCTCTCTGATAAATAAATAAAATCTTAAAATAAAATAAAATAAAAATGCAGACCTCGTCATTCCCATCAGAGCACGCCCAACCCTTCCACGGCTCTCCACTATCCTCAGGACAAAGTCCAGAATCTTCCATGACAGTAAGGCCCGCTGAGATGTGGGCTTTATCTTGAAGGGAAATAGAATATGTCGTCCCCAAATATGCCTCTGTGGCATATTGATGATTTTGAATTAAAGTTACTTAAGATACAGCCAGTGCAAGGAGTACACTCTGACCCTCTTTTGTCCCCCTGAGAGCAGGAAATAAATCTTTCCGGTGAAAGGCACCCTCCATGTACCAGGAGGAAGAGACGTATCCTTAGTGATGTGGGAAACAAAGGCAGAAGAAAAATTATTGACTTTCCTTACGACCTGCAGCCCACGGACAAATCCTCCAAACAGGCAGAGTGACATTCCTCCAGGAACTCGACTGCCTCAACATTGATACTTTGCTAAAGGCAAAAGGCAGTCTTAGCCCAACCCCTAAGAATCTGTGAGTCTACTCTAACATATAAAAATTCCTTTGGAAACTTCCTTTATCTCTACTCCCCCAAGATACATGTTGGCAGTCAACTCTTAAGTATATGACTCACCGATAAACATCTGAAGGGTCTCATGACTCAGGTTTTATTAGACAACAATACTTTGCCCCTCAAGGTCCTGGAAACCTTGCTTCCAAATTTCTTCGAGACTTACGCTACCCCTAATCCCCTTACACCCTTAAAGTATATGATGGGCCACTCATGACCCCAGTGCGACTCTTTCTACCCAAGGGTCCTGTCCCCGTGCTTTAATAAAACCTCCTTTTTGCACCAAAGATGTCTCAAGAATTCTTTCTTGACCATTGTCTTCAAACCCTAACACCTTTCCTACACCACTTATCACCAGGGAGGGAAAATTCAAGGCCCAGAAGGCTGTGTGAACCGCCCTTGGTGCTTCTCCACTAATTGGCGACCCCAAGCTCAAACCCCTTGCTCTGGTCAATTCTTCACTGATATGTTGTTTCTTTGTCCGGAAGGTATAAAAGGTGCCTGCTTTGGGGACTTCTGAGTATCATATTTCTATGGACACCTGTATATGCAAAATTACATTTTTCTTTTTGCTCCTATTGCTCTGTCCCCTGTCAGTGTAATTATTAGACCTGCCAAAGAACCTAGAAGGGAATAAGGGAAGAGTTTTCCTGCCCAGCAATCTACAACCACTTATCCAGCCATTTCTTTGCAACTCTCTACCCCTTTAAATGGCCCCCGATTTTGCTTCTTCCGGCAGTACCTTCTGCTTCTTCACTTGACTGATCGCTATTTGTCCTTCAAGGCTTGGGGAAAATTGTCAGCTGTGGACCCTTCAGTCTCACACTCTCTCTCCACCCAGCTCCGAGCTGGTTCAAGTCCCTCTTCTAGGCTTCCCCCACCCACCCCCAACTCCTGCTTACATGCTCCCCGCTTCGCTCATCACCCTACATGGTGATGGCCTGTCTTTTGGTCTACTTTTCCTACTAGACCATGGGCTCCTTGAAGACTGTGCCTCACAGAGCATAGGCGATCTACACTTGCTGGTTTTCCTCCTCTGCCTCCTTTCCTTTGTTCTAACGGCAGAAAGTGCTGGTTACCTGCCAAATACCCATTTCCCCAGCTTCCTTAGTAACGAACCACATTATCTTGGGCATCCAAATGCCTAGATTAAAAAAAAAAATCAACAAAAGAACAACACGCAACACTGTATTGCGAGGGGCTTCTGGGAAACCGCTTTGAAGGGAGTTAACATGGCGGGGGTGGGGGGGCGGGATATGCCCTTCGACCTTTGCCCCTTCTTCCTTCCTGCTGCCCAAGACTTAGGGGTGATGACTGCAGCCCCAGCAGCTATTATGTGAGTGTGAGGAAACTCTGCAGTTGGAGGCCAGTACTAAGCATAGTGGACTGAAAGGCAAATGGAAGCCGGATCCTACATGACCATGAAGCCTCCATATTTGTGCTTCCTCCTGAAGGTGAACCTCTTTTATGTGAGGGAGGTAAGCCTTTACCTCAAGTCCTGGTAGTTCCCAGCTCTGTTCACTATGCTGCAGAATGTGGTCCCAACTGATTCTCTCTCTGTCTCTGTCCCCTGATTAAATTGTCATGATTCTCACCTTTATTTTTATTTATTTATTTTTTAAAGATTTATTTTCATTTACTTGAGAGAGAAAGAGAACATGAATGGCGAGGTGAAGCCGACTCCCTCTGAGAAGGGAGCCTAAAGCGGGGCTCAGTTCCAGGATGCTGAGATCATGACCTGAGTGAAGGCAGATGCTTAACCGACTGAACCACCCAGGTGCCCCAGGGTTCCCACCTTTAAAATGCCATCATCCTTGGCTGAAACTCTGCCAAAAGAAGTAGGCCTAGGAGAGTCACCCTTGAGGGTGTCAGGGCAGCGAGGAACCAGATGTAGGAGGATCTGAACCTGTTAGAGTGAGGACTGGGAGGCAGGGTAGTGGGTGCTGTGCAAGAGAAGTGGCTACAGTTGGGGGAGGAGGAAGAATGTGCCCAGCAAGCATCTGAGCAAGGTGCTCAGAGCAAGGGACCCCAACATGCATCATCTCCTTGAATCCTCACAACACCCCCAGGAACTAGGTAGTTATCCCCATTTTGCCAAGGAGCAAACTAAGGCTCAGAGGGGTCAAATAGTCTAACCAAAGGTCAGTAAGTGGTGGTGCTGGAGTTCAAACCCGGGTGGTTTGATCCAAAGTGTTGCATGAGGAACACGCACTGGTTTTGGAAATGGTCTGTTCTAGTTTTTTTTTTTTTTTAAGATTTTATTTATTTATTTGACAGAGAGATCACAAGTAGATGGAGAGGCAGGCAGAGAGAGAGAGAGAGAGAGAGAGAGAGACGGAAGCAGGCTCCTTGCTGAGCAGAGAGCCTGATGCGGGACTTGATCCCAGGACCCTGAGATCATGACCTGAGCGGAAGGCAGTGGCTTAACCCACTGAGCCACCCAGGCGCCTGTCTGTTCTAGTTTTAACTAGTTATGGTTTCCTTGTGTCTCAGTGTCTGTGACTGTGGGTGGGTCATTGTCTCCTCTCCCAGACTCACTTTTCCTCATCTGCATAACTGGGATAAATGAATACCCAGCCTAGGACTGTGCATGAGAAGCAGTTAGCATCGTGCCTGGAACCTGGGAGCTATTCAGTAAATGGTAGCAATCATGGTTTTCATCACCATCGTCACGGTCAAAGCCATGAATGGTTGCTGTTACAGCTCTCTTGCTGTGCACACAGCCCGGGGGGGTTGGTTTGGCTCTAAGCCCTGCCAGGCTTCTGGGAAGTGGCACTTGGTTCAAGTGGCAAGCTTAGGAGGTTCGGTGCTTTGAGGGTGGTGGCAAGAACAGTGTAATTAGACCGCAATTATTTTGGGATTTGGTAAATTGCATTATGCAGTAATTCATTAAAAAAGTCCATGAATCGACTGCCCATAGTGGTGGTGGGGAAAACACTTGGTTATCATGTAAGTAATGAAATTTATTAAGCTAAAGGGCCCGGGAATTAACCTCTGCTCTGCTGAATAAGAAATTACATGCAGAAACGTTCTAATTATTTTAAGTGGTTTTCTTTTCTGGGTTCTTTATTTAATCTCTATCTCAGATCTTCAGTAATAGGAAAAAAATGAAGGAAGTGGAAGGGGAAGAGGAGAAAGACAAAGAGGAGGAGGAAAAAGATGGAAAGCGTCATCTAAGGGACCCATATCATAGACATGTGGTTGTTTCAGAGGGAGACTGCTGATAACAATGAATTCACATCAGACCTATGGGTTTAGGCGAAAGTGGGATGTACATTAACGTCAGTTAAAAAGCTAGGCTTGGGGCGCCTGGGTGGCTGAGTGGGTTAAAGCCTCTGCCTTTGGCTCAGGTCATGATCCCAGGGTCCTGGAATCCAACCCAGCATCAGGCTCTCTGCTCAGCAGGGAGTCTGTTTCCCTTCCTCTCTCTCTCTGCTGCCTCTCTGCCTACTTGTGATCTCTGTCAAATAAATAAATAAAATCTTTTTAAAAAGTAAATAAATTAAAATAAATAAAAAGCTAGGCTTTGGGGCTCCTGGGTTGCTCAGTCAGTTGAGCCACTGACTCTTGGTTTTGGCTCAGGTCATGATCTCACGGGTCCTGAGATCAAGCCTTGCCTCAGGCTCTGCGCTCAGCTGGGAGCAGGATCTGTAGGAGGCGTATTTCATGTATTTCATCATCATAAGGAATGTGAAGGACAGAGAGGGTCAAGGACCTTGCGGAAGGTTACCCATCCCGGGCGGAGTGGAGGCCTGCCCCGTTCCTCCTCCCCTGTTCCCTGAGATAATATTTTCTTATCTGACTTGTTATGAAAGCTGAGAAAGGAAGAAATAGACGTGAAGGCATTTAAAGAAGAGACCGTGCAAGCACTGACTGCATTTGGAAACTGGAGATTCCGAACAGCTTTGTGAAGAGGAATGATTGGTCCTTCCCACCTAATCACAGGATTGCTAATTGCCAGGGCCGCCATTGGAAAAGCAAGCTCTCTCATCAGGGTAGGGCACATGCCCATACGTACACACACACACACACACACACACACACACACACACACAGGCACGGACTAGGAGGTGAGGAGTGAAACTGAGCTGCAAAGAAGCTGCAGCTCTGTGCAAAAATGGCTCCAGAGTGTGGGCTAAGCGCACTTCTAGAAATTAAATTCCTCAAAGGCATTCGCCATACCACACTCACCACCTCTCCTCCACACCCCCTTCCCATTCTTTGGCACGTGATAAGAATATAATACTATTTTTGATGGCCAGTATAAAACATGGCGAGCTAATCAGTGAGTTTAAAAAAAGAAGAAGGGCCCTGTGGATTATTTGATTCGTGTTGGAGGTCAGTTCTCTTCTTCTCTGTCTCTAGAATTAGAGACCGGCATTTTCAGGCAACACTTTTCATGACTCCCAAACTGACTGTCAGTGAGTATTTACCTAATCTAAATCCCTTCACTGCTTGCCCATCCCATTTTAACGTATCCTGCCTATTTTGAATACAATTCTTTCAATTCCTTCCTTCCTGATATCCTTCTTGGACATGGATGGTATACGAGGTGCCATGTGGGGCTGAGGAAGGATGCCAGAACCAAGCCATTCGGCCTTTGTCTTCAAAGAATTTGCATTCTAGTTGGTGTCTGGCGCCAGAACTCCCCCCCAACCACCCTAACTCCCGGTGTCTGCAGCTTGACCTTGGGAATCATTCTTCTGCCCGGAGTCAGAAGCTAGACTGAGCATTCTGGAGGTGAGAAGACGGCTGGGGAAGCGCCAAACCCTTGATTTGCAAATGAGGAAACAGGCCCAGAGAGGAAGTCAGAGGCAGAGCCAAGACCATAATGGGGTCTCTGGATTCCCAGTCGTCCAATGCAGCGTGTCTAAACCCTCTGTCACCTCAGGCATCACTCAAAGAGCCACAACGCAGGATCTGTTTAGCTGGGGGCTGGATGTTTGAAAATCTCAGCAGGACCAAAATGTTTCTGCTTCTTAGCTCTGCTCCTCTGCCATGTTGGTCCTCCTTGGAGCACAGAGCCAACTTTGTCTACTGAGGATGGGCATCTTGTGAAAAGTGCACGGCTCTGCTGTTCTAAGCCCTCCAATGACCCCCTTCTGTCCTCGCTGCTTTGTCTCAGGGCTCTACCCCTCTGTGGCACTGAGTACCAAAGTCTTCCCTCCCAGTCGCCATTCTCTGAAATCCGGCTGCCATCTTGTCTCCTCTGGATATCTTCCCCTCCCTCTTCACTGGCCTCCCTGCCTTGGACCTCTTTTCCCCCCTCTGCCCTTCCCAATATTGCGTATCATCTCCAGACTTCCCAGGGTAGCCCCCTGCGGCTCTGCATGAGCTGGATTCGTCTGAGCTCCTTGGCTTCTTCCTTGTCAAGTGCCTTTCTAGCCTTACCAAGCCGCAAGACCATGCTCTTCTCCACCTCAGTGCCTTTGCTCATACGCTCCCCTGCCTGGAATGCTCTTTCCTTCTTCTTCACATGGCTAATTTTACTTTATCCTTCAGAACTTGCTCAGGTGACCCCATCCCACCCCAGAAGTCACCTCTGCTTTTCCCAGGCTGTGTTAAGCTCCCTGAGCTGCTGACTGACCTGTCTGCCCACACACATCCTCTTCCCTCCCTACCAACCAGACTGAGCTCCCTGAGGGCAGGGACAATTTCTAAATCTTCTCTCTCCCCCCCAGAACCACAACAAAGGAAATCCTCATGAAATATCGATTGCATGAATAACTAAATCACTTGAAATTCTTGCATTTCAGAACCTAATTAAATACACGGCGGCTTTCTGGCACAGAACCCCCACCGCAGCCATAGTCTGATGGGGTCCGTTCACGTTCTCCTTGGACGAGCATGCGTTTGGAACCGTCTGTGCAGAAGCTGAATCATCCAAACAGGAAAGAGATAAATGGATGCCTTTGAAATATATATATTTTTTCCAACTGGGAGCTAGAATATAGCTGTGTTCTAAGAAGTGAACAAATGAAACAGGCTCCCCGTGTGCCTCTCAGGAAAGTTATTTCTTAGCTTGTAATGTGGTCTCCGACCTACCTGTGTCAAATGACTACAAGTGGTATTTAAATCCCCAAAAGGAAGGCACCTCCAGCATCTAATATCAGGTGACACAGTATGTACATGTCGTCCCTTGATTGAATTTTCTGGACTTGGCAAGTTTCCTGTGACCTCACCGCTCATGCACACGTACCCTCACGCACACCGTCCTGCCCCTGTAAGTCGCCTCCGACCCTGTGCCCATCCTGACTGGCAGACGTGGTGAGGGGAACCTGAACTGGCCGTTTCGTCAGAGGACATGGACCAACGTTGCCCACTCCTCCGGCTTCTGTGTGGTTAAAAGGTGCCTGACCAAGGGCTACTCTTTAATGAGTGTGAGTGAGCATTTGCATGAGAGGACTGTGTCTCTTCTGGAAGAAGAAGAAGAAAAACCTGCCAAGTGTCAACAAACAGTTCTACATGCATCCCAATTAGGGTGATTTCTGGAAGGGAGCAGAAGCCCACTGCAGCTCCATTTCTAGGCAACTGCCATTAGGAGTTCGGAACCTCGCTGGGGAGGGAATGTGGGTAAGTGTACATGTGCGGGAGTCTAATGTGCCTCGTCCCTCTGCCCTCACCTCCCCACCTTCCTTCTTGTCTGTTGGCCTCCTCGCATTTAGAAGCAAATTATGGCTTTTGGAGGGGGAGGGCAGAAGAAGTTAAATATCCTTGAGGGCCAGAACCTTGGGGAGGACTAAGGCTTGGCAAATCATCGGAATGCTAGCCATGAGGTCCAGAGCACTTTCTGAGGGTCATACTGGGTCCCTGAGCCTAACCCATGTTAGCTCATCGCATCCTTCAGTAGCCCTGCGAGGCAGGCACTATCATTTTGAAGATGGGGAAACTGAGTCTCACAGAAATGGAAGCCACTGGCCTAAAGTCGCTCTACAAGAAGGTGGCAGTGTCGGGAGTTGCACTCTGGTCTGTCTAGACTGCTGTGCTGTCCTGCCGCCCTGTTGGCACACAGGCGCTGAGAAGGCAGAAGCTGGGCACAGCCTCTGGAGGGAGTTTGGTCTGCTTTCAGTTCTGAGATAAACTGGTTGACTTTTTTTTTTTTTTCCCAAGGAATGCAAACCCCACCCTACAATACACAATAGGTAATCCATTGTGCTTAATGACTAAATGGAATGAGAGGATGGTTCTTCATGGACCTGCCAGCCTGGACATAAAAAATGCATTAGCAGGCAGAGAGAGGCTTTTTCTAGAACACACCAGCAATCTCCAGAGCACTTCTGGCGTATAATTCGAAAGAAACCCCAGACAATGGAATAAAGCACAAGACCACCTGCCTGCCATCTTTGGACCCACGTTCTCCTGCCTGATGGATGGCGGGGTTGACTTGCTGGAGACAGGGAACACTCCTCAGGAATTCACAGCCGCTGTTCCACTAAGCATAAGGACAAGGGCGTGGGTCTGAGGTGTGGTGCAGCAGGGGTGCTGCTGTTCCTGTCACTCTTTGGTCCCCAGAGTTAAGCTGTCATCTCTCTTCTTCCCCTCACCTTTGAGACAACCTGACCTCAAGTCATAGTCTGGTGCCTGACACAGAACAGGAACTTGGTAAAGGATGTCTATAGTCACCCAGCCTTCCAGGTCCTGTCCTGACTGTGACATGTGCATAATATTTTCTCTACCTCCCCCTGCTCCCTCTCTCTGTTTTACCTGGCCTTTTCCTATTCACTTTTCTAGGCCAAACACTCCCAGTAAGAATCTCAAAGACCTCCAAAGGTATTGCAGGTAAAGGTACATGAGCCTGAACACACGCCTTTTTAAGGCTGTATCTAGTCTGCGAACCACCAGAGACACTCTTACCAATAATCTGCTCTGTGATTCATACTCTCTCTCTCTCTCTTTCAATCCATACACACACTCCCTCCCCCAAGCCCTGAGAGCTCTTTAAACTCTTATTTTTATCTATGACTACCAATAAAGAGCTGCTCAGTTGTACAACCCCAGGGGCATTATCAACATTGTGTTCTACAAATGGTATTTTGGGGGCACCATTCCCCCCGGAGCATACATTGTGAATGGTGCCCCTGGAATTGTGCAAAGGGGGCAGAACCTGCTCTGAACATATACTGCCTCCCTGCGAGTCCCTGAGCTTCCCTGAAGTAGACCTTCAGGTAAAGTCCACAGGATCTAAGGGTTGCTTTGCAGTTACCGTGCACTTTGGGCTGTCTCAGGGCGGGGATGGGGATTCAGAGTCCTGCTGTAAGCGGTTGTTTGGATCTTGCTTTATCGAATAGACTCCTGCAAAAGGTCTTCTGATTTAAAGAATTATCTTGCAAGGGGTGCCTGGCTGACTCAGTCAATTAAGCGCCCAACTCTTGATTTCGACTCAGGTCATGATCTCAGGGTCGTGAGATCGAGCCCTGCATCCAGCCCTCCATACTGAGTGTGCAGCCTGCTTAAGAGTCTCTCCCTCTGCCCTTCCCCTACTTGTGCTCTCTCTCCTTCTCGCTCTAAAAAAAAAAAAAAAATGAGGGGAGAGTATTATCTTGAGAATTATCTCTTAAAAAAATGAGGGGAGAGAATTATCTTGCAAAATAATGTTCAAAATTGAAGAAATCAAAATTGATTTCTTCAATTTTGCAGCCATATGTTTCCAGGAAACTCTTGTTGGGAGCTAATCTGACCCAGAATGATTCCTAAAGCTAAATACGCAGTTAGAGGTGCTGAAGGGCCAGGCCATTAAACGGCCCCCATGGGACTGACAGAGCAGCACCAAGACATTGAGAAATCCCTGACCCTCAAACTTTTTGTCTGCCTTAGACACACCCTACGAGAACTTGCTGGAACATCATTAGACACTTCTCAGGCTGTTTGATGTGGCTGTCCTGGATTTTTTCAGCTCAGGGCAGGAAAGTGCTGCTGTGAGCATTCTTGAGGACTTTTTTCTTGTTTTTGTGGGAAATTTTGAGAGGATGAAGTCCGGGTAATTTTCTAAGGAGTCCCCCTTATCTTGTTGTGTATGACAAGTTGTGGCTGTGGTGGGGTTTGATTTTGGAGAAACATTTCACTTCACCTCTTTGCCCATCTATGAAAATGATTTATATGACGTATCTGGGCTCCTCCATAGGGAAAAAATTGTATTCTCCCTGTAAATTTTTTTGGTTTTTTTGTGTGTTTGTTTTTTTTTTTTTCCAAAAAAGGGCCTGAAAATGGCTTTAGTCAGACACTTGGGCAGGTTCCTTCATATTGAACAGGAATAGAGCATCTTAGAGTCCCTAAAGGTAACCTCCCATGAGTAGGTAAACTGATTAGGACAAGGAGTCTAATGAAACCCCGTGGGTTTTGAGAGCTATGATGATGGGATCAGAGAGATGTCAGCAAAGAATGGCCAGTATGGTCTGTGAGGTATTGGAGGACCCATTCTCTACAACGACACCTTGTGGTAGCAAAGAGCAATGGCAGCAGAGGATGCAGTGAGTCCTAGCTTGCTTCTCCTCTGGGTAACCAGAGGTAACCAGTAAATCTGTTTGTTAGACAACCCAAAGAGGGTAAATGAAGCTCCCAGAGGGAGACACTTGACTTTCTGAGACACTTCCTGTGATGGCTAACTGGAAAAATAAAAGAAGTGGGACTTAAATCTGTAGCCTCTTTTGTATTACAAAACAGGGTCTGATGATATAGTAACTTATTTTGCTCTTGAGGATGGGATTTGTGGGTGTGGAGGAGGGACATATGTTGGTTCGGTTGTTATCCATCTTTTTCTCTTTCCACTCATTCAAGCTGCTTACTCCACTTCCAATCAAAGTAATAGTAATAGGAAAAACGCTAATAACGATAAGAGCCAGTGCTTACTGTGGCGACTCTATTCTAAGTGCTTTCTATGTGCTGACCAATGTTATCTTAAAAACAGTGTCCAAAAGGGATCCAGGTAACTCTTTTTCTCTCAAGGTTAAGAGCAAACTATAGCATCCTTAGTTTCTTACAAGTTGCATGCTCTCCAGCACCTGGTTTTCCAATCGGACGGGAATGAGACATTTCTGGGTCCTCTCACAGGTGATCAGAAAGTCTGACCTAAACAGTGGTCAGGCAGTCTGGGTGAGGGATACACATTGGCCATCAGGAATAGTGGCTTTTCTGGTTGTATTGTGTATTTAACACTGAGGCAATCCAAGTGCCAGACACGTGCATCTTAACTCATTATATTTTCATAACTGCCCTGGGAAGGAGATTTCATTATTCTCCTCATTTTACAGACGAGGTCAATGAGACTCCAAGATTAGGTCAACTTATCGGGGGCCGAGCAAGGATTTACTCAGGCTCCAAAAGCCATGATGCCCTAAACTATCTGTCGGTACATTAGATCAGGTGAAGGGTGGGTGCCTGGGAAACCAGTTTTAAAGATGTTTCTTGTTCTTATCCACTTCTGGAATAGTCATGAGGAAATTAACACCTGTGGAAATATATTTACAAGCACTAATTTTGGAATAACAGGGTTTAAGCTGCCTGCTATTTTTTATTATTGTTATTGTGTTGTGCTCCTGTGGGTTGTGGGTTGGACGAATGACAGAGTGTCACTTTTCTCACAGTGGGCTGTCACGTGGTTTTTGGTCGAGCATCCCAAGTGTTGTGCCCAAGCACTGTTCAGGTGTTCTGTGATGAGCTTGGCAAACCTGTTTCTGGCTTTTTAACGCAATTTTGTCTTCTTCCACTTTTAAGTGAAATCATGACTGCAGCATGTCAGTAAACGCTAACAGAAAAGACCCAGGCAGAGACGTGGTCAGAGGCTATAGTCTGTTTCCAGAAAAATGGAAGTTTTCACTTGCATCACAAAGGGTGAATGGAATATAGCCCCCGGCAATAGGCTTATCTGGGCACATAAAGTCTGGTTCATCTAATGTGAACAGTCACTTCCGGGGGGTGGGGGCTGGGATTACAGGAAGTGCTAAGTAGGACGAGTATTTTACGTAAAGAATCCTGGGGGTGGGAAGTGACCTCACTGATGCAGGCTGGCTCTGCCTGTGGCTCAGCTGGACGTTGCCAGTAAATTTAGGGGGGTCATATTTCATGAATACTTTACGTTTTCATTGTGCTTTCCATAAACTGCTGTTATTGGCTGCTGGAGACGATGCTAAAGGGAAAACAGGCAGAGTCGTGTCTTATATTTTCACCCTCTCACCCTGTAGTTCTTGCTTTTCTCTCATTTCTTAAGAGGAGCTCATTATATATCAAACATTCCCTAGTTAGCTACTTTTTAGCAACTGAAACACACTGTAAGTATAAAGACTTCAGTGAAGGGTCTAGAACCTCAAAGCTGCTGGCATGCTTTAAGAGTTTATTCTAAGGAACTAAAGTAACAATGATTTAACTCTGAAGATATCCATCTCAGCATTGTTTATATAATGGGAACAAATGGAAAACATTGAAGAAGTCCAGCAGCAGGAAATGGGTTAGATAAATTATGCTATATTCTTACAATGGAATATTATACAACCATTAAGATGGTTGGTACGCTTGAGTGGATATTTTATATTGAAGAATGATTGCTGTTTTTTTGATGCAGTGATGTTATTGTGGTTGTTGTTTTAAAAAAGAGTCCTTCTCGGGGCGCCTGGGTGGCTCAGTGGCTTAAAGCCTCTGCCTTCGGCTCAGGTCATGATCCCAGGGTCCTGGGATCGAGCCCCACATTGGGCTCTCTGCTCAGCAGGGAGCCTGCCTCCCCCTCTCTCTCTGCCTGCCTCTCTGCCTACTTGTGATCTCTGTCTGTCAAATAAATAAATAAAATCTTAAAAAAAAAAGAGTCCTTCTCGAGATAGTCATTTAAATATTTACAGATAAAATAACAAATGCTTCAGAATAATGAGGGAAGATGATATGTAAATGAAAAAAAATTGGCTATGAGTTGATGGTTATTGATCTTAGAGGTTAATTATATTATTCTGTCTGCCTTTATGGCTATTTAAACATTTTCATACTAAAAAAGCTTATTTTCATACTAAAAAGCTTAAAAAATGAAGTTGGACATGTGTATGTGTTGACTTAGAAGTTGTTCATAATCTGTTGCTAAATAAAAAATCAGGTCACCAAATGGTATATGCAGAATGGTTCTTTTCCCTTATAAAAATTCCATGTCCATATAGAGAAATATTGGAAGTGGATAGGCCGGAATATGAATAATCATTCTTCAGTGATGGAATCGTGTGTGTGCATGATTCTATTACTTATTTATGTCTACTGATTTGTATTTTCTAGTGTTTCAGGATTGACTTATTTGTGTATTTTTTTTAAGTTCTTTAAAATATAGGGCTTGGGATATAAGACGTGTCTTCTAAAGCTGACCATATGCCAGCTCTGTGAGCCCACAATTCCACTTTCACGTATATTCTCACCAGAAATACACCTGTTCAGTGAAACACATGTATAAGAATGTTCATCGCAGTTCTGTTCATAATAGTCTCAAAGTGGAAACCACCCAAGTGTCCATCAGCACTGAAATGGATACACCGTGCTATCTTCACAGAATGGAAACTAGATAGAAACTGAGAGAGAGAGAGAGAGAGAGAGAGCAGACTCTATCCATATTTCTTTGTGAGACAGTGGGGATAAAACTCAGAATCATGTTGAGTGGAAGCAACCAGATGCTGTGAGAGTGCCAAGTATATACAATTTCCTTTATGTAAAGTTCAAAACAGGATCAGCTGATCTCTGTCTTAGAAGTCAGGATGGTGACTGTGGGGAGCAGGGTAGGGTAGTGACTGGAGGGGACACGAGGAGGCTTTCTGGGGGCCCTTGGTAATGTTCCTTTTCTTAAGGTGGGTGTGGGTAACCTGGGCGTGTTCACTTTGTGAAAGTCTTTTGAGCTGGAGGCTTAATGATTTGTGTGCTTTCCTGTATTATGTCATATTTCAATAAAAATTTCCAAAAAAGTTACAGGGCTTAATGCATGCAGCGTCTGCTCTAAGTGGTGGATGAGTGCTTTATTATGTAGCCTGTGGTTACATCCATTAGAGTAATGGCTTGTTCAACAATCCCCATAGGAAGAGATTTAAAATTAATATGGAAATCCAGTACTAACTGCTAATTTGCAGTCTCCACTTACAAACTGTCCATCTTGACTCCCCTCACCCCCAATCATATTTGCTCCAGCTCTCCCTAAAACCCGACCCTCCAAGGTTCAGAACCTGGGCTTGGGTGTGACGTTCCTCATGTCATGCTGAGCTCGGCCTGGAGCCCCCTGACTGGGGACTGGGAGGAATCCATGAGATCATGATCGTATTATAACATAGTTACAGTCACTCAGGGTACACCGGTGATGTAACATATACCGCTACCATTTATCAAGCACTTACCATGGGTAAGTGACAGGCACTGTTCTAAGTGCTTCCCATGTCTGAACTCATTTAATCCTCACAGGAGCCCTGCGAGAGGGGGGAAGTATTTATGCAATACCCACTCTGGGGCTCAGAGAAATTGGGCAGTTTGTTCATCACGACATGGCTTATAAGTGGTGCCTCTGAATTCCCTGGTCTCGTCTCTGTTCTCAGAGCATTAGAAGGGCAAAGGAAGGGAGTGAAGTACAACAGGAGATCTGATACGTGTCATCTCCTTTTGTCCTCATCAAAGAAATATTTGGAAGGAGGCATGGATCCATCCTACAGATGAGAAACTGAGGGTGGGGGAGGTAAAATGATCAGAGCAGGGTCACTCTGCTGATAAGGATGACAGGACTGGGGTGCTTTTTTTTTTTTTTTTTTTTTTTTGGTCTGTATTACGATGATCTCACAAAACCAGCTGAAAAACCAAGACTACTTTTTACTGGTTTACTCTGACATTCCTCACCCATATCTGTTCTCCCAAACTCCAGTACCAGGGTGAAGTAGGTCTTGTTATCCCTGTACCCCATACCACAGGTAAAGCAACCGAGGTCTAGAGAAATGAATTGATGTGTTCATTAGCTAATAACTGGTAGAGCTGGGATTTGAACCTACCACTGATTCCAAAGCCAATGGACTTTCTGATTGTATTATGTAAGCCCTCCAAGCCTAGCTAGAAGACTGAGCACCTTGCCTGCCATCAGGGAAAGAATTTCAGAAAACAAGGTTTTGTGCAAACCTTTATGTAACCAAGGGTTCAAGATATTTGGATACTTAAATTTGAAAACATGGTCTTATAGTTAAATTCTTTTTTATGTGGGATCCTCTGAAGTAGCCCTAGCCACAAGACAAAGAATTAAAAAGATATTTACCCTCAGTGGAGAGCAGCACAAGAAAAGCAAAGAAGAAAATTTGCCCTAGAACTATGGTTAACTAGACGTGTCAAAGAAACACGAAGACATCAGTAACAGAGAAAAAAATGGGCAGGGCCTCTGGGTCACATTCAAGATGATAAAAATGCAATTAACTTGAGCCAGGTTCCTCCAGCCCACAGCAGTGACCTACCCGTTGGGTATGCGGCTTTTTTTTTCTCTTTTATTAGTTCTGGCCTAAGGACGCGGGGCCAAGTGCTTGCCTTTATGGAACATGTTGGGGACTCACTAATATCCACACGCTGGCTGCAGGGTGTGGGGGTGAAGGACATGGGGAGGGGGAGGACTAAGGTCTTCTTTGAATGATTCATGAGGTGCAGTTCAGAAGCCTTAACTTTGCCTACATCCAAGACGTTGACTGGCATATAAATCCATGATCTTGAATAATTCTGGGGCTTTGAGGTAAGTCTCAAGTCAGGGGGAGGGGTCGGGGGAAGAATCAGAACTTCTAAACGAAGAAGTTCTGAGTTCCAGGCTCTGGACGCAGAGGTCCTGGGTGTTGAATGGTGAGATGCCAAAGTTACTGAGAGCCGTCAGTGGACATCTGAGGTCAAAAATAATTCTTCAAACTATTTAGATTCCCTGATTAAAAATCAGCCTCATTCATAAAGGGATTTGAGTGAGGTCTGTTCCTCCTGTTGGTCTCTTCTGTGCCAAACCTCAAATCGAATCAACAAGGTGTCATTATAGACACCAAAGCCTCCTTTTGAATCTTTTAGTTTAGAGATGACAAATAAATTACATTCTGGGTAGCAACTTTAATCGGTAGGGCTGCTTGTCTGGGGTGCTGGGTTGAGAGGATTTTCAAAACCAAATCTGGGCTCAAATGAAGAATGCTGTGATCCACTAGCGATGTCTGCCTTGGACACAGGAGAGAGAAGTGGGGGTATGTCAGCCACAGAGCTATCATCCTGGATCTAACTTTTAATTAAATTATTAGTCTCATCTCTACTTGACTCAGAAAAAAAAAAAAGGTTGGGTGACTTGCTCTACCTACCAACTCAGACACAAACCATATCTCAAAATGAATGTCCCTTATTGAACACTGTCAACTCATAAAGAATTAATTCATCCCATCAACAAATCTTTACTTGGGGACCATGACAGCAGATGTGTATAGTGTAGACTATGATAGATCTTATGTCCTAGTGAGGGAGGCAGAGATGTAAACAAGTCATTGGAACACCTTGACCCAGCTTTTCCTTTGTCCCTCACATCTGATCCATTATCCAGTCCCGTGGCTCCAAATAAATCCTGAATCCATCCACTTCTCTCCAGTTCTCTGCTATTTGTCTGCCAGGCCACTGTCAACTCTTACAACCTTTCAGCTGGGCCCTACGCAGTGGATGGAATGTTTTCTGAAACATCAGATCATAGGGGCACCTGGGTGGCTCAGTGGGTTAAGCCTCTGCTTTCGGCTCAGGTCATGATCCCAGGGTCCTGGGATGGAGCCCCACATTGGGCTCTCTGCTCAGCAGGGAGCCTGCTTCCTCCTCTCTCTCTGCCTGCCTCTCTGCCTACTTGTGATCTCTCTCTCTGTCAATAAATAAATAAAATCTTTAAAAAATAAATAAATAATAAATAAATAAAAAATCAGATCATAATCTTCTCTTGTTCAGGGCCGTTCAGTGGGTTCTCATTACATTTAGGCCAAGACTCAAATGCTCATTATGACCTATGTATGAAGCCCGAGGCCCATCTCTCTAAGGTCATTTACTGCTTCTCTTACCATCTCTCACTCAGCTCCAGCCACTCTGGATTTCTCTCTGCTTCTCCAACACTTCCAGCTTGTTCCAGCCTTGGCACCCATCCCCTTACTGTCTTCTGGAATCCACCTGTGGTCTTCTACCTCTCTTCCTCCTGTATCTTTATGGGAATGGTTCTTTCTTTCTCTCTCATCATTCAGATGTCAGGCCCAAGACCCCCTTTACAGAACGGCCTCCTCTGATCATTCTCGCTCAAGTAGAGCTTTCTCTCCATCGCCATGCTATGCACAATGCCTTGTTTTGTTTTTTTTTTTAAGATTTTATATATTTATTTGACAGACAGAGATCACAAGTAGACAGAGAGGCAGGCAGGCGGGGGGGAGCAGGCTCCCTGCTGAGCAGAGAGCCCAATGTGGGGCTCGATCCCAGGACCCTGAGATCATGACCTGAGCCGAAGGCAGAGGCTTAACCCACTGAACCACCCAGGCGCCCCAACACCTTGTTTTATATTCTCATAATATATGGCCAACACCCCCCCAAAATCCTGTTTAAGCACTTGATAACTTGTTTGTTGTCTTTGCCCCATTTTAAGGCACATCATTGCCCCTTATTCACCGAGGACAGGAATTTTGACTGTTGCGTTCACTGCCATGACTCCAGTGTATGCGGTGATGTCTGGCTACACCTGAAGTACCTGATATTCAATATTTGTTGAAGAAAATGAGCACAGTAAACTAAGGAGGAACCAAGAAGTGCCTAACCTCATACCCAAAAAAAAAAAAAAAAAAAAGAAAAGCTTCTTCCTTCGCCAAAATTCCAGCTTTGTTCTTTCTTTTTTTTTTTTTTAAGATTTTATTTATTTATTCGACGGACAGAGATCACAAGTAGGCAGAGAGGCAGGCAGAGAGAGGGGGAAAGCAGGCTCCCTGCTGAGCAGAGAGCCCAATGTGGGGCTTGATCCCAGGACCCTGAGATCCTGACCTGAGCTGAAGGCAGAGGCTTTAATCCACTGAGGCACCCAAGCACCCCACCTTTGTTATTTCTAACTGCCTTGCTTCAGTTGTCTGCCAAGTGCAGCTAGAAAACAACATCTCGGGCCTCAAAAACACTTTTGTAATCTGTGCCCTGCTGGGGTCTGCTGGGGATCATGGGGAGGGGGGTGATTTATCACCATTTATTTGCAATTGCCTGTATACCTAACTAAACTTTGCCATGGGCAACTCATGCCTTTGGGTCAACGTTTTAGTTGTTCTAGTTGCAGAGTTGTTTATTTTACTTAAAACACTCACAGTAAAAAGCGCCAGCAGCTTTGGAAGAAGATATGCCATTGGCTGCACGAGTCATCCAAGAACTGGGCGTGTGCAGGCTGGTGCCGCAGGTCGTCGACTTCCACTAGGATGCTGCACGTAAGCGCTTAGCGTGCTGCCTCGTGCCACCAGACGTCTGGCGGAGTGGGTGAGCAGGAAAGCAGTTAGACTTTTATTTTTTTTAGCGTCATGTTAAACTGGCCATGAAACTGGGGATGGTGCAGCTGAATTATAAGAGGGCTGAAGTATTAAATAAAATCTAAGAGGTAGTCAAGGTGTTTGGTTCATGGTGGGCTGACGTCTAATAGGAGGCGAAGCTGGTCTGAAACACAGTAAGTGGAAAAGACAACATCTCCTTTGCTAATAATTCGCCTCATTTAGTCCTGGGAGATGGGCACGCTGGGTTTGTGCCTCTCGGAGAGGTGATTTCCCCTGCAAAGCAGGGTGTTTCCCACTGAAGGGGGCACGCTGTTGCCTTAAATGTCAGTGGGATCCGGGAGTGTGGCCAGATGGAACATTTTATTGTCGTTTCTTGTTTTCTTGCTCGTGGCTTTTCTGCCTGGCCTCTTCCCCCATTCTCTTTCATGTCCTGCAGGTGGACAGGCTAAGCCTGTCCAATGAGGACGTTCAATCCTAGCGAGTCTCAGAGCGTGGTAAATGTGTCTGGCTGGAGTGACAGGCTCAGCTTGCCCGTTCAAGTGTGGCAGGAAGCCACTGTCTTCATCACCTTTTGACGAAACCCCTATATGCTGCTGGATTAATAGGAAATTCAACCCGGGTCATTTTCGGAGGACATGTCCCCAGGGATGTGTGGGAGAATGCTTAAGGATCCTCTCTCTGGGTGAGGGGGGACAAATAAGCCCTGATTTGTGGTGTTTGTGGATTTCTGTGCCATCAGTATTTCCCCGGGGGCTGATTCTGAGCCTCCAATGTGATGTCCGTAAACACGGAGCTGGGAAGTCATTTACAAGATTCCTTGTTACACAGCGCGCCCACCAGTGCCGTGGCCAGAAATAACATCAGGAGCACTCGTAGCAGTGAAATGTACAGAACCATCAGGAAGTGATGGGTTTGGGGGTCTTCGTGACCTTTGTTTTAATATGATGTATTTAATTTTAAGTTTATATAATTTTTAACCATAGCTGTGTTTAATAATGGGCTTGCAAATTTCCTGAACACTTAGCACCCTGTTTGGGTTACAAGCTGGCTCGACACGGCTTGTGGCCCTCCTTGGTCTGGATCGAGTCTCGGTAGCTGGAACTTACATAGATCAAGCCATATGGTGGTACCTTTAGTGATCAACTGTCTGTCTAGAGGATACAGAGGATTGTGGAAACTCTCATTTCTCAGGCTCTAGAGATACTGGTAGGCACTTGCAGCTGGGGGTTTGGGTTAGAATCATCTATATTAAGGCTGATCATAATCAGCTTGTAAGAACCAACCCGGTCATAATGGTTGTATGGCCAGGGTCTGATGTGATTCATTGACACCCATGACGTATGGTAGTTCTGTATTTCGAACCTTGCTTCTGATCCAAATTCTGTGCTGTGCTGCCCAATTCCTTCTGAAGCCTGAATATCCTCTAGTCATGACGTGGATCATCCCTGCTGAGGCGCTTATCCTCTGCTGTGTGATCCTCTTTGTCTGCTGCCTGTCACAGATGCTGTCCCCATTCAGGTGACTCTTGACTTCCTGACACTACCTCTCACCATTCCCTGGGGGGCCCAAGGTTCCCAAGGCATCAGCCACAAAAGCCCTCTAGCCTGGGTTCAAACACCGTAGAGGCCAATATGTCCACCACTAACAGACGAGTCCTTGTGGATCTCAGCCCTCAATTCTGAGGCCCAAGTTCATTCACATACTGTCCTTGAGCTCAGCTCCCCATGAGAGTCGGAGACTGGGGTCCATCAGCTCTTGAGCTGGTGACATTCTCTGCAGGATTATCTCAACATCGATTGTTCTGTGAGTCTGCTTGGGCTGTCATCATAGAATGCCACAGACTGAGGGACGTTAAAAACAGACATTTATTTTTTTCTGATTTGGAGCCTGGATACTCAAGATCAAGGTGTCGGTAGGATTGGTTTCTCCTGAAGGCTTCTTCCTTGGGTTGTGGACACTACTTTCTTGATATCCCTTCCTCTTCTAGTAAGGACACCAGTCCTGACGAATGAGGAGCCCATCTCTGTGACCCCACTTAACCTTAATTACCTCTTTAGTGGCCTTGTCTCCAAATATAGTCATTGTGGGTTAGGGCTGCAACATACGAATTGGGGTGGGGGGGGCAACACAATTCAGTCCGAAACAGCCACTGAGTGCTTGGAAGTTGGGTGGTTCAAACGGACATGTGCCCTACGTGTAAATTCATCACTTCTCACTTTGCATCATTTTGTCACCTTTCACCATGTATGAAAAATGGAATATAGTATTTCATTAATATTTTTTATATCGACGGCATGATGAATGAGAACGCTTGGGCTATCTTGGGGTAAGTAGAACACAGTATAGAAGGACTATCACCTGTTTCTTTTTGCTCTTTTAAAACAGTGTGGCTGTTCAAAAATTTGAAATCCCATGCACAACTTGCATTACTTTTCTGCTGTGCAGAGAGTGTCGATACCTGCCTTTGTCCCTTTGTGCCATTCCTTCTTCCCACCTTCCATGCCCACACTGCCAGCCTCCTGTTGGGCTCAGCCATCCAGTCCCGTCGGCTGTGCTGCCGGCTGGGGAAAGTGTGGAGACACAGGCGGGAAGTGGAGACAGAGACGTTTTCAGAGGAAGGAGATGAAACAAGGAAACGTGTCACCCTGACTGTCTGTGGTCTGGCTCAGAATGGGAGACAAGTAAGAGAGACTGGCTGTCCACAATGCCTGTATGACCCCCCTCTTCACACATCCTTGTGAGAGTCTCTGTCCCTTACTCTGTCTCCAAGTGCTTTGCCAAGAGTCCCATGTATGACCCCACCTTGGAACATTCTAGGTCCCAGAACAGAGTTCAGGGGTGAGAGAGAGAAAGAGCTCAGCTCACCACCCAGAGATGACGAAGATATGGTCCTGGACCTCAGCTGGTCCACACTGTCAATACAGGAAGGAGTTGGGTAGTGTGGTGGCCGAGTAGGGGAAGGAAGTGGACGGCACTGTGTTTAAAGCTATGCAAGGGGGCACTTTATATACATTATTTCATCCGGTCCTTCTGGCGATCACATATTATATTCATTTTACAGGTGAGAACACAGACACTCGGGAAGGTTGTCTGACTCTGGGCTACCATGCTGTGGCCTGGAGTTAAAAGGAGAGATTTTTCTGGAGCACTGGGAGCTCTCCCGAGTTGGATTCAGGTCCAGGAAGGAAAGCAGAAGGAAATTCTAGGTGGGGACTGCATGAGCAGGGATGCAGCCATAAGCTCAGTGTAGGCACTCCCCAAAAATTCCAGCTGAGGGCTACTCTCCTGCAAGTCTTCTGCTGAACATTTAGGCTTGGGACTTGGCAAGAACTTGGAGGGACCACCCCACCTGCTTATCCATCTCGTTATTCCCTGATGGTCTCACTCACCGGCTTCGTGCAAGGTCTTTTTTGAGGTTTATTATTTCCTTGTCCATATACTTGATGCTCCTCATTGGCTTGTCTGGCACCTGATGGGAAGGCAAGAAGTGAAAGATAAACGTGTTAGTATAACCCTTACAAACAGAGTCAGGCTTCAGGAAGCCCGTGCGTTCATCTGAGATCTCTGACCAGGTTGAAGGGGTGCTGGGTGGCACAGTGACCTTCTCTACACCAAAGAGGGGCCATGTACACAGTAGAACTAGCAAGGGCTTTGGAGACAGACCCGAGCTCTGACCCTGGTTCTGTCTGGTGGCTGGCTGTGTGATCTCGGCCTCTCTGGGCCTCAGTTTCTTCCACAGAATGGAGGAATAATTTTTACCTTGTTGTGACAAGTAAATTCATTGCCACATTCCTGACTCATAGCAAGCATCTGATAAATGGAGGCTCTCATTAGCATCATACTCAAAATAAAGCAAAGAACTAAATGTTAATAGTCGTTGTTGGTCACAACACATGCCCTCCTTAATACCCATCACCCGGTTACCCCATCCCCCCGTCCCCCTCCCTTCTGTAACTCTCAGTTTGTTTCCCGGAGTCCAGAGTCTTTCATGGTTTGCCTCCCCCTCTGATTTCTTCCCGTTCAGTTTTCCCTCCCTTTCCCTGTGGTCCTCTGCTCTATTCCTTATGTTCCATATGCTGTGATGAGCACTGGGTGTTATATGCAACTAATGAATCGTTGAACACTACATCAGAAACTTACGATGTACTTACTATATGCTGGCTAAATGAACATAGTAAAAAAAATAAAAATGTTTAACAATCGTGTAAAAAGAAAATAATCGTTGTTGGTGGCATAGGCAGCTGATCTGGAAAGCTGAATCTTGTTAATGTAGATATGCCCAGGCACTTTTTCCCCTCGCCATCACCAAGCAGGGCAAGGAGTAAATTATCCAGGTGGTGGTTCATGGTTTTTGCCTCCCTCTCCACTATTCATTTGCCTTGCCTTGCCTAGCCATGAGGGAAACCTCACAAGACTTAAATTTATTACTCAGAGGTTGATACCAGGTCAATGTAAAGAAGAGAGTTAAATTAACTGTATTCTAATATAAAAGCCACTTTTCTCAGCCCCGGCTCTGCGAAACAATATTAAGACCATTATCTGGATTACCCTGTCTTGAAATGAATTCCTGCAGTACTAATTTTTTTTTTAATCAAAGGAAATCTCAAGAAATTATGGGGAAATGGGCACTTTCAGAGGAAGCTGGTGGGAGAATGCATTGCAGTGACTTTTGTGAAGGGCGATTCGTCCATGCATACTAAATGCTGCGACAGCGTGCTTGCCTCCGGATCTAACGATCCTTCTGCTGCCGGGCATCCTATAGGAATATCCCTGCGTGGACACGGAGATCCATCAACAGAATTGCTCACCGGGAGGCTGCTTGTGAGAGCAAACTCTTGGAAGCCATCCATACGTCTTCCCAATGGAAGACAGGCTAAATAATTATGGTGCATGTAAACAGTGGAATAGTATGCAGCAATTAAGTGGCGTGACAATACAGTGATGGGAGTGTATTTACTGTCGTACGGAGATGTCTGAGTTCTTTGGGTGGGAAGTCATGTTGCAATGTATCACACAATTCTGCCTTTTTTAAAAAAAATGATCTGTGCGCATGTGCGCATCTCCAAAGATGCGGAAAGCCATTACCCCCTCCCCCACCACCACCACCAACGAAGGGAGTCTCTCTGAGGGTGGGATTATGGCGAATTTTATTTTACTTTTCCTAAGCTTATGTGAAATTCCTAGTGCTCTGCAATGAGAATTACTTGGCTATGTGATAAACAAAGAGAAAAGATTATAAAAAACCTTTCAGTGGCCAAGTGAAGTTTGGCAAAGGCCGACTGGTAGGGCTGTGTGGAGAGTGTTTTCCCAACAGCGGAGTGAGGACCGGTGGTGTGCTCACCCGACAGAAATCACAGTGTGGCACCTGACGCATGGGGTGAGGCTCTCATCACCCAGCAGCTCTCATTACACACTTTCTCTGGAAATGAGACTGTGTGGTGATGCCTGCTGCTCTGGGGCTTTTACATGGAACTAGAAGGGAAGGAGTGCGGCTGCGTGGGAGGTGACTGGTGTGTGTGGCAGTGTGGCCGGGGTGGAGAGTGGGCATCTGGAGCTGGGGGGAAGGGGCTGTTGCTGACCTGCCTGATCCCCAACTGTTTTTCTCCTGGGTCACCCAGTACACGTCCTGTGGGAGGTGGCTCAGATGAAGAATGGGGAGTCTCAGGGCACCTGAGTGGCTCAGTAGGTTAAGCATCTGATTCCTGATTTTGGTTCAGATCATGATCGGGGGTATGAGATCGAGCCCCCTGTCAGGCTCTGCACTCAGCACGGAATCTGCTTGAGATTCTCTTTCTCCCTCTCTTTCTCTCTGCCCCTCTGCCCGTTCACTTGTGCGTGTTCTCTCTCTCCAAATAAATAAATACATAAATAAATAAAATCTTAAAAAAATAGGGGGATGGATAGAGAGTCTCTGGCAATCCCCCAGAATACTAGTCACTGCCGCTCCTTCTTGTCCACTCTAAGGTACCAAAAAAGCATCCGGGATAGCCTCAAATAAGCTCAACTAGCTATGAGACAGTGGGATCATGTATCAACTTTATCTCCATGGGTATTCTTAGCCATGAATTACAGGTAGTATATCTTAATACTCCTGGGTGTTTCAACCCCTTGGCTGAAAATTAATGACACACCTGTCACTTTGGATCTTGAGGGATGGGTGAAGTGGGGGCGGTGACAGACCCCCAAGGAGGCAGGTAAGTATATCCAGGAGTATTTTATAGAACTTCTACATGATGGACATTTGCTTTCCTTACACCCCAGGATCTCTTCAACCTCTGTCTTGATACTAGTTCCCTCATTAGACCATTTGCTCCTCTCCCATGGGGGCACTTGCACCATGGTGGATAGTCATGGGACCAAGGTCTGGGTTGTTCTGAGTGGCTGCAGTCAAACAGTGCAGCCCATCTCCCATCACAGTGACTGGTTTAGGAATGGTCTTATGATGTTGTTTGGGCAAATGAGATGCAAGCAAACATTTGCCAGGGGTTTCTAGAAAGCATGATTCCTAGATCTTTTTGAGGAACCACATGCAGAGAAGTCGTCTTTCCTCATTGACTATAATTGGAGAAGCAGATATCCCTGGGAGTTGCTGGCAGCCATTTTGTGCCCATGAGGGTTGCCAGCCTCTAGTTGAAGATGTGGGGGAAGGCAGAGAAGAGAGTCAAAGAAAAACTTGTCCCGTGGTGCCTTGTTGAACTAATCAAGCATCTCTAGACTTTTCATGAACTTCTCTTTTATTATTTAAGCCAGCTTGAACTGGATTTTCTGTTACCTACAACCATAAGATTTCTATCTGAAATATGTCTGCCCTTGGGTGTGCCAAGGCAGTCAATAGATCAAGAATTATTTTAACTTGTCATCTTTTCCCTTCCCTTCCCTTCCTTTCTTGGGTGACCAGCATCAAATGACATCCATCTTGGTGCATTTTGCAGTGAAAGCAATGAGATTGGTCATGTTGAAATCAAACATTTGAAGTCAAGGTTACCTTTTCCTAATCCTTCTCTTTTTCTGAGCACCTCATTAGCTCTTTCTTGCAGGACCAAAGTAACTTTCTTAAAGCATATTGTGAATTAAAAATACTTACGAACAAAGATAAAACCAAACACACTCAAATTTCCCTGCCAGATAATTTGAAAATACGCAATTGAGATGCTGCTTGAAGTCACAGTTACGTACACATCACTCTCTTAAATGTCTCAAGTTTCACCCCCCCACCCAGGGAAGCTTATGATACTTTCCAAATATGACCCCAAATCTTGCCTCTATTGAGAGTTGCCTCTAAAAGAGAATTTGTATGGACTGGGGTTGGTGCTGAACAATTCATAGCAGCAAAGTCAAGTTGTCCCCTTGATCTGACATAAAACTTGAGCAGGACAAGATCCATGCCTCAATCCCTGCGATTATGTCAGCATTTCAGTGGGGTTTCAGGAAACCATTTTCACTGTGACCTTTGTTTAAGCACAATTATAATAAGCCAGTGGTAATAATTGCCATGGAATGAGGGAGTCCTGGTTGTCAGGACATTTACCAATACTATCTGATATTAACACAATTAGAAGTGCACAACACATCCAAGAATCACTATCTTTACAGCTTTCCAGAGGGCAATTTAGCCTTGTGTGTATGTGACCTTCAAAGCGCATATACTCATATCCCCAGCAATTCTCTACTTTTATCCCAGGGAAGTTTGCAGAAAGGATTAAAAGATTTACCCATGAGGATGCCTATCACAGCAGTATGAATAACAGTGGAAAACGTCTAAATGTCCAGCAATGAGCACTGAGGGGATAAATCACTGTCTATCCAGATGATGGCAAATGATGCGTTTGAATTTGGTGCTGCTGTTTAACTTGCTATTGATGTATATTTGTTGCTATGGAAAGGAATATAATTTCAAGTGAAGATGAATGTTACTAAAATATAAAGAACTTAGATTGTAGAGTTTTGAGATTCATATTCATAGAAATCTATAGATATTTCTAAAAACGTATATGCACGAATACAAATTATGTTTTGAATTAATGATATATGGCAAGGTGCATATGAAATGGCATAATAAGCTGGAAGTAAATATAACAGATTGCTAATGGGGATATTATCTCAGGGTGTTTGAATTATGGGTAAGCAGTAATTTTTAATTTGGGTCATCTTTTTCCCTCCCTTAGAAATAATTTACCTGGGGCGCTTGGGTGGCTCAGTGGGTTAAGCCTCTGCCTTCTGCTCAGGTCATGATCTCAGGGTCCTGGGATCAAGCCCCACATCGAGCTCTCTGCTCAGAAGGGAGCCTGCTTCCCCCTCTCTCTATGCCTGCCTCTCTACCTACTTGTGATCTCTCTCTCTCTCTGTCAAATAAATGATAAAATCTTAAAAAAAATTTACCTGTATTAATTATCTAAGAAAATAACAGCATTTTGGGGTTTGTAGAGCAATTCTGATTGAGTCTATCAGTATAAGCTAAGCGGAAGTTTTCAGTGCTGTTTTATTTATTTTTTAAGATTTTTATTCATTTGAGAAAGAGTGAGAAAGAGAGAGAGAGAGGGCACAAGTTGGGGGAGGGCCAGAGGGAGAGGGAGAAGCAGGCTCCCCACTGAGCAGAAGCCTGGGATCCCAGGAGCCTGGGATCATGACCTGAGCTGAAGGCAGGCACTTAATAGACTGAGCCAACCGGGAGCCCCTCGATGCTGTTTTCACTTGAGTCATCTGAGAGTCTGGGGTGATGTAAGCTAATTGTTTATTTTAGCACACTGTATCAGGCAGGGTCTAGGCAGGAAACAGAGCTTGTGGCAGGTCATTCAATACAGGAATTTAATATAGGGTAGCAGTTACTAAGGTGTTGGAAGAGCTGAAAAGCTAAATAGGGGATGGCATGAGACACTTGAGATTGGCCAAAGAAAGAAGCTTCTACCACCTCCAGGGATGGAGGGGCTGAGGGGAGAGGTAGCCTTCAAGAGCCCTGGCAGAAGGTGGGCTCATGGAGAAGATGTAGTTTCAGTTGGGGCTGCTGTCAGAAGCTGACTAAAGGGAAAGGGAGAAATACTCTGGGTTCTTCCTTCCTCTGACCCGCCCATTTCCTCTTCACACCTCCTATTGGCTAAACCTGCCTGGAAGCTCCCTGGTGAGGGCACCTGGGAAATGTAGTTTGCAAGGATTAACCCCCTATGGGGAGCCGGACATGAAAATGGAAATAAGGGCCAAAATCAAATGGCTGTGGTTATAGTTTATGCTCTGGGTGCTGACCAGTGATTTTTGGACTATAAAGCTGGTTCTCCTATTAATAAGGAGCCCTTTGCAGATGGTAATGTTGGATATTCCTTATTTTTGGATCCCAAGTTTGAGGTTCTTAGAATTTTCCACGGCTTAAGTACATATCCAGATTTGGGAATCATTCTCTCTCTCTCAAAATCATTATCAAAACCCAGGTTTCTAAAATACCCAGAACCCACCTACTTCTCCCAGTTTCTTTCCCTGGGAAGAACTGTGCATGTCATAACTCTTATTTGGATTTCTTTTTTTTTAACAGCACGGTACTGTAAATATATGTTCTCTTTGAATGATTTTCTTAATAATATTTTCTTTTCTCTAGTTCAATTCATTGTAAGAATACAATATACAAATACATCTAAATACAAAATATGTGTTCAGGGACACCTGGATGGCTCAGTGGGTTAAAGCCTCTGCCTTCGGCTCGGGTCATGATCTCAGAGTCCTGGGATCGAGCCCCACATCGGGCTCTCTGCTCAGCAGGGAGCCTGCTTCCTCCTCTCTCTCTGCCTGCCTCTCTGCCTACTTGTAATCTCTGTCTGTCAAATAAATAAATAAAATCTTAAAAAAAAACAAAAAAAACACAAAATATGTGTTCATCAACTGTTTACCTTGTCATTAAGGCTTCTATTCAGTAGTGGGTTATTAGTAATTAAGTTTGGGGGGGGAGTTAAAAATTATGTGCAGATTTTTGACTGTGTGTGTGTGGGAGGGATTCGGTGCTCCTAATTCCTGTGTTGTTCATGGGTCAACTGTATCGTATATTCCAGATCTTCATAGACCGCTTCCTGTTGCTCCAAAATGTATATATCCTATGTCCCATACCAATAAACAAGCTGATGCGAACTATTGCCTCCCTGCTGACACTGATTAGTGTGTCTCCCTACCCAGGTAATCTACTCTTAGATCACCCACATTTGCAATACAATTCTACGTTTAAGATTGTATTCTGGTTATGAAACTCACTAATGAACATTGCAGAAAATCAACAAAAGATAGAAAAACTAGGAGAAAATAAAAGCCAAGTATCACCCCATCACCATCACTTTGGATGTCCTTTACCTTGCTTGCTGTGACGATTTCCAGCCGGGATTCACAAAAACCATCCCGGGACAGTGGACTTCAGTTTTCTGTCCTTGCCTCCCTGGGGACTGCCACTGGCCTCAAGAGCCTTCAGTTATTCCATTGACTTGCAGAGTAGAGAAGATGCCTCCACGGGGCGCTTGGGTGGCTCAGTGGGTTAAGCCTCTGCCTTTGGCTCAGGTCATGATCTCAGGGTCCTGGGATCGAGCCCTGCATCTGGCTCTCTGCCCTGCAGGGAACCCGCTTCCCCACCCCTGCCTGCCTCTCTGCCTACTTGTGATCTCTGTCAAATAAATAAATTTAAAAAAAAAAAAGAAGAAGAAGAAGAAGATGCCTCCAATCTTTGTTCCTTGGGAAACAAAGTCAAATCTCTGCCCTGTCCATATTTTCCTTTTCTGATTGATCTGTAAATGCGTCTTTGACAGCAGGTCTGTGAGAAATACCGCATGTCACCCTGTAATGTGTCAGGTTAAAAGCTGGTAAATGTGAAGGGCAGGAGTACAGCTCAAGTGAAGCCTTAGATGGGGATGGTTTTTTGGGCAGGTGTCCTCACATTTAATATTCATGTGCTGGGACTGTTTAAACTAGTAACATTTGGAAATGATTTGGTTTAACCTGACAGCTGAGAAGTGAGAGGTTGTGGGAATGAATGGAAAGAGCTTTGTTGTCCGAAAGACCCAGGTCTGAGCGCTGGCTCTGTCACTTGGGGGTTGAGTGACTCAGACAAGTTGCATAGCCTCTCCGTGTCTGTTTCCCCATCTGTGAAATGGGGTGAATGCTGTCTACCAATAACATTATTATTCATCGGTGTGCCACACACCATTCTAAGTGTGTTCTTCTTTGAAATACATGATTCCATTTAGACCTTGCCGTATTATTGTTTCCATTTTATAGAGAAGCAAACTGAGGCTTTGAAAGGTGAACATGACCTTCTGTCGAAGGTGAAATCTGGATCTGAGCTCAAGTTCAAGTGACATCAGAGCATGTATACTTAACCACGACTTCACTCTGATTCCCCTTTTACACTGTGGGGGCTAAATAGAGGATTGCATGTGCTAGCTATTAATTTACAGATACTACCTCTAAAGCCTGCCCACTGAATTTTATTGGATTTTTGTCACAAACATTGTCATATGGCGAAAAATCAGAATGATTTGTTGGAGGTCATGGCTGGAAAGCCAATCTTTTAAATATCTGTTGTTCTCTGTCTCTTTATGAAAGAATGTTCCAAACCCGTCTTTGTTATTTCTTAAAATATGATCTACATCCTAGAATCAGATTAAGATGGAAATGAATTCCTGCTAAATGTACTTGGGCTGATACAGATATCAGGAGAACAGCTGGGATGCTCCGTCAAGTGGCGAGGGGGAAGGGAGGCCATGTTAAAAGCTGAGAGCATTGAGGAGCAAGCAAGATGATTAGCAAATCTCAGACTCATTATGGGGAAGCTGTAAAGAACAAAATGGGCAGAGAGTGGGTCGGATCTATGGCAAGAGCATACGCGTAAGCCCAGACATCTTTGCACACTGATATTTAATCTTTGGGTGGTTTTATGATGGTGATCAGTACTTTCCTTTGGGGAGAATGAGGGTTGTTTTGTTGTTGTTGTTGTTGTTGTTTATTGTCATAAATATAGGTATACCTACCTATCAGGATAACCCAGAATGAGAGACGTCATCCCCGTGTAGACACTTCTAACTGAAATATGAAGTATGCTATTGAATTCCTTAAAGAATTTCTTCACTGAAGGTAGTGTGCATCCTTTAGAGTGTGTGGTTTTTTTTTTTTTTAAGATTTTATATATTTATTTGACAGAGACAGAGAGATCACAAGTAGGCAGAGAGGCAGGCAGAGAGAGGGGGGAAGCAGGCTCCCTGCTGAGCAGAGAGCCCAACGCGAGGCTCCATCCCAGGACCCTGGGATCATGACCTGAGCCGGAGGCAGAGGCTTTAACCCACTGAGCCACCCAGGCGCCCCCATCCTTTAGAGTGATTGAGTTACTCTTATTTTTCTCATCTTCCTACGGACCCT
The DNA here is from genome assembly GCF_010015895.1 of Lontra canadensis. NCBI lineage: Eukaryota > Metazoa > Chordata > Mammalia > Carnivora > Mustelidae > Lontra > Lontra canadensis. The sequence continues at coordinate 1,405,489 of NW_022631052.1, forward strand.
GGAGAAACGAGGTTGGGGACCTGGTGAATAGTGGGTTAGTGGAAAAGGGGACGGTCATCCAGGGAGAGGAGTGAGTCCTGCTGGGAACTGAAGGACAAAACAAGAAGCAGGAATCTCTGCGGGGGGGAGGCGGAGAAGAGAGCGATGACAATGGTCCCTGGGAAGAGAGCGTCTGATCTCCAGATCCTGACACAGTGTCTGACCCCAAGTTCAGTCCATCATTGCTGAACGATGAGATGAATGCATCACGGTCTCAAGGTTCAACCCTATAGGTTAATTGTTAATTACAGAGGGAACAAGGTATCTGCATAATGACAAGCCCTGGCGGATACCACCTGAACCAGCGCGAGCCCCCTCTGCGTCACCAGTGTTGGGACAAACCAATGTTATGTGCCCTTGGAGCAGTGCACTGGAGAGGACACAGCGTCACCTAGGTGGTATTTCTGCCCCAGTCCAAGTGTGGTCAGGAAGGAAGGATGAGAAAAATAAAAATGTAAGGGTCACTCTACAAAATAAATGAACCTGGAATCTTGGAAAATGTCAATGCCTGTGTCAGTCGGCGCCTCTGGGGAGCAGTCATGGGGATGGGAGTACAGGAGGTTTATTGGGATGAGCTTGTGAGAGAGAGCACTGGGAAGAGACGGCCTCAGACCACGATGGGGATCTGCCAGAGCCTCAGCCAATGTGACAGGGAGTTCTAGAGCAAAGACTGCACATGAAGGGAGTGCAAGCAAGCATAGGGCAGAAATGGCCAGGGCTCATCTGTTGGGGGGGGGGGGCATGTTGATCCTGGCCTCTGAAGGAGATGTGAAAGGACCTTGCCCTCTGAAAGTACCAGTAACTAGAGGCTTTCAGCTACCTATACTCCTTAGGGCTGAATGGCAAGTTCTTTCTTGGACAGAGGTCCAAGAGACACACCTCTGTGGCTTCCAACGTGTGCACCTGTCACCCCCTCTGCAGGAGAGGGCCCCAACTATGTATACAGCTTGCCTTGGGACTGGATGGGTGTCTGGGACTGGGGGCCTTTTTTTGCATAGTTTTATTTAATCCTCACACTAACCTTTGTGAGGAATAAGGGTACTTATTCCTGTTTTGCTGGAAAGGAATCTCAGGACCCTAGAGGTTAAGCTGTTTATCTAGGGGCCCATGGGTCGTCGGTGGGGGAGCTCAGTAGCTTATATTCCTTGACATCCTCCCCCTCCCCCACAATTCCCTAGTCCAGGGGCCAGCAAACAATGCCCTGCTGTTGGCTTTTGTAAATTGGGAGTTTTTTTCTGGAACTTACTAGAACACATTCACGCCCCCTTTTTTTTTATCACTGCAAACCGAGGGGACTCTGTTTCATAAATGAGACACAGAGATGTCAGTCTGGTGGCCTGCAGAATTCATTTGATCTGTGCAGTGTTTACAATCATTTGGAATTCATTTCCTACCTCTAGAAACGAGGATCTTTCACTCAGATTTCTAGCTGTGCAATGACATAAAAGGTTGCAGAATACATGGAGTGTGCAGGCTGCTTCTCCGTTGAGAGTGGGGTGGGTGGGGGGGGAAGGGGAATGGCCAAGCCTCATAAATGGACAAATTATTGTGGAATTGTAACACATCACCACCGTGCTCAGCGTTTTATGCCATCCATGCCATTTGCTTCTCCCCACAGCTATTAATAAGCCCATTTTACAGGAAGAGCACAGAGGAAGTCATGCAAGGTCGCACAGCTGGTCAGCTCTCAGAGCCGAGACTAGAACCCTAGGGCGATGGCTGATTTGAGGTATCAGCTTGACTGGGCTGCCAAGCACTCAGAGAGTTTGTCAGGCACTATTCTGGGTGTTTCTCTGTGGATGTTTTTGGATGAGTGTAAACATCTGAATCAATAGACTGAGTAGAGAAGATTGTGCTTGCCAGTGTGGGTGGGCCTCATTCAATCAGTTGAAGCCAAAATAGAACAAAAGCTCATCTCCCCAGGCCCATAAGAGTTAACTCCTCTCGCCTGTCTATCCTTGGAGCTGGGACTTCGGCTTTTTTCCTGCCTGTGCACTGGAACTGAAACATCAGCTCTTTCTGGGTCTTGAGCTGGGTGGCTTTCAGACTAGAATATACACCACCTGCTCTCCTGGGTCTCCAGCTTGGAAATTACAAGTCTTGGGTCTTGTCAGCCGCTGGAATTGCACGAACCAGTTCCTTGTAAGGAATCTCTTTTATCTCTATGCATCCTATTGGCTCTGTTCTCAGAGAACTCGAGTACATCCAGACAAAACTGGAGTCCTCAACCATTAAGCCTCCCTAAAAATTCAAAGCCTTGTTTCCAAGCCTTTGTGTCAGAGGGAAAGACAACATTGTTCCATAATTTGTTCCTCGAATCCTCCTTGTTTTTAAGGAGGGTAATTGGTTTGTTGGGAAGGGAGATGAGTGTGAAGATGGCTACTGGAGAACCATGAGGATGAAGGGTTCCAGTTGGTAAAAGTAGAGTGAGAGATCATGAAGCATGGGGAGAGAGCCTTGGGGTGGGGCGGGGGGCAGCTCATATCCAGAAAAAATGCACCAGTGTGAAGGACCGTTTTATGGATTTTTCCTCCGTGGGGCTCAAAGTAACACTCCTCTCCATCTCTTCCATGAACCCTCCAGTGAAATCCACATTACACACTGGAATTTTTTAAGTGGTAGTTATGCTTTGAGGGGCTGGACAAGGTGTAAGCCAGGCCCCAAGGTGTGCAGGGGAGATCAGGGGTGGAGGAGTGACAGATACGGAGGGGGAATGGGATGTGGGTTCTGAGTCCCAGCTCCTTGCCCCTCTAGCTGTGTGGCCGGAGGTCTGTCACTCCCCTCTGTACATCAGGGCTCCCAACTGGCACCTGCCCAGTCTTCAGCCAAGATGCTGTGAGAAGCAGCTTGGTGTATCAGCTTGGTGAACCAAACACGCCAGAGAAGGTTACTATCATCATCACTATATCATAAGTACGTGGAATTTTTACAGACTTGAAGCCTAAATTGAAGATGAAGAGTATAATTTGAGTGAGATTACAAAAATATTCCCAGACAAACTCAGGAAGGACAGATTAAGACCCATCTGGAGACAGTCAGCAATGGTAGCGATGCACAGATTTAACAGTAGGTGGCGCTAGATGCCATAGCTTTCTGTCAAACCCGGGTTTCCTTCAATCTTTTTCTGCCACCCTCCACTCGCACTTGATTGAAATGGAAATTGGCTGCCAGCATCAGTGAGCCCCCATCAGCCCTGGGATTGAGCTGACATGCCAGCAGCCTTTGTGCTATATCCACCCAGTAAAAAAAAAAAAAAAAAAAAAAAAAAAAATTAATGAAATACATTAATCTCATAAACCCTTTTGAAAGACTAGATATGAGGGGCCAGCTGTTGGGCAGTAGTAGCCAATGGGAATCCGTGTCATGGGCATTCAAAGTCCTCGAGGTGCTTCTGGACCTTCTGGACGTAGGCCCCTAGGATGTATCAACCATCTTGCCAGCAGCCGTTCTGCTTGATAATCATGCCTTAATTTATGCCTAAATAATTATGCCTAAATTTTCAGGACCTCCCATGTGTTAGGCTGGAGATGGCACATGGGCTCTGCCTTGAGTGCCAGCTTCAATCTCCATTCGTAGCAGTGGCTATCTGGAGCTGCCTGCAGTCCGATCTCATCAGAATTCTGTGATTGATTAGCAGTATCTGCCATGGTTCCAGGAAGGAAAGGTGGCATCCAGACAGACGACTGCCCTTCCCATGCCAGGCACTTGGCGTGTGTGTGTGTGTGTGTGTGTGTGTGTGTGTGTGTGTAGGGCGGGGGTGAGGGGTGGAAAGTCCTACATGCATCTTCAGTTCCTTTTCTCTCTCTGTCTGGAGGCAGATGAAGTCAACATATTTGCAAAATCCCAGTGAATCCCTTGACGTTTCAAAGAAACCCAGCCTTCCATTGGTTAGACTCATTTAACCTCATTTTCCCTGTGAGAAGCAGAAGCAGAGATGAGATTAAGCCAGTGGCAGAAGGGAAAAGATCGAGGACGCAGAATTGCTGATGGGGGCTTGAATTCCCCTGGGGATGAGCCTTCCTCTGTCTCCAGGCTGCCTTGATATGATTTCTACGGTGCTGTCCACAGGATGCCTTCCAATGCCAGGTTATGTGGACCATGTTAGGACACTGAGGGAGGGCAGGAGTAGTTCAAATATTTCTTAAATTCCTACTATGCACTAGAAACTGGTTGGGGATATGATGTGGAATGAGACAGCCTCCCTGCCCTCAAGGAGCTCACGGTCTAACGGGGGAGACAGGTATCAAACAGGCAGTTCAGCTATAACACGGTGACATGTGCCCGCGTGGACCCCTGCCCGAGGCTGGTAAGGGGAGGTTACTGGCCGAGGTCCTGACTGAGCTGAACGGAAAAACTGGAGCGAGAACGGTTTCAGACGGAGGGAACCATGAGGAGTTGGGGTTGTAGGCTTTGGCTGGGGGAGGGGGGGAGCGATGGAGGGTCTCCTGACGTCCCCAGGCAGGAGAAAATATGCCCAAAGCTGGTAATGCTGCTGAGAAGCCATGAGAAGCCACTTCAGCAAATAAGCTCACAGACGAGGGCCCTCGCTAAGGACTGAAGATGAAGCCTTGAGTTTTATTTCATTTTTTATCTTAGTTTTTTCTTTTGAATAGGCAGGATTTTCAAATGGTTTAAAAACAAATAAAAGGGTATGGAGTTAAAAAATATTACTTCCATCTTGTCTTCAAGCTATTCATTTCCAACCCCGGAGAGGACGAGTATTACCAAGTTCTTGTGGATCCTTCTAGAGAGATTTTATTGTCTAATAAGCAAATGCACACATGCGCGTACACACATGCACACGCCCGCTGTACCACCTGAATGGGACAGCCATGCGGGGGGCGGGGGGTGGGGCAGAACACGCCCTCCACAGCCCCAGAAGCCCCCTTGGTGTCCTGCACTGGCCCCTTGAGCGTCAGGGTGACCGGTCTGGCACCTGTCATGCCGAGCAGACGTGGGTTCCCAGCTGCCCTCACAGTGATATTTCCAGCTATTGTGTTCTGGACCAATACGTCCAAGCTGCAAAGGCTCCCTACTGAGGAAGGAGCTTTAGAAACACAGAACAGGGGGCACCTGGGTGGCTCAGTGGTTAAGCCTCTGCCTTCGGCTCAGGTCATGATCTCAGGGTCCTGGGATCAAGTCCCGCATCAGGCTCTCTGCTCAGCAGGGAGCCTGCTTCCCCCTCTCTCTCTGCCTGCCTCTCTGCCTACTTGTGATCTCTGTCTGTCAAATAAATAAATAAAATCTTTAAGAAACACAGAACAGAACTGCAGCTACGATGCATCTCACTGTCTCTCCATCCCTGGAGGAAGGAGATTATCCCCAGGATGTAAAAATCTTCTAGTCTTCTGGCTTTGGGCTGAGGATCGCTGTGGGGAAGGCAAGTGGGCCACGGTTTGAGCACCAAGGCTCTACTTGTATTCACAAAGGAAAAGGAAAACCAGCACTTCTTATTTAAAATATTTGTTAGGGGCGCCTGGGTGGCTCAGTGGCTTAAAGCCTCTGCCTTCGGCTTGGATCATGATCCCAGGGTCCTGGGATCGAGCCCCGCTTCGGGCTCTCTGCTCAGCGGGGAGCCTGCTTCCTCCCTCTCTCTCTCTGCCTGCCTCTCTGCCTGCTTGTAATCTCTCTGTCAAATAAATAAATAAAAAATCTTAAAAAAAAAAAAAGGAGGGGCGAAGGCCTCCCTTCTAAAAAAAAATATTTGTTACATTTAGCTTATCTCTTTAGCTTGTTTCCTATTTTTAATGTGAAGTTGAAAACCAGTGCTTATGTTGTAGACTGTGTGTTCTCCCTCCCTCCTCTAAATTCAAGCCTCGCAAAGCATGCAGGGAGTGTGACCTTGTCTGTCACATTGCCTCTTAGGTCTCTGGTGTGGAGCCAAACCAGAGTGGTTTCTTGGCAGTTAGCTGTTGAGTGGGTGGGTGAACTGGTGAAAACTAAGCGGTAATATCCTTTGATTTTCGACTCTTCGACTCAGCTCCTAGACATAGCCTGGAAAACTGACCCACAGGCCCAGAATAGATGCAGGCTAGCCATCTTGATGATGTAAACATAGTAGTAAAAGACAAGGAGAGATGATGAACCAAGCTCCTCCTCTACCAAGTGAGGAGTCAGAGATACTCTCTATGGTGAATGGGGAAGGAAAGGCAAGTGTAACATAGTAAAAAGACTGTATCTTATTTTTTAAAATTGAGCAGAAGGTACAGAGACTTTCCCTGTATAGTCCCTGCCCCCACACACGCACAGCCTCCCGTATTGTCAGCAGCGGCCCCCCGAAACCTACACTGACACATCATTATCACTTCAAGCTCGTAGTTTACATTAGGGGTCACCATGAATGCATATTCTGTGGGTTTGGATGAATGTCTAATGACACGTATCTGTCACGATAGTATCATGTGGAAGACCTTCACGGCCCTCCTAACACATTTTTTAAAGCTGCAGCATTAACCAGTGACAGAACTAAAGGTAATACTATTTGGGGGAGGATGGGGTTTGGAGGTGGGAAGTGTGCAAGGATGCCAAGGAGCCAGATCCTCATTTTTCATAGCGGGAAGTCTTTAAAGTCTTAAGCATATAAACTGAGACATATGAAATGCAATCCAAATTGAATAATTTGAAATGTAGATCATTGGAAGAAATAATAGGAAAGTGTTAGAGGTGGAAGGCTGGGGAATGCCTTCAGTAGTGAAAAGTGGGCTTGGAAGAGGGACTCCTACTCTTTCGTATTTTTTTTTAACCAGCGTATGTTTTACATTATTATTTTTTTAAATATTAAAATAGTTTGAGAACCCTAGTCAGAAGGAACGAAAAGTACAGAGCCCCACTTTGTCCTATGAAAACCAACAAGCACAACAAGCCCCTGATATCCATTCTCATTTCGAAGTCAAGACAAAATTAATTTAGAAAAGAAAAGACAGCCAGGGAGCAGAGTTAGCAACCTCAGGAAATTCAGGGAAATGTAATTGAGTAAGAATTATCTCCTTAATTACTTCTGACCAAATCAATAACAACGCTAGATGAGAAACCACAGTCGTCATCAAAGAGAATCAAGTTACTGAGAAACGAATTGGGGTTCCGACTTGTTTGAAATAGCAAAACACCTGCTTCTCACAGTCAGCAAACATGATTCCTGGGTGGAGGGTGGGCGGAGGCAGGAGAGGACGGTGGCTGGCAGCCTGGGTGTGGGTTACCTGCTTATTTTTTATTTTATGTTTTCAAAGGGTGAAAGTCTGCACAGAGAGCCCTTCTCCAAAGATTTGAAAGCATGGATGCCCTTGATGGTGTCTAAAGATTTGAAAGAATGGATGCCCTTGATGGTGTCTGTCAGGTGTTCATCTCCGTGCCTTGCTGATGCTCACCAGGGGAGAAGCTAGTTAGCCGTGTAAGTTAGAGGGTGGTAAACCGAACACCCCAGGAGTAGTGAGTGGGAGAGCGTTTTGGTTTTCAGAGCACAAAGTTCTGTGTGGGAACCACACAGATTTCTTTGAAACAATCTTGGATGTGCTTTTCTAGGGAGGCGGTGAGGATCATTGTTCCAAAGGGGCCCTGCTGGGCACACCTTCTAGATCTTTCTGGGACATGGTTATTTGTTCTGGACCAAAATTCTGTCTAGAGCTGGAATCTAAGTGTGCACCATTTGCCTAACCTCATGCAGACCTACCTGTCTCCATCAATACTGGGGTCTCCTTACAGCTGGCCAGGGCCTTCTCATTTCCCTCTCACACTCTGTGCCTTACTCTTGGCTCCCCTGCTCCCTGGGACTTGTCAGTGGGTCATCCCCACTGTCCAGGATACACTGGATATTTTTTGTTCAAAAAAGACTCACCGGGTGCCTGGGTGGCTCAGTTGGTTAAGCGACTGCCTTCGGCTCAGGTCATGATCCTGGAGTCCTAGGATCAAGTCCCACATCGGGCTCCATGCTCGGCAGGGAGTCTGCTTCTCCCACTGACCTCTCTCCTCTTATGCTGCCTCTCTCTCATTCTCTCTCTCAAATAAATAATAAAATCTTAAAAAAAAAAAAAAAGTCTTACCGAGTCCCTCTTAGGATTCCAGTTCCATGCTAGGAAATAGACATCCTTCCCGAAGTTCCCACTCAAGAGTTGTAGTGGGTAGGCAGATAATTAAGCAGGGAATACAGGCAGGGGTAGGAGTGGGCCTGGGGGTGCTGTGGGTGCTAGTGACGCAGCCAGGGCAGGGAGCAGAGATGAAGGAAGTGACTCCTAAGGCCAAGTGGAGACTTGAAGGACTAGGGGGATCTAAAAGAAGAGCGAGGTGGCTGCTGTTCCAGGCAGAGGAACAGTGTGTGCAAAGATCTGGAGGTGATAGAGGACCTTCCTATTTAAGAATGGCAGCTGGGAGCCTACCCAGCCCCCTGGGATTGGAGGTAGGGCAACTTATTTGCAGCTTGAGCTGATTAAAGCCCAGAGTTAGACCCTTGGAGCCCTGGCCAGGGAAATCTGCGGACAGCTAGAGCTGCAGTAACCTCCTCCTAGGCACAGACCCAGTAATCACCTTCCCAGGGGAGTTGCCTCTCCCAACCTCAGTCCATGTGGCTTCAAGGATGGGCACATGATACAGCCCTGGCCAGTGAAAATATGCCAGCAGCTCCCTGCCCCTAGGGAGGCTTTGCTTCTTTTAATCTGAGACCCAGCAGCCTAATGATTTTCAATCCCAGGATACTTGCTGCAGCTGTTAGGAAAGAGATCTTTTTCCATAGGGGTTGCTGAGCTGGGAGAATATCCACCTAGAGCTCTTGGTTGGTCACCTTGGTCACCATTTTGGCAAAGCCTACTTGAGAATGAAGCTGACATAGAAGAAAGAAAGGTAAAGATATTGTTGGAGCACCCAGACCTAACTAGATTTACCTGCAGACTTGGTGTTTACTTGAGACAATTAATTTTCTCTTTCGTTTAGGCCACTTTGAGTTGAGTTTTTCTATCATTTGCGATCAAAAGTTCTTGACGATGATTCATATTGCAAATGGTTATCATATTGTGACTAGTCTAGATGACCCTAAACTATACCCCTGGAGAGTTATACTATTTCCTGTGTCTAAACCATAACCCATGGGAGAGCACTGATTTTATACAGCTTTTTTTTTTTTTTTAATTTGAGAGCAAGAGTGGGGGATCGGGGAGAGGGATGAGCAGACTCCCTGCTGAGCGCAGAGCCCGACGTGGGGCTCCATCTCAGGACCCTGGCATCATGACCTGGGCTGAAGTTAGATGCTTAACTGACTGAGCCACCCAGGTGCCCCTGGGAAAGCACAATGTTAAAGTCATCAGAGATCATCAGAGTTGAGATATTAGCCGGCATAGCCCCCTCTGCCACACGACAGATATACTAAAAATGGCCGCCTTTACCAAATGCTTACTAAGTGTTGGGTGCTGTTGTAGGTGCTTTACATGTATTAACTCATTTCACCTTGCAACACGCTTTGTGTACAGGACTGTTCTTAACTCTGTCTCACAGGTTAGAAAAGGGACTCACAGAGACGTGGGGTACATTTACAGACTTACATGCCCAGGACGGGCCCGAGGTGGAATCGTTGAAATTCAAGCCGCGGCTTGCTTCAAGAGTGGGCACTCTCCATGCTCCACAAACAGATGAGCAGTCCAAGCCCCAGAGAGGCTGGGAATTTTCCTAAGGCCACACAGTAAAGCAGCAGAGACTTGGGACAAGAATACACAGGGCCTGGCTTCCTAACAGGCCACCCACCAGGCACAACGAATGGAAGGGCAGCTATGAGATTCGGAGACAGAGTCTTTGGCAAATGCAATGGTTCTTTGCGCTTGTTTTCTCATGCAGAGACCCTACTTTGTAGGGTTGTGATGGAGATTTAATGTGCTAATGCGTGTCAAGTTCTCAGGACGGAGCCGGGTTTATGGGGTCTCTCAATAAATGCTAGTTGTTAATGTAATTGTTATAATTAATAAGCTGTGCCATTAATGAAGGTGTAAAACGCAGGTGTCTGCCACATGACCATGGGCAAGTTGCTGAATTACAGTGGCCGTTGGTCCCCTTGGTAAAATAGGGTTATTATCTGCCCTTTGCTCATGACACCAGAGCATTACAAGGATTAATTAGAAGTTTTATAATGTGCTGTGCACTTTGATGCTCTATAAACAGAGAAATGTGATGGTTGAATATTTATATAATCCCCATTACTGAGGATCTTGAATTGCTTTACTAATGTTTTTTTTTTTTAAATTCCAATTTCCCAAAGGTATATAAATCAGTCTGAGTTGAATAAAAGATTGGGTTTTTATTATCTGCCAACAGCTTAGAAACTCAACAAGACTGGGCATCTGGGCACCAGTGGGCTGACTGCAGTGCTAAAATCTTGGGAAGGGAGAAGGAGATGCTGAGACTGTAGGGCTGTCTCTTCCTCTCAATCTGAGCTCCTTCAAGGCTAAGACTGGATCTTGTCCTCCAGTGGATCACAAGCACAGGGCATGACATTCAGCAAGCATGGAATGAACACTTGATGAAGTGAAGGATGGACAGATGGACGGATGTAATCCTTGACCTCTTGATAATAAAAGAGTAGGTGGGTCTGGCCCCAAAACTATGGCCAGAGTAGATGGGGAGCCACATTAGGTATTGGACAGAAAGCCATGCAGGCAACGTGATGGGTTGGAAAGACATTTGACACCTCCCAGAACTGGGTTCACCTGTGTGATCTTGGTCTCGAATCAAATATTTCTCTCTTCATCCGAGAATCATAGTAATGTCTGTTAGGATGCTTTGAGCTGAAGGAAACAGTAAACTCCACCCATCCTTGCTTAGAATATAGGGAAATACATTACTTTATGTATCAGGGAGTCCAGAGTAGGATCTGGGGTTGGCTTTAAGGTTCTGTCCTGCCATTGAGCTGCCCACAGGGTCAGCCTTCACAGAATTAGCTTCAGCCTTTGACATCTTCCCTCACGTTTGTAAAATGGCTGCTGGTAGCAGTCAAGGTCAACGCTTCTTTCCCAAAAGCCCTGATGAATCTTTCCTGGCCCATTGGTCCAAATGAGCTTGCTGGTCCATCATTTGAACTAATCATTGGCCAGGTGAATAAGATTGCCATGACCAGACCCATGCTGTTCAGACTGTGGTCCATGGGCCAGTATCATGAGCATCACTTGGGAGCTTATTATACCTGCAAACTCCTGGGCCACGTACAAGACCTCTAGGGATGGGGTCCAGGAATCCTCTCCATCAGACTCTTCTGAGGATTCCTCTGCCTGCTGCAGTCTGAGAACCCCAGTGTTAGACAATTCAGCTGGGATGGATGCTGGTGAGTCAGCTGCAAAATGTGGATGATCGTGTCAACTTTAGAGGGTTGTTAGGAGAATAGAAATAACATATATGTAAAGGACTGGCACCCAGTAGGTGCCTACTAACTTCTGGTTTCCTTCTCTTTCATTCTCCAGTGATGTCTAATATTTACTCTTCCCCATTAACTGTTCCTTCTCTCCACCCCAAGGTGCCAAATGTCCTCGTGCTGCTCTGATTTATGGAAACCAATCTGTAGACTAATTTATACAAGGTGGGAGTGACATGAGGTGTCACTGAGCCAAGCAGCATTTTCACCCTGAAAATGGAGTGCAGGGAGCAGGCAGTGGGTAGCCCAATGGTATGCTTGGAAAATGGTGTAACTTAGGCATGCACCAGGTTTAGTGGGTTGGGGTATGTTTTAGGGTGAGACCACGCTGATTAAAATCCATGGGTAACCTGATACTCTGGCCACACCAGGGAGACCAGTTGGCTGATCAGGACGCCCGTTGGTAGCCATCACGGGTGAAAACAGATGAGCACAGGAAGCTATGGGATGAGGGAGGGCTGAGGTCAGTCATGATGATGGTGTCAACCTCCTTGCTGTCCTTCCCTCTCTGTCTTCAGAGTCCTGTTGGGGCATTTAGGGAGGAACAAGGCCCCTCTTGATCTTTGCATCTGGAAGTTTCAGATTCCTTTTGAATAATAATAATTAAAAGGAAAAACCCTACAAGTATTAAAAAACACAAACACACCCAAGCAGACACCAGATATCTGGGCATGACAGGCTCTCTTGGCAGTTTCCTGATTCAACAGCTGGCTCTGTGTGTCAGGCTGAAAGGGGAAAAAAAAGTTGGCCACTCGTTCGAAAGAACCTTATTCTGAATAAGCTGGAGCTGAAAAGGTCCCTTAATCCCCAGAGAGGAAAAGGCTTCTTTCAAACAGACGGGAGGGCAAGGGAAATGTTGGCAGGGAGAAGGGGATTAATTAAGTCAGAGCCACAGCCCCTCACTTGACAGGAGGGTGCCCTTCTGGGTTCCACATGCATCTCCTTCTGAGCTCCCCTGCAGATACGGGTGGGGAGGGGTGACCCCACCTTGTCATCCAGGCTTCCAGAAAGGGTTCTTTATCCCAAGCAAGGGACAGGGAAGCTCCTTCATTCAGACCGAGTTAAATTGGGGCTACTTGATCAGATTTTCGTACCCCATTTCCCTAACCCTGTATGTGTATATATATATATATATATATATATATATATATATATATATATATTTTTTTTTTTTTTTTAAGTTTAGAAACTGCCTTTGGCATCAGGTGGCCCTGGGCTGCCAGTTCAGCTTTACCCCTGTGTGACCCTAGGTGAGTTATAACCTCACTGAGCACACATTTTCTCTCCTGTCAAATGAGCACATTCATAATATGGCTTTTCTTTTCAGACACGATGTGAGAATCGCAGCGAATGAATTCAAGGCCCCTCACATCACACCTGGCATTTCGTGTGTGCTTAATAAATGTTGGCTATTAAGACAATTATGAGTTCTGCCAATAAGCTCCTCAGCTCCTGAAGGCCTTGTCTAAGCGAAACCTTACTAGACAAAGCCAGTATTCATTAAAAACAATCTTAAGAATATAAAGGGAGACAGACTATCTGGTTGTAAAAATGCTGGTTCCAACACTTACTGGCATCTGTGACCACTTTCATCTGTAAACAGAGCAAGAATGGATGGTTTGATTCCTCAGATCCTTTCCAACAGGGCTCATTGAGCCATTACCTCCCCCTTCCCCTTGGGAAAAGACCCACATGAAAGTCCTCAGGGTGGCGATGGGTCCCTCTTCCATTTCCAGGCCCCACTCCCTCTCTGGAATTGAATTCCTGCCTGATTTGGGGCGGGGTGGGGAGGAGGGAGTTCTCACTGACATTCTTGCCTCTTCACCATCTGTAGTGGGTTTCGTAGTGTCCTCCCACACACCCATGTCCACCTGCAACGGAATGGGACCTTCTTTGGAAATAGGGTTTTTGCAGATGTTATTAGTGAAGATAAGATAAGGTCATACCCGATGAGGGTGGGCCCTAAATCTGATGACTGATGTCCTTATAAGAAAAGGAGGATGCAGAGGAGAGGCCGTGTGAAGGAGGAGGCAGAGATTAGAGAGACACAGGTGCAAGCCCAGGGAGACTTAGGGTCATACCATGATCCCCCAGGAGCCAGGAGAGAGCTCAGTCTCTCCAGAAGGAACCAACCCTGCTGATGCCTTGATTTTGGCCTCCTGACCATGAGCTATGAGAAAATAAGTTTCTATTGTTTTAGGCCACCACGTTTGTGATAGTTAAGGCAACCCTAGGACACTAACACGCCATCTTTCTATAACAAAACTCACTATCACTCTTTTACTTGAAACCCTTCAATGGCTCTCCGTTGACCTCAAAGCAATGTCCCAGTTCTTTGGGGTTTTCTACAGAGCCTTTCATGCCTGCGTCTGCTGGCTATACCTCTCCCCCCAGCACCCTGTCCCCTGCTTAATCTCTCTGGATGCCTTGGAAACACGTACGCTCCTGGGAACGCATTATGTCTCCTGCAGGGGATGCTCCTTCTTTCCTCTCCCACTCTGAAAACTTCTACTCCTCCTCTGAGACTCAGTTTAAATATCTCCACCTCTCTGAAGCCTTCCCGGGAACCCCCTTCTTTAATTCTCCCTCTCCTGGCCACGTTAGGCATGCTTCTCTGCTCCCATTGCATACTGACAAGTCTTTCTCCTTGGAACACTGAGCTCATGCACCAAAGCTGTTTGTGTGCTACCCGTGCCTGGATGGTCTTGTCTTTGCAAGTGATCAGTAAGTGTTTGTGGGTTGACCAGATGATTCTCTGGAATGCGTCATGCAAGAGGGAGGGGACTGATGTCATTTGACAGGAGCTGCAAGAACTGGAAGGTAGCAGAATATACGCCAGCTTGAAAAGGGTACGGAGGATCAAGATCATCAGTCTTCCTAATCAGTCTTGGGGAGACAAGTTGCCCGTGTTTTGTCCCCCACCATGCCCTGCTCGCCCGTGAGAATTACTGTATTCTGTAGAGCCAGGAGGCTGCCCACTCTGGGAGCAATTAGAAGGTGCAGCTGAGCTTTGGGGGGCATGCTTGGAAGCAGGCAGAAGCCTCAGGCACTAAGGAATAGGGTCCAGGGATGGACTACCACAGGGTGGGGCAGTGCCCAGCACAGGGACCTTATCCCCTGCCTCCTCACGGCCGGCAGAAGGAGCTAGAGCAGGTGCACTTAGAAAGCTAGAGGAGAGGGCTGGAAAGCACAAGAGGCCAAGAGTGCAGACTTTAATGCCAGACACAGATTTTAAAACCTCAGTCTTCTACTTGCTGGTGGGGTCTTCTTTGGACAGGTGCTTTATCCTCTCTGAGCCTCAGTGTTCTTACGCCTACAATGGGGAAGTTATTCATCCCAAGGCTTGCCTTGCGGGGTGCTTGTGACCAGTAGAACTAGTCTATTCAGAATAGAGTGTCTGATATGTAGCCAGCTGTTGGTAAATGGTAACTGTCTTTTTCCTTTTGTCTAGCAAGAATATTATTAACAAGACAAATATTTTCTGGGGACCCATTAAAGGCTTGTCATTGTTTCCAGATCTTGGGACTCAAACACGTTTAAGCTCAAGATGCTTGGGGCTGTGAAACACTCTTTGCCAGACCAAAGGAGGTGTGTGCGAGTGTTCTCTTCCAGAAGGTGCTTGTTAATGCCCGATGGCTCCATTGTAGCCCTGCTGGACCAGAAAAGGTCATCTGACCTTTTGTCATCTTGTCCACACTGCTGAGGGGAGTTCCATTAAATGAGTCCTTATTTCCTTGCTGGATTTCTTTGCTGCAAATGTCACACAGACGTAGGAAGCTACAGTCTGATATTTCCCTTCTCTTGAAACCTGCCCCCAGTGTGGACACGGGGACGACTTCTAAGGCTCTTTTCTCAAACACCGGGAGAAAGATTCCTCTTTGCAAAATTCTTCTCGGTGACTTGCACTCTTGAGGGCGAGTTGATGAATCGTGTTTGTCTGTTTGTCCAAGGTACATTTCAAAAGTCGTTTATTGCCAGCTCCATTTTAAAAATGTAAACATTCTCCGTGTTTAATGCAGGTACAAATCTCCAGGATGTGCATTTTTGAGCCTGTGGTATAGGCGGAGACTCAGACAAAATAAATGCTATTTAGGAGTCGTGAACACAGAACAGGAACCATTCGGAAGAGGGAGAACGACCACAGAAACTATAAAATGAGAAATAGGCTGTGGAACTCTTCGATACGATTGTGGAATGCATTTCCCCCCACCTCGCTGTCAAAGGAAAACTCAGACCATATTTCCTGCACTATGAGCCTCGTCTCCGAAATGGCCCAAATCTCATTTTAACGAATACACATGATGGAGTTTGTCTAACTAGAGGTTTAACGACCTGTAAAATGTATCATGAGCACCTGGCAACTCTCAGAACCCTCAGATAAGCACCTGCACCTCACAACACGAGGCCCGGGCTTGCAGAATGTTCGACTTGGGTTTATTTAGGCGGCAAAGTCCCGTGTTTGGAAGAAAGGAGCATTTTGCACAAACGTGAGGTCCTTGTATTGTTGTAACTGAGCACCATCAATTAGCATGACTGCAGCTGATGACATCCTCTTGTTGACTCATTCATTCATTCATCATTCATTCATTCATCCAATAAATATTTATTGAGCACCACTGTGTGCGAGGCTAGGGAGCTTGGTATTTGGGAGAACAGCGATAATACCAGTAAAGCTTAGTACTGAGTGCTAAGAACTTGGTGTGGCTTCTTTTTACTAATGTCCCCACAATCTGACAACGTAAATATTACTATTACCAGCACCGTGTTGCAGAGGAGAAAACCAGCCAAGACTAATCAGCCTTAATCGGAGATTCCCCGGGAAGAATCTGATTGGCCCAGTGTGGGTCACGTGTCCACCTCTGTTCACCGAAGAGGGGAAGAGGGGGCAACAGGGGTGCGTGGTTCAAAGCTGGCTACCATCCAGCAGAAGGCAGTTCTCAGAGGAGCATTGTCTCTGGGAGCAGCCACCGTCATCCACGTATGCGGGTCTGTGGAGAGTGGATGTGAGGGGAGATGAAGGGACGATGTCCTATGTCCTAGGTTCTGGGATCCTTCATGGGAGTCTCCACTGCAACCTCTGCTGTTGAATTCCCTAGGACATCCCTTGTCCTTGGGATAAATTCTCCCCTTTTGATCAAACCTCTCTGCAGAGGTTTGTATTACTTATGACCAAGAGAGCATGGGTGAGCTGATCTTGAAGTCACAGATCTCTGAGTATTTCCAAGGGCCTGCCCTGAATTCTGGCCTCTGTACCTTTGCAATAACGTGCCCTGCAGTGGAGCACACCGGTGAGTGTGCAAGTAGGTGTCTTGAGCTCTTAGTGGTGCCAAGCATCCCATAGGCACACTGCAGGACCCTGCGGCAGAAGTTTCTAGAAGTAGCAACCTGAGGCCAAGCAATTTTCCAGGGTTCAGAAGGAAGAAAAGACACTAGACCTTCAATTACCCTCATGCAGAAAAGTCTCTTCAACCTACACATCAAAATTGTCTTAGCTTTCTCCGGGGGCTATCAACAATAATAATGTAACAATAAGAACACACTCTCATTTATTGACACCCGCTATGTGCCCAATCCTGCAGCACACACTCTACAGACACTTTTCTAGGTGACCTTCACAACAGCCCTTTCAGGTAGGGATTATTACTGCTGTCATTGTACAGAGACAGAAACTGAGGATCAGAATGGTTAAGTAACCTGCCCAAAGTCACACAGCTCTTATGTGTGGGTGTTGGGTCTTCCAGTGCAAATAAATCAGTGTGAGACTACAGTCCAAGCTCTAGCATTTATTTCCATGCCTAAAGCATTGAATCTCTGTCTGGCACCCCAGTAATTTAACAGCTAGTGTCCAAGTTCTCAGACTATCTTCTATAAATCCTGCAGGCACCCCAATGCAGATGGCATTTAAGAGAAGATAGAATATAAAATGGTACAGCCACAGTGGAAAAGAGTATGGCCGTTCCTTTAAAAAAAAAAAAATTAAAACTAGAACTAGCATGTGATCCCGCAATTCCATTTCTGGATACATATACTCAAAAGAAACTTCTATACACATGAAGCTTTGAGTCTGGTCAGAGAGGAAGACATTCAGCAAACATCTACTGAGTTATTATAGTTAAGAACCATGATGGAACAGTCTGGTAAGCACAGCAGACATGGTGTTACAGAGCACGCAGACTGCTTAGCGACCCTTGGAGGGAGAAATAGGGAAGGCTTCTTTGGGGGAAGTGATGTCTAAACTAAGACTCAAATAATGACACAAGCGCATGTACTAAGGGAGGATTCCAGCAACAGGGGCAGCTGGTGTAAAGGTCCAGAGGTGGGACGAGGCTGGGTACGTTGAAGACTACAGTCTTGTTCCCTGAATTTTGAGAGTGGCATTATTGTGGCACCGCGAGTAATGGGGGAGACATTAGGAGGCCCTCTCCCCCTCAGAGAGATGTTTGGTGACCTGTTTATTTCATATATGCACATACACATGGTTACAGACGAAACAGACATTTCTGGGTGGAGAAAGTCTACTCTTTCACGTGGCCACTCACTAGCCAGGAGTCAGGGTCCAGGGAGAGAAATGCATCTTCATCTCCCTGTTTACATTTTCCGTCAGTTTGCAAGTCCCCGTCCACGAACATAAACATGAGCCAGCCACCTGCAAACAGATGACAGGCTCGCTGTACATATGTGCTTGCATGTGGGAGGTGTGTGTGTGTGTGCGCACACACGCGTGCGCATAGTACTTGTAGAAGTGAAGGTGGTAAGGATTCTAACCCTCAAGACGCCTTGGCCCTACATCTCAGACCCATCATGGCCTACAACCCTCTGCCTTTTTCTATTCTGTCCACTCTTCTCCAGATCTGCCCAGGACGTCACAGCTTTATGAGCACAAGGAGTGTGTCTGGGAGGTGATCCCGGAAAACACCAGTAAGGGAGTGGGACAAGAAGAAGAAAAGGGTGCCAATGAGCAAGCGGGTTACCCACTGTGGGTGAGCTGAGCTCAACCCGCTGGAACGCCAGGGGATGAATAGGGTGAGGGCCAGCAATTGTGTGGAAGGGGCCACGTGGTAAATATTTTAGGCTTTGCAGGGCAGAGAGTCCCTGTTGTGTATGCAACTCTCTCCTCCTAGCTTGAAAGCAGCCGCAGACAGTAGGCACAATGTATGAACAAGTGGGAGTGTCTGTTTGCCAATAAAACCTTACAACGGCAGGTGGTGGCTGGGTTTAGCCGGGGAGCTGTGGTTTGTCCCCTTTTGGTACAGAATGTGCCTCCAGAATTGTTGCCTCTGAAGGCCGCACAGTCCAGGTCCTTACCCATCAACATTTATCTGCTGTTGGAGGAGGGCTGCTTCTGGGGCCATTATCCTTCTGGACTTCCCCCTCTGAACTGCCTCAGACCACAGACAGAGGACCGGGGATGTGCACACGCATGGGAAGAGCCAAGCGTGGACCAGTCCACTGTGCTCCCTAACAGCCCTGTGAGGTCCGTGGTACCCTGAGGAAAACAAGGCTCAGGGAGAGGGAATGATGGGGCTGAGGTCCCACAGCTAGGGGGCGCTCACGAAGAAAACACGGAGCTAGTCCCTAGGGCTCTTGGCGTATTTGTGAGACTAGGAAAGACAGACATTTTATGCAGTGTTTCCCAAAATGTGCTGTAACATCTGGCGACGTACTTTTGTTCTGAAGCATGCAGTTTGGAAAGCATATCAACATAACCTTTTCCGTGAAATGCAATTTCTTCCTTTGTTTCCTGGGCTGTGATAGGAAACCCTTGAGAATCCCAGGAAGGACAAAGATAGATGAGTTAAGTGTTCTTTACTCTTAACAACCTTTTTAAAATTTCTTGATTATGTGTGTCCAGGTTGTATATATCGAACTCAAACCAATCAATAGAAAAACACAGCAAACTCTCCAATAGAAAGTAAGGCGAATCATGCAAACAGGTAAGTCTCGGAAGAGAAAATAAAAATGAGCAATAAATATATAGATGATCATCCATCTCGTTAGAAATTGAGTTAAGTCGAAAACGAGATGCCCTCGTTGCCCATCTTATTGGCAATAATTTAGACATCTTATTAAGAACAGATGAATATGGGAAGAAACTGGTACTCTGGTGCTGTTGGTAGCCTGTAAATGGATACAGGTTTTCTGGATGGCATATGGATGAATAAAACCCATTTTCCCCAGGTGCCTGGGTGGCTCAGTGGGTTAAGCCTCTGACTTCGGCTGAGGTCATGGTCTCAGGGTCCTGGGATAGAGCCCCACATCAGGCTCTCTGCTCAGCAGGCAGCCTGCTTCCTCCCCCGCCCACCCCCCCGCCTGCCTCTCTGCCTACTTGTGATCTCTCTCTCTCTGTGTCAAATACATAGAATCTTTAAAAAAATTTTTTTTCTCCCCCCTCTTCCTCCAAGAGCCAGAGGAGGGATCATGGCGGTCCATGCCAGTCCATGCCGGTCAAGGTGGGTGCATAGCCCTCGCTAGGGGCTGGTGTATGTGTCAGCCAGCAGCTCAGCTCGGCCTGAGGAAAGTTGCACATATTTCTGCAGAGTCACCTAGAACACCTCCAGCTATCATGTGGTCCCGAAGGGAGGCATCATCCCCTTCCGAGGGTGGCGCAACAGAAGGATGGAAAGGAAGCCCGTATGTCCGTGATAATGGCACTGAGCCCTCACGTTAGTCATCTTGGGAACTGACCTACATTAGACTTCTCATAAATAAAGCCCTGAGTGTCCTAATTGACATAATAGTCTCTCCCATATAGAAATAAGGACTTATACATCCAAGACAGCAACATACAAGTAATTGATCATAACACTCCTTGTAATAACCAGATGTTAGGAATCACCTGAACGGGCCTTTATAGGAGGGACCTAGTGAAGTAAACTATGGTGTATTCAGTTGTTTGTTAAACTCCTGAATTCTAGCCAAGCATTGGAAACCGAAAGGTAAATTTATATGCACTGACCCCACCATGCAAAGATCCCCGTGAGTTTTCTTAAGTTTTTTAAAAGTTGCAAAGTAATACGTCGTCGAATCCAAGTCATGAAAAATGAAATTATCCTCAAAGTAAAATATGTGTTAAGATTCACCTGCATACATTTATGCCTATAGAGAAAGGGTGTGGGAGGAGCCACGTCAGACACAAAAGTATTTACCTCCAGAGACGGGAAATGGATGAGAAGTGGTACTCAAGAGAGACTTCTGCTTTTGTGCGTATAGCAGTTGGCTTTTTGGCAGCACAAAGGGATTTTACTTATGACTTTTGCCATTAAAAATAATGTATAGAAAACATCCTGCATCCTCCTTGTGGAAAAATGGAGCAAATTCTAGAATGTACAGATGCAAGTTTTGTTCAAACAAGGCAAGCCAGAGATCTTTTCTTTTCTTTTCTTTTCTTTTCTTTTCTTTTCTTTTCTTTTTTAACCACTATTTCAGTGGTAAAGTCTGGGAACAAAGGGAAACTTCTCTTCAGGCCCTCAAATGTTTTTCTTGTGTATAATACAATTACTTGGGCAGAGTTCAGTGTTTTTAATCAAAAGCTACTTGTCGAGTAGGCAATGTCACTTTTCCTAGCCTGCATAAACAAAGCTTGGTGGGAACTGGGTTTGGAAAACAGATGAGCTGTATCATTAGGATTGAAGCGTGTGTGTGTGTGTGTGTGTGTGTGTGTGTGTGAGAGAGAGAGAGAGAGAGAGAGAGAAGAAGGGAGAGAGGGAAAGAGAGGAGGTGGATAAGGTGCTCTGTGTATAATTCTGGAAAATTCTTCCTTGAAAGACCTGTCTTGTTGTCCCCAATCCTCAGCTCTTTTCTTTCAACTACTTAGCACCTTCTGAATATGACCTTCCTGCAAGGCTCAGATGGTAATGACAGAGTTGTAGGCATGGGCTGTGTGATAATTGCCTTTCAGTTGTCTCCTACATTTGCCTGGCTCTGATTTTTGGGATGAGTACCATTAGTCCCAAGCTTCCTGTCATGCTGCCATTAATCATTGTTCTCTCTGGAGGGAGAACACGGCACAGTCCCCAAGACACAAGAATGCCGCCACCTGGTCGTTATACCCAAGAGCCCTTGCGTGGCTGCCCTGAAGACTCACACCTTTGTTGTGACGGCACAGCGTCTTCGGGGACTTGAAGAGCTCTGTTGTGTCTGGTGTCAGCCCCACGCTTCCTGAGTAAAATTAACGTGGTTGAGAGGAAGCTTCCCACCCCCCAGCACTAATTTAGAAGAGGTATGGCAAAGGGACATAAAGAAAAAAAGAATGTCAGAGGAAATATTGTTCTGGAAATCGAAAAGGATGCTTCCCTGAGTGTAATACTTATTTTTACTTATTTATTTATTTATTTATTTTTTACCCCTCAGTGAGAGAGAAAAGCAACATTTTTCAGACAGGGTCCGGTTGTCATCTGAAACGTGGTTGAGAACGGGGAGTTTCGGGGTCTGCTGAACACAGAGAGATGAGGAGAGAGGGTCAGTCGTGGTGACCAGTTCCCAGCAGCCGAGCTGCAGCTGCGTGAGGCGGAAACCACCCTCCCACCCTTTGGTCTTCCAGCGGTGCCTCCTCTTGGCTGAATCCAGCCCGAAGCCTGGGGGCAAGGGAGCTCACCTGGGGGGGGGTCATCCTCCCCAGGCATGGAGCAGGGAGGACCAGGGGGACAAGGGGACCAGGAGAGGCAGGTGGAATCTTCCCAGCGCCGTCACCGTTCTGATCGAGCTTATATTCTGCTTGGCGGAGATGAACAATAAATAAGACAAGGGCTCTCAGATGTCACACTGCCAAGACTTGCACGAATCCAGGCAGCACCTTAGTGCAGATTACAAGGAGGTACCCTCTGTCCAAAGGTCTGCAGCCCTGCATGGGAGCAGGTGGTGAGCGAAGGCAGCCTGGCTGGATATCAGCCCCCAGGGGCCCTTTGGGTCTAAGGCTCTGTGTGTTATGAAGGTGTCCTTCATAATAAGAGCAGGGGACAGTGGTAGAGAATGCAAGGCAAGGGATGACGATGGGGTTTCCGTCCATGTTTGATTTCTCATTGTTCCAGGCCCCTCTGCCTTCCTGCTGGCTCTGTTGTCACCAAGGGGTACCACCGTGACCCTGGGATGAGCGAGTGACCCACCCAAGCACCTTTTCCAGAGCTTTAGGTTTGGTCCCAGCGGCGACATGATGCAAGCTTGGCTGATGAGGGGCTCCGAGGTGGACCAAAGCAGTTGCTCACCCATAAGCAGGAAGTCACCCCTGCCTCCGCCACAGCCCCCGCAACCCCACAGGCAGGCAGAAGCCAGGGCGGGTCCCCGGGCTGAAGTCAGTCTCTGGTGGGAGCCGCCCGGAGCTGGCAGAGGATGGCCCGGCTGTCTTCTCCCGTCTCCAGCTCCCTGAACTGTAATGAGCAATTTGTCTTTCGGTCTTGATCTGCTGTCAGCGGGGCTGACACCAACTCCGAGTATTAATTTCTTCTCGAGCTGTCTTACACTGCAGCCAACAGAGGGGCGAAAAATGAACCAGGACTCTTCTGGGTGCTGAAGCCCATCGCCCGGCTGCTTTTATTAGCGCGAAAGCCATGGTGAGGGATACGGCCCGAGCTGAGCTCCTTTCTTTTATTAAGAACAAGAGTCTGAACAAAGCAGCAGCAGCAGACGCCGGACCCCTATTGAAATGTCTTTCACTTTGTAGGCACGTTTGACATCTTTCTCCCTTTCTTCTCCATCGTCTGAGGACTACCTTTGCTTGGTCTCTTTATGGGGGCATGGACACCCCAGATCTCGTCTGCCTACAGAACGCTCAGCCCTCTCATGCCGTGCCCTCTTGATGGTTCTTGTCTTTTTTTTTTTTTTAAAGACTGTGTTTTATTCAGAGATCTGTGGTTGGGAGATAGAAATGCATTCATCCAATTGAAGGCGGGGGAAGATGGAATCTGATGGCAGGAAAACTGAGCTACTTGTTCTGTCTCTTGGGCTCTTCAAAAAAGCACGAGTGCTCGAAACTGCGGATTTCTGCACAGCTGCGTCTTTTCTTTCCCAGCTGTGGCAAAATGGGGGTCCCCACCCTGGATTTGGTTGAATGTCATCTGTATCCTCTGTGGCCATCCGGAGTAGTTGTGAAGTCCAACTCCTTCTCAGAGAGGAGAAGCTGATTGGTACGGCTGGGATTAGGTGGTTTTCTTGGGTCCAGTCATCTGTGGCTCGGGGGGTGGGACTATGTCGTATAGAGATCTTCCTGCATCAAAGACAGGGGATGGGGGTGGGGCTGGAATGACTTCTCTAGAACTTCCAGAAAGCAGATCTGCCCACTTGAGTCACTGCTTCCAAATCTGTGGCCTTCAGTAAGTCATATCACTGAGACCCAGTGTCTTTGTCTGGCATGGGGTAGTGTGAAGATTTGCTTCAAAGTGTTTTGGGGTGGGTTGAAGTGGTTGAGGCAGGTCTAAGTGTGGGATACCATACCTGGCCCAAGGTAGATGCCCAGGAAATGTTACTTAGTGGCACATGCCCCAACCTCTTTGCCCTCTTCCAACCTTAGCTGCTGTGGTAGGACAGTTTCTGTACACTATGGCAATGGCCCACCTCCAGCACCTGCATCTCCTCCTCTCTGCCTTTGGTCTTTCTCCAAAGCCCACAAATTTGGGGGAGTTAATACCTCAGGGGCAACCCCCACCCAAGGGGGTGGAAATAAGTAAACACTCCAGCCTCCCATTCCCAGACAGTTTCCTGGAAGGCTTGGATGCCATTTGGCCCACAATGGTAATAGAGGCTCAATGATGCACCCTTTATTGATTTGTCCTCCTTTGCTCTCCCTCTTCCCACTCCCCCATTCCTGCTTTTGAGGATCACCTCCCAAATAAACTCAAATCCTTGCCTCAGGCTCTGCTTTTGTGGGAACCAAAATTAAATAGTAAATCTGTTGGTTTATTGACCTTGGAGAAGGGTCTAGGGGGACCCCAACCAGAGTCACTCTTGCAAGTTGAACCTTGAGAACATGGCAAATAGGCAGGCACAGAGTAGTTCCTCCACGTGTAAAACTATTGGAGGAATGGATGGCTAAGAGGACGTGAGAGACAATTCCTAAGGATCTGGGGATTTCTAGCTGCCTCATGGCACAGGGGAGAAATTAATCTTCCTGTTGATATTGGAGGGTGTCAGGGTGAGTAGGTGGTGGGGTAGGCATAGCTCAGTGGCCCAGCGTTTCTGGAGAGGCATGAATATGATCACATCATTGTGGTTTAGAGTGCTTCCATGGCTTCCCCTCAAAGTCAAGATCAAGGCTGAAACTCCTCATAACAAACTTCAAAGACATCATGGCTGGCCTGAGGGTATGTTCCCATCTTTACCTCCTACTGCTCCCCTCGCACCCTCTGCTCCTCCCTTCACTCGCTCATTCACCCCTGCCTGACTGAAGGCCTGCTACGGGCCAGCCCCATAGCATGGGCCATCCTAGACCTCTTTGAGCTCCTCCTGCCTTCTCCTGGCTCAGGGACCTCACAGACATGCTTTCCCCTTGCCAGGAACACTTTTCCCTCTGTCCTTGCACCAGTCAGGTGCCACTGCAGCACTCTGTCCACTCTGTCCCCCTCCTCTGCCACACCTGTCACAGTGGTATGCTTGTTGGGATGTCCATCGAGGACAGAAGGGATCCCTGCCTTGCTTCCCTTGTACCAAAACATACCTGGCACACAGGACAGCAAGAGGCAGTGTCTGCTGAATGGGGGAAGTATTGAAAAAAGGCTGGGAGAGCCATCCTACCTCATGATAAAACATGGCAAACTGCAATTGAACCCATTCACATTTTTTTTTTAAGTCTTAATGACTATTGGCAAGAGGCAAAGAATTATGATTAAGGCACCTGAACACTGGCTCTCCGTTTGCTGAGGTGGAAGAGAAGTAGACGTTTGCCCAGGGGAGGGTCAAGTGGAGTCCCTCTTCTCTCCCTCCCTTCCCCACCCTACAGTCACCAATGCTAAGCCTGCGATGAGCCCACGAATGTGCCAGAGGCCCCGGAGAGCCAGCCTGCTTTGTGTTCTCTTATTGCACGTTCTTCTGACTGTAGAAGACAAGACCTTTTCTTCAAGGGTCTCTGGTCATAGCCTGGGCATCTCCCCTTGTCACCTGTTCTGCTTCCCACGGCAGGTCCGAGGATCTGAGGCCAGAAATCCTTGTCAGGAGCTATGAACACTGACTTGGGAGGCTCACGGGTCTGCCTAGGAGTCCAGGCTCGCCTGTTCCCTGGCTGGGTGACTTTGGGTGAGTGGCTTCACGTCTCGGAGCCGCAGCTTCCTCATCTGTAGAATGGAGTAGTGACAGCAAAGGATCGCAGAGCTGTGGTGAGGTGCGGGGCAGAGAATGAGAGGGTGCGTGTGGGGCTCTCGGCGTGGCACCCAGTGCACAGGAGGCCCAATACAGATCAGGTCTTGGCCATCATTGAGTCTCGGCATCAGGACATCACAGGGGGCGCTGGTCCGCCAAAGGACGTAGAGAGGGAGCCAGTGACTGTAATTCTAGAGCGATTATGCTTCGAAACAAAGTATCCTGTGGCTCTTGCTCAACTCTTCCTGTAGGGGCAGAGCCCCTTTGGGGGAAGAAATGTGGACACACCAAGGACAGAACTAGACCTTAGGGACATTATGGCCCTGTTCACCACAAAGCTTCCAAAGTTCATGACAATGAATGGGGATTTCCAAGAATGGAAATTAGAAAACCTGGGGACTAAGGGTTTTTGGTTCAATAGGAGACTAGTATAGGAAATACACTTAGTTTGAAAATAGTGGTGGTCTTGTGAAGAGGAAGACAAAGTAAGCTTTTTTTTTTTTTTAAATAGTAGACTCCATGCCCAGTGTGGGACTTGAACTCAGGGCCCTGAGATTAAGAGTCACGTGATCTATCACCTGAACCAGCCTTTTTTATTTGAATGGCACATTTCACTGATCATGGTAACAGCAGGGATGCTTTGAGAAGTGGTGACTTGCCTGTGGCTGGATGGATTCAAGGGAAGCCTGCCTGACTTAGGGTACATCTGTGTTCCCCACACTTGCAAAACACAGTAAAAAGGAAACTCGAGGCCACCGCAGTAGGTAGAAAGCCATTATTGCATGTCAAAAACGGCAGGTAACTATAAATGCAAATATGGTAGAAACAAAACAATGTATGCAGTCACAGCAAGGCTGGGTTGCCTGCATGAGGCTCTGGGCTGGGGTCGGACCTCTCTTTGTCCACGGGGACAGTTACAAGTGTTAGGGAGGCATTAAAGACTGAACTAGCACCAAACTGAGACTTTCTCCTTTGCATAATAGAAATGGACAGGAGAGAATTGAAAAATGATTACCTCCTCCACAATGCAATTTCATGTTACAGTCGGTATAACACCAAAAATTCATCTCGCTGTTTGCCAGTGGTGCCTTTCTCCCTGGTAGGGAAACCTCTAGGAGAATTCTAGCACTAAACCTGAGACTTAGGTAAGAGATCTAAAATCCCTTCCAAGTCGGAGATTTTATGACCCCACAATGTACTTTCAGGATATGAACTTCCCACCCAGTCAATTCTGGCAAATGTTGGACAATCTGCTCTCCAGGGGAGAAAACAACAACAAAATCCCTGATTTGTAGTGTTTGTCCATTCCAATGGTGTCGCTACTCCTAGCATGGCTGATTTCAAGCCTTCAACATGACGTCACCGAATGCAGAGCTGGAGAGACATGAGGACAAGAGGCTCTTGGGAGACAGCATGAGCTGGCGTCAGCATGGCACTGTCCCTACCCAACTGTGGCTGTCCCCTTAAAGATATCAAGTAAAACTGCACAAAAGAGCTTTAGATCCAGTACTTGGAAATATCCAGAACACCTCTCAGACCCTCGGCCCTCCCCCAGAGCATAAGCGTGTGGGGGAATGAACTAGAAGTCTCTTGCAATCCCAGCTCCACAGTCAGATTCCATCTGTGCCATTTCAGGGACATCTGCTCCCCCAGACAGACAATTCAGGACTTGGTTTTGTCCACTTTCTGCATACCGTATCTAATTCACATCTGCATTTCACCTGCCATTGATGCTCCACTGTAGCTCTGCCTTGTATCCCGCAAGGTGTTGGGTCTCCTGCCTGCTTAACTGTGAAGCCATGGCGCGAGGGTCATTACCCACTGCAGTAGCTTCTCCGGGTCATGTCCCATCCGTTGCCACCTTCTGAGGGCTAGCATCTCCCGCGTGTCAAGTCCCCTCTGCATCTAGAGTTTAGATGCAGGTGAATTATTGTGCATTATTACAGCAATTAAATCTTCACCTGATCTGTTTGCTCATTTCACCGTAAATACTTTCAGGGACGAACCGGGCCTAGAGAACATTCCGTCGAGGGCCCACTCGGTGCCAGGCAATCCGTGACTGTTAGAGTCTCTTTCACAGAATGGCAGCGACAAGGATTAAATAAGACGCTAACCCCCTCTGCCAAGCTGTGCCGTGCTTTCTCTTTCTTCCTGTGCCCTAAAAAAGCCCAGAATGGTGCCGTGAGTCCCCTGGGCCACCCATCAACACTCACGGATGGCCATGGGGCTGCCAAGAGCTCCAGATGAAAGCCCTGGCCGTTCTTCAGTCCAGTCTGGCCCTCCCAGCACCTCCTGGGTACCCAGGCCACAAAGCGGTTGGGTGTCCTCCACCTGGAAAATGATGCTCTATATATCATCACTTAAGCTTAATTGTGAGTGGCTCGGAGGACACCCTGCGTGGGACGGTTTTGCACAGGCCTATTATGTCGGCATATGTGTTTCATGATCTGTGGCCGTCTGCAGCAACAGCTAGTTTTAGCTTCCTGACAAAGATTTGGCACGAGCCCTGTCGTGGTTTTCCCCCCCTCCCCTCCCCCTCCCTCATCGTCAGAATTGGCCACTGTCTGGTATGACCTCACCAGGCCGAGCTGGGGGTTTCCGGGACGAGTGAAGAACGGTGGGATGCAGCTGGGCATCCGACGACCATGCCCCCCCCACCCCCCGATCCCAGAACCCAGTAGGCTGGGCTGAGTGTCAGCTTTTACCCACACCTTAGCTTACTGGCTTGCCATCATGTTCTGAGGTAGAAGTCCACCAGGGGTCTGGCTCTCTGCACACATCCCGCAGTCCCGCTGCCTGGGCCTTGACAAGCCTCGGTCGGGCCTGGCCTGGGCATAGGGCTTTTCCTGTGATATTATCCAGGCTCGTGTCTTAAGGAGTTTGGCAAAGGAAAGCAATTTCAGCAATGCACTTGCCGCTCTTTGGGGGAGGGAGATCAGATCTCAGTTGTGTCCTGGGAGGTAGGTGCATGGGTTGTCAAGAGCGTGGACGGACTGGGGTTCAAATCCCATCTCTGACGCTCATCACTGACAGTTACAACCTTTCTTAGCCTCCATTTGTGCGTCAGTAAAGGGGGATCAATAACCCCACCCCTCACAGGGTCGTTGTAAAGATTAACTGAGGTACTTAGCCCCGTGCCTGGCATCCGGTCAGCACCTCTTTCTGCTTCTTGGCAAAGCATTTAAGAGCCTGTGTTCATGGTGTTGGCTACATGTGGCGTAGGAGAAAATGTTTAGAGGTAACATGGAAAGACTTTGGAACCGAACTGTCCTGGGCTTCATTTCAAGTTTGCCCTTTTACTAGTTGCGCATAAAAGTGGGGGGACTGTGGAAGGAATCACTAAGTAGTTAACAGCACCTGCGTCTGGCTGAGAACCGGCTTGGCATGCTAGTCAAAGCCTTCCGCCTTATTCATAATACTGTAATTGTTTACAAGGTTAATGTATTTAGGATATTGTTTCTGTGTGTGAACACTGAGAACAAAAAACCAGAACTGGTTATTCGAGTTTCCCAGATTTTCGTGGGCCACACAGAGGAGGCTTTCTGATGGCTGGGATATACTTCCTCTTCTACTTCTCTGTCTCTTTTGACTTGAGTTGGAATCTGGAGGGTACACATGATCGGGTGGTAGTCTGCTAATACGCTCTCACCCAAAGTCCTGGCAGCTGCAGAGCAACCCCCTCCCATATTCTGAAATGGGGACTTGACCTCCACTCCCAGTTACTCACACTCCATCATCTACAGCGGGGCCCCAATGTTGGAAATATACAGGACAAATGACGTAAAGGATAGCAATCTACGTGAGGATTGAGAATGGGCAGAACAGAGCCAACATCCTGAGATGCTCCTGCCTTGCACTTAGGTCAACCCCTGAGCTGGTTAAAAGCCAAGCATTGGGGGGCGCCTGGGCGGCTCAGTGGGTTAAGCCTCTGCTTTTGGCTCAGGTCATGATCTCAGGGTCCTGGGAGTGAGCCCCGCATCGGGCTCTCTGCTCAGTGGGGATCCTGCTCACTACCCCCACCCCTGCCTGCCTCTCTGCCTACTTGTGATCTCTCTCTCTGTGTCAAATAAATAAATAAAATCTTGAAAAAAAAAAAAAAAAAAAGCCAAGCATTGGAGCTGAGGACCTTCACTGCCTGGCCAGGCTTAGCCAGTAACAGCACCATGAGAGTCCTAGGGCCTGCACTGCTGCCCCATGTGAGGCTCCTCCAACACGCAGCTTTGTTCTGGAACTCTCCATGGGGCTGGCCAAGACTCTCTTGGAGCTGCACTGCAGTCTGATGTTCCACTTACGCAAAACCGGTCTCTTCTTTCCTGGGCATCAGATCTCATCCCAATCTGAATGCTTTCCCTGCTCCATCCCATTCCCTCTCCCCTCGGACTATCACGTGGGCTCCCACCAACATTATCTGTTGCTTTTCTAACTCTGTCTTGGTACTTGTTTTCCAAAGGACCCAAACCGACAGGAGTACCTATGTTCCTCTGGCCCCAGTGAGTCAGCTTCTCCCTTCTGGTTACTTGGACACCTGCACGTATTTGGGGAAAGGAGTCACAGGGGGCGCGGGGGAGGCGGGGTGGTTCAGGAAGAGCCTTGCGGTGGGAGCCAGTGCGCAGAACCCAGTCACGGGCTCAGGGAGCGATTCCGCCACCGCTGCGCTGCTCGGGGGGAGAGGGCTAAGGTTCACGAGGGGCGGCAGCAAGTGGGTTCCTCTGAAGGCGGCCACGCTTTCTTCCTTATTAATGAAGGACAGAGAGGAAATGTGTCCAACACACAAAACTGCGCCGGAGAGAGGGTGTGCGGGCCCCCTTCCAACACAGTCCCATTTCCCGGTATAATGTGACCTTTCCGTCTGATTACCAGTCTGCTCTTTTCGCCAAAGGAAAGCCAGGAGAAGAGGTATTTTTAGGAGACAATAGTCAAGTTAATTAGGCGGCGCTACATTTGTCAGGCTTTACATTAAGCCCTCTGGAGGGAGGGGGTGGCCGCGGTGGGCAGGAAGGAGCCGTGGACTTGATTCATTTTGGAAAGGGGCTCCCGGGCCTCCAGGGCAGCCTCCCGGGGCCTCCAGGGCAGCCTCCCACATTATAGTTTGTGTGCACCAGAAATACATGTAATTTTAATGACATCAGAGCCACTTCCTTCTCCACAGCCCCACGCTGTCCATTTTGCTGAAACCTGGCACTGTTGTGTGCAGGGAGCCATTCAGGGCGAGCAAGGACACCGTTCCCCCATTCGCTGACCCCACACCCCATCACGGACCGATCCAATCAGACGCCGCCTTCGGGGTGCTGCCCAGAGCGAGCTAATGCGGGCCCTCATGTACGTGTTCCATCCGGACCAGCATATCCGGTGACATGGCCCAGGAAGGACAGCAAAGGTAGTCTTTCCAGGGAGATTACTGGAAGTCAGGTGGGGACAAAAAACGGCTGTGGTAGCTTGTGAAGGTGACTTGGTGTGAGCTGACTGTGTGTGTCTCCTTCCCAACTCAGCCATCTTGGTGGTGCACGATCAGCCACAGTGGGGGTATTTACACCACAGAAATGGGCAAACACTACAAACCTAGCGGTTTTTGTTTGTTGTTTTTCTAGGGAGGATCACTGGGGCAAAAAATTTCTGTCTGTATAGACTCATTCCTGAGAGGCATTTTCCCTAAACTCCATCACTGATAGCGGTTCTCATCAAACTCTTTCTTTCCCAACTGTAATCGTCTGTGTGTTTACCATTTCTGTAATGTTTCCCTTCCTGTGTCTACTGCTCACTACCTCTGACATCGGGCTAGTCAGTGAACCTGTCTGTGACTCGCTATTTTTTTTTTTTTAAGTAGGCTCCTTGTCTAGCGTGGAGCCGGATGCAGGTCTTGAACTCATGACCCTGAGATCAAGACCTGATCTGGAATCAAGAGTCAGATGCTTTACCAACTGAGCCACTCAGGAGCCCTGTATATGTCTAACATTTTAATACATCTAATCTTTACGATAACCCAGTGACATTGATATTATTATCCGCATGAGCAAGGGAAGGCCTCAAGACTTCAAGCAACTGGATAGAAGGCTCACAGGCAGACGTGGGATTGGAACCCAGAGCTTTTGGAATCCCAAAGCCTGTGTGTCTAAACCACCACACT
This sequence comes from Lontra canadensis, assembly GCF_010015895.1. Classification (NCBI taxonomy): domain Eukaryota; kingdom Metazoa; phylum Chordata; class Mammalia; order Carnivora; family Mustelidae; genus Lontra; species Lontra canadensis. Next base: position 1,437,312 of record NW_022631052.1, read on the forward strand.
GAACTCCCTCTGCAGCATATGCCTTCTCCTTGGGTCAGGCCTGCTGCCCACCACGCAGCCTCCAGCAAGCCCTGGTATTCTTCCAGGAGAGGGGAAAAACAAGATGAAGTTCTCTTTTCCTTCAAAGAAAGCTTTTTCGCCTCAAAGAGAGAGCACGAAAGGAATTGGTTTAAGTTCATTTGGAATTCGGAGTTCATTATCCACGTACTTAAAGCCTGTCGAGATGACAAATGAAATGTGAAAAACATAGTCAATCACCCACATGTTTGGTCTCTGCGATGTCAGAACTGGTATACTTCAGAAACATCTGGATGGCTGGAAAGGGGGCCAAGCCACGCTTCCCTTAATGAGAATTTGGGGAAACGAATGGGGACCCTCCTCCCTTTTACAGATGAGGGAACCCCCGTCCAGAAGGGAATTACCTTGCCTAAGGTAACGTGGAGTTTTGGTGGCAGCATGAGGGCAAAGAAACTCTAACCGGTGTGGCATCAGGCCCATCACACTGCTCAGTGTTGGGTGGAATTGTTTGCCACAGTGCCGGGCACACAGTCCCCCGCGAACACGCAAGTAGTAAGTGGTGTGGGAATTGAGTTCTCATGAAAGGGCCTTCGCTCGGACAAGCAGAGCTGGTCTGATGAAAATCCCCATCTGGGGGGAGGGAGTGAGGCTCAGAGAGGTTGAGTGCCTTGCCTAGGGTCACAAAGCTGCTGGTGGGGGGCCCTGGGCTGGGTGCCTCTGCTTCAGGACCAGGATGAGGGCCGGGGTGATGGGTGGCGTGTGTATTATGTGCTAGGCATTTCATGACTGGCAGGGAATTGGACACTCGTTGTTGGCATCCGGGAGTCACTACTGCTCTAGGGCTGGGACTGGACCCCCTTTCAGGACTTAGGAAAGGCCACATCTCCTGTTTTGTAGCTTAAACCTGACATTTCCCCCTCTGCCTGATCCCACGTTTTCCAGAATCCAGACTTACCCCTATAATCATCACAGTCGATTGTGATAGCCACGCACTACTTTTACTAATCATGTTTGTTTTTACGTTAACATTGAACAACAGCAACAAAAACTCCTTAAATATCTACTTTAGTCTTCTCCTAAGCACTAATGCCCATGATGCTATGCCTTTCAGGGGCTTGTTAGAGTTTTCCTGATGCACCGTCAAAATCAACACATAATTATTAAGATGAAACGTTGTTGCAGTGCATAAAATCATCTTGCTTACCGCTGGTGGCTTGTCTAAAAACCTCTGGGCAGTCTGGCCTGGGTGTCGCGTGAACTTTATGTCACGCCGGCTGACAGAGTGGCCTGCCCCAAGCACTGAGATATTTCTTAGCATGGAGGTTCTTTGGTGGGTGCTGAAGACGGGAGCACTTTCAAGAAGAAGGGAGGAGCAAGGCACTGCCTGACTTCAGCAGTGTGGGGCCTCCTTCATGATCAATCAGACCTCTCAGATTTTGCCAGATGACGGCATTGGTCTTGATTTTTGTGTCCTGGGACCTCAGAGTTCATAGCTATGGGAGGATGGCTCTCGGCTACAATGTTTCCCATGCACCCTAAAACTCACAGTCCCTTGTAAGATTCACATGATACCCCCACGTTCCAGACGAGGACTCAGAGGCAAAGTGGCAAATCTAGCAGGCAGGGAGCGGAGCGCAGGCTCAAGCCCGGCTCAGCCTACCTTCAAAACCCAGACTCTCTCTTTTTTCTTTTAAAAATGTATTTATGTTTTTGAGATGGAAGGGGCAGAAGGAGAGGGAGAGAGAGTGTTAAACAGACTCGGTGTTGAGTGCAGAGCCTGACACAGGGCTCGATCTCATGACCCTGAGAGACCCTGAGATCACGACCTGACCTGAAACCAAGAGTTGGATGCTCAACTGACTGTGCCACCCAGGCGCCCCCAAACCTGGACTCTTAAATATGCTTAGCCGTCATGCTGGCCCTTGTCCTGATGTCCTCTCCCACCTGAGATCAGCAGATTTGGGAGGGTCTCTGGCTGGGATCACCACTATAGGAAATCAGCAGATGTGCCTGTCAGTAGTGGATATGGTAGGTAGGCTGCTGCTGCTGGTACCTCCAACAGCGAGAGGGGGGATGGGGTTCCCTGGCCAGGTTCTGCAGGACAGAGAAGGAGCTTTCCAAGGCAATGTATTTCTCGAGGTCTGGAGGATAGCCTACTCCTGAAGAAATGAACAGCCCCTGGGGTAAAAAAGCACAGCCGCTTGGAGAACTGGGTGGATGCTGGGCTTTTCTTTAGAAAATCTGAACAGCAGCTTAGGGCAGCTTCTGAGGTTCTGACAGTGGGAAAACCAAGGCTCGGACAAGTCGTGTCTTGACCAAATTTTACAGCAGTGGTAGATTTGGGATTCTAACCCAGGTCTTTTATTTCTTTTTTTTTTTTCTTTTTAAGATTTTATTTATCTATTTGAGAGAGAGCACGACGAGCAGGGAGACGGGCAGAGAGAGAGGGAGAAGCAGACTTCCTGCTGAGCAGGGAGCCTGATATGGGGCTCGATCCCAGGACCCTGAGATCATGACCTGAGCCGAAGGCAGATGCTCAACCAACTGAGCTACCCAGGTGCCCCTAACCCAGTTCTGACTACAAGGCAGCTGTATTTCCTGACACACAGACCACTGGATCATTCATTCATTTCACAACTATTTATTAAGCCACGGCTCTGTCAAGGTCTTGGGAGTGTTTGAGATTGGGGCGCTGGAGACAAACAACTAGAATTTTCTGGATTTAAGGCCCCCACCCCCAGCCCCCACTGAACACAGACACCACTCTTGCATTTTTTTGTTGATTATCTCAATTATCTATTTGCTGGTGTAGACACAATGTCACCATCTCGCTCTCTTACAGAAGGAATCAATTGCCCAGTGATGGTTGCTTAATGAAGAAATATGAGGATGTTTCAAGACATGGAATCAGGTAGGGAGAGCGAAAGCCCCCAGCAGCTGAGGTATCTAGGTCTTAGGGCTCAAGCTGATGACACACCTGCTCACGTATTTTCAGCCAAACAGGGGGAGCATAAGGGTTTTTGAGGAATGACTCCTCCCGCCCCCCCAGGCCTATGTTCTTACCCAACATATGCATTTCAGCCTTTAATTCCTAGGCCGGTAGGGGGATGGCAGAGATGGGCAGGCAGGAGCAGAAGGCTCCTCCCGGGCGATCCCTTCAAATAGATTTCAGACCCTCAAGTGCAGGTTTAAAGAGCCGTGTTGAAAAGAAGCTTCTCTCACGCATCCAACTGTGGTGTGTGTTTGGGATTGCTGCCTTGTAAATGAGGTACTAGGTGTCACCTCTGCGAGGTACTGCTTGTCTCAACCCAACATGATGTTCTGGATCCGTTCCCAAGCCTAAGTGAGCGCGGCAATTCATTATTATGACAACTTAAGCCACAGTCCCAGACACGGACAGCAGAACGGGTGCGCCAACTGCCTGACACTGGCAACTATGCCAAGAGCTTAACAACAATGCGTGATTGTATTTGATCTGCTTTCCTTAATTCATGATGGGTACGTTGGATTGGAGGAACGGAATTTTTAAAATGGGTGGTAGTGTTTGGAGTTGTCAGAGTGTGGGGATGGGGCTGGGATGGAACCAGACGTCGGGCAGGTTTGGACAGATCAAAAAACCCCTGTTTCTGACCGGGTCTCAAGTCTGGGTCTGGCCAGGACTTCCCTAGTGTTTGAAATAGAGGTATATGTCCTCATCTGCAAGACTAGTTGCTCATTTTTATTTCCTGCCTAGTGGTGGCGGGGTGGGGGGTGGGAGGTGGGGGTGTGGAGGGGGTGGGGAGGGAGTGGCATTTAAATGTGAAATCCTTGCTTTTAGGAAGTGGATTAAGAAAGGAAAGTGTGGGTAACAGAGGCACTTACTGATTCCTTTGGCGGGCTTCTGGACCCCCATTTAATCACATTCATTCATTTGACAATCATTAACTGGCAGCTACTCTATGCCAGGCCCAGTGCTGGGTGCCAGGGCTTCGGCCCACAATGGTAATTAACACTCCGTGAGGATTACTCAACTTGCCAGACGCTGCTTCAATGCACGACCCATTTATCTGCATAACAAACCCTCGGGGCGAGTATTACTACTGTCCTCCTGTTACAGATAGGGACGCTAAGGCTCAGGGAGGTGAAGTAACTTGCCCATGGTTGCACAGCCGCTGAGGCCGTATTCTTAAAACATCACTGATTCTCGAGGAAAAAAATGATTCCTGGGAATCTGACATTAGCTTTCAGTAATCTGTCTGGCTTTAAACTCCTGCCGCTCTTTGAATCCCCACCCGCTCTGCAGATCTGAGAAGCACAAGGTGATGCAAATGTTTTTTTAACCCGGTGCTGCTGGAAAGGTCTCCCTCCCTGCCAAGGAATGCAATTTGTCAGGCCTCCGCCTGCAGTCTTCACCCCTTTCTGGACTTCAAGAAAGACTGGTCGGAGATAAGCCTTTGTGCATTGTAAATCTTTTTAAAACTACACTGCAAGCATCTTCCTCTCCAAATATAGTGACTTCACCAGCCTGGATTCATGGTCCATCCCCCACCAGAGGCGAGGAAGGCCCCATATAAAGTCACGCCTGCGATGTTTGCATATCCTCATACAAATCTGCCCGCCTGGCTTTTATCCCCGCATCCCCCCTACCCCGCCCTGCCCCACTGCATCCCTAGTTCTGCAACCCTGAGTTTTATCAGCCCGAGACATCACCCTGTGCCCCAGTGTGAGATTTTCCTTTCCTCCTCTGTTGCCCAAGAGAAACGGGTTTTGTCTTTCCTCCCCACTTTTCTTCCTCCTCCGGAGGTATTAATTAGGAAAGCAAAGAAAGGAGAAGAAAGATGAAAAAGAACTGCGAAGGGAGAAGGGTGACACCAGTGGAGGAGGAGAAATAATTAGCGCCTATAAAATTTGGGGTATTAAAAATAAAATGGAGAGTAAGTGGAGGTTAGCCTGAACCGAGGAGCAGCGGTGCAACCCTGGCCACGTTAATTAAGCTCGGGGAGTCTCCATGGAAACCCAAGTTGGGCACATTTATGAACCCGCGTTAATTATATGGAAATCTCTGCACTAGAAAACGGGGCTCCAAAAGGGCAGGAGAAGTGCTCCAGACGCGCGTTGTGTTCCTGCAAGTCACGGCTTCAGTGGCTGCTAATGACAAACCGAATTTCTGGTGGTTTCTCCTGTGGTTGCAAACTCGAAGCGCAAAAGTCTGTGATTCTTTGCTGGTGGGCAAGGAGGGATGCTCTAAGCAACCCTCCTTCCCCCAATCCCCGGCCACCCCAGCCTGTCTCCTGCACTCCCTGCCCCCCCACCTCCTCTCGATCCAGCAGCCAAAGGGTTAAGGGCTGGTCCAAAGTCCTTGCTATGCTGATTGCTAAACATTTTCATATCAGTTACCACCGCCCTCCACTCTCACTAGACAGGAAATGGGAGGCAGGCGGAGAGGCTGCAGAGCCAGGGAGTGGCGGATTTGGTATTGGAACCCCAGCAGTCCTGCTTCAGAGTTTCCTCCTCCTCTTCCTCCTCGTCTCCCATTTCTTCTTCTTCAACAGCTTCACTGAGATGTAATCCACGTACCACCCAGTTCACCCCCTTGCAGTGTGCATTTCCATGGGTTTTGTATCAATGCCCAGATCTGAGCGACCATCACGACGGTCCGTTTTAGAACATTTTCATCCGCTCAAAAAGAAACCCTTAAGCTATCACTCCATTACCCTCCCAGTCTCCCTAGCCCCTGGAAGCCACAGACATCTTTTGTCTCTAGATTTTCCTTTCCTGGAATCTCATATGAGTGAATCCTACGCTGAGTCCTTGAGCGTGTCTGGCTTCTCTCACTCAGGATCACGGCTCCAATGCTTGGCCACATCAGTGGGTGTATCAGTACTTCCTTCCTTGTTTGTGGTCGAGTAATAGTCCACTGCATGGATACGCCTTGTTTACCCACCCGTCAGCTGATGGACATTTGGGCTGAGCTCAAGTGTTGATCCGGGCGTCCATAGAAGCTTAGCGAAGGTCACCGTGAAGGGCAACCCTGCCTCCTGAGCTCCTGCACACAGACACTAACATGGAGACTCGTTCCATGTCACTGAGGAAAGATGGGATGCCCCTATACGTCAAATGCCGAGTCGGGGAGCGGGGCGGGGGGCACTCAGGGAGTGTGCCACGCAGGATCACCATGTGGGGAAGGAAAGCCATGAGTGGCCACAAAAGAATGAGGGGAAGTCGTCACTGCTCTTCCCGGAGAGGTCTAGGCTGTTGTGTGAATGGTGACGGATGGAATTAACTCAGAGGGTGGGGAGGTGAGCCCCAGTAACCTCAGAGAAGCCTCCTAAGCTCTCTGTGCCTTAGTTTCCTCGTGGGTAAAATGGGGGGAATGATAACAGTACCTGCCCTTTTGAGTCATATAGAAGCTAAATGAGTTAATCTTTGTGAAAGTAGTTAGGACAGTGCCTGGCACATAGGGAGTACAGTAGAAGTGTTTGCTATTACTTCTGTTCTTACCTAGGAGACGCCTTCTGGGGTGGCTCACCTTGATCCTACCGGGACACAGGGGCCGGTCCCTGAAGGCTGTATTTCTTTCTTCTTCTTCTTTTTTTTTTTTTTTAAAGATTTTATTTATTTATTTGACAGCTAGAGATTGAAGTAGGCAGAGAGAGGAGGAAGCAGCCTCCCTGCTGAGCAGAGAGCCTGACTTCGGGCTCCATCGCAGAACCCTGGGATCATGACCTGAGCCGAAGGCAGAGGCTTTAACCCACTGAGCCACCCAGGTGCCCCAAAGCTGTATTTCTTGTGCGAAACATACACAAGGCCCGCAGGCCTTGCTCTGCACCTCAGTTTTCCTAACCCTCAAATTAGGAGAATGGGCGCATGTGTTCTGGGAGTTTAAGATTCTCTCTGACTGCTTGGATCTCCTCACGGAGCCTCATCTCCACCCCCAAAGCGCAGTTTCTCTGTCCACATGGGAGTGGGGTTTCTCAAGCCTTCTGGCAGGGACTGTCTGTCATCCTGTGCTCCCCCGCCAGTGCCCCATCTCCCCTACGGATCCAGGATAAAGCAAAGGTTTAAATTCAAGGGCTTTGATGAAAGGCAGACGGGACTGCTGGCTCCATACCCTCAACTGAGTCACCGAGCATCTTTATCCTCAGTTTTCTTCTAAAATGGGGGTAATAAAATCCTCTCCCTTCTGTGCCTGTTTGGGGATGAAATGGATGAGAACAGGTGAAGGACCACCGTGCCCTCTGCATGTAGCCGGTAAGCTGTCAGTGCATCTTAACTATGACTGTTACTGGGAGGCCCAGACGCCCGGTGGGTGGCACAGTCCTTTTACGCATTGCGGTCTTGGCCCCAATACCCTTCCCTTATTAAGCAGATCGCAATTTGTGAGTTTACTGGAGAGAGACCGTCTCTGATCTCCATCAGCTGTTAGGCACCCGCCTGTGTGTTTCCCATCAAAGTCAGCCTCCGCCAGTATTCCAATCACATCCCCCAGTTAATACCACATATTTCTGTGTGGAAAAAGGGGACAAATTACATGGCAGACGCCACCAAATATGAAAGCCCCCAGTGACGCTTTCCTTGTTCAGGCAGCGTTCTCTGCACCCCCGCTTCTGAGAATATAAAATTAATTGGCAGTACTATTTATCTCACTGTGGTTAACTGATAGATCTCTCTGCCCTTTAGTTTGTAAACACCTCTTGGTATTTCTCTGATTCCGCTTTCTTCTAGCTCTTGCCTCTGACCACAAAACACACATGCGCACCTGCACACATATACACACACACCCAACCACCACCGCACCACCAAAGCCTGCACTCACATGATGTGACATTGTGGGGGCAGAATGGATAGGATTTGATAAATGTGGCAGAGATGCCTATTTTTATCTTTAAGCAATTAAATAAATACAAATGAGAAAATATGCTAAGGCTTTTTTTCTTAGATATTTATTCACTTAATAAATATGTTTCTGGCTTGTTTTTGGTTTTTTTTGTGTGTGTTTTCTCTGTATGTGTGTGTGTGTTCATTGATTTTCTCTAATGTATTCTTGTCTTTCCATCTACCCTGCACTCAGTCTCACCAGGGTTGGGCCTCAGGTCAGGAGGGAAGCGTGGAGTTTGGAGCCAGACAGAGCTGGGTTTGAATCCTAGTTGACCAATAAGGGTGTCCCCTGGGACGAGTTAGCTCATTTACCTGAATGTCAGCCTCCTCGTTGCCAAAATGGAGCCATAAATACTTCCCACAGTTGTTTTGAGGATTAGATGAAATAATATATATATATTTTTAAAGGTCTACCACAGAGACACCTGGGTGGCTCAGTTGGTTAAGCTGCTGCCTTCGACTCAGGTCATGATTCCAGGGTCCTGGGATCAAATCCTGCATTGGGCTCCTTGCTCGGCAGGGAGCCTGCTTCTCTGCCTGCCACTCTGCCTGCTTATGTGTGTGCGCTCTCTCTCTCTCTCTCTCTCTCTCACACACACACTCTCTCTGTCTCTGATAAATAAGTAAAATCTTTGAAAAAATAAAATGTCTACCACAGTGTCTCTGTCACTAGGTAAACGTTCAGTGATGAACGAATTCCGTCTGCCTTCTACGTCTGCTGAATTTTCTTTTGCACCCAGACCCTGCCTCAGACTTCACTGTGTTCCCTCCCTGCCATCCCTGATTCTCATCTCAAATGCTCCTCCAGGGTGTTCTTGCTGTTTGCTCTGGGGCAGCCCGGGTGTGCCTTTCTGCAACACTCATCACACCTGTGATAACTTTTCCGACACGGATCTGACATCTAGGCTGAAGCTTCCACGAGTGCCAGGACTGGGCTCTGGTCACTAGGACGTGCATCAGTTATGAGCTGCACTGGCAAATTACTGACAGCATTTCGGATTTTAATAAGGAAGAAAAACTGGAACCAACTCACATGTCCGCCAACAAGAGAATGGATAAACTGATACAGTCACACAATGAAATACAGTTCACCAGTAACAAGGAGCAAGCCACGTATGGGTATATCCAGCAACGGCGATGAGTCTTGGACTCGTTGAATGAAAAAAAGCCAGAGATAGAAGAGTATGTGTTGTAGGTTTCAGTTTATAGGAAATGTGAGACCAGGCCAGAGTCATCTATGGTGATAGAAAGTAGATCAGTGGCTGCCTGGGGCTGGGGTGGGAGGAAGGGATTGACTCCAGAGGAGCAGGAAATGATGATGAAACTGCTCTCTATTTTGATTGCACGGGTGGGTGGGTACATGGGGGTGCATATGTTTGTCAATCTCATTGAACTGTAGACTTCAAGTGTTTGCATTTTATTGTATGTAAATTATACTCCAAAAAGTTGATTAAAAAATAAACCAGGGAAACAAAAAGCACAAAAAAGGACAAAAAGGAAGGAAGGGAAGAATGAACAAACAAATGAAAAACCGGGTGACAGAAGAAGGGCGGCAGCCTGAATTCTCCCCAGTAAGAGGCTGACTTCAGTTTCCGAGTCGATGCAGCAGTTAGTGGAAACCCACTGTTCTCATTGTAACAAGAAGATAAAAAGATAAAGGACAAAAGTATTATTTTCAAAGACACTGAAAAGCCATGGAAATAAGAGTAGTTGGACTAAAATTCCAAGGAGAGAAGGGTACTTTCCAGAAATTATGAAAGCCATCAGACAATGGAATAACATATGGAGAGCATAAAAAAGCAAAACAAAAATCCTGCCCACCTCTAGTTCTCTAGCCAATAAAAATACCCTTCAAAAATGACAGCAAAATAAAGACATGCAGACACACAGAAACTGAGGGAATTTGTCACCAGCAATCCTGAACCACAAGAAATACTAACACAAGTCTCCTAGCTGAGGAAGTTGTTCCCAGATGGAGAGAGAGAGTCCCTTCACATTGATAGAAAATTGACTGTTTTAAAGCCATGTTAATAACCATGTCTTGTGGCTTTATTTAAATATATATATTTAAATAATAATAATAAATATTTATTTATTTGAGAGAGAGACAGAGAGAGAGCATGAGAGGGGAGAAGGTCAGAGAAAGAAGCAGACTCCCCGCGGAACTGGAGCCCGATGCAGGACTCGATCCTGGGACACTCCGGGACCATGACCTGAGCTGAAGGCAGTGGCCCAACCAACTGAGCCACACAGGGGCCCTAAATATATATATTTTTTAAAAGCAGTAACTGTGGGGCCCTTGGGTGGCTCAGTGGATTAAGCCTCTGCCTTCGGCTCAGGTCATGATCCCAGGGTACTGGGATTGAGCCCCACATTGGGCTCTCTGCTCAGCGGGGAGCCTGCTTCCTCCTCTCTCTCTGCCTGCCTCTCTGCCTACTTGCGATCTCTGTCTGTCAAATAAATAAATAAAATCTTAAAAAAAAAAGCAGTAACTGTAATAAGAGAGCGTTGATAAATCTGACTTCATTAACAACTTCTACTCATCAGTGGGCACCATGGAAGAAGTAAGAGGAGCCCAGATAACATATACATACATGTGGCAAAGGATTCCTATCTAGGGTATATAAAGAATTCCTACAAATAAATAATAAAAAGACGACCCAATTGAAAAAAGAGAGATTCAGATACTTTCCAAAGAGGAATCCACGTGGCCAGTCAACATAGGAAAAGATGCCCAACATTACTACTCATCAGGGAAATGCAAATTAATGTCACAGTCAGCTCTCCCTACACATCTAACCAGAAGGGCTCAAATTAACAAGGCTGTTTTGATGGGGATGGAGAACAATTGGAACGCTCACACATGGCTGACACTTTGGGATGTTGGTGATTTCTGATAAAACTAAGCATACCCCTATTCTGTGACTCAGCAATTCCTGAAATAGTTGTGCATATATATGTTCACACACACACACACACACACACACACACACACACAATAAAAAAGTATGTCCAAGCAGCTTTATTCATATTAGTCCCAAACTGGAACCACCCAATATGTCCATCAATGGGACAGTGCCTAAATAAATCAGTATATGCAAACAATGCAACACTCCCCACCAGTAAAAAGGAATGAACTACTGGGGTGCCTGGGTGGCTCAGTGGGTTAAAGTTTCTGCCTTTGGCTCAGGTCATGATCCCAGGGTCCTGGAATCGAGCCCCACATCGGGCTCTCTGCTTAGCAGGGAGCCTGCTTCTCCCTCTCTCTGCCTGCCTCTCTGCCTATTTGTGATCTCTGTCTGTCAAATAAATAAATAAAATCTTTAAAAATAATAAAAATTTAAAAATTTAAAAAAGAATGAACTACTGATAAATTGTACAGATGTAATGGTAGCAAAAGAAGTCAGATGTGAGAGAGAACATGCTGTGATTCATTATATGAGGTCCAAGAATGAGCAAAACCTGTCTTTGGTGAAAGAAGTTAGAGGAGCCATTACTTCTGCGTGAGGGCAGCATGGATAAGGAAGAGACTTAAGAGAATCTTCTGGGAGGATGGGCATGATTCCTATCTTGATGTGGTGGTTACACAGCTTATCTAGATACGTAAATTTTAACTGAATTTTGAGGTGCAACTTAAGATTTAAATAGTTTATTGCGTGTAATTTATACCTCAACAAATTAAATAAAATAATAAAATATACCTCTGTTTTCCCCTTCTCATGCTTCCTACAATCAACCTCCAGGTCTTTCTTTTTTTTGAAGTAAGCTCTAAACCTAATGTGGGGCTTAAACTCATGACTCCAAGATCAAGAGTTGTGTGCTCTACCAACTGAGGCAGCCAGGTACGCAACTTCCCAGTCTTTCTTAAATAAAGACAAACATATATATATATATATATATAAACAAACACATATATATGTATACTGATGGGTAGATAGATAGATTACAGACATAGCTATATAGAAATTTGATTAAATTTCTGGCCACTGTTCATATATGTTTTCCCAGGGCAGTCTTCAATTATGTGTGTTGTCCCAGCGTAATTAATTATACCACTTTCTTTCACCCTGAATAAGTGCCCAGTTCGGACAAGAAATCACATGGTCACACTCATTATAATGTACATATAGCAATCACCTTCCCTCTCCCCACCAAACTATATCCATAATGGCCATCTTTTCATGTCTATACATATGGATCTACTTATTTATTTTAGTGGCTGCATATAGTATGCATGTCCATGACATTATTTGACTCTCCTATTGATGGAGATTTTAGGTTGTTTCCAGTCTTAAAAATAATATTGATGCTGTTGGAAGAGGCATTTTCTGTCTTGCCTTTTCAGCATTTGGGTTGCTGTCTTTGGATCAAAGCCTCCGGGTTTTCTTCTCAAGAATTTACCCTTCCCCCATCCTCAGTGTGGGTGTGGGTGACCCCAGTTCTGTCAACTCCTGGGGTGGGCAGTATCCAAGTGGAAAAGTCAGGGATGGGACTCTTGATGACTCATTTGGGAAAGAGATGCTTCTTTCTTCCTAATGGTATTAAATCAGAAGAACTGGAGCCTAGAGCTCCTGATGGCCATTTTGACACACAACGGAGGCTTTTGCATTAGAATAAAATCCGCTGGGATGGAAATGGGGAGAGTGAATACAGGTAGGCAGATTCCTGATGACTTTGTCTAAGCTGGATCCTGCTGTAATGGAAGCCAAATCCCCTAGAGTTTTCTGTAATGTGAGTCTCTAACACCTCCTCACCTTTTTGTCACTGGCGACTGAAAGATTTCTGACAAAATATAACTATCATAAGCATCCTTCTGTGTGTGTGTGTGTGTGTGTGTACGCTCAAGAACACATACATGTGTATATATATTCAACAATACATGCATATTTTGAATAAATATATGTATATATTCTTGAGAACAGTACTTATAGGAACACTTTTTTTTAAATTTAAATTCAATTAGCCAACATCTTCTAAAGAAGAGTTTCAGGGGCGCCTGGGTGATCAGTGGGTTAAGCCTCTGCCTTCGGCTCAGGTCATGATCTCAGGGTCCTGGGATCGAGCCCCGCATCGGGCTCTCTGCTCGGCAGGGAGCCTGCTTCCTCTTCTCTCTCTCTCTGCCTGCCTCTCTGCCTACTTGTGATCTCTGTCAAATAAATAAATAAAATCTTTAAAAAAAAAAAAAGGAGAGAGTTTCAGATGTAGAGTTCAGTAATTCATCACTTGCATATAACACCCAGTGCTCATCACATCACGTGACCTCCTTAATGCCCGTCCTCCAGTTACTCCATCCCCCCATCCATCTCCCCTCCAGCAGCCCTCAGTTTCTTTCCCACAGTTAAGAGTCTCTCATGGTTTGTCTCCTTCCCTGATTTCTTCCCATTCCGCTTTTCCCTCCCACCCCCTATGATCCTCTGCGCTATTCCTTATATCCTCATATGAGTGAAACCATATGATAATTGTCTCTCTCTGATGGACTTATTTCGCTTAGCATGATACTACAGGAACATTATCGTATGATCAGTACCCAAAGTGAAATGACTGCATAAACGATCTTAATGTATTTGAAACCATGTTCCAAACACGGACAGATTTCCACTCCCACCTGCACTGTTCGAAAGTCCCAGTTTCCCCACATCTGGCAGTGGATCTTAGATGTATGTGACAGTGAGAAAGTGAGCAAGAGACTTGGACAGGCACTTCCCAGAAAGGTGTATCCAAATGGCCAATAAACCTATGAAAAGATGGGAACCTCATTTGGCACTAGGGAAATGCAAATTAAAACCACAAGGTGTTCCCTACTAAACACCCACTCAAATAACTAAAATAAGAAAAGACTGACTTCCAGTTATAAAATAACTTAAGTCACAGGGATGACTTAGTTAGCAAAGGGAATACAGTTGGCAACACCGTCACAATGTTGTATGGAGACAGATGGTGACCACACTCACCGTGGGGGCCCCTAAGTGATGTACAGAACTGTCAAATCACTGTGTTGTACACCTGAAAATAATATAACTGTACTTCAATTAAAAAGGGGGGTACATGGGGCTCCTGGGTGGCTCAGTGGGTTAAAGCCTCTGCCTTCAGCTCAGGTCATGATCCCAGGGTCGTGGGATCGAGCCCTGCATCGGGCTCTCTGCTCAGTGGGGAGACTGCTTCCTCCTCTCTCTCTGCCTACTTGTATGTAATCTCTGCCTGTCAAATAAATAAATAAAATCTTTTTAAAAAAGGGGGGTACACCTTGGTGGCTCAGTTGGTGACGTGTCCAACTCTTAATCTCAGCTCAGGTCTTGATCTGAGGGTCGTGAGTTCAAGCCCCACGTTGGGCTCTGCGCTGGCATGAAGCCACTTGGAAAAAAAAAAAAAGATAATACCAAGACTGTTGAGGATGTGGCGTAGCTGGAACTCGAATACGCTGCTGGTGTGAGGGTAAATGGTTGTGGTTACTGTGGATGACGGTACTGTGGTCATCTACTAAGGTTGAATGGATACCCTGTGGCCAGTGATCCCCACCATGTGCACAGACCTAACAGAAGTCTGCGCATTTTTTCTTTATAAGACATGTACAAAGGTCAGCACTTTCGTAATAGTTCCATCCCCTTTTACCTCCCCCCAAAACAACACAACCCAAAAGTCGTTCAACAGGTAAATGCATAAATAAATTGTGGTAATTCAGAGAGTAGATATGATTCAGCAATGAGAACGGACATCTGACAGTTACACATGAAAACATAAGTGAATCTCGTAAACGTAATGTACAAATGAAGCCAGGTCCAAAAGAGTTTGTACTGTGTGATTCCATTTCAACGACGTCTAAAAAAACAGGCATACCAGGGGCGCACGTGGGTGGCTCAATCGGTTAAGGGTTGCATTCGGTTCAGGTCATGATCCTGCGGTCCTGGGATCGAGCCCCACTCAGGTTCCCTGTTCAGTGGGGAGTCTGCGTGACCCTCTCCCTTTGCCCTTCCCCTGCTTGTGCTCTCTCGCTCTCTTTAGATAAAATCTTAAAAAAAAAAAAAAAAAACAACAGGCAAATCATACTGATGGTGATCAAAATCAGGGTGGTGATTACCACTGGGGAGAAGGGGCTTGTGTCTGGCGGGGGGAAGCTTCAAGGGGTTTCTGGGGCTTTGGTAATACTCTGACCCTTGACCTTGGTGAAGAAGTTGCATAAATTTTTTTTCACTGTGTAAAATTTCATCAAGCTGTACACTTATATTTGCATACTTTTCTCTATGTGTGTTATACTTTAATTTTTTAAAGTGGGTTTTTTTTTTTAAAGCACTTGGTTGAGAATAAAATGATTTAGAAAAAAATCTAATAGTGGGAAAAGACTTCACAACACACAGGTGAATGCTAGAAACGCCAAAACCGGTCCTGACACAAGATACTGCAATGATGAGAGGCCAATTTTTCAGGCCTTTGTTACAAACGCAAAGCGAAACATCTGATATCTCTCTCATTTGCATTGCCAGGAATTTATTCTCTGGATAGACACAGGAATAACGTGAAAAATGGACTTGGAAGCAATGAATGAGAGAAACGCTGGGAAGGCTGACCACAGTGTATGTATCTGGGGCTTGGTATTGTATTGTGAGGGAAGAGAATTCTGGCCATATTCTGCACTAGACTTGAGAGAGAGAGAGAGAGAGATTCTAAAAAAAAAAAAAAAATCTCGGGTGCCTGGGTGGCTCAGTGGGTTAAAGCCTCTGCCTTCAGCTCAGGTCATGATCCCAGGGTCCTGGGATTGAGCCCCACATCGGGCTCTCTGCTCAGCAGGGAGCCTGCTTCCCCCTCTCTCTCCCTGCCTCTCTGCCTACTTGTGATCTCTGTCTGTCAAATAAATAAACAAAATCTTAAAAAAAAAAAATCTTATGAAAAGATTTTGAAAAAAAAAATCTCATGAAAATCTCATGAAAAAAAAAATCTCATGATATGAACTCATGGCGAAAGGCTCTAGAAAGAAACATGGGGTTAGATGGATGGGGATTCTGCAAAATGAAATTTTGAATGAAATGAATCACATGGAGAAGAGGGAATGAATGAACGTGATTGAAATGAAAGGAAGAAGCAAGCAAAGTTCCAATAACAAAGGAAGGGGGCAGCATAAGGAAACCTAGTCTTCTATAAAGCACCCGTGAACTGAAATAGTCAAAGAAATGTCACCAAAGATGGCAGGGAGGGCATGTTCCCAGAAGTGAACAGGCTGCTTGAATATTGCCAGAAAACCTACAGGCAAGAATGAGTGGATGCTTAAAAAAAAATGTGTACCAAGAGCAATACATTTCCAATAGGATTTGTATTGTTCAGAGCAAGTAGATGTACAAGGAGGTAATAGGTTCTCTCTTTGGGGAAGATCTTGAAATAATACAGTCAACAAATATTTATTGTCTTCCCCGAGAATGGCACGTAATAGATGTGCTGCAAATAGCTGTTGGATGAATTGGGGAATTCAAAAAGCATGAGTGGAGGTCCCTGCTTCAGTGACCCTCTTTGTGGGCAGTGACACAAGACCCATGAGCAGGTGTGTGACAGGAGCTAGGACTATGGAACCCTGCAGAACTGGGTCGGGGAGGAGACAAGGGAAAGAGTCAGGGAAGGCTTCTTGAAGAGAAGATCCTACTTGGTCTTGTTGTAATAAGCCCTAAATATCAGCCTGGTCTCCATCAGCAATTTTATCAACAAGCAGGAAGAAGATATAGATCAGACCACATCTAAGTACTGCACCCACCTCTGGTCAGCACTCTCTGAGACCAGGATACTCTGGTTACCTAAGTTATGAGGATCCTAACAGTAGGAACCGCCTTTATTCCCCATTTTGCCAAAAAGGAAACTGAGACTTGGAGCAAGAGGTGATTTGCCCAGAGTTGTGCAGCCAACAAGTAGCAGAGCAGGGCTCATCTGGTGTCAGGCAGACTCCAGGGCCAGCGATACCATCATCCCATGCTCTGGCTTTGGACAGACAGCGGGATAGATGCCTTTCAAGGTTTCCCTAGGGCCCTATGGTTCTGGGTGGCTTCTCCTCATTTTCAGCACTTCTCAGCTGAAGAAACTGTTGGTCTGGGTTCTTCTGCTTCCTGAACTGAAGGAATTCTTCAGCTTGGGTTCTGTTGGCCTGCAGTCTACCTGTCCATGAAGACAAAGACGTGTCTGAGTGCTGGGTGACCCTGATTGAATCAGCAGCAAAGGCACGCCCGTGAATTCGCGCTTTCCACACGACTGTACCGTTTCAGCCTTGAACCCGTTGGACCCTTGTGGGGTCTGTTCATTTAAAAAAATTCATTTGGGGCCAATAATATGTTTTGTTGTGATCCAGGCTTTGTAAAATGCAAGAATTAGCTGCAATGACATCACGTGGTCTGTATTAATGAGTTGTAACTGGGTATCAAGTTCATTATCAAAACAAACCCCCATTTGCCTGAAACTCTGGTGCTATGTGTCTTGCTGGGAAGAAAGCTCCTTTTTCTTTGTGAAAGCAGAAAAGCCGGGCTTCAGAAAATGTTGATTTATGCCAGAAGAGCCTGCCACACCCTTAAATGACATGGCATGAATTGTGGTCTTGTCATTTACAGCTGGAGACACCCTCGTACTCTTCTGCTTCTGGTGTAAAATGTTACTTGGGCCACCCTGCTATCAATCTTACCCAACGATCTATTTACCTAAAGTACACAATTACAGAAGAGGCTCCATTACAATCCAGGGGAGATGAAAAGAGCATTAATGAAACCGTGAGTGGGACTGGATGGTTTGGCCATTGGTCTGAAATGCCGCCTTCCCCTGGTGTCCATGAGGCCAGGCTGTCTGGGGCTTTCTTTCTCTCTCTCTCTCTTTTTTTTTTTCTTTTCAAAGATTTTATTTATTTATTCGTGAGAGAGAGAGAGTGCACACAAGCAGGCCGAAGCAGAGAGAGAAGCAGGCTCCCCGCTGAGCAGAGAGCCCGATGCGGGACTCCATCCCAGGACCCTGGGATCATGACCTGAGCTGAAGGTATCGGCTTAATCAACTGAGCCACCCAGGTGCCCCTTTTCTCTTTTTTTAAACACATGAAATTGTTACAAGAATTAACAAAACTAAAGGGAGCATAGGAAGAGCTAACAGATAGTGCTGAAGTTAGGATACAAAGGCCAGAGAGCGAGGGAGGGAGGAGAGGGGGAAAGAAAGAAACAGCTTCCAGAACTTTAGTGAAGTAAAAACTGCTTTCTGGGGAGTGGCTGTTTTTGATTCTCCCCAAATTGAGGCTGGCTGCTTCCCGGGGGGGGGGGGGGCGGTGTCTGACCTCTGACCAGCCTCCTCGCCCCTTCATTAAGGGCCCTACCCTTGTATTACATTCAGGTCCTTTAGGTGCCAGGAGTAGCGATCATCCTTCACAGGCAGACAAGGAACAATAGAGTCTGGCTTTCTTTCAAGTCAATTTGCAGTAGGACCATGTTCTAATATCAAAAAGGAAGAAAAAGGACACTTTGTTTTGTGAGTAACCGTGAGACGGCTGCATTTGATGTGACTTCTGTGGACAGTGTGACGTTCTCCCCCAGGATGCTCCTGTGACTTCTGATGAGCTCGGAAAGGCTTCGGCAACAAGAAGATTGTGGCTGTGGAAGCCTGGCCTAGAACTGAATTTGGAGACTTGAGGGTGAAGCCGGGTCCCCGTCCCAGCGAATATTAACAGCCTTGGGCACGGAGCAGAGAGGACGAAATGGGACTTCGGAGCCAGGCTGGCCTGGGTTTGAGTCTCGGCTTCTCTGTCACCTGAATCACCTTTTGGGACTGAGTGTCGTCTGGACCTGTAAAATGGAGGAGGTAGCGCCTCCCTCACGGGGCTGTCAGAAGGCCTCAAGATAGTGTTTGTAAATGACCTGGCGCATCGTGAACCCTCAGTAGGTGGCAGGATAGCAAGATGGGCCAACGGGTAGGATGGTGTAGACTGAGGAGGTAAGATGCCACAGGCATCACACTCCAAATGAAAGGAGAGAGAGACCACCTTGACGACGGCATCTTCGACGTGGCTGTAGGAGAACGGATCCCTCAATCCTTATCCACTTTGAGAGTGTAAAAAACAGAGAATGGAAAGGGAGAAAAGGATTTCTGGAGGGATTTCTTCAACAACACCTGCCCGGATGCTTTGAATCCTGACCCCAAAGGGAGGAGGAAGTTTTGTCCTTCACTTCAGACGGAATAACAGAGAGGCTTTGGTGGGCCTGCTCACGAATTTGAAGTGTGATCCCAGCAGCTGGGGGACTGCTGAGCTGGTCCCGGACCCTCTCCTGGCAAATCCAGAGTCAGAGACAGGCTAGGGGGTGCTCCTGGGGCTGGTGCTGGGTTAGGAAGTGGTGTTTGTCTTTGATGGTGTGTCAAGCAGGAGTAAATCCTGGGCACCAGAAGGGACATCCTAGGCAGGAATATTAACCTGGGGTTTTGCCTACTGTGGCTCCTATCAGAAGCCCGGGAGGTGTCATGGTTGGGAGTCTGGATGGAGCGGACTACTGGTAAACCAGAATCTGAGGCGTGCATCTGATAGACAATGTGTAGAGAGCTGGAATTATTTGGGAGGCCGCAGTAGAGAACTTCCAAAGGACCAACAGAGGTGCCTATAGGAGAAAAGAGCCAGCTTTAGACCTTTGCTAGGCCCTACAAGAATACAGATCTTTTATGGCGGTACCACTGAGAACTTTCCTGTGCTCCCTATTTTCCCTTCCAGCTGACACAGAAAGCTAAGGGAAGCAGGAGCTCCTCTGTGGGTAAAGGAAAGAGCATTGCCCTACACTGCCCTCCCTCGTGGCAAGTGGCCTGCGAGAAGCCGTCCTAAGCTGTCCTTAACAGGTAGGTGTTCTTTTTTTTTTTTTTTTAATAGATTTTATTTATTTATTTGACAGAGAGAGACCAGTGAGAGAGGGAACACAGGCGGGGGAGTGGGAGAGGGAGAGGGAGAGGGAGAAGCCGGCTTCCTGCTGAGCAGGGAGCCTGATGTGGGGCTCAATCCCAGGACCCAGGGATCATGACCTGAGCTGAAGGGAGAAGCTTAACGACTGAGCCACACAGGCACCCCGCAGGTAGGTGTCCTTAACAGCACATTCTTCTCCTTGAAGGAAGGTGGAAGTGTTGCTTAATATATTAGTACCGAGAATCAATGCTTGTAATTTGTGAATCGTGACTGTGTCTTGTGACTTGGAGAGACCATGAGGCTGGTACCACCCAAGGGCAAGCAGGAAGGGCACTGGATACATCATCTTTATGCTGGGGCTGGAGAAAAGCTTCCCCTGCTGAAAATCATTCCCCTGCCTTCCCCTAGTTGGGGAGGCACCAAAAAAAAAAAAAAAAATTCTTGTTTTGATTGGATCCCGGGCTTCATTCAATGGACAGGGCTTTTGTAATGCTGGTATTACAGAAGATGGGACAGAGACTTGGTGAGATTTTGGGCAGTGGGCTGGAAAGAGAGTCCTGTGCAATGTTTGTCAGCTGCTGAGTTCAGGGACTTCTGGGGTGACTAGAGTATCTTTGAAACCCCCCTGAACTTTGACCTTGGCCGGTGAGGACAAGCTAGAAGAGAATAGCCTATGAGATGCTGTTAGTATTCCTTCTCCTTCCCCAAAGTCCCTCCAAGGAGGTGGTTTTCCTTCTTCACGCTCTTTTTTTGAGAGTAGGGACATAATTGCCCTCAACCCATAGCACCTGTGAATGGCCAGGCTTGACTCTGCAAAGTAATACATCATGGTTAGGGATGGGGACTTTGTAGTCTGACCCAAGTTGGGTCCAGATGGCAGAGGGGCCACTAACTAGCTTGGGACTCTGGTCAAGTTATGTCTCAGTTTGCTTACCTGCGAAATGGGATAAGTAGTGCCCAGCTTTTGACGCTGTTGAGTGGTTGGCATTGGATAAGTCACTGAAGAACTTGGCAGGGCACGTGGGACATAGGAAATAGTTAACCAACAATAACAGTTACTTCTAGTATTATCATCACGATTATACAATGTGCCACTTACTTAATTTTAAAACATCATGCCGTTTTTAACCCCACGGAGGATACAAAAGTATACTTCATTTGGCTATCCCCAGCACAACCTTGAAAGAATGACGATTCATGAGGAGATAGATTTCTTTCTCAATATGATACCATTTTTCCTTGACCAAAAAAAGCCCCCCCCCCACAAAAACAAAAACAAAAACACCAAAACAAAACTGTCATTACACCAGAAAATTGGCATTACACACAACAGCACTTGGGGGTGGTTGGATGTACTTAAAGCACAAAATGTGGAATGGTGTTCATCATAAATCAATCTCCGTTATCATTCTGGACCCAGTCTTTTAAAATTATTATTATTATTATGTTCAGTTAGCAACTGTCTAGTATATCATTAGTTTTTGATGCAGTGCTCAGTGATTCACTAGTTACATATAACACCCAATGCTCATCACAACACGTGCCCTGTCATCACCCTGTTATTCCTTCCTCCCACTCCCCTCCCCTCTGAAACTCTCAGATTGTTTCCTCGTGTCCATAGTCTCTCATGGTTCATCTCCCTCTCTGATTTCTCCCCCCTCAGATTTCCCTCCCTTCCCCTGTGGTCCTCCATGCTATTGCTGTGTTCTACATATGAGTGAAACCATCTGATAATTGTCTTTCTCTGCTTGACTTATTTCACTTAGCATAATCCCCTCCAGTTCCATCCATGTCAATGCAAATGGTAGGCAATCATCCTTTCCTACTGAACCCAGTCTTTAGGGACATTATCTTGAATCTTCACAAGATTGAATCACATTTGAGAAAATGCAGCATCAGAGAGGTGAAGCAGATAGCCCAAGGTCACAGAGCAGGCAAATGGCAGCAGAACCAAGACTTAGAAGCCTGGGTAATTCATGGCTCCGGTTCCAAGGCAATCATGCTAAGACATGAGTTTGTGTGCTAGGCCAAGGAAACTCAAGAATTGCCCTTTACTGAGATCATTTAAATTGCAGACCTTGGAGCCTCAGAAAAGGGGGACAAGGGGGATGATTTGTTGGTTTGAGGCAGGGAGGGAAAAGGTGAGGAGAGCTAGTTAAGGCTACAGAAGCCTTCAGGCTGCCTACGGCAGTTCCCATGGACCCCGCAGAGAAGGCTCCCCATGTCTGCCATTTTTCCATTCCATTTCCATCCCTATGAAGATGCCAGATTCATAGCTCACATTCCTTGGTACCTACCAACAAGCTTGGCTTCCTGAGTTTTGAAAGGCCTCTTTTAAAAGGTCTAAAAATATCAAAGAAGCAATATGATTCGCAGAGGATGGGATCAGCTAATAAGCCATAACAACACAGGCAAGTCATGTGCTAATTGTCTTTTGGGCATTTTCTTCAAGGGCTCTTGGAAATGCAACATTTTGGTCCTGTTACTCTTTTGGCTGCCTTTTTCTGAATGCATAAAAATGATCAGCATGAGAGTCATCATCTTTGGAAATGTCAATATTTAAATGTTTTAATGCTTGATATTTGGGAGCCCATGGCTTTGATCCTCAAGCGGGAATATGAAAAGACAGCATTTAAGGAGCACTTACTACAATGCTCTATAATAAGGAGCACTAAATAAGGAGCACTTACTACAGGGGAAAGGGCTTACTCATAGCTAGGGGCTTTTCTGAGCATCATCCATTGATGTTCCCAACAACCCTGCAAAACAGGGACTGTTACAATTTCCATATGCGAGACAAGGAAACTGAGGCACCAGAGCATAACTTGTCCAAAATCATACACCTAGCAAGTACCAGCATGGTATCCATATTTATGGTGCACCCAGCACATGCTGCAGATGACCTGTGAGTAAAATATTTGTGGCCCTGGTCCGGATGGATTTATAGTTCCCTGAGGGATGTACCTGGTACCTGGGATTATTCTTAATCCTGAGAACAGATGCTAACGAAAAGTGAACTTCTACCCATTGCCAGGCATCGCACTAGTCTCTGGGGATAGAACTGTGAGCAACGCACGGTCCTTTCCCTCAAAAAGCTCCAAGTTTAGGGGTAGGGTTGAACAAATCAACAGGCAGTTACGATGCAGAGTTTTTTTTTTTTTTTTTTTTTTTGGTAGAAAATAAAAAATTCAGTGGGTCAGAGCTTGGATTCAAACTGAATCCATTTAACTAGATATTTGCCCAAATTATTCAACCCAATTAAGCTGCTTACGCTTATTAACATCTTAGCCACATACACCCTAGAACCTCATTGCTCATTAGCTGGGCCTGTCTTCCATTCTGTTTTATCTAGCAGGTCTTGTCAGCATACTGACCCAGGATCAAAATATGCCTTTCTTAGAAATGCGGCTTTAATTAGAAGTGACTTATAAGTCTTCATTGAAATGAGCATTATTTAGAAAGATGAGTCTAAGCCACATCCAGGGTTCCCCCCACTCCATCCTTAGCTGTACTTCTCTTCCAGAAAAGCTCACTGGCATATTTTAGCAAGAGCTCAAGAAAATGCAAATGTCCTCATCTGTGGTCACAGTCACCGTCACATTCTTGTTTGCATTGCCTCCAGCTAAAACTGGCACTTTTCCCTTTTCCTGCCAGATACTCGAGAATATACGCTTTAAAAATCAAACCGACAGGTGCCCCTTTCCGAGAGCTGTTTGTCTGCTTACTGCCCATTGTTACTGCAGTCAACAGGCTTATCTTAAGGGCACCGGGTCTGTCTAGTGAATCGGTCCTGGGTTCAAATCCTGACTCCACCATCTACTTTCTGGGCGTCTCAGGGGAAGTTACCTTTCTACACCTCAGTTTCTTTATCTCTGCAAATAGGGGTAATAAATGCACCTGCCCATGGCATGGGTGTATTTTAACAGTGTATGCAAAGCGCCTGACGTACCACAGATACTCAGCAAGTGATGGCCATCATTTGCTCTCCAGAGTCTCATGGCAGGATGGGAACCCCAAAACTGTGAGGTTCAATTTCCTGCTCCTGCAGATAAACATGAAGAAGGCAAGGAGGTTAAATGATTTGACCAGGTAGTGGGAGAGCTGGGATTGGAAGCTGGCCATACCTCTCCCACCACTGTCCAGAGCTCTGGAAACATCTTGCCATGGAATCCCAGAGGAACAAGGGCAGGGGATGTTTCGGGAGGAGGAAGAAGACAGAGAGCATGACATATTCGAAAACTACCTCGGCTTCCTAGTCGGAGGCAAGTAATGAGAGACGAGGCAGGCAGAGTTGGCAGGGACCTGGTCCTGCAGAGCCTTTTAAACCTCATTAAAGACATTAATCTTCATTTTGAGGGCAATGGAGGGCCATTTAATTGTTCTATTCAGAGGAATGACCATATCTTACTTGCACTGAAAGAGAATGGGTTGGAAGAAGGTCAAATTGAAGGTAATGAGGGCAGTCAGGGGCCGGTGGAATAGTCCGGGCTACAGACAGTGGTAGGCTGGACCAGACAGTGACCTTGGGGAAGGAGCCAGAGTCCTACAGAACACCTGCCCTGAGGCAGCTGGCTGGACCTAAGGGCTGATGGGGAAGGAGGGGTCAAACAGGAAGTTTGGGTTTCTGCCTGAACAGTTGGGTACACAATGGCATCATTTATTGCAACGGGAAATGTCTCACCATCAGAGAAGCATTCAACTTGGGACAAGGTGTTGAGGACACTAGTAGTCCCTCACTGTCATGGTTCTCTACTGGAGATGATCTTGCCCTCAAGGGGACATCCGGCAAGATCCGAACACAGGTTTCTGGGGCATTAGTCCCTGTCTTTTCTACCACTGAGCTACAGCCCACCATGGACTCTTTGAAGTCCTCTCAACACTGAACCCATCCCAGAAACCATCTCAGCAGTATAATCTTCTCACTTTGTGAAACCCAGAAACCCCGAGGCATTTCCAGGCTTGCAAGCTGGTTGCCAGACATGGCTAATTTTCGAGTTATTAAATGAAACCACCGATTGCATAAATTCCAATTTAGGCAGAAACGCATTCGATCAAAATTGAGCCCTGCAAGACATTTTCTCAGGAGAGTTTGAACACAGAAATTTAGAAAGGAAAAACACCACCATCTCGTGATAGAAGGTATCCCATTATCGACCATCATGATTTTGAATTTAGCTGTCAGAAAGATCTCCGAGAAAAATATGTTGGTTTATTCAGTCGAATAAAGGTTTAATTGGCTTCTGTCAGATTTTCTGTAAGTGCTTACTTGCCACCGAACCCCGCATGGATACTGCAGCTTCTGAATTTCACAGCTCACGGCTGAGTATTTGGAGGCTGTGGGATTACTGAAAGGGTGTCGAGGACAGGGCTCATTCCATAGTTGTGCAAAGCCTTGTATATAACCTGATTTTCTTTAAGCTCCCCTCCCCCACAAATGTGTGCCAAGATGGCACACATTGCACATTGCACTGTCTCCACTCTCTCTCTTCCTGTTATCCCTCTACACATTTTTTCAGAGTTTCCAGAAGGGTGTCCCATGAGATTGTCTTTTTTCACTTCTCTATCCCCAACACCTAGCACCATGGTTGTCATATACAAATGTTCCTTGAAGGACTGAATGATTCCATAGAGGGCTTCTACCTTCCCCTGGCCCCAGAGCCCCACAGTCACTGGGTTGCTTGGGACACCCAACATCTGAGCTTTAGGAAAATCATCTGGGATTCACAGTCACTGCTGATTACTCCATCCAATACCCATTCCTCATACTTTCGTTTCTCCTTTGCCCTTGCTTTCCACACTCACGCTAGACACACTGCATTCTTGTAGTAGGAAAAGGCAGGCAACACTATTCTGGCAAATGAAACATAAGAGGAAATAGGAAAGTTCCTGGAAGGCGTTTGTTTGCCTCATAAAAGGGACAAACATAGCTCACACTATCCTTCTCCTCTTTGTGCTGGGATAGGAATGTGATGCCTGGAGCTGGGGCAGCGATTCTATGACCATGAAGGGAAAAGACCTGCCTGTTCCTAAATTAACAAGCTTCTGAACCAATACTAGCAGACATTCACCTCCAGATTTCTTATATGAGGAAAATAAATTCATATTTGTTTATGTAACTGCTTTTCAAAATGATCCCAGTTGATACACAGAGTTTTGCTTTTTTTTTTTTTTTTTTTTTTCATTTCCTTCTGGGTCTTCATGGGATTCAAACATGAATGATGGGACTAGGCCAAGAATTAAATCCAAGAAACTCAAATCATGATAGGGGCACCCTCCCCTTTCTACAACTCAGGTTTTTAACTGAGTCAAACATTTCTGCCACCAGAATGACCCTTCTCCTCCAGTTAACAGCACCCCACTCTTCATGCACATCTACTCTCAGGCCAGTTCTAAAAAATAACCCTCGACCCCCTTCTTCCCTTCCCCCCTTAAGCTGGGACTTAGCCTCACTAATGATGGGCCGCACTGTGTGACTTTGCAGTTAACACACAGCCTCCTCCAGACTTCATGTCTGGGCTGACACGTCTCCAAAGTGGTGACAGAGACACTCCTGTCTGGTCTGAGAACAAGAAGCACTGGTAATAACTACTGCTATCACTTACTGGCCAGTGGCCTGGGGGTGTGTGTATGTGAGGGAGGGTTAACTGTGTCCCGATATTATGCTCAGTATCTCACATGTGTCGTTTTATTCAATCTTTCCAAACATCGATGCAGTAGACCCGATTATAACTGGACCCACTTCACAGAACGACCTACTAGAGACTGTCAAAGAGGGGATTTGAACCCCTCTTTCCATGACCTCAAAGACAGGGCTCCTCCCTAGTCACTAACTTTATATCACATCCATTAGGTTCTTTGATGTGTTTCTTCTACCTCCCCCCACCCGCTACCTCCCCCACCCTGCCATGCAGAGCAGCTGCCTCTTTGGAGCCGAGACAAAGAGCTTGCTTCATTTTGTCCAGCACGAAGAACGTGCCTATCGCTCTTCCCGTGTCAGGAGGTAATGAACATGCACCTTCCCAGCAATTTATCATGAAGGGGAGCTCACTGTCACATGGACCCGCAATTAGACGCAGCAAGATTCACCAAAGCAGGCATTACCAGTCCAAAGCATCAGGGCAAAAAAAACACAACAAAACAAAGCATCTTGAATTCTGCAATTGTCTCGGGCAGTTAACAACGGAGCCAGAAGAATCCCTTGGAGAAAGAAAAAGACTGGTTGCTATTTCCCTCGCCTAAGTCATGAGTCGTATAAAACATGAAGGTGCAGCTGGCCACATTTTTCAGAATTGAATCTTGAGTGGTCCGGGGAGCTTTTATTCCGCTCCCCCCCCCCACCCCGCATAATCAGTGATTCAGGGCAGGGGGCGTGGCCTCTGTGATTAGAGGCCAGAGAAATCACCCAGAGCTGAGACCAGTTCCAACAAAGATGGGTGGTGACTTGCCACTTAACCTCTGCAGGCCACAATTTCTCCTGTCTGGACAAGGAGGAAAATCATAGCATGTTTGTGTGGCTAAGAACGTCTTATGCTGAGAGCCCAGGTTTCTCTTGTTGGAGGATGGATGTCTTTATGAAATATCTTCGTTCTCCTTTTCTGATTCCAGGCAGCCCAACTGGTGGTACACTGGGCGGGACCCCTGAGACCTTATCTGGGCAATTCTGTTCTCAACAAGGGGTTGGGGGGAATGAACGGGACAGGGGTGGAGGCTGGAGAGTGAGGGAGGGGGCGGAGATGCTCAGGCCAGTCTCCTCTATACCTGGGATTCTGCTTAATTTGCCCCCTCCTCCCCTCTTGGCAGACAACTAGACCCTAGACCTCTTTCAGCCTCAGCCTACCCAGGTGCTAAAGGGGTTTAATAAGAACACCTCTGTCCCAGAGCTGCCAGAGGATTCAACAAAGCCATAAAGGCTCATAGTTCATAGTATTTACTCTGTGCCAGGCTCTGTTCTGAGAGCTTTACCCATATCAGCTCATCTAATCCCCAAACACCCTGCGACAAGGGAGCACTTTTAGCTGTTTCATCTATTCTAAGATACACATTTTCTTTCCACATTTAGCATCTCTCAAACTGGGGCATATCTCATAATTGAAAGTAGGTTATAGCTTAATCAGTAGAGTTTTCTTCTTAGTGGCACGAAAAGATGATGATGCATCTTGAAATGGAAGGTGTTTTAAGTTGGATAAAAATGTGATGCGCCCATTTCACAGATGTGCAAACTGAGGCTCGGGGATTATTTGCTCAAGGCCACAAGTGGTAAAGCTGGGCTTGGAACTCACGTTGTTTGCTGAAGAATCTTCTCTTTAGATCGCTAAGCTAGGATATGAACAAAGCGCTGAGTAGGAATCCTGGCAGCGTCAGGATCTGCCCAAATTAGGGTTCCTACTTTTCTCTCTGGGTGTTTAATGACAGCGTGGTAGAAATTTAAGGCACCAAGAGACAGAGCTTGTCTAAAGGATTCCACAGCTTTAGAAGTTTTGCCAAATGCCATTTCTGCATTTCCATTCTAGAACATTGGGGGGGGGGTGTGTGTGTGTGCCAAGTGCCTCTCTTTTTTTTAGCCCCTTGAAAGGAAGAGAATGTATCCCTGGTAATGCTGGCCTCCCTTCCCCATGGCTAATCCCATTAGTCTTCTCTTTGCTTCCTTGGGAAACAAAGGGAAAAGGAACTCCCTCAAAGATTAGAGAGCCCAATGTGGGGGTGAGGGGAACTACAAGGTTTGCTCGACAAAAGACATTCCAGCAGAGGATTTGCATATCATATAATTTGGTTTTCAAAACTACAGGAAGACTGCGCTAGGCAGGGTGCCATTATTACATTAGGACGCAGCACCTTTCTTCCTGTAAGAAGGAAAATGCCTAGCTTCAGAGAGCTTCAGGACCCTTTGGGGAGGGATTCCCCCCATGTGTCATTGCACTAGAGCATGGTGGACCCATAGTTGGTGGGATTCCCATGCAGCCCAATGTGGCCTCACCCTTCTCCTCTGAGAAACCAGCTCCTTCCTCAGTCACTCCTCAGCGGACACTCACTTGGCTGCCTGGCCAAGTGAGGGGGGCCTCTATGTGGCTCCTCCCCATGCCTCCCTTCCCCAATAAACCTGAAGGCGATCTGAAGCCAGTGACTGGCTGGTGACCTTCTTTTTCTATCCCCCTGTGGTGCAGGCTAACCTCTCGCTATTTGATTAGCATGCGGACGCAGGGAGCACTGGAACCCTGGAGACCAGACAGATCCAAGTTCAAGTCCGTTCCCTGCTGGCCGGTGTCGTTGGATAGGGGATCTGTTCTCTCTGGGCCTTCATGTTGCCGTCTATCTTGTGAAGAGGTTAACAGCTCACCTTAAAGTGTTGTAGATGGTTCTGGAAGATCTAGCTCAGAATCCAGCAGGTGGTATATTCTCGGGCTGTGCCAGCTGTTACCATCGGCATTAACATCTCTGTAGTTATTACTGGTTTGACTTGGTTTGACACCAGAAGTGGATCCTAATTTGTACACATTTCCTTGTGGCTCATCTCTTGCTAGTCAGCGTCGTTTAAGTGAACCAGTGCTTTACAGTAGCTCTAAAAAGTTGCAATTTCTAAAAGCATGATAATTCAGATGTAAGCCAGTGACTCCCTAGGGTCTTTATGATTTCCTAGAAAGTGGGGCAAGGGCAGCGGGATTTCAATGAACCTTTTTTGTCTGAAGTCTTAGTTTACTCAACAGTTCCCTGGAAACCTCCTTCCCTTTTCTTGACCTTCCTGAGTTTCACCAACCCTTTTTCCAAGAAAGACATGGCCATTCCAACTTCTGTACCTTCCTCTACTTTTCTCCATCTCTCTATCCCAAGATGGAAAACTCTATTGCATTTACTTGGGTACATTAGTTCTTCAAATCTCTCTCTCTCTCTCTCTCTCTCTCTCACACACACACACACACACACACACACACACACAAACACACATGAGTTAGCTTTCTCTGAGTTCTCATAATACCCAACGATGCTTTTCACTCTGCATTATCATTATCTATTTCTTATCCTTCACCTCCCAAACATACACACTATAGATCATGAAATTTTTAAAATCAAGCCCCATTTGTTACAAGAGCAAGTGTTTAGCACATAATAGGGGTTCCATAAAAGTTTGCTGAATGGATAAAACAACAATGTAACTGAATTCTAGGGAGTGTTTGCTATGTATCAAGCGAAGGCACAATGAGATTTCCCCGTTTGACAGGTGGTAACACAGAAGCAGAGACATTCTGAAGATGGCCCAAGGTTACAGGGCTGCTAAGGGGCAGATCCAGGGTTCAGACCCAGGCTGTTTGGGTCCACAGCCCATGCTTTCACACTCCACCTGCTTCCAAAAAGCCCATCCCACTCCTCATTCTCTTCCCCCACTGCTAAGGAAGTTCAGTCCCAGAGAGGATGGCTCCAGATGGAACTCACTTCTGTGTATCATTTTGAGATGAAAGGAGATAACAGGAAGACTGCATCTTGCAGAGTGAGCTCACTAAGAAAGCTGAAAAATGAGGGGTGGGTACAGATGTGTTAATTCTTAGAAGGGAGAAGCTCAGAAACACCTTAGACTACTGGGGAACCAAGGGGACTTTTAAGCTCTCCTTTCTGCACCGACTTCTCCCCAGGCCCTCCTTTATGGGGCAGGACTCTGAGCCATAAGATACACCACAGTGGACTGGGGCTGCCTGTGACCCTCCTTCCCACTGTTCCCCTACCTTGGCCAGTCAGCGGGAATATACCGTGTGTGGATACAATAACAAAAGACACACTTAACCAAGACAGAACTGTCCAGTAATGATCATTTGAAAACAGAAACACTTGACTGTGGTCATTGAGTACCTATTAATGATTTTTCTGTTGTATGGTTTGTTTTTTTTTTTTTTTGATCAACAAAAGTATTTTATGTCACATATATACATTATCAAGTGTTAGCACCCTGCTAACCAACTTCCATAGCTTCCTTAGTCCTAACGCTGTTTCTGCCTAGTTGATGTTCCTGGTCTCACTTTGTAGACACAAGGAAATAGAGGCTCAGGGACGCTAAGCAACCTGTCTTATCTCAGTAGTTGGTGAGTAGAAAATTCAGGCTTCACAACCGAAAGTTTGACTCTGGAGTCTTTCCATAAGAGAGAGGGTGTGCCCGTACCTCGAGCCCTGTGGATCTCTGAAAATAATTTCTCCAATGGCAAACCTACAATTCATCTTAATTTTTTTCTGATGTTCTACCGTGTCACTGCTGATTTATTCTATCATTTTGGAATTACTGGCTAATAGGATGTCCTGGCTCAGTGTTCTGCCTGGCATTTTCATTCTTTACGAGAAACCAACCATTGATAGCAACAGGGATGTGTCTCGACAATTTAATTACACCATGACTCCTCTCTTCCTCTGTCCCTTGTTGACCTGAAGGCTAATTCCTATTTCACTTGGTCTTGAAAACATGATTGGTTTCGGCAGAGCGGGAAGACCTACCTGTGTTAGATGTTCTGAGGCATAAAAGGGCCAGAGGGCCCCTGTGTTGGGGGCACTCTGCATCTTCTTGGTGGCTGGTATCTTGGTCATCTTGAAAATCACTCAGGCATAGCCTGGGCCCCTCAAAGGTTTTGTTTTTTCTTTTTCCAGAATCTTCTACTTCAGCAGCCACTGGTATGGGAGGTTCCAGCAATTTCTTCCTGATTCCTAAAGCCAATTACACAGATTCCAAATAGGCTTCTGACCCAGGAGTAAGGAAAGCAAGTCATCTGGGTTTCTCACAAACAGGATAAGCAAGTCCAGAGGGGATGGAATCAGGCAAGTCCGAAATTACTTAAGTTTTTAGAAAGTTACAGACTTTCAGGAGCTTTCCTTTCTTTGGAAGGAGATATCTTTCCTACAGACAAAAATAAAATACGAACGAAAAAAAAACACAAAAAAACAAATAACACTCCACTGACAAAATCTGAAGGGGGCCCACAGAGGGGCCACCAGACCTCTACCCTAAAGTGGCCCAGGCGTGAGGCTCAGGTTTCCACTAGTAGTTCGAGAAAGCCAGCTAACTGCCAGGAAGGGGCCAACTCAGTTGCCTGGCAACGAGACGCGGCTCAGGGCTTCCTCATTGGCTGGGATTGGTGGGGGCGGAGTCGCGAACTCTTCTGAGCCGCTGGGTTGGTGGCTGGGAGCTGGCCACTAACCAGGGAGCCACATTCTCCAAACTCAGGTTTCTCCTCTTAGACCTGAGGACCTCTGCCAAACTACAAGCAACTCCTTCCTTCCAAACTGTGCTCTGTCCTGCCACTAACCCACTAGTGATTTCTTGTGCCTTAGCTTGGGGAGCTAAATGTTTGCCTTCAGCCCCACAATTACTTTAACTTGAGATGCACAGTTCTCTCCTCTTTCCGCCTGACAAACTCCTGTGCATACTTCAAAGCCCCCCCATACATGTATATTTCTAGTATTTAGAATGTGTTAGACATTGCTCTGAGTATTTTACATATATTGATTCACTCTCCACAGCACATCTTTAAGGAAAGTATTTTATTAACCTGTTTAACAGACTAGGAAACTGAGGCATAGAGAAATTGAATGACATGCTTCCAGTCACTCAGAAAGCTCCTGGGTTGGGATTCAAAACCAGAACCATTTGGGATACTCAGGTGGCTCATTCGATTGAGCATTAGACTCTTGATTTTGGCTCAGGTCGTGATCTTGGGGTGGTGGGATCAAGCCCCATGTGGAGCCCTACACATTCTGTGCTCACCCCTCAGTGGGGAGACTGCTTGAGATTCTCTCCCTCTGCCTCTGCCCTTCCCCCTGTGCTCACTCTCTCTTTCCAAAATAAATAAATCTAAAAAAAAAAAAAAAAAAAAGCCAGACCTGTTTGAGGCTAAAACCCAAGTTTTTTTCTTTTTAAGATTTTATTGATTTATTTGAGAGAGAGACACACAGCGAGAGAGGGAACACAAGAAGTTGGAGTAGGAGAGGGAGAAGCAGGCTTCCCAGGAAGCAGGGAGCCCGATGCGGGGTGTGATCCCAGGACCCTGGTATCATGACCTGAGCTGAAGGCAGATGCTTAACGACTGAGCCACGCAGGCACCCCTAAAACCCAAGTTCTTAACCATTTAGCTGCATGACCCAGGATAAGATGCCTAACTCTTCTGAGCCCTGGCTTCCCTATCTTTGAAATGGGGAAATAACTTTTCCACAGGTTGTCAAGGATTAAAACAGATAATATATGTAAAGGCTGAGCACACAAGGGGTCCTTTTGACAACTATTAGTATTATTTCCTCACATGCCATCCCCAGAAAGAATTACTCATTTTTACATGCCGTGTTCATTTCACAGCTGATATTAATACTAATATTTATTGATCGGTCATTCCATAACAGGTGCTCTACTAAGCACTTTCCATACGTTAATTTCTTTAAGTCTTCCAATAACCCTATGGGGTGGGTTCTCAGCCTGCAGAAGATTTATGGTACATGTTCTGATTTGCATCCTTTTATCCTTGGCATTATTTCACACGAAATCAATCTGATTTGTGTTTTGTCTGCAAACCTTGAGCTGCCGACGGTTATGATGTCATCATGGCCGTGCAGTGACCTCAGTTTCTCCTTAGAAGGCATCCGCTGGAAGGTGACCCTCCATTGAGTACAAAATGCCCTGCCACCCAGCTCCAGACACTGATGCTTGGAAGTCATAATTTTTTCACCATTGTCTGCAGACTGAGTCTGACCTTCCCTTCCACAGGAAGTTCTCTCACTTCCTTTGTGGGCAGCATTAAGCGATCAGAAAGCACTTTCAGAAAGATGCAGATAAGCCAAGCGGTGTTCTGTAGATGGGGCTGGGGATGAGTTGGGATGAGAAGCGAGATGGGATGGAAAAATGTTTAGCTCTGAACAGAAAGACAAAGGGCTGTCTTCATACAGCTTTGAGAGGCAGGCTTGGTGAAGAAGGACTCATCTAGCTCTGTATGCATCCAGAGAACAGGAAGAGGGTTTAGGCTCAATATAAGGAAATGCATAGCAGATTGCTCTTTAAAAGGCATAAGCTCCAGGCACCTCGATGGCTCAGTCAGCTGAGTCATGAGATCCACGATCTCTGGGTCATAGGATTGAGCCCCTCATAGAGTTCTGTGCTCAGGGCAGAGACTGATCCAGATTCTCTCTACCTCTGCCCCTCCCCTGGCTCGCTTGCTTTATCTAAAATAAATAGATAAAATCTTTAAAAATACATAAATAAAAGGCATAAGTTCTGGGGCCAGACGTACTTGGCCGCTGAGCAGCCTCAGGGGTAATCTTCTAGGACTATGAAGAAAACCAAACAGATAATCCATGTAAAGAACCAGGCCTAGTGAAAAGGAAGTGCTCAGTAAATGTCAGCTCCTCTTTTCTTTTGTTGTTCTACCCACCTGTAAGAGCCATGTAACATTTGCAAATAGGAAAGTCTCTGGAATTGAAAAGACCTGTATTCAAATCTTGGCTCTGCCATTTGTTGGTAATGAGATCCTGGCCAAGGGATTTTACCTCTCCAAGTCTCAGTTTTACCACGTATGTAAACAGTGATGGTTATGCCCTCCTTATACAGGTGGGAGCACTAAGTGAAATAATTTATAGAGCCTTGTACCCAGTAAGGGCTCGAGGCATGCTATTTCCCTTTTCTGTTTAGGAAGGGGTATGTTCCATAGGGAGAGAATGAGCTCCCCAGCACTAGGGGTATTCAACCAAATAAGGTCACATTCTGTGGTACTGGGGGTTAAAACTTCAACATATGAATTTGAGGTGGGGGGTCACAAATCAACCCATACCACTGAGTTACCTCCCCTTAATAGCTCACACAGTGTTGGATAGACATTGCTTTGTTTCCCTCAAATATTTAAAATGTCCCTATCCTCTCTTGCAAATTTTCTGTGGCACCCTGGGGTGCCTTGGTGCCTAGTTTGGGAACCATAAGGCCATAAGCCTGTGTTTTCTTTTGAGCTGAGCAGCCTAGGTGCGAGAAGTTAACACGCACGGGGTAGACGGAAATAATGACTGGCAGGAGTTTGTGGTTAATGCCTTACCTGTTGGCCTCTCGGGTGGGACATCTCTGGAGTGTGCTCTGTATTCCCCCAGAGGTCTCCTTCAGGACTGACGTGCTGGTAGCAACTGCCTGTTCACGGATGACCCAGCACTGGCTGCTTCTTTTTCCCTGTTTCGCTTCCTCACCCCTTGAGGTCGGCTTGGATGCCCCTCCCCCCAAGGAAACCCCTTCTATCCAAACTCTTGGTCTGGGTCTGCTTCTGAGGAACCTGACGTAGGTCAATGTTGACTGGAATAACCGGGGAGGTCGGGCCCTCCCCCTCATCTATACAGGGCCGTGGACTTGCTACCTTCTTTGACCACCTGGTCCCAAATCAGTGTCTTGCCGTTGTTCTCATCCGTATCCCAGTGAGTTTCTTTATATATTCTCCCCATCCCTGACGTACCGAGAGGCCAACATGTTTTCAGATATGCAAATGCATCTCCCAACAGTGAAATATTTGACAACTAAGATATGAAGTGATTGTTTAATTCTTAAGTCCCGGTTGATTTATGCAAAATATGAATTGAAAGACGCGGAGCGACAGGCACTCTCTCCTCCCAATTTGCCAAAAAGAAAGGCATCTGAAGGGATTAAAAATAGATGTATCAAGTAGAAGAAAAATTGTGGAGTGTCGGACGCCAGCTGGGGTAGCTGAAGTGAAATCTCAGAATCTGCTAAACACTCGAATTTTGGCGAGGAGTACATATGTTTGGCATTAAAAACCTATTGGAAAAGTCATCGTTTTCTGAATATCTTTAATATACTTTTCTGTGTTGCAGCTAGCACCCAGAGAACTCCTTCTGGGCGTTTCTATGGAAATGCCAGCACCGGATTTACAAATTATGGGGCCCAAGGCAAAAGGAAAACTTGGGGGTCCCTTGACACCTGGTAGCTGGCAGTCTATCAATGAACTGATGCCAGAAGGAAATACCACTGGCTAATGTGTATTCGCACCCCTGCCAATGACACCTGTAGTTCGTGAGATTAAAGAAGAGTTCCTACTTGCTGCATGGACCCTTGGGAGGTCTGTGATCCCGGAGCCCATTTCTGCCTTACCCTCCAAGCTCCACCCCAAGAAGGATGGATCTTTGTAAATGAGGAGAAGAAAATGCAATGTTTAGGATCCCCTCCCTCCTCTTTTCTTCTTTGCTTTGGTGTACCAGGTGCAGTCGTGGGGGAAGTAGTGTGGCTTCAGGAATATTCTTAGTGAATTCCCCCGCACTGGATTCTAGGATGCAGCCCAAGCTTCCGCCATGAATAATGCTCCCCATTTGGCCATGCTTCATCACACAGCATCCTGAGCTGGGGGTTGGGTTGGAATTATGGAATTGTTAGTCCCATTTTACAAAGGTCAAAATCAAAGCTAGTGGGATTGAGCATGTTGTTAGCCGTGGAGATTGCCTGAGACTAACCCAGGTTTGATGATTGACTCAGCGATTGACTTCAGCACTCTGTTGCACAGACTGGACACTCTTTCATTTGAAGATGGGTGTGTGTGTCTCTGTGTGTGTGTGTGTGTGTGTGCGTGTGCGCGTGTGCACACGTGTGCACAGTTCAGCAGAGCGACCTGGGGTTGTATCCTCAAGCCCTGCAGAGACAACTGGGATTTCCAAGCCATCTGGAAAACTTACTCGCTAGCCTTGGCAGGGGAGCAGCCTTGTTTTATCCACAGAAGACTTCTCCAACCCCCATCCTGGGTAGGAAAACACTCCCCTGCCAGGTATTCCCATGGACTTTCAAGTCGCCCTCAATTTGCTGTTCAGTACGTGCTTCCTACCTATATGGATAGAATTGTGTCCCCCTCAAAAGATGTGTTCAGGTTCTAAACCTCAGTGCCTGTAAATGTGATCTTATTTGGAGTAAGAGTCTTTGCAGATATAATCAAGGTATGGTGAGGTCCTGCTGGTTTAGGATGGGCCCTAATCCCATGGCTGGTGTCCTTAGAACTGGAAAGAAATTTGAATGTAGAGACAGAAGACACACAAGGCAAACGCCATGTGACAACGAAGGTAGAGACTTCGGGGATGTCTCTGCATCCAAGGAACACCCTGGATTACCAGCAACAGCCGGAAGCTAGGAGAAAGGCAAGGAAGGGCCCTCCCCTAGCGCCTTTGGAGGAACCATGTTCCTTGCCACTGCCTCGATTCTGGACTTTAGCTCCAAAACTTCGACAGAATCCATTTCTGTTGTTTTAATCCACTCATTTTGTGATAATCTGTTCTGGCAGCCCCACAAAACAAGTACATCACGCATCTTGCTTCGGTTTCACTTCCCTCTTCTCCTCAATTTCTTGATGCCCTCAAAATGTGACTTTCCCAGGCCTGGGGATAGCAGGATGGCTCTGAGGGCTTAGGATAGTAGAAAGAGGCTTTGCACGGCTCTGTAGAGGTAGTGACTTAAAATATAATATTAGGCATCACTGAATTTTCAATTAAATAAAAAGAAAATTCCCAGATGATTCTAACACACAGGGATGGGGTAGGAACCCCTGCCACACATCCTGTTTGTAAGTTGCTGTTTTACATAAGATGTAAACATTCATTTACGCCAAATGGAACTGAGTTTAAATCCTGATTTTTTAATCCTGTATGTTAGCTGGGTGACCCTGGGCAAGTTTCTTAACTTATATAAGCTTTAATTTCCTTATAATAAAAAATAAAAACCAAATCATTGAACTTATAGGGCCATTAGCAGGTTAAACGACATAATTATCTATCTCTTTGCCTATATTTTTATGTCATCTACATATACTAGATACAAAACATATGTTAATACATATGCTAGGTAAGAAATGTAACACATAATAGGTACAAAATAAATTCTGGCTAACATAATTAGCTTTTTATCTTGGAAAACTTCCTTCTTCCCTCCCTCCTCCTCCTCCTCTCTTTCACTTCCCTCTCTCCCTCCCACCTTCCCTCCTTTCTTCCTTCTCCTTAGAATCCACTGATGGAGAAAAGGCTAGTATCCAAGATCTATTAAGAACTTATCAAACTCAATACCAAAAAAACAAATAATCCAGTCAAGAAATGGGCAGAAGACATGAACAGACATTTCTCCAAAGAAGACATACAAATGGCCAACGGACACATGAAAAAATGCTCCACATCACTTGGCATCACGGAAATAAAAATCAGAACCACAATGAGATACCACCTCACTCCAGTCTGAATGGCTAAAATTAACAAAACAGGAAACAATAAATGTTGGTGAGGATGTGGAGAGAGGGGAATCCTCCTACACTGTTGGTGGGAATGCAAGCTGGTGCAGCCACTATGGAAAACAGCATGGAGGCTCCTCAAGAAGTAAAAAATAGAGCTACCCCATGACCCAGCAATTACACTACTGGCTATTTGTTCCAAAGATACAAATGCAGTGATCCGAAGGGGCAGCTGCACTCCAATGTTTATAGCAGCACTGTCCACAATAGTCAAACTAGGGAAAGAGCCTAGAAGTCCACTGACAGATGAATGGACAAAGAAGATTTTATATATATATATAAATATATATATATATATATATATGAATAGTACTCAGCCATCAGAACAGTATTTATCCAAATACTTACAATTACATTGTAATTGTCAATTACATTGTAATGTCAATTTACATTGACACAGATGGAACTGGAGGGTATTATACTGAGTGAAGTAAGTCCATCAGCAAAAGATAATTATTTTTATAAATGTTTATTAACATATATTATTTGTTTCAGGGGTACAGGGCTGTGATTCACAGCACTCACCATAGCACATACCCTCCCCAATATCCATCACTCAGCCACCCCATACCTCCCCACCCCCAGCAACCCCCAGTTTGTTTCCTGAGATTAAGAGTCTCTTATGGTTTGTCTCTTTCTCTGGTTTCGTCTTGTTTCATTTTCCCCTCCCTTCCCCTGTGATCCTCTGTCTTGTTTCTCAAATTCCTCATATCAGGGAGATCATAGGAGAAAGACAATTATGTGGTTTCACTCATATGTGGACTACAAGAAACCATGAAGAGGATCATAGGGGAAGGAAGGGTAAACTGAATGGGAGGTCATCAGAGAGGAACCATGAGAGACATTTAAGTATATGAAACAAACTGAGGGTTGCTGGAGGGGAGGTCAGTGGGGGGATGGGGTAACTGGATGATGGACATTCAGGAGGGTACATGATGCAATGAACACTGGGTGTTATATGCAACTGATACATTATTGAATACTACATCTGAAACTAATGATGTACTCTATGTTTACTAATCGAATTTAAGTTAAAAAAAAAAAAAGAATCCCCTGATGGTCTAATACTATAAGAATAAGAGTTAAACAGGAAAAGAACCCTCCTTTGCTAAGACTAAAATCACCTTGAAATCAGCTCAATCTCTGACTCGATTAAGGGTGGTCTTCCCTCTCCTAACTGCTAGCAATCAATCAAAAGTATCACTCTCTGAAGAGTGATGTTATTCAAAGCCTCAAGATATTTATATAATTTCTTTTTCATAGAGGAAGCTGGCCTGTTGGAGGATTTATGGCCTTCTGAAGAGGGAAACAGTCAACGGCAGCAACCTGGCAGGCAGGGGGTGGAGGGATGAACCCCAAAGCTCACTCTCCTCTTGCCTGCTTATCTGTTGCAGGTACCTCCGATCTGTAATTGGCCCCCCAACAGCAAGGCCCAATTAGATGCCACAGGGCAAAGGAACCTGTTGATGAGTCCATACAGGTCAGTCTCCAGAAGCACTGAACATGGTGGTGAGGAGTAGAGAATGGGTGGGGTAGAAGCCGAGCAAAGAGAAAACATTCAGCACGATCTTCAAGATATGTGAAGTTTGAAAAAACCAAAGAGAGGAAAACAAAGTATATCATAGGCTGACTTTCAAGCAAGAGAGAGAGGAGAGAGATGGACTGAGAGAGGTCAGGGCCCAGCAGGACAGGATGGCAGAGTCAAGGTGAGGTCTAGGCCCAGCAGGACAGATGGAAGAGTCAAGGTGAGGTCAGGGCCCAGCAGGATGGATGGC
Organism: Lontra canadensis; assembly: GCF_010015895.1. Taxonomy (NCBI): domain Eukaryota; kingdom Metazoa; phylum Chordata; class Mammalia; order Carnivora; family Mustelidae; genus Lontra; species Lontra canadensis. Next base: position 1,477,100 of record NW_022631052.1, read on the forward strand.
AGAGTCAAGGTGAGGTCAGGGCCCAGCAGGACAGGATGGCAGAGTCAAGGTGAGGTCTGAGCCCAACAGGACAGGATGGCAGAGTCAAGGTGAGGTCTGAGCCCAACAGGACAGGATGGCAGAGTCAAGGTGAGGTCTGGGCCCAGCAGGACAGGATGGTAGCGTCAAGGGGAGGTCTGGGCCCAGCAGGACAGGATGGCAGAGTCAAGGGGAGGTCAGGGCCCAGCAGGACAGGATGGCAGAGTCAAGGGGAGGTCAGGGCCCAACAGGACAGGATGGCAGAGTCAAGGGGAGGTCTGGGCCCAGAAGGACAGGATGGCAGATTCAAGGGGAGGTCTGGGCCCAGAAGGACAGGATGGCAGAGTCAAGGTGATAGGAAGTAGGTGTATTTACCATGTGGCCATTTCCACGAGTATGGGTGTGGGAGGCAAGGACAAAGTGCAGGGACTGAGGGCTAGAATCCATGAAGCTGAGGCTATCTCTAGGGGATGAGGGGAGGGTCTGAAGAAGAGAGATCTTGTAGAGAAAGGGGCCTTGGGAGGAGTGGTGATCTGTAGTTGAGATACCTAGCCTCAGTCTGAGGCAAACTCACACTAAGGATGCCCCAAACACTCCCCACTCCTTTCCTCTGATCTCCTCTCAGGAGCTCCCATTGGCTCAACCCACCCAGAAGCCAGAAGGCACAGGAGCCAGTTGGGCCCTACAGGTAGAAAGTGGATCTGGAGCTGGGGTGGGCAGGGGCGCAAGCCATTGTATAGCATAAAGCCTATCTTCCTCTACAGGGGATGGCCTTTTGTCGTATTTCAAATTTTCCCTAACCTGTGTGCCCGAGTCACTTTAAAAACACACAAATAAAAGTAACTGTGGGTTCCTTTCCCTGTTTTGCACCCAGAAGCTGAAAGCATTACCCTCTGAAAAGAAGAGGCAAGAACCAACGGCTTCTCATCCCAGGCACAAAGCTTGGGCATAACAGCTTCTTCCCCGGATCCCAGAGCACTCAGCATTCTAGACGAGGCTGCTCGATTGATGGTTACCACGACAAGTTGGAAATGTCCATATCTGTGTTTCTCTGACCCCAAATGCATCTCTTTCCCAGGCTGCATTTCCCCCGTTCTTCTGAAAAGTGACAGGTAAGAATTTCATCCACCACTATTGTTCCCTTTACCCCCTCCCTTGTTCCTCTCCTCCCTCCCTCCCATTTTTCCCCCTGTAATTTCCTTTTATAACTTATAATTTTGAGCTCACAATTCAACTCACCATTTGGGAGGCAATTTTCCCGCTCTTACCTTCTTTCAGGCGTCCTTGTTTAGACAGTCTGGATGGGGTAGCCCAATTTTTCAATTTCCTGACAATATCTTCCTTGAAGAGACTCTCTCTGCCACCCCTCTTGGGTTTTGTCCTCTGCTGCCGTCCGCATCCTGGTCAAGGACAGCCTCAGAAGGACACAGCTGTTTCTTGTCTGACAGTCCTGTGACTTTGGTAGAAAGTCTTTCTCATAGCTTCAGTGACACTTCCTTCTCGATATAATATACTCTTTCAAACAGGTATTGAGGAATATGACATTTGGAATATATAATAGCTGCATTCGAATATACACTTTCTTCAGACAGTAGCTAAAAGAAGAAAGGGAGCTCCATTCAAAGGATTTGCATATCTTCCATCCTGACCCCCCCACCCCACCCTTTACTATGTTCTGATATTCCTAGTTTTGTCTGCAAACTTCTCCCACTGAAGAATCCTGAAATTAAGACAGACCCTTTCCCTCTTCTTTTTACAGTAACACCTGTCTGCGCTGGGGACATTTAAAACAAAGAGTTAAGGAAAACAAACAAACAAAACCACTGTTAATATTTGGTTATATTTCTCTTCTTGGAAGGGTTTTAGGAGTATACTTACCTTTCAAAATAAAAATAGGCTTTAATGAATTTTTAAAATTACTGTAAGAGTAAGTTAAATTTATCATAGAAGTAAACATGTTTTTTTTTTTTAAACAAGATTTAAAAGGTATACAAGGAAAATGAAAAACACTGTAATCCCTCCTCCCCCATCTAGGGGTAGTAATTTAGTCTTTTGGTATACATAATGATGTGGGAAAGGCATTAGGGCTCAAAGACGAGGCCAAGAAAGAATTCTTGAGATGTTTTTGATGCAAAAAGGTGATTTTACTAAAGCAGGGGAACAGGACCCAAGGGCAGAAAGAACTGCCCTGGGGTCATGAGGAATGGCGCATCATATACTTTAGTTGGGAAGGGATTGGGAATAGTGTAAGTCTCGAAGGAATTTTGGAAGCAAGGTTTCCAGGACGTTGAGGGGGCTAGCTTTAGCTGGGAAAAGATCATTTATTATTGTGTAATAAAACCTTAGTCATGAGATCTGAAAGTCTCATGACTAAGGTTTTATTACACAGTCGGTGGGCCACAGGCTTGTGGGGTGATTGCCAAGATGTATCTTAGGGGGTTTAGAGATGCAGGAAATTTCTAAAGGAATTTTTATACATTAAAGTACACTTATAGGATTGGGGGAAAGGGGGAGGGGGGCTCAAGCTAGGATTGCATTTTGCCCTTAGCAAAGTATTAACATTGAGGCAGTGGAGTCCCTAGAGAAATGTCACTTGGCCTATTTCAAGGATTTGTCAATGGACTGTAGGTAGTAAGGAAATTTAGTAATTTTTCTTTTGCCTTTGTTTCCCACATCATATCCACATCTACATCTGTATCTTGTCTCTTCTATTGTTTTCTTTGACAAAAATTAGATCACAGTACATAGGCTATTGGTTTTTTTTTTTTTTTTTTAACTTACTAACATCATTCACTCTCAGCAAGTACTGATTTTCACCATTAGCTTTCATACTTTTTGTATCATGGTGAGAAATACATTTGACACTGGATCACTGTTGTGTCCAGCACCTCTCAGTTTCTAATTGGAATAAAAGTTTCATGAACCACTACTCACCTCTATTATATATGTTGTACTCTGGTTATTTTCCTATTTTGTTCTTTTTCATTTAAAAAAAAAATGCTGGTTATGACCCAGTAAATTGATTTCAAGACCCACTAATGGGTTATGACTTACATTTTGAAACACATTCTCCTAGGCCACAATTTTAATGGCTTTATTGTATTTTGAACTGCAGAGTTTTTAAGTTGCATGGAATCGAGAAGAAGTCTTGTCCAGCCTCTTCATTGAATAGGCAGGGGAGTGAAAATTTTATTTTCTCAAGAGCTGGTACAAGAATTCCCCTCAGGGAGGGAATTTTCTTTGTTTAGGGAAATACTTTATAACTGCTTATAGTGGGGAAGGGTGTTGCATTGGGAGTAGCTATACAAAGAATAAACAGGAATTTGGAATGGTGATCATTGAGCCATGTGGCAGAGGTGGTAGACGCTTAGTTAGCAAAACAAAGAACGTCTAGGAACTAAACTATCTGATATTGAATTTATATTATTTGCATTGCAACCCTGTAAATTCATCTATTCTCTCAAGTTTTCAGTAAATTTTAATATCAGGTGTCTTTGGGAGGAAGTGATAGAGATAAAAAATCAGATTGGATTAAGAAAAAATAAGCTGGCAGTGTTTATTTGCTTATGACCTGAATACACGAGGCATGGCTGGGTTCAGGGTCCAGGGCCTTAAATAATATTATTGACAGTTAGTATCTTTTTTTTAAAAAGATTTTATTTATTTATTTGACAAAGAGAGCACAAATAGGAAGAGAATAGGCATAGGGAGAAGCAGGGAGCCCAATTAGGGGCTCCATCCCAGGACCCAGGGATCATGAGCTGAGCCAAAGGCAGCCACTTAACCGACTGAGCTACCCAGCTACCCAGGTGCCCCAACATTTGGAGTCCTTTTCTATCTCTCTCTCTTTTTTTTTTTTGGTTCTGTGAAAATTAAGAAAAAGGAAACCTCCTTTAGAATGGAGTTGGGAGGCCAGTAGGGGGAGCTCTCATGCCCTACCATGCCTTGTCAATTATAGAACCAAAGAGGAGAGGGACCTTGGTGGTAGGTGGTAAAGTAGTAGGGTGGTAAAAGGCTTTCCTCCTCCCCTGGCAACAGCCCAGCCAGTGAGAGACTGTCATAGCTCAGCCAATGAGAAGCCACTGTACTTCAAACTCCAAGTTTACTCCAGTGGACTTTTTTTTTTTTTTTTTTAAGATTTTGATTATTTATTTGGCAGACAGACAGAGATCACAAGTAGGCAGAGAGGCAGGCAGAGAGAGAGGAGGAAGCAGGCTCCCCGCTGAGCAGAGAGCCCAACGCGGCCCGATCCCAGGACACCGGGACCACGACCACGACCCGAACCCAAGGCAGAGGCTTTAACCCACCGAGCCACCCAGGCGCCCCACTCCAGTGGACTTTTTGTTTATAACAGCCTTTCCAACTCCCACTGTCCTCTATAAAAGAGGGTTCTTCTCCTTTGCCCTGAGGACTTGCCTATGGTTTTGCAGTAGCTGACTTGTCCTGTATTGTAATCCTCTGCTATTCCTCAGAAAATGCATTTTTTTTTTTTTTTTTTTCTGCTAAATTAATTGGCAGTTTTATTTTTTAGGCCAACTGTTCATTCCCAGGTATTGATTCCTAGTATTCCCCGCCCCCCCGCCAAAGTCCCACAGCTAATTCTCATTTGATTGACTAGGATCATAGGACCATCTTTGATTGATGATATGGCCATTTAATCACTGTGGCTATGGCGATGGGATGCTCCGATTGGCCGGGCCTGGATCACCTGCTCACCCTCCGAGCCAGAGATGGCCTTGCATCCATATTTACTTGGTTTGAGGTGGGTGAAGAGTGGTTTCCAGAAAATTCGGTTCACATTGGGAGAATCAGAGGTGGGCATCAAATATGCTATATGGGCTTCAAGTGAGCAGTTAGCTTGGTGGAGGCTCAGGAAGGAGCTGAATTCCTTTGTATCCTGTACAAAGATAGCTGTTTTAATCTTGTCTATATCATGAAGGAATGAGGATCCTTGAGGATATCCGGGTTGCATAAACTGGGTAACTGAAGCCCAGAGAGTTTCAGAAACCTGCCCAAAATCACACAGCTGATTTTTATTATATATATTATGTGTGTGTGTGTATACATATAGAATATATACATTATATCTAATTTTTATTAGAGCCCAGATGGAGCACAGTCTCCTGCTGAGGCTCAGCAGTGTGTCTGCTCATGCAACATTTCCTTTTTTCCGCTGCCCCCATCAAACCCAGAAAATGTCCCAAGGTTCTTTCCCCCTGAGTGCATGCCCTCATGAGCCCCATACCCATGCCTTGGGGCTGCCTGGGGGCTCTGCATGGCACCTGAAGGAGAAGCTTATTTAAGAGTCGGGTTCTAGCCTTTTCAGGAGACTGGCAGCTCAGATGTCTGAAAGAGAGGCTCAGAATGCAAGATCTAAGAAGAAAGGCAAACCCAAGCAGCATCGTCAGTAGAAGAAGCAGGAGTAACCAGGGGGGGACATATTGCTGTAGAAAGGGGACTGGTTATTGCGCACTTCCTATTTAGTATATATCTTAGTATATTATTTTATTGAATCTTCAGGAAACAGAAAGTGAGGGGGATTGGTATTGAGAATGGCATTGGTATTGAGTATTGAGATGGCAATGGTATTGGTATTGAGAATTGCGAAGGGTCTGGAATATGATTGAATAAGTCAGTGAATGCACGAATGGAGTTTATGCTTGTATTAGTCAGCTCGGGCTGCTGTAACAAAGTAGCAGGAAGTAGGTGGCTTAAAGGATAGAAATGTATTCCCACACAGTTCTGGAGCGAGAAGGGCAAGATTGAGGCATCAGCAGGGTTGGTTCCTTCTCAGGGCTTCGAGAATCTGGTCCACGCCTCTCTCCTAGCGTCTGCTGGCTGGTGGCAGTCTCTGATGTATAACTAACCCCAACCTCTGCCTTCATCTTCTCATGTCTTTCTCCCTGTATGCATTTGTCTGGGTCCAAATTCCCCCCCTTTATAAGGACCTGACCATACTGGATTAGGGACCCACCTACTCGAGTCTGACCTCATCTACACTGAACTGATTGTAACTGCTCTGACCGTATTTCCAAACCAGGGGCGGGAGGGGGAGGGTGAAGACTTCGGCTTCTGAATTTTGACACACAATTTCACCTGTGATGATACATAAGCAGAATCGTGAGAAAAGCCAGGTTAAGCAAGAGGAAACAGATGTCTTTACTTCAGGGCCTCTGTGGAGGTTTTACCACCTCACTGCACAATCTCTCACACACATACCACCACTGAGAGGAGGGGTCTTCGTCCCCTCCCCTGGAATGTGAGGCCTGCAGAGTATGGTGGAAATGACACTGTGTGACATCTGAGTCTGGATCATAAAAGGACATACCACTTCAACCTTGTTTGCTGGCATATTAGGCTGCCCTGTCCTAAGGGACATGTGGAGACTCTGTGGCCAGCAGTCCCAGCTGAGCCCACCTTTCTGGGTATCTGTTCGAGTTGCCAGACAGATGAAAGCAAAGTTACCTGGGAAATGGGACTTCTGGCTGCAGCTGTTATAATTCCAGCTGTTGGAGGAGGCATTGGAGTTGAAAGCCCAGCCACAGTGGAATAAAGATGAATGGTCCCTCCTGTATATAAATACATGCATATACACATACATACACACTTTATATACATCACATATACATAAAGTATTAGTATTATAAGGTGTAAGTGATATAGAAGACATAGTATTATATAGTATTATATAGAAGATATTAGTATTATGTAATATCTTACATATAAGGTATTAGTCTGGGTGCTTTAGGTAAACAGAACCAGTAAAGTGTATACATGATTTTCAAAATCTGCAGGGTGGGACTGGAGACCCAGGGAAGGGTTGATGCTGCAGCTCGAGTCCCAACATCATGGTCTGCAGGCAAAATTCCCTTACTCAGGAGAGTTTGATCTTTTTTTTTTTTTTTTTTTTTTGTGGTAAAACCTTCAACTGATTGGGTGAGGCCCACCCACATTATGGAGGATTAATTTGCTTTACCCAAAGACTACTGATCTGTTAATCTCATCTAAAAAAACACCTTTGTGGTGTCATGTACATGAGTGTTTGACCAAACACTTGGGTACCGTGGCCACAGCCAAGCTGTGGCCTAGCCAAACCATCATTGGCTGTTGTGCCACAATAGATAACTGGAACAGCCTGTGTCAGTCTCTTGTTGTGTGCTGTGACTTTCCAAGTGGGTGATAATATGCCACATTGTGCAGTTTTATTTGGTCAAACTTCCCAACCTCCTTCCCTCCCCCTATTTTGCATTATATATGTCTTTTTTAACAGAGACCTCTGGGTGTGCTGTTCTGCAGAACACCTCTTAACAAACCGAGTGTAGCACTTCAGAGCAGACTCAGGTTCAGTTCTTGACAAGAGATTCTAGCTGTGTGGCCTTGAGTAATTATTTAACCTCTCTGAGCCTCAATATCTTCATCTATAAAGTGAGACAATCATACTGGCCTCACTGCTGTTGTGAGGAGTAAATTAAATGGGCCATGGAAAGGGCTCATTCCAGCAGCTGGACACACAGTTATTCATTCATTCATTCATTCATTCATTCATTCACCAACAGGACCCAGATTTATCTGCTGTGCTCTTCTTCCTCTTAAGGCCTTCATTGTGATGCTTAAGCTCTCATTTTCTAAGAAGCTTCTCTCCCTTCCAGTTTCTCTTTCTTCCTTTCTATTTCCCCCCTTATTTTCTTTTCATTTTCCTTTGTAAAATCAGGTTTCTCCCCTCCCGTCCCTGGAGGACACGTGCGTGTTTCACAAATTCATCTTATTTGTCACCTCAGCCAGCCGCTGCTCTCTGGACCACTGCTTCACATTTCCCACGAGGCACTGCTCTCTCTGCTTTAGCTCCCTTCCTTCTGTCTCCAGCTGCTGCGGCTCTGCCCTGTGCGCTTCCCCTCCAGCACAGGACGGACCCTGCTGCCCAGGGTTACAGTAAGAACAGGCTCCATCTTTTATGCTGACTTGACCGGATTGTTCCAGGATCGAATGTTCCAGTTACCTGCAGGAGGTACCATGCTCAGAGCCCACCACGGATCCAACCCCATGGACATTTACAGAGCTCCCTCTACCCTGTGAGCATCTACAGTATTCTTGGCATTGCCTGCCTGAAAGAGAATTCACATGGCCTGCCCAGCCTAAGACTGGCCTTTCTGCTTCCTCATTGCCTAACCTCATTCCAGGATGTCTGTCCGTGGGAATTTCCACTCCTCAAAGGGCACCCCACTATCAGGTAGATCATGGGCCCCATGGCTCTCTGCTGGACAACTTTAATATCATTATTATACCTTTTTTCTTAGACTGAGGTTAAGAGACATGAGAGTTCAGGATGACATTCCCATACTCTGGCCCACGTGCACCTGCAGCACTGTGCTCCTACTACATTCTTGAAAGAATTTCCCCACGGTCCCCTTTTCTCCTCCCATTAGATGGATAGGGATGAATTTGTCCAAGGCAGTAGCCATAGCTTCATCTGGCTACTGAGCACCTGAATGTGGTGAGTCCTAATGAAGTCATGTTGTAAGGATGAAATGTACGCAAGCTTCAAAGATAGTACTAAAAAATGGGATGCCAAAACATCTCAACCGTTTTTATATGCTTACATGCCCAAAGACAATACTTTCTGTATATTAAATGAAATAAAATATCTTACTAAAACTAATCTCACCAATTTCCCCTTTTAAAAAATGGCTCCTAGAAAAATCTAAAAGTGCATTATGTGACCAGTGTGATATTTGTACCAGACAACCTCAGAGCAGAACCTGGGGCATACTCAACAGTTTCCAGATGAATAAGCCTCTGAAATAATAAAACTAGGTAAGGAAGGGAGTTTGCTAAGAGCGAGGAAGCTCCGGAGATCTGAGATCACTTTCCTAACCTCCCTGTGACCTGGGGGGCCTTGTCCTCATCCTCTCAGGTGTCTCAATACCGGGAATGCTCTCCCCGCCTCCCTGCCTTCAGCCTTCATGTGGCTCATCCCTTCTCTTTTCTTCTAGAGTTAGCCCCTCCCCCTTTCATCTCCTCCGAGAGATATTTCCCAACACCCCAAACTCCTGCTAAAAATGTCATCTTGCTAGGGTTGCCTGGGTGGCTCAGGTTATGATCTCGGGGTCCCGGAATCGAGCCCCGATTCTGGCTTTCTGCTCAGCGGAGAACCTGCTTCTTCTCCCTCTGCCTGCTGTTCTGCCTACTTGTGTTCTCTGTCTCTCTGTCAAATATTTATTTATTTAATAAGGAAAATCTTTGGGGGGACGGGAAGATGCTGAAGGACCACTTCCAAACTGCCTCTGGAAGTCTGGGGGGTGTTCTACAATCCCTACCCCATGGTACACTCTGACGGTTATTCACTGTTTTCATCTGCCCAGCATCCATCTCCCCTCTTCTGGGTACAGCCCCCAGATTTTTCCTTGGGGATTCACGCACCTGACATCCGCAGTCCATCTCCTTCAAACAACACTGGCCTTATTCTCCAGAGACGACATCAGGCATGTGACCCAGATCTAGCCAATCAGTGTAGTTCTTCCTTCGGTCACAGTGATTGGCTCAAGTATGGGCACGTGACCCAAACTGATCCAATGGGAGCTTGAGAGTTCTGGGGACCCTCTTTCCCATGAGAAGGAAGCTAGGCCAGGAAGACAGGTGAGACGTGTCCAGAGAGACTGAGCCATGTGACGTGCTTGAAGCCGCTGAATTGAGCTGTGCCTGAACGAGGCTTTATGGTCGACTTTTTAGTTACAGGAGCCAGGGCATTCTCTTTTTTTGGTTCATGTCCTTTCCATGTGAGGTTAAATGATTCGTGACCGAAAGCCAGGGTAGCGTTGCCTCCTCCCTGCTCCTGTTTGTGTACCCTGGTCATCCCAGGTAGTCTGCAATAGGAAAGGAAAATTTCACTAGGAAAAGATAATTTCTTTCAGGCTTCCTGTGTTGTCTCGGAAGAGCCTGGTTTAAAGCCCCAGCAGAGATACTTAGGATTGGCCAATGAGAGCAAGAAGCCAGGATGGTGAATGTGTGCCAACAAATAACTCAAACGGGCGAAACTCTTGGGGTTTTATAATTATGTGAAAAAAACAGAGATTTCTGTAAGGCAGGGGGTCAGCCCATTAAAATTCTCCCAGGAGCTAAGGGCTCCTGAATGCTTGTTTCTGATAATCTTGTTTATATCCCGGGGTAAATAAATCTGTCTTTTGTTCTGTGTTATTTAACTCTCAGCACTGTTTGTAATTAAAGGGGTGGAGGGTGGAGACATGAGTGAGTTCTTTAATTGGCTCTGTTCTGGGGGAAAAAAAGGCACTTGTGGGCAGGAGTTGGGGGTGGCTGCTCTGCCGTGGGAAATGGTGATAAAACTCTGGGCAGCTGGTGATCAAGTGGCGAAGGGGTGGAAATCCATCGTCATTAGTGTGATCGATGAGCACAGGCTGAGCCTTTGCGGGTCTGTGCCAGGATTCTCCTGAGACACGGAGAGAACCCGAGTGAGGGTCTGGTTTCAGAAGTCACCCCCGTGCCACGAGGTAGACTATTACTCCAGGTGGACTTATTACTCACCCTCTACTTTCTTTAACCGTGTCCCTGGGGGGTGGAAGGGATGACGAGACAAAGCAAACAACCCTACTAGATGGTCAGATAAGTCCCACTTATGACATGATAGAAAGTGGTTAATGAGCACTAGTCATAACAGGTAGATGCAACAGCTAACATGTGTTGTGCACTTTCTGTGTGCCACACATGATGTTGAGAGCAGTACGTTGGTGATTTTTTTTTCTTTTCTTTAGATGGTTTCTTTTAATGCTCCCGAGAATTCCATGTATTGGCACAACCATCTGCATTTTTTGGATGAAGACACTGAGACACAGAGGGAGGTTAAATAACTTGCTGAGGGGTCCCCCAGAGGGTGAAGCTGGCATTCATATCCAAGTCAACCTGACTACATGCTTGTGTTGACCGCATTATGCCCTCCTTGTGCCTTCAGGCTTCCCCCCACCCCCCACTCTTTTTTAACTCTTTAACCAAGTTTCATACCCTCTGAGTTTCAGAGTCTTACCTGTATAATGGGGATAAGAACACTTAGGTAGCAGGGCGCTTGGATGCAAACAACAGACACAGACATTGGTTAATTTAAGCAAACATGGAATGTTCTGGAAGGATATGGGGGAATTCACAGAGTTTTGATCTCTTCTGGTTTTGTGGAGGAAGCAAGTCAAGCTTCCACCAAGAGTCACCCAGTGGAGGACTTTTCTCCAACAGAAAGGATGTTCAGATGCTGAGTAGCCAAAATAACCCCACCCTGCCCTGACTTTCTAATAGGGCTGCACAGTGATGGATGTCTTTAGTATCAGGCATGACACATGTGAATGGTAATTATTGCCATTGGTAAAAAATGCCCAGTGAATGGTAATTATTATTATTATTATTAATAATAATACCCAGGAAGAGGCAGCTCAGTCTGTCTCCATGTCTGCTATATCAATTCTGGGCCGCCGTTCTTATGGGATGATTTAGATGTCCTTTATGAACAGAGACATAAACGAAGCTAACATATCCTCGAGACAGAAGGATGCTGGCATGTCTTCAGATTGGTCACTAAAGCGTGTCCTAAATTGGGAAGAAATCAAAACAGATTGCATCTAATTTCTCACTGTTCCAAGCAAGAAATTACCTTTTTAAGGGAAACACCATGACTTCCAAGCTGTTTGCAAACAGTTTTCGTCAAGTGTCTTATCTTGGGCTTGGCTTGGTTTTCTTAGTTAGATTATCCCTATGGGGATAGCTGGTTTTGCAGAGAGAAGAGGCACAAAGAATCCACTTATCTCACTTCTTCCTCATGCTGTTAGGAGCCTGGTGAGCCCCACACCCCAACAGGTGGCTGAGTGAGTTATGATATGGAAAGCATGAGCTTTGGAGCCAGAGACCCTGGTTCGAATCCTAGCTCTACTGTTTCTTGCTATTTATTTATTTATTTATTTGTCAGAGAGAGAATGTGTACAAGCAAGGGGAGTGGCAGGCAGAGGGAGACACAGGCTCCCCACTGAGCAATGAGCCCAGTATGGGCCTTGATCCCAGGACTGTGGGATCATGAACCGAGCCAAAGGCAGACGCTTAACTGACTGAGCTACCCCGGCAACCCCTTATTAAGCTTTTAAAACCTTTCTCCTATGAATAGACGCAGACCCCTGGCCAAAAGGATGAGAATATAACCCATTTCTGGCCAAATCATCTGACCACAAATGGTGGTTGGTCCAAGGGATAAGCATGTGACCCAGGCAGTCCAATCAGAGTTTTTCCCTGAGACCAATATACACATGTTGGGAGAAAGTAGCATTTTTTTTTTTTTAAAGAAAGTAGCATTTTATATCCATTGGGAACATGATAGCCGTGTTCCTCTTCAGCTGGAGTAGCCCTGTATATAGTAGGAGGAAATGTGATCAACAGGCAAAGACAAACAGAGAAGTAAAAATGAGACATGTGAAAAGAAGTTTCTGGAGCCTCTTGCTGGTGCTGTTTCCTGAAACTTCCTATGATCTAAGCACAAAGTCTATTCTCCTCTTAGTTACATGAGCCCAAACAGTTCCACTTTTGCTTAAGCTGGTGTGAGTTGGTTGTCTGACACTTGCAACTGAGACTGTCCTGATAATCGAGGAACTGTTATAAGAGGTATCACGTATGGAAAAAACCCTAGCTCACAGTGGCACTCTATAAATAATAGTTGTCCCTATTGTCACGCTGAACCATGTGGAATTCCCACCAGTGCATTTCTTTGGGGTGAACAGAAAAAAAAATGCTTTATTAGATTTGGGATGTCAGATATTGTCACCAGTCCTTGATCTCCTGCCCATGACAGACATCAGTAACTCATTAGTGGAAAACACGAATTGATAAGACTGTGTTGTTTTTTGTTTATTGATGATGATTTTACTTTGTTTTTATTTTTTTGTTTGTTTTTTGCTTTGCCTGGGAATGGTCTCTGAGCCCTGCTAACAGGTGCTGCAGGCAGCCTCTGCTAATCATTTGGAAATGAAATAGGAGATGAAACCACACATTTTGATTTTAGGCAATTTGTGACAAAATCCATTGCAGTTCATTTTTTAAGCCTCTAACTCGTGGAAGCACGCCAATGGAGGTGAGAAAATGTTGCTTTAAATTAATGCCAGAAAATAAGGGACTCAGAATAACCACACAGAAGCCTAAATGGCTAATGAATTTTGGCGGAAGGGTTTTGTGAGCATGTGTAGGGCATCTGGGTCAACAGGCAAGCAAATTCCCAAAGACAGAAGAAAAGATTAGCTGGGCTCCCCCATTGTGTCTGAGGTAAATCTCACTTCCCTGTGGTCTTTTGGGCATGGGGGAGGGGTTCTAGTAAATTTTCCAGCCAGAGGATGGCCATTGTGGAGGAATAGAAAAAGAACCAATAAAATCTGAACAAAACAAAATACTCCAGATTTTTCTGCCCAGCTTAGAGAAGTCCAAGATCTGTCACTGACTGCTGAGTTAGGGGAGCTTAAGGAGTCAACTTTGATACCAAAGAAGGTAGATAGATATTTTATTTCACACACACCTTACTTTTTTTTTTTTTAAGATTTTATTTATGTATTTGACACACAGAGAAGCAGGCAGAGAGAGAGAGGGGGAAGCAGGCTCCCTACTGAGCAGAGATCCCAATGCGGGGCTCGATCCCAGGACCCTGGGATCATGACCTGAGTCGAAGGCAGAGGCTTTAACCCACTGAGCCACCCAGGCTCCCCCACACCTTCCTTTTTAATGTGCTTCCCTGTAGTGAGATGCAGAGTTTTGACTGGGTGATTATTAAGGGTGTATTTTTCACCATATTTGTTCCTGGAAAAGCTTCTGTTTATGTAGAATAAACCCATGGACAAGATAACCCCCAAAGAAGCCCCTAATAACTGCTTTCAATTATTGATCCCTTACTGTGTGCTGAAATGTGGTGTTTTGGCACAAGTTATCTTTAATCCTTACAACAAACTTGATGAACCAGCATTTTTTACCCCATTTTACAGATGGAGAAACTGAGAATCAGAGTGGTTACTTCGTAGATGAGTCCGTATGTAAAGGCAAGTCTTTCTCACACCGACCTTCTTGCTGTTTCTGCCATTATGTGCCACATGGCTTATATTTTTCTTTAAAAAAATTACAGAAGTAGGAGCACCTGGGTGGCTCAGTGGGTTAAAGCCTCTGCCTCCGGCTCGGGTCGTGATCCCAGGGTCCTGGGATCAAGCCCCACGTCAGGCTCTCTGGTCCATGGGAGCCTGCTTCCTCCTCTCTCTCTGCCTGCCTCTCTGCCTACTTGTGATCTATCAAATAAATAAATAAAAATCTTTTTAAAAAATTACAAAAGTAACACAAAAAGTAGGGCTGTACATAAAGTTAAAAAAAAAAAAATCCCCACCCCCAATTAATTAGGCCGTCCCATCCCTATTTCCCAGAGGTAACCTATAGTAACAGTTGGGTGTATGTCTTTCAAGATCTTAGATAATGCCACAAATAATACATGTTATTATAGGAAAGTCAGAAAATGCAGATAAGCAAAAAGCAGGATAAGGTGCCATAACTCAGAGATAACCGGGAAGAACATGCTGATTTATTTCCTTCCTGTGCTCTGTGTGTGTGTGTGTGTGTGTGTGTATGTGTGTTTTCACAAGAAACAGTCATTACCTGCCTGTCATGTGACCAGCCCTGTGAGAAAAACAGATGAGACACCTCCCCAGCCTCTGGGTCCCACAGTCCCCTGGTAACAGAAGAGTTGCTGCCTTTTCTTTGTTATTCCAGGGACTTCTGTCTTCGTTTTCCTGTGGGCGGTGAGGATGGGCTGGGAGACCCTTAAGAGGGGTGGCGTGTGGACAGTGTGCCCGTTTCCTGCAGATGAGGCCCCGTGTAAAGTCCTCACCGTTCCTCTCTGATATAGTTCCCGTTCTACAGATGAGGGGACTGAGGCTGCTGTGGATGAAGTTGCTTGCCCAACGTCACACAGCTCCTAAGTGGCCCAGCTATGGTGTGGTTGCCCTTGCCTCTCTCACGTGCTACAACCCTACCAGGAGTGGTCAGCTCTTGTCCACAGAGAAGTGGGGTGAGTCCCTGAGGACAGTCCCGAGCTGTGGGAGGGCCAGTGTCATGGGGAAGGTCAGAACACAGCCTTTAGAACTGCGTAGATCTGGAGTTGGATCTCCACTCCACCACTTCCAATCTGTGTGTCCTTGGGCAAGTGATTTCACCTCTCTGGGCTTCAGCACGTGTGTTAAATGGGGCTCATCATCCTCTTTGCCTCATGGGATCATTGTGACAGTGAAATGGGCTGGTGTGGGGGAAGTGAGCCTATAAAATGCTCAGCACAAAGCAAATTGCTCAGTGTTACTGGTTGTTGTTACTCTGAGTGCTTCCCGGAAGTCTTTGATTCAAGGACAGTTAGGTCTCTCTGATAGGATGAGGGAACACCCTCTCCCTGCCAGGAATTGTGGTTCTGCTTTTGTTTCTGATTGCCTTTAGACACAGGCTGCTGGCATCATCGTTGTGGGCACTTTGGAAAAAAAAACAAAACCAGCTTCTGGCTTTGGGCTTCTGTTCCCCCAGAACCCTTCGTCTGAAGTCTTCTCTGTTTCCTGCTTTCCTGATACTAATCTGTCCAGTGCCTGATATGGGGCCTGACACTCAGTAAATACTTGTTGAAGCTTGAATAAAAGATGGAAACGTGAAAGGCCGGGCAGAAAGAGTCATTTGGGGAATGTTGAGAAATGCACTTCCCCGGGCTTGATGACCATCTCTATGTAAGGAGGACAGTAACACTCACCTCATTGGGTTATTGGGAGGGGGTGCATGTCTGCCATATTTAAGGTGTAGACATAGCAATTGTAGCTGCAACTGTTACTTTCTCTGACCTCTCCTTTGTCCTTCCTTGGGGACTTTCCACACCAGAAATGAACACTTTTCCATGTGGGGTCACTTGGTTGAATTGCACAAGGGATAGGCACTCTTTCCTGTTCTGATCAGTCCCTGATGCTTAGAGGAGAACATTCAGGCTCTTACACTTGGCAGCCAGCAGCTTCACCTTCAAGGTCCTGTCCCATTTTCTTTTAGCTTTGTCCCTAACCACTCCCCTAAAGCACTCTGCCTCCCCCTTCCATGTTCTTTGTATACATTAGAGCTCTGAAATGGTCCAACACTGTGAAAATTAATAAAAGGAAACCTCTTTAAAATGGAGTCCAGAGGCCAACTGGGGGAGTTCTCATGCCCTACCACTTGCAGTCAATTGCAAACCCAACAGGAAGAGAGACACCTTGTTAAGTTATACTACTTTACTACCCCAGTGGCAGGAAGGAACATTATCCCCTCCCCTAGCGACAGCCCAGCCAATGAGAGACTATCACAACCCAGCCAATGAGAAGCCACTGTACTTCAAATTCCCCGTTTCCTCTGTGGCCTTTTTGTTTACAGCAGCCCTCCCAGTACCCCCACCCCCAACCCCATAAAAGAGACTTCCTCTCCTTTGTTCTGAGTATTTGCCTATGGTTTTGCTGTAGCTTGCTTCTCCTTAATTGCGATTGTCTTGCTAGTCCTAAATAAACCCATTTTTGCTGGTAAACTGAGAGTTTTGTTTTTGAGTTTAACAACACTGAAAACTAAACAGGCCTTTCCAGTTACACCAGATGGATATTTGATCAGAATTCACAAAAAGTGTGCTAGTTGATCAGTTTTGCTGAACAGAGCAAATTAGCTCCAATTCAGCCTGGACATAATGTTGGCCAGCAGCCATAATGGACTAGAACCACACATTTCCTCCACGGACACCGCGGGGTGTCTATGGAAGGAACAGCATGAGTAACCCAAGTTCTCTGGTCACTAATCCATCCTCAGAGCACCTTATGAGAGAGGATGGTATCAGTGGTTCCATTTCACAGATGGAACAATGAAGGCTCAAATGAACTACTAAGTAGAAAACTGATTTGGAGAAAATTGGCATGAAACAAAAGATGCATCTATTCTCTTTGAGATGTGAGAAGTGTGTGAAAATGTTGGGTTTGCCCCATTGGGAACTGGGATACTAAATTTGATTTTAGCTCCAAAGCTAAAGTGTCACGCAAGATTACTTTCCCTCAGGACCAACTGGAGGCAGAGTTAGAGCAGGAGGAGACTGCAGAAGGGATCGTCTTATCTGATAATGAAAAAACATTTTCAGCTCTGACAATGTCTATGGATTTTTACCAAAAATGGCAAACATCTTGAGTAGATGAATGATCCAGCCATTTTTGTACTAAAACTCTGTAAGAGAACTGGAATTGTCTGAACATAACTGTGAAGAAATGAGAGGATGTCCACAGAAAATAATGACGATGATGACAGCTACTATTTTGCTGGGGGCCCATCACTGGAATCAGTGTATTAAATATGGTTATTTTTCCTCCAGACTGGGTGGTAGGTATTTTTTTCTTCACGGTTCAGATGAGGAAGCTGACCCTCAGAGAGGCGAAGTGACCTACTTGAGGTCACAACGCTGGTCAGTGGCAGAGCTAGGATTCAAACCATGATTTGGGAAACACTCTTCTCCTATATCAGACCTGAGCTAGGTTCCCAGGATTTGCATATGAAAGCAGATTCCAAACTGAAGTATACATTGCTAAGAGAGTCCCTCAACATAGGGCTGGGAGGATGTGGAGGAAGCAGGTCCTATGAACTCCCGTTTCAATTCTTGGAATACCAGGAATTGATGGTTGTCAATTGTATCTTGTCAGTTGCATCTCCACGGGCCTCCTAGAGCACATCTTTCTACTTAGGACTGAAATAGAGATAATGTAGTATCTGTTAACTAAATGGCCAATTGTTAGGGAGATGGTCAGTTTAACCTTGTCAGGACCAATCATAATTCTTTCAAAACAAGTTATGGAACTTTGTGGCTTTTGCCTTTATAAGCCTTCACTCCTCTCTCACAAGGCCTGTCAACTGCCTGGGATCTGAGCTCAGGGTGAGCAGTTTGCTGTCCTCTGATGCTGCTGTAGGCAGCAGACCGTCCTGGCTCCTACCCCTACTGCTCTCCTCAATGTACACTGAGGTTTAACTTCCAGAAGAATAATGAACAAGTCTCCTCCTACAGTTGCTGTCCAGTGGGAATAAGCAAATGCCTTCCCAGGAGCCAGCATCATGAGCACAGCAAGTGTAGCCTTCCTGGGGCTGATGCCCCACAGCATGGGTGGAGTGTGAGAGCCCCTCATCTTCTGCTTGGTAACACAGACCCTGTTCTCTGTCATTCATTTCCTCCCACCGCTCCAGGAGCTGGTACAGTCCAGCGCTGTACCAAGTTCTAAGATGCTGGGAGTTAGCTCTGATGGTCTGAAAATTGTGGTTTAACCCTCACCTGAACAATTGGCTCATAATGACAAGAGCGGCTGTTTATTGATACATTTTATTTATTTATTTATTTATTTTAAGATTTTATTTATTTATTTGAGAGAAAGAAAGAGAGAGAGCATGAAAGGAGAGAGGTCAGTGGGAGAAGCAGACTCCCGCCGAGCAGGGAGCCCTATGTGGGACTTGATCCTCAGACTCCAGGATCATGACGTGAGTCGAAGGCAGTTGCTCAATCAACTGAGCCACCCAGGCGTCCCTATTGATACATTTTAGATGCTTCCCATATACAGCACTTGTTGGATACTTTCTCAATAACCCGTATATTGAAAGAGCAGGACTTGCAGGGTACAATCATCGAGCTACTTCTGTTTCTCCCCACTCTCCCCTGTGCAATCCCAGGACTGACCCTCTCTGTCTCTGAATGAATGTCAGACCGACACTTTAGCTCATCTGCTTATTTGTTGGTTATAAAAACATCTTTGGCAGTTCAGTGATTCCTATGTCCAGTCTGGTGCAAGAGTCAAACCCCTGGGTTTCATTTGCTCAGGCTTGCCGCAGGCAGAAGCTGCTGTGGGAGAAGGACCAGTCAGCTTCTTGAGTTGCCCTTAAGTGAGTGGTGATTCTGCCCTCCAACCCCGACCCCAGCCAGGCTGCTCTGCCTCTCTGAGGTGGGCGAGGGTGCAGTGGGGAGAGAAAAAGAGAAGAAGGTCGCTTGTGGCTATACTGCTATGAGCTGAGCTCTGCAGGTTACTGCTCTCTCCTGGGTTGCTTGTGTGAACTTTGAACGTGTCTCCATTGCCTCCGAAACACAGCAAAAACTTTGTGGGAATTAGAAAAAAGATCTACCCTGCCTTCAGATGCAGTCTCGTGGGTGCCCAGTTTGGCTCATGGATGCTGTCTTTTGGAAGTTCTCTAGGTTTTTGCAAGCCCTAAGAGCAGAGCGTGGCTGTATTTCTGCAACACGCATCCTCTTAAGCCAACCCCTTGTTCAGTGCACTGAGTGGGCATCTGTCTGCGGGGACCCTGGGTGCACATCTGTCACCTGTTGTCTGGCATGAGAAGTGTTCTAACTGTCCAGTAATGACATCGCCTCTGGCTCTCCTTGTTTGTGGTTTGTCTTGATGGACTGGGGGCTCATCGTTCCTCTAGAGGGCCTTATTAGGCAATGCATCTTTTAAATATCCCTGGGTCAGCTCTTGCGCACGCGTGCGCGCGCTCTCTCTCCCTCTCTTCTTCTCCACCCCAAGGAAAACACTTGGCAGGAGAGCAGCTGCTTGTCACACTGCAACCTCCCTCAGCCTGCCTTGTATCTCTAAGATTTCTCAGGCACAAGTCAAACTCCAGCCTGTAGGGACTCCAGTCTTCAGAGGACGCAAATCACGCTCTCATGTGTTCCTCTCTTAGCTTCTTCCTCTAGGCTGCAGGTGAGGGGAGCACAGCTCTTCTCGTCCCTGTGGGGCTGGGGAGCGAACAATGATGCTACTTCTACTTTCTCTAAAGAAACCGTCCTTCCGGGGCGCCTGGGTGGCTCAGTGGGTTAAGCCGCTGCCTTCGGCTCAGGTCATGATCTCAGGGTCCTGGAATCGAGTCTCGCATCTGGCTCTCTGCTCAGCAGGAGTCTGCTTCCCTTCCTCTCTCTCTGCCTGCCTCTCTGCCTACTTGTGATCTCTCTGTCAAATAAATAAATAAAATCTTAAAAAAAAAAAAAAAGAAACCGTCCTTCCCATTCCTTATTCTCCTCAAAGTTGGTCAAAGGCTAAGGGTCACGAAATAGTTGGCTCATCTTGTTGGGGGTCTTGTACCTGTCTTTGAAACATGGGAACACTTGGTACTTACTGTTTCGTTGTTGGTTTGCTTAGGGAACCCAGTCTAAACCAAGACAACATGTCACCCACCAGCAGAAGTTGCCAGTACCCCTTTCAGGACTCCCCATATCAGAGCAGAAAGGCCAACTTCTTTTTTTTTTTTTTTTAAGATTTTATTTATTTATTTGACACAGAGAGAGAAAGACAGTGAAAGAGGGACCACAAGCAGGGGGAGCGGGAGAGGAAGAAACAGGCATCCCGCTGAGAAGGGAGCCCGATGCGGGGCTCGATCCCAGGACTCTGGGATCATGACCTGAGCTGAAGGCAGCCGCCCAACGACCAAGCCACACAGGCGCCCCAGAAAGGCCAACTTCTTTCGTGCCTGGGGGCTTTCTCTGAAGATGAGGAAGGCAGGTCTGCCCACTCCCAAGGCACACCAGAAGTGCTTGGCAGTAAATAGCCCCCAGGAGCAGCCCTCAGCGAATGACTGATGGGAGTCAGTGTCTATAATTCCCAGATCGCTCACGAAGCTAATACTAAGACCCATGTTCTGTGTGGTTTCCCAGAGTCACCCATGGGATGAGTTCTAGAGCCCTCAATGGTCACTGCCTCAATCATAGACCCTCACTTTGCTTCTTTCTCTCCCTACCTCATTCTCCCACTTCTCCTCCGTCATCTCCCAGATAAACTGCTTGCGCTCAAATCCTTATAATCCTTATCTCAAGGTCCCTTCCTGGTAGAACCCAGACCAAGACAAAGTCCTGTTACACATGATCCCTCCAGCATCGCTTAGCACAACCCTGAGCCTCTCGCCTTGCAAGATAGAGGTCTTCTTTTCTCCATCGAGGAGGTGGAAGATCCTAGGGGTGACGTGGTTTAACCATCAAACAGAGTAGGACTGGTATTCAGTCTCAAATCCATATTTCTCCAAAAATCTGCTCTTTCTCTCATACCACTCTGCTCCCCAGCAGCTATTAGCCGTTCCCTCCAGCTAGTAAAACACGGTCCTTTAAGTGGCCACTCCTAGCCTCAAGGTATATTCAATCTAGCACACTTTTGATGTTCAGGACCTTGGTTCTGAACCATGTGCCCAAATGCCACTCTTCACTCCCCACTTAATCCGGCTGTTAGTCTCCCCAGCGTCTAGTCTCAACTTGCTGCCCTGGGTGTCATCTTCCCGGTCCTGGTCTGTGGTCCACTATCTTACACTCATCTTTTTTTTTCCCAATTATTTTTATTTATTTATTTTTTAAATTTCTTTTCAGTGTTCCAGAATTCATTGTTTATGCACCACACCCAGTGCTCCATGCAATACGTGCCCTCCATAATACCCACCACCGGGCTCACCCAACCTCCCAACCTCTCGCCCCTCCAAAACCCTCAGATTGCTTTTCAGAGTCCACAGTCTCTCCCGGTTTATCTCCCCCTCCAATACACTCATCTTGAGCAATACTCTTCCCCATTGGACTGAGTCCCGAGACTCCCGGCCGTGGCACTGTCCCTTATGGATGCTCCTCTGGCCAGTTCATATCACGGCTGTCCCTATATGTCTTCTCTCCTCTGTCCCCTACCGGTCCATAGCCTTCACTGGAGCAAAGTGACTAGCCATCCTTTGCTCAAAACAAGAAAGCACATGCGGAACGTCGGGCAGGCTCAGTAGCTGAGCAAACCTGAGTGCTTTTCAAGAGAACTTGGGTACCACTGCTGGGAATCGCCTAAGTGGGAAGATTTTAATTGTTCCCAGGCTCGTTGCATCCACCTAATTTCCTCTAACGAGCACACACAAAGCAACGAGGAGAGGTGCAGGATTGGATGGCAATTCAGTGCCTCATAATGCCAGATGAATTGCGGCGCCTGCTTCACAGGATTGCATTCGCCGATGTCTGGGAGACAGTCTCCATGGATGCTAATTCAATTACGCTGAAACATAGAAGGAAATTGTCAGCTAAATTGCTACCACGCTGCCAGGCTGCACCGAGCCCCCGTCCCCAGTGCTGTTTTCCTGCTGATTCAGCAGCAGACGGCCCTTTAAGTCTGAGAATGACCGGGAGCCGTGCCCTACTGGCTGTGGCTCCTTGGTTCTTCAGGCAAGCATCCCATCTTAGTCCTCCAAAGAGAGGGGAAAAAAGAATTGTGGGGGTTTTTTTGGGTTGTTTTTCGTCTTTCCCTTGCTTCCTTTCTGTCACGAAACACCTTGTTATTTAGTCACCCGTTCATGTAACAACAACGAAAATATGTGACTTTAAAAGAAAATATATTACCCAACCAGGCAATTTTTTTAAAAGATTTTATTTATTTATTTGACAGAGAGAGGTCACAAGTAGGCAGAGAGGCAGGCAGAGAGAGAGCGGGGAAGCAGGCTCCCTGCTGAGCAGAGAGCCCGATGCAGGGCTCCATCTCAGGACCCTGAGATCATGACCTGAGCTGAAGGCAGAGGCTTAACCCACTGAGCCACCCAGGTACCCCCCAACCAGGCAATCTTGACTGAGCACCAACTATATGATAAGCGCTATCCCAAACACTTGAGAGCACAGCAGGTAAGAAAATGGGCCAGAACCCATGTCTTCCTCAGTTTATTCTCTCTCACCTTCTAAGGAGGGAGGATTCTTTTCACTCTCAAGACCGTCTTTGCTTTCTGGGATCCAGAGAATGAATGAATGGGTGAATGGGTCAATAGAGACAGGGGGGCCAAGTTATTATAGGAGAAAAGGCTGCATCAAAAGACAAGGCTAGAGATTCTGCTGGCTTGGTTAGGTTTGGAGAGTTTAGGAAGTTGGCAAAATAGAGGAGAGGAATTTGGTGGAGTGAACTGTGGCAACAGCAGTGGGGAGAAGAAAGTCCATTTCAAGTTTTGCCTTGTTTTCTGGAGACCTTGCATCTGGGCTCTGTGGTATTTTTTAAGAGACTTCAGTAAATGCAGTTTTCAAATTGGGGTTTTTTTTCTTTTAAGTAAAAAGAGGGGTGCCTGGCTGGCTCAGTTAGGGGAGAGTGAGACTCTTGATCTCGGGGTTGTGAGTTTGAGCCCCATGTTGGGTGTGGAGATTACTTAAATAAATAAAACCTAAAAAAAATTAAAAAAATGAAACAATCAATCAACAAATACTTATTGAGTACCTACTATGTTCCTGGTATGACAGATGCAGTCTTTGCCTTATCGGGCTTGTAGTTCTTAGGGAAAGACAGATGAGCATGTGATGGGTACATCAGAGAGGGGTGATGCTTCCTTTGGAAAGACAGATAAGGCTTCATAGGGCATATGCAATTTATACTGAACCCTGAAGGAACTGGAGTTTGTCAGACAAAGAGAGGGGGTAGGGTGTATGGATGGTTTCAGACCCAAGTAACTGCTTTTGAGATAGCTTCATGTGGTGGGAGAATACCATTCCCTTGGACCATAGCTGTCCTGTGGAAAGAAACACTGCTGGGAACTCATCCATCAGATTCTTCCCAACACCCAGCTTCCAGAAAGCCAAGAAAATGGAATGTTCTCAGGTAAATTTCTACAGTGGGGGCGTGAATCTCTCTCATTGCCCTTCTGCGGCTGACAGGCCTGGGGCAGGGAACATAAATTTCTCCTCAGACCGGTTGTTGACTGTCAGAACGGGGGTTTCTTTGCATGAGGTTTTGTGTCATGGTGACTTCAGAGCTGAAGCAGGCTAGCCAGGCTTACATGGGCTACATTTGCTAGGCATCTACGATGTACCCAGTTCTGTGTTGAGTACTGTGCTAGTCTGGTTCTTGCCAACGTGAGGTAGAAAGGCTTTCATGAGGAAGAGATGTGGTCAACTAACAAGGCACTGATGGTATCTCCACGTCCTAGGAGCTAGGGCCGCATGAGAGCCTGTTCCCAGAGTCCTTTGGGGAGGGTGGACAGACTCAAGCTGGGGCACCGGCTGTCTCAGGTGAATGCGGTGCGACTTGAGGCAGGGTCCTTCTCCTGCATCTAGAGTTTCTCACGTGTGAACATGAGGGTTAGAACACCCAGCCTGAAGGA
This sequence comes from Lontra canadensis, assembly GCF_010015895.1. Taxonomy (NCBI): domain Eukaryota; kingdom Metazoa; phylum Chordata; class Mammalia; order Carnivora; family Mustelidae; genus Lontra; species Lontra canadensis. The sequence goes on from NW_022631052.1 coordinate 1,501,256, forward strand.
CTCCAGTGAGCATTCAAGATAGCCTGTGTGTCGCCACCCTGATGAAGAAACAGCATGTGATCGGGTACCAAAACGGAGGTGGCCTTCTTTTCCGCTGTGTCTGTGAACAAGGCCATGGTGAGCTAGGCTTTGTCAGCTGCCGGGTAAAATCTCGAGCAATCTCCATCACTTCACTGGTTTTCCTGCATAATAAAATGCCTTGCGGTCATTTCCACTCACAGAATAGTTCCATCTTGATAATTAAAATGCCCACTCTTAAGTCATGGTTAAAAAAATCTATGTCGAAGCTTTTCCCCCCACACAAACCAACTGTAAAAAAGACACTTCTGAAATTGGAAAAAATTGGAGCAATTTGAACACTGACTGAATTCGTAGATGAAATTAGGGGATTCTTGTTAATGGTGTAATGGTAAATGTGGTATGTGGAGTTTGGTGTTGAATTCCTAATGCTGAAATAAGGTGATGTCTGGGATTTGCTTTTCAACAACTGGGGACAACGGGGCAAATGGGTTGGGGTGTAAGTGAAATAAGAATGACCACTTCTGTTTTATTATTTTATCTTACTACTTCCCTTACTTTTGTAATTGGTTGAAAACTTCCACAAAAAATATTTTTAAAATGTTAAAGCATCTGCACAAAGCAACCACATATGATTGGCAAGTTGTACAGCGCATGAGACTAGTGGCTGTTGTTCTTATTGTAGCGTTGTAGATCTGTGTGTTTATTGTGACAGACTTTTGGCAATAGCAGTGGTGTGTAGCACTAATAAAATCAGTATATGTGGCAGCCGACTTCTATGATGACCCTCCGTTATCTCCCTCTGGGTATTTATACTCTGTGTGATCTCCTGCTTTGGGGCTGGACCTAGTGACCTGCTTCTAACGAATAGAATCCAGTCAAAAGTCATGGGATGTCACTTTTTTTTTTTTTAAGATTTTTATCTATTTATTTTGAGAGAGAGAGACAGAGTGAGAGAGAACACGAGAGGGGAGGTCAGAGGGAGAAGCAGACTCCCTATGGAGCTGGGAGCCCAATGTGGGACTCGATCCCAGGACCCTGGGACCATGACTTGAGCTGAAGACAGTTGCTTAACCAACTGAGCCACCCAGGCACCTGGGATGTCACTTCTGAAATTAGATTATAAACGACTGACTTCCATCTGGCTGGCATTCTCCTCATTTTTTTTTTCCTGCTCATTCTGAGGAGGCAAGCTTCCATGTTGAATTATTTTATGGTGAGGACCACATGGCAAGGCCTGAAGAGTGCCTTTAGCCAATAGCCCTCCAACAACCATGCGAATGAGCTGGAAGTGGAACTTTCCCTAGTCAAGCCTTCAGATGAGATCATAGCCTAGCAAATGCCTTGACGGCATGATCCACAGAGACCATGAAGTCATAAATGTTGTATTAAACCACCAAGTTTTGGGAAAACTTGTTATACAGTAATAGGTAGCTACTATAGTATATCAGGACAAATTTCAGGCAGATGGAAGTAGGAGTTCTTGTAGGGGCATCTTTTTCTAGTTCAAAGGCATAGTATTAGTGTTCATGAGTAGTAGCTCTGCTTTGCCCCTTTCTTAGCTCAGGCATTAGAGAAGGAGGTTGGATTCCCTTTGTCTCTACCTCCTCCCTGCTTGCTCCCCAAGGGCCTGAAGGAACAGAGGGACAGTTGGTGAGGGCAGGGAAGGCCTTCTGTGGCTAGTACTGTCCGTCACAATTTGGTGTTGGTACAGTCTGCCTGGCAGGCATTTAAAGTTCTTCTGGGTTTGGCAGGTGTTCAAAACTGAGTGTATTCTTCCAGGATTTTGGGGGACCCCCTGTAGTGCCTTCTGTGTGACCCAGTCCCTTGACATGGTGGAGATTTTTAGTTTCCTCCTTTCCTTCCCAGCTCCCATGCCAGGTGGGGGACATCCTGCTTCCTTTGGGCAGGATACTTTAAAGATGACTTGATCTCCTTGACCTATGGGAAACTCACACATCCTTGGCACCAGCTTCCATGGCTACCCTCTCTCTCCTTGCCTCTCTCCTTCTCGAGTGGGACAGAGACTCATTTCACACTGGACTACTCCTTCCAAAAATTCTCTCCCTGGTTTTCAACTCAACCCTTTTATGCCTTGGAGGTGGGTGTTGGACCGAGGGTTACAAACCTATTTTTACCTGGGATCTTTGCAGGGCCAGCCAGCATCTTGCTCTGAAATGTCAGGTGTTTGAACGTCTCATTTTATTCTTGGCTTCAGCTGAAGCCAAGACCCAAAGCATCCCATTTTAACACCCTTTTATATACAAAAAGCAGGCCCAGAGTTGCTGTTCAATGATGGTGGTTGTTATTTTGTGTTTTGCTGTGGGAGACTGACTGCACTGATAGACCCAATCAGTGTTCTTCCTGTACCTACACCCTGCCTTGTAACTTTGTAGTCTTTCCCATCAAGGGATGGACTCTACTTCCCAAAACTTGAATTTCATTTAGGCTTATTTTTGCTTTGACCAACAGAACTCAGAAGTGACATTACACCTTTCCTATGTGTAGGATCTGGGGGTGCCTGGGTGGCTCAGTGGGTTAAGCCTATGCGTAGGAACACTCCTGCCGCTCGGTCAGGAAACCTGTGATTAGGCTGAGAGATCGTGTGGAGAAATACTAAGCCAGGCCAGTTGCCCCGACAAGTGAGACGGCCCAACCAAGATCAGCAGAGCCACCTAGCCAACCATCTATACTCAGCCCAGATTATTGGAAACGCCCAGCTGACCCACTGACATGTGATTAAAAATTGCTATGCCGTGCCGCTGAGGTTTTGTGGTCCCTTGTTATGTGGCGTTATGGCAGCAGTGGAGGGCTGATACACTTGCCTGGGGAGAGCTAATGAGGGCGTTGTGTTCAAGAAGGGCCCTCTCAAGTACCAGGTGACAAAGCTGTCTGCCACCTGGGCCTCATCAGCTGTATACCTCTCTCCCAGAGGAAGAGTGTTTTCCTTCCTTAGACATACTCAGCTTCGGCCCAGATAGATTCCTCCTGGGCTTGTCAAAACTTTCCAGAACACAGTACTGCAAACAGGGCTTCCTTTGGCAGGCTTGTTAGGATAATTGAAATGTGGGTGGAAGCTCATTAAGCTCCCCTTCGTCAACATTCTTCCTTCCAGGCCCGGGGAAGCTGCGAGTTCTGTCACATCCCATTAGCACCGTGTCTGGGTGGTTTCCACACCTTTCCAGGCAAATCAAACACACGGGGTCCACATTCAAGGGAAAAATGCATTTATTCCCACAGAGAGGGGTGTGTTTATGGAAATTTAAAGATGGATACATCTGGCTGGGCTCGATGATGAGAAAGAGAGTGAGAATACCTAAAAAAATGCCTGGGAGGGATAAGGAATGCATTCTGCTATTGTACATATTAAAAAGTGAGCATCTGAAATCCTCTCTCGACATCCCTAAGTCCTCTTCTAGTCTCATCTGCTGGCCTCCTACAAAACCCTATTTTATGGAAAGGATTTTAGAACCCAAAATATGTTTGTTTGCCTCCTGACTGGGTCCCGACAGTATCAGTAACAGCGATGTGAATTTTTACCGAGCATGCTTTCTTTGCCAGGCTCTGTGCTAAGACTTTTATACAAATAATCTCATTTAACCCTGGATAGGAAGCTCCCTGAGTCAGAGATGATGCCCATTTTGTTCCCTCCAGTATATATATCAGGCACGTAACACAATTCTTGGCATTAGAGGTCCAATACATGTTTAGCAAACAAATGAATGAAGGACAGTCTTGGGGGCTCAGGGTAATTACTCCCATCTCTAAAAGTCAAAGACATGGAGGATATAGGACGAACCCTAGCTCCCATAGCCAGTAAGTGGTGGGAGGGGCCTAAGGCAGGAAGGCTGTATTTTCTTCTTCTTCTTCTTCTTTTTTTTTTTTAAGATTGTATTTGTTTATTTGACAGACAGAGATCACAAGTAGGCAGGGAGGCAGGCAGAGAGAGAGGAGGATGCAGGCCCCCTGCTGAGCAGAGAGCCTGACACCGGGCTCCATCCTAGGACCCTGGGATCATGACCTGAGCAGAAGGCAGAGGCTTTAACCCACTGAGCCACCCAGGCACCCTGGAAGACTGTATTTTCAAGGGTTGCTCTTGTGACAATGATGTGAGCAGAGAGGATAAACATGTTAGAAATTACCTGGTACACCAGAAGAGCACAAAGGTTAGGTTTCTGATGTTGTTGTTTGTTTTGTTTTTGTGTCTTTATTTTCTGTATGGAAGGGGATACGAAGAGAGGGGTGGTAGAGACCCAGAGGGGGCCTCGTGGCTACACAGAATCACATACCCTGGGTTCAAATCTTGACCCCCACCACGTGATGGCCGCATTGTTTGGTCGAAGCCATGTAAAATTCAGGGGTTTCAATGTCCTGCTTGGCGTTCCTGCGGCCGTGGCAAGGACTCCCAGGAACGAAGGGGCATGAAACTCAACACACTCCTCATTAAATGCTTTCTACCAACAAACACCATATGCTTGTGCAAATCAATCAACAATTAGTTTTTGAAAAAAAATGTAACAACAGGAAACCTGCCTTATACGATTGTTTTCAAGATGCAATTAAGATAATGCTCAACGATGCCTAGCACTTGGTAAGTGCTTAGTAATAATGACGACTAATCAGTAATGCTTACTGAGCGCCGACCATATGCCCAAGCTTTAAACGCATCATCTCATGTAATGTTCTTATCAAATCGATGAGGTAGATACTGTTAATTGTCCCATTTTACAGTTGAGCAAATGGAGGGACAAAGAGGTAAATAACTTGTCCAAGGTTAAACATCTAGTAGGAAGGCTGGTTTGTCTTTGGACTGGATACATTTCTCTGGAGGAGGGGTGGGAGGGTAGAGACAAGAGCCACTCAGAGCTGGCAGCAAACCCCCATCTTTTTTAAGCCTGAGCTTACAAAAGTTTCTGGCTTGAGAAGTCTCTGGCATTCCTGGCATTCGTAAGAAGCTACTGTTGCGGTCCATTGGTTATGAAGTATGAACCCCCTTAAAAGGGGTACTGGGATGATTGTCAGTGGAGAGGAAGTGTTACTTCACCAGCATAGTCCTTAAAGGGGCATGTGATTTAGCAACCGCAAGAAGAAAATCCTCCGGGGAGGATTATTTAATACAACTGTGCTCTGATCAATTAAATCTGGGATTGGCTAAGTTTCATCACACCAGTGAACCCTGTTCTGTTGGCTGTAACTGGCTGGAAATCCTTATTTGAGAAGGATTTTGGCAAAGAGCAATGTGTTTGATTAATAATGTCTGCTGTGGGCAAGGGCAGGAAAATATAGATAGGAATGCCATGTATTACTGACCCCGCATCATTTATATGCCGTGAAGGGGGGCAACCGAGGAGGGCAATCACACTTCCCTTTGTCAAAATTTCAGGGGGGTGAGGGGCACCAGGGTGGCTCAGTGGGTTAAAGCCTCTGCCTTCAGCTCGGGTCATGATCCCAGGGTCCTGGGATTGAGCCCCACATCGGGCTCTCTGCTCAGCAGGGAGTCTGCTTCTCCCTCTCTCTCTGCCTGTTGCTCTGCCTACTTGTGATCTCTATCAAATAAATAAATAAAATCTTAAAAAAAAAATTTCAGGGGGGTGTACCTCCTGGGCGCAATTAACATATTTACACAAAGCAGTCCCTCCGTGTCATTTGAACAGTCGTTTTATGAGTTTTATTCAGACTTGTTACTGAACCTCCACGACATGACCAAGTCTTTCTCTAGATCTTTTCCTTTTATTCTCATATTAGGTAGAAATTATCTCCAATATCTAGAAAAGGAAACAAAGTTGCAGAGAGGTGAATGAGCTTGCTCAAAGCTGCACAGCACCAAGGGCAGTTTTTAAATTTTTTCAAAGATTTTATTTATGTATTTGTCAGAGACAGAGAGAGAGAGTACACAAGCAGGGGTGAGTTGGCGGGCAGAGGGAGAAGCATGCTCTGCTGAGCAAGGAGCCAGATGTGGGACTCAATCCCAGAACCCTGGGATCATGACCTGAGCTGAAGGCAGATGCTTAACCCACTGAGCCCCCCAGGTGCTCCACCAAGAGCAGTTTTGACAGCAAGCAGACAACTCATAAGTTACACATTGATTGATCAGCTAGTAAGTGGCAAAACCATAAGTTACACATTGATTGATCAGCTAGTAAGTGGCAAAAACCAAAAACCTATAGGTTTTAGGCTTTGGGACTAATGCTTATTCTTTGGCACAGTGGATGCCTCTGATGGGGGCCTAGGGCTGTGCTGAGATGCCATGGTAAACACAGAAAAAACATAGCAAACTTGATGCTCAAGGAACCTGCACAATCTTATAATTTCTCTTTCATCCCTTCCAACCCTCAGAGACAATTCCAAATCTTCTGGAAAGAGAAAGAAAGGGTCACTGCATTTTATTTGGCTACAAAGCACTAAATGGTAAATTGCCTTTCCATTTTAAATTGCCGGCACCATCAGATTCACTATGAATACAAGTGCATCTTCTGGGGGTAATAGCCATTTTTATGCTGCTAATCTAGAAAAAGGAAATATGGCTCAGAGAGCAGGCTGATGACAAGTTGGGTAGTAGTCCCGAGGCTGATGTGGTCTGGAGAAAACCATGAGTCTCTCTGGGCCTGTTTTCTCCATCAGAAATTATATTCCATCTGTGTCTTGGTAAGCACAGCAGGGAGAGTTAAGAAAACCTAATAAGGAGTCTCCTGGCAAACTTAAAGTTTCTGTGCAAAAAAAACACAATAATGAGAACTCTGCATGAGAAAGTCCCTTTGTATTAGCAACATGTCCCTGTCAATTTGTTCAGTCCCCAAAGCTCTTTCAAAGACCTGCTTCTCAGTGACTGTTCCAGTGAAACTGCAGGTTGGAGAGGTGTTGGGGAGAGGGGCTCAGGGAAGGGAAAAGATTTGCCCAGGGTCACGCAGCCAAAAGGGGGACAGACCCAAGTCTCCAGCGCACACCTATCTGGGGCTCGGTTGCAGCAGTGCATTATTAAGAAAGGAAAGTGTGGGTTAGGAGCCCCTCCCAACAGAGGGACTGTTTGTTGAATGAATGCAAGTGCTTGAGTAAGACCGTGGGTGAATGAGCCCTTGGGAGCCTTTCTGGGGGCAATTTTGCTGAGTGTTTGCAACACCTTAAAAATATAAATTCCCTCTGGCACCCTTTATTCCCCTTCTTGGGAATTCCTCCCAACGAGGGGCGGGGCACCTGGGTGACTCAGTCATTAAGCATCTGCCTTCGGCACAGATCAGATCCCAGGGTTCTGGGATTGTATCAGTTGGGCTCCCTGCTCAGGGGGCAGCCTGCTTCTCCCTCTCCCTCTGTCCCCTCCCCCCGCTATGTTCCCTCTCTTGCTGTCTCTCTCTAAAATAAATAAATAAAATCTTAGAATAAAAAAAAAGAATCTATCCCAAGGAAATAATCAGATAAGTTATGAAGATGTGATCTGCAGACATTCGTATCAGTATTATCTATAGGAGCCAAAACGTGCATACGACCTAAGTATCCAACTGTAGGACATCAGTTTAAATAAATGAATCGATAAATATATAATTGATGACTTGCCTGTATTCTGGGCTTTTAAACTGAAGTAAGAACGTTTGTGGTGGCTTAGGTATAGTAGTATTCATGGCAGCTTTAAAAGAGCAAAAAGTTAAATGTCCAGCAAGGTTCCAGGTTTGAAAACATACTAGAATACTGTACAGTTTTTTTAAAGTAATGGTGTGCATGGGTATTCATGGGCATGAAAAAAGGCTGACAATATAGAAGTTAGGTGAGTGATTCAGGGCAAAGAGTATGTACTGTATGACCTCTCTCTTACACTCTGTGTATCTGTAAGGGTATATGTGAAAATCTTAATAGAACCCCTATTAATCCCTCTTTGGATGACAGGGGTACACTTTTAAAGAGTAATAACAATAATAACAAAATAATGAAAGGTGCTTATGATATGATAACAGTTTTTATCATCGTGCTCTATGACTTGTGGAGTTCACAGAACTGACCCATTCTAAACATAACACAGGTGTTCCTGCATGATGGGGATAAGGATCCCAAACTCAGGGCTGGCCTAGAAGGATGTTGCAGAAGGGACGGGAAGGGCTCACTTTAACACACACACTCTGTGCCCCGAATGGCATCATCATCGTCATTGATCATTTGAGGATCATATCTCATTGATAATCATACATCATCACATTGAATTTTGCACTGCTAATTCAGAGTCCATTTCACTTCCCACTCACTTGTGTAAAAACTGAAGCTCAGAGAGGTTGAATAACTTCTCCGAGATCACCCAGCTTGCAAGTGGACCCTGTCTGGCTCCAGAATACACATGATCTCCACCTTGCTCTTTGCTCAGAAAACGTCCTTTCCACAGCAACAAGGCCATGGCCAAACTCACCGACCAGGAGAGGCCATAAGAGTTTAGTAGGGCCTGTTTCTCATGAAGTCCTGTCTTGCTGTGCCGTGAAGAGGAAGAAGAGACTGGTGTGAGATCTTAGTATCCTCATGCCAAGCCCAGCTTCCATCTTCTGGAACAGGGGTGCATTGGCAGCTCTCCAACCCTTGTCCTTGACTTTGGAAATGGAGATGAGGCAGTCACACCAACTTTGCATAACTGTGAAAATGGGCCTTACCTCTCTGCCCCGTTGGATCCCCTTAGAGTAATCACTTTACCTCTTGAAGCCTCTGTTTCTTTACCTGTAAAGTGGAATTCTAATGCTCGTCTTTATAGGGGTTTTCACGAGTTCAGACATTATATTTGCAAAACCCCTGGCATGGAGTCGGCAACATGATTTACTTTTTTTTTTTTTTTTTAACTTATCCTGTAACTATAGGGTGGTAACACCCAGGGAATATATACCTTTGTGAAACTAGCAACAGAGGCTAGGCAGGTAAGTCGACATTTGGGAACCCCAAGGAGAAGCACCTCAAATCTTCCTCGCCAAATGAAAGTCAGTTCCACCTTAAAATTTCCCTCTGCGAACGCTTGCAAAGATGGTATTTAATTGATCATAACATCCTCAGACTCTCAGGCAGGCTCTTTCCTCTTCTTGCTCATCCCTGCTGATTACTGGAGATATTTTATGTAAACAGAAAATGGTTCCTGCATAATTAGACCCATCCACCCTCCCACTACCCGCCCCCCACTTTGCTCTGCTTACAGCTTCCTGGAGCTGCCCAGCTACCTCTGAGGTTCATCAGTCTGTACAGGCTGCTGAACTCCAAGGATCCCAAGAGACACTCCCTGGAGGGCCTGTCACCTGGGGCCACAAAGCCTGCTAATAAGGAGGCAAAACTCTGCACCCTCTGTTTCTGCCTCTGGGTTCTGTCCAGAGCTGGCACCATGCCATTGCTTCCTGGGCTCATATGCCGTCTATTGTACCTCTTAGGAGAGACACTCTTTGCAAACATAGCTGTCCTGTGGTCCTGTGTCCCCCTCCTCTGACTTTCTGGGAGGTCACTGCAAAGGGGAAAGGGTTCATCCTGAAATGAGTGAGTCTGTGTTTGTGTATTCCATCTAGGTGATGCGATCTTTCCAGAGTAGCTTCTTGGGGCATACAGTAGTAGAATTCCTCGTTTCCATCTTGGTCTCCCTGGCCTCCCACCACTCTGCTAGACTGTTCCATAGACTTCATGATGTCACGGAGGATGGGGAGTGGGCTGTACTGTCTCCTTCATCTCCAGGGCTTGGTATAATTCTGGGCATTACTAGGTGCTCTGTCTGGGGAAGTGCAGGAGTTCAGTCCAGAAGGTGTGGTCTACAGAGTTAAGTGAGGTTGGATGGTTGAAAGGTTTGGGCTTCATCTTGAATCCTCTGAGGAGTTTTTCTCGGTTTTGTTTTTGTTTGTTTGTTTTTAGAGAGGGAGGAGAGAAGGGGCAGGGAGATAGGGAAAGGGAATCTTAAGCAGGCTGCATGCCCAGCCCCATGCAGAGCTGGACACGGGGCTTGGACACTTAACCCACTGAGCCACTCAGGCACCCTTAAAGCCCCTGAGGAGTTTTAAGGGGGATGGGCATATACCCAAACTCATGTTTTAGGAAGATTGCACGGGCTGCGGGTGGAGAGGGGACAAATGGAGACATGAGGACAAGGAAGTTGTTATAATGATCCCAGAGGCTGTGACTGATGGGGCGGTGGTCCAGGTGCAAGTGTCACCTCCTCCAAGCTTGGCAGCCTCCTGTGCTTACTCCAAGCAGATGCTATTGGTATCTACCTGTGTCCCCTTGGCTTACCCCCTAGACTGTGCAGTTTCTATGCACTCTGATGACTTCTTGTGAGCTCTGAGGACTTCAGTCTCTCAGCCTCAGGGTGTCCTCTGGCTACAGCAGGGTGCTGGGTATCCCTCAGAGGAGACAGGAAAAGCCAGAGGAGAGACACCTCAACCAGTGAGGAACAGGAAGAGATGGACAGATCACCCAGCTCCCATGCCCCTCAGTGGGACAGCTGGCGGCAGGTTTTGTCCTGCCTCCTAGAAGTGTCCAGCAGGGCTGAGCCCCAGCAGCCCCCCGTAAGAACCAGCCCATTCATGTGCTCTGTATTCCCTTCCCTATCTCCTGACCCCCACCCTCCTTTCTCTTTGTACCTCCTGGGATCAGTCCCAGATCAACTCCTTGCACCCATTCTCATCTCAGGGTCTCATTTTAGAGGAACCCCAAATAAGACAACGGTATTTTATAATGAATGGGTAAACATCCATATGCTTTCATTCAGTCAGTCAGTCAGTCAGTCAGTCACGTTTTACCATAGTACCTATATTTTAACATCGATTATTCCTCTAAGAAGTTTACATAGCTCTCTGGGACCCTAAGACCTTCTTGAACTTTCTCAGGTACATTTCATCATTAACACCATCGCCGTGAACAGACCTCAAATGCCAGGATGAGGCCCGGAAATGCCCCTGGTTTTAAATTTCAAAAGTTGTACAAGGTTCAGAGGAAATAAATACCCACCCCAGGAGGCCCTGTGGAGAAGCTGGGGGAGAGCGGGGGCGAGGACCTGTTGTTGAAGGTGCTACCGCATAGGCTTCCTTCTCTTGGGAGGACACAGATGAATGGTCTAAAGGGAGTGAACTTATGGGGAGCTGATATTACTTCCCTTTCTTAGAAAATAGCCTTAAAAAAAAAAAAATGACTTCAGTTGCCCCAACGCTGTGGCAAAGGGATGCTCTGTAGTTCAAGTTTATTGGGAAAATTTGTAGGGCTGGGATAAGAACATGCCAGCCAGCCAGCCAGAGAAGTTTGTGGCTTGAGGAGGGATGATTTTGCTCCCAGGGGACATTTGGCAATGTCCGGAGACATTTTTGGATGGATGTGCTGCTGGCATCTAGCGGGCAGAGGACGGGACACTGCTAACCCCCCAGTGAGGCACAGGACAGATTCTATAACAAAGGATTATTCAGCCCCAAATGACCATAGTGAGAGACCCCGCATCAGAGGACCTCTGCATCTAAGCTTCTAGTTTTCCATACAGGCCTAGGGAGGGAAGGACTAAAATCACGGGGCATTTCTGGGGATGCCAGCAAGGGGCAGTAGAGGATGGTGAAAGTCCTCTGTGTCTGCTGACAGCTGGGAGTGATGGGGATTGTGGGGGGTGGGGGTTGGTGGACACATAGCTGGCAAGAATGCTAAGGGCCTTGTTTCAAGTTGGCCTCAACTGTGGGAAGCTTTCATAGCGACCAAAACTTACGATGAAAGGAAATGTGATACTACGACTATAAATAAAAAAACCAGAGCCACTTGTCGTGATTAGAAGGCAATCGCAGTATGAGTTCAATGCAAGTCGTCAAATATCAGTGAATATTGGGTAGCTGAGCAGGCTGGGAATCAGAAAGCCTCGGGAGAGTCCAAAATGGAGTTTGGCCAGAATAGTGTTTCCTGAAAAGTGGTAAGGAGAAAACATTTATGCAGAGGAGAGAATTTGCGGTTATACACAGAGGCAGTGTTAAATAACAGTGAATTGCTTGAAATTAATCCCCCTTTTTTCAATTTCATTTCAATCCATCTAAATACAACAAAGAAAAAAACTCAGCTTTGGTGTTCACGTGTCTTTAAACACATCTTTTAAACACTTGCTAATTTCTCCTTTCATGGAAGACAGAGGAGTAGGACCTTGGTAAGTTACAAAACTCAGAATTTATTAACATTCTATAATTTCGTTGTATTTATTTTATGCTTACCTTCTATTCAGGTTTTTCCATTTAGAGAGGATTATAGAAGTTTCCTCTTCAAATACATTTATTTAAGTTCTGTGAGTGAATCAATTTAAAAGTATTAAAATAAAAATGAATAGATGGTATGCAAAAATGGAAAAGATGGTAAAATTAGCAGATTTTGTCATCAGAGGAAGTCAGGTTGTCTTTCTAGGGATAACCTTAAAATGGCTCTATTTTTTAATTTCAAAGTTAATAATTTGCAAATAAAATGCAAACACCTGTGCTTTAAATATTATCTTAAAATTGCATAGGGCTCTTGATGTAAGCTGGATGCTATCCATGAATGCTTCCAGCTATATTAGCCACCCACGCTCCCTGGACTCATTCATAGTCTTTTTTGTGGGGAGGGCTTTTTTCCTAGACCTAACACCATATTTGGCACACAGTAGATGCTTAATAGGTGCCTGTTAGGAAAAATGCATGCAACTCAGGGATCGAAAAGGAAGCTTTCAGGACAGAAAATCCACCTTGATCTGGTTTAACAAAAAAAGAGAAGCGTTCAGATGTAAGGTGGACTGGGGTATGTTTTGGTCCAGAGTTTCAGGGTGTGATCTGGACTATGACTTCATTTCTCTCTAATTTTCTCAGATCTGCCATCTTTTGTGTCCTTGTCCTTAGGAGGGCTTGCCTCATTACAGCAAAATTAGCTGCTACAGAATCAGATCTCTACCCACACACCACAAATGGGTGTGTGTGGAAGGGGAAGAGAGCATCTTTTCCCCAGCCTTCCAAGGCAATGTTTTGAGATTCATTCCACTTGGCCAGTTGGACCATTTCGGGTCACGTATCAACCCTGGAGTCAATCTCTGAGGCCAGAGGGATGGAATTCACTGATTGGCTTCTCTTAGGTCACATGTCCCATGCCTATAGCCAGGTATGGTGTCATCCTCCCCAGAGAAACGTGGATCCCCAAATGGGAATTAAAAGCTGTTGGAAAGAAGTGGGAGGAAGAGACAGATGCTGGGATAGCCTGGCCACATGATGGATGCCCACTCCATCCACGAATGGCAGAACACACTGATAGAGAGTACACTGGTTCATGAACTGTTTGTTATTTGCCATGACAAGATAAACACAGAAATCAAGGGTAAGCATTTAAAAACTTACAGAGCAATTTAACATTTTTTTTACAACATCCAAGTGTGTGATAAGTAAATTCATCTTACTGAACAGAGTATAGACCACAAGTCTTGGCTTATGAAGGATTAGGAAAACTAATTAATCTTTCACGATAAGGTGAGAAGCATTGGTTTAGAAACTGTGCCTTGTAGGTTGACCACTGTTAGCAGGTTAGAAAGTCCGAGCTGAAACTCTTAAGACTCATGTAATACTAATGGGTGTAGGACACTGGGAAATTTGGGTTGAATGAGCCTGATGCAGAGATGTTATGAGCATCCTGCCTCATCTGGGGCTGTTTCCAGACACCAATAGGTAGGTCTTGTGGATCACAACATGCCAAAGACCTACAGAAGAAAGCATCAAGGAATCGAGAATGATCAGGAATGAAGTCTGGATTTTCAGGCTAGCTCCTTTTGTCTCTTCTGATAATGTCCTGACTACTTATTATGGGTTGTTATAGTGACAGGAGAGGTACAGGGGACTGTGCAAGGTGGTATTGCAGATTAAGCTTCACAAAAGTTGGTTTAACTTTCCTTGTGGGAGCTTAGATTTAAACATCTCATCGCCTGCTGCCATGATATCATGGGCTTTCCTGAGGACAGTAAAGCTTCCAAACATTCTGTTAGCAGGGTTTCCTTTGTCCTCATTCCTCAAAGAGCAAGACCTGGTAAGGACAGGTCTTGGTTCTGCTGAAATGAATTATTATTTCCTTGGGGCTAATATTCCAAAGAGTGTTCCTTGGGTTGAGCCCAAAGGCATTGGTGGGGTTGGCCCACCATTATAGAAGGAGACAAAGAGCTACCTCTGAAACCAGGGGTAACTGAAGAATGAAAATCCCCACAATCTTGAGTTCTAACCAGAGATATCCCTCCCATGTGCAAAGGCAACATGTCAAAAAGGGTTTCCTATTTCCAGGTGAAGTGATCTGATGTCAGGTATTTCCCTGAAAATCCTCTGGAGATTCTCTCCATGGGATGGAATACAGATGAAACAAACTTCATCAAAATCTGATGGATACATAGGGTGCGTGATATCTTTCTTTTATGTATCTTTGAAATTTCCATAATAAAAAGGTAAAAAAGAGGTTTTAAAATTCCAACTTTTCACTAACATCAACAATACAGGAATTAATATTAGTCACTCAACAAGTAATTGTTGAGAATCAACTATGCATCAGGCACCAGGGGGTGACACCCCATACCGCCAACACACACACCCAGAAGATGGGACCGATTCCTATCTAGTCACTTTTTATAAAGTCCATGGGTTGAAAAATCCTGTGAACAAGAAAGAATTCCAATTGGCTGTCTAGTTTATTTTAAACTGATAAATATGTTACATGACATTATATGTCAGGACATACAATGATTGGCCAACGTTGAAGAAAAATCTCTAACATGAATCATACAAAGATAACACACAGAAATCAGAAATTGGATGAAAACAGAGATGATGGAGGAAGAGAAAACTAAAGTAAAGCAAAAAGGAAAGAAATACATAATATCCTTTTTGAGTTCAGAGAAGCTATTACATCCATGAAACAAGAAAAGGATATTATCAAAAGGGACAGTAAGAGTTAAGAATGAGGTTTTTTTTTCAAATATTTTTATTTATTTATTTGACAGAGATCACAAGTAGGCAGAGCAGCAGGCAGAGAGAGAGGGTGAAGCAGGCTCCCTGCTGAGCAGAGAGCCTGATTCAGGGCTCGATCCCAGAACCCTGGGATCATGACCTGAGCCGAAAGCGGAGGCTTTAACCCACTGAGCCACCCAGGTGCCCCAAGAATGAGTTATTAAAATAATTTAAGAGAACATGGATGTTTTGTGATAAATCACTGGGGGTACAATCTTTGTTTTGTGCACTTTTCAATATATATATTATATTTTACAACTTAAAAAGATTAAAAATAGAATAAAATAAATTATATTGCTAAAAAAAATCAATACAGTGGTTGTGAGGAAAAGTTGAAAAAAATATATCATAAGGTAGACAAAAAGAGAACTGGAAAGTAGGAAGGATTTAGAGATTTGGTGTAAGAGGTTCAAAATGTGAATAAAAGGAGTTCTAGAAAGAGAATATTTAAAATACAGAGGTAGGGGTGCCTGGGTGGCTCAGCAGGGAATCTGCTTCTCCTTCTCTCTCTCTGCCTGCCTCTCTGCCTACTTGTGATCTCTCTCTGTCAAATAAATGAATAAAATCTTAAAAAAAAATACAGAGGCAGTAAGATCGTTAAATAAACAGTACCAGAAAATGCTCAAGAACCACAGGGTATGAGATTTCAGATTAAGAGGCTCTTTTGAGCGATCTATATCAGGAAAGGGAAAATATATCCACTCCAAGGCATACGACTGTGCTGTTTTCAAATGGAAGGAATAAAAGGAATATCATAAAAGCATCCAGAGGGGAAGAAAAATTAAAATACAGGTTACATGCAAGAATCTGAATGGCATCAGTCAGCTAACAGTAATATTAGAAGATGGAAATAAATGCATCAGTGCCTTAAACTATTACATATGTACAAATATTATATATATAAATATACAGAGAGAGATGTAGGGGGAGTCATCATGACATAAGAGAATCATATTCTTCATAATAGGACTATAATAGTGCTTACAAGTGATAACCCAATAAATAACAGTATTGGTATGTTACTTAAAATATGGAGGTAAGTACCAGGAAAGACAGCCCAGAGGATTGAAGGTTATTGCCTTGGTGGAGTGGGATGTGGGAAAGATGGTGTATGAGGAAGTAGAAGGGACTTCTGAAAGTTTGTCATTAATTTTACAATAAAATTGGACTTTATGTACATGCATTAATTTTGTTAAAATAAGAACGAGTTTAATTTTTAAATATCCCCTCTAGCTGCTGTGGGGACTATGGGTTGCAGGGAGGGAAAGAGAGGCAGGGAAACCAACCATCCATCCAACCATTCAAACCATCACTTTGAGTCTTTTGCTTTGCCAATGAAAACATATCATCTCTTACCATTAGCTGCTGTTGTGGTTGTTATTGTACTTTGTGGCTTTGTCCTTCAACCAGGAGGTGGATATTACAGAATTAATTCATCTGCTTTATGGACAGTCTTGGTCCTTTGCTGCCTTGGTCAAATCTGGGATCCTGCCATCACTGAGTTTTCTTCTCTGTTGTTCTTACCTCACATTCAGGAAAGAGCCCTGCAATGTGAACACAAGAAATTGAAATTCCAGTCGTGTCTCTCCTCAGTTCAGTCTGATTTTCAGAAATTGCAGTAAATCAGTGGCACTGAAAATTGGCCTATTTTTTTTTTTCTGGGGGTGTTGGTTTGGCTTGATGAGAAAGCAAAAACAAATGGAGTTTATAAATGTAACTAATCAGGAAGTTAAAGAGAGGTTAAACCTAATGGATTAATCAAGTTTTTCTGGGAAGTGGGAAGGAAAGGTGGGAGGGTGGAGGGGGGCGGGGAAGAGAGCGATGGGGCAAGGTTTTGTCCAGACTGATTGAATAAGCTCTTCACTGGAAATCAGCTCTTTGAATGTCCTGGGTTTCTCTCTCTCTCTCTGTCCATCCTTTCTTATCAGAGAATGGAGAGGCCCCCAATGGTAGCAGTCGGGCATGCTGGGTGCAGATAACAGGGTACCACCTGCTAGGAGATTCAGCTCTGATTTCTGGTTCTGCTGTTTACCCGTTCTGTGACCTTAGAGATAGCCTGTCACTCTTTGAGCTGGTATTATGCTTACTATAAAATGGGGTGAGTAGTCTCATTTTCCAACTTGACCAGGCTTGTAAAGGTCAAAAGAAGTGATTCAGTAGAATGTGAGAGCTGGAGATGGAGGAGGGGGGCTGGCCGACACTCACAAGAGCCTCGGCAGGGACGAGCGTGTCCTGGCTCTAGAAAGCAAAGGGGTAAGTGGCATGAAGTGGTTGGGGCTGGAAAATGACAAATCGATGTAGATGACACGAAGGGTTTTTCACCTTTGATAGCTGGGAGAAGACCATGAACTACTTTGAGGATGGCATGGAAGTTTAAGACCATCAGGTTTGCTTTGAGATGATTCATTCCATGTGTCCTTTCTATCCTAGTGGTTCTCAAATCTTTAGCTCTGGTTCAAGCCTTTTTCCTCTTGAGCAATATGCCTAGCAACTCACTAATTACTACATTTCTCCACCTCCCTTACAGGTAGGTGTGGCCACATGACTCTATTCTATGGTGAGGTACAAGTGGAAACTTTGCTTCCTGGAAAGCTGTTTAGGGAGGCTCCATTTTATACTTCCACTAGTTCTTCTTCATATACTCCGAAACACTGGTGTGATGGCTGGAACTCCTGTAGCCATTTTGGGCCCTAAGGATAGAACTAATGTGATAGGGTAGCAGAACAGGTAGAAAGAATCAAGTTCTCTAAATATTGAAGAGCTGCCCAAAAGCCTTGGACTATCCCCAGATGTCTTTCCCCTGAGAAAGAAACATTCTTCTTCTTCTGCAACTTCTTCACTGATTCCCCATTTTAACTTCACCTCACCAACACCTATGCCCAGAGAATTTCCATTTTTTTTTTAAAGTAATCTTTCTAAAACCCAAATATAACTACTCGGGAATCATGGAATTATGGACACTTAATACAGCTTAAAGGGCCCCTAGAGGTCATTTTATCTAGACTTCTTGTTGGTTTGGCTTGATGAAAAAGACAGAGAGAATAAAGCTTTCCATGGGCCTTCTGCAATAAAATATAATATTATTCCATAAATAAAAAGAAGAAGACCATTCCTCTGGAGAAGACCCAGAATTTTCAGCAGCTTCTCACAGGTGTTCACCGAAAGTTAAAAATCTCCAGTAAGTCTAACTTCCTTATTTTGTAGATGGGGAAACTGAGGCCTACAGAGGTTAAGGGGCATGTCGAAGGTCACAGAGAGATTCAGTGGCAGAGATGGAACACAGTCTTGTGCTCTCCACTTCAGACAAAGCTGCCAGTTGGCAGTCGGTGCCAATGTGCAGTCTTCATATTTCTCTCCTCGAGGATGGGGTGTCCGTTTCCATGCAGAATACTCAGATTAGACTCACATCAGTAAAGGCTGAGTCGTAGTTAGTACCCATGAACAGAAGTCTTAAAGAGTTATTAATTACATACATTTCTGTTTACAGGAGAATAATACTGTTGGCCCCATTAAGCACCATTATCAATGTGTGATCTAATAATTTCAACATAATGAAACTAATATATTTCAGAGGAATGGGAGGAAATATTCCACAACTGCTGCAAATTGAGTTATTCTGGGCTAGGAAGTCCTTGAGGCAGTGACAGTAATTGTTCTGATTTTTGTCACATCTATTTGGTACAGTGCTTTACAGTTTACAGATCATTTTCCATACCTTATTATCTTATTTTGTTCTTCCAGAAATTTGAGGAGGGAGTAAGGCAGAGAAAACAGTGCTCTAGTTGGGAATATTGTGGTTGCAAGCAACAGAAAATTCAACCTATACTAGCTTAGGGAAGAAAGAAATTGGGGAGGGGGCTGGGAAGACTGTTGGCTCATATAATTGAATTGCCCTGGGATGTTCTGGTTCAAGAATGGTTTGATCCCAAGCTTCACACCGTCATTAAGACTCTGGCTTTGTTTCTGGATGTCTCTGCTGCCTCATTGGCTTCCTTCTCGAGTTGATTCGCTTCTTTTCTTTTCTTTTGTCTCTCTCTCTCTTTCTTTCTTTTTTTTTTTTTTAAGATTGTATGTATTTTACAGAGAGACAGAGAGAGAGAGAGAGAGAGACAGAGACAGAGACAGAGACAGAGAGCACAAGCAGGGGGAACAGCAGAGGGAGCTGGAGAAGCAGCCTCCCCACTGA
Source organism: Lontra canadensis (assembly GCF_010015895.1). Lineage (NCBI taxonomy): Eukaryota > Metazoa > Chordata > Mammalia > Carnivora > Mustelidae > Lontra > Lontra canadensis. The sequence goes on from NW_022631052.1 coordinate 1,520,411, forward strand.
GGCATGGCTCAATCCCAGGACCCTGGGATCAAGTCCTGAGCCAAAGGCAGATGCTTACTTAACTGACTCAGCCACCTCGGCGCCCCAAGGCCTCCAGTTCTTATATCCTCACATGACAATGCCCCAAAGGAATACAGATGATGTCTATTAAGTCTTACCGTAGAGCAGAGCACTTGTTCATCCCCCAAACCTCAGAAAACCTGTCCTCATGTCTTATTGGTCAGAGACCTATCCTTCAACCAATCACAGTGGAGACAGATATTACGCACTAATTGTCTTAAGCCAATCAGAGGCCACCACAGAGCTGAGGGTGGGATCAATTCCATTGACAACAAGGGAGCTGAAGGTGGCCTGGGTGGAGTGACTCAGAAAAAAATGTGAATGTTCTGGTGGGAAAGGGGGAAGTGGTCTGGAGAAACAACCCAAAGTGTCAGCTCAGAGAAGTTAGGAGGCACATGCAAAATCACACAGACTCCGACTTTGAGGACTAAGATATAAATTCAGGGTTTCTGTGTCAAATCCAATGCGATAAATGCCAGGTTTCTGTAGAAACCTGGAGGATTAGGGACGCCTGGGTGGCTCAGTGCTTAAGCGTCTGCCTTCAGGTCAGGTCCTGGTCGCGGGGTCGGGCGATCAAGACCCGCATCGGCTCCCTGCTCGGTAGGGGGAAGCCTGCTTCTCCCTCTCCCACTCCCCCTGGTTGTGTTCCCTCTCTCGCTGTGTCTCTTTCTGCCGAATAAATAAATAAAAATCTTAAAAAAAAAATATGGAGAATTATCCAACAACCCTTCATACTTAATCTACTAGCTCTGTTCTTAAAAAAACACCGGAAAACTCCTGCCCATCATTCTGAGCCAGGAACTTCCTGTCCATGCCCATTAAATACAGACAGTCCAAACTCCAGATAATAGAGGAAGCGATGGTATACTTGGTATTGTCTTGAGTGCATAGGAATTCCAGTGTTGTTACGGGAAATAGCTGTATGGAAGCAAGTTTCAAGTACTTTGTTCAAGTCCCTGCACACACCCTTCTAAGTCAAGCTGACTCAGGTTTAAGGTATGCAAGTGAATTCTTGTGTCAGAAATCAAATCACTGTGAATATCACTTCCCCACCCTGGCCACACTGCTTTTTCCAGGATTCCAATTCATTTCCATAAAAATCGTTTATGCCTACAGCACCTGGAACTGGCTAACAATACATCTAGCCGCCTATGAGGTAGGTAATATTAGCATTTCTATTTTATAAACAAGGGCACTGTGACCCAGAGAGCTAAAGCAGCCACTCCGAAGTCACTGCATTAAACAAAACCCAGTTTTCCCCTCCTGTGTGTTTCCTTTACTGCTCACACAGAACCGCTCTTCACTTCAGACACTTGGGATCGCCAAACATGTGGAGGGTTTCCCCCACACCAAGCAATTCTCCACAACACCGGCTGCGTGTCCTGTGGTTTAACTCCACTGTGACATGATCTACTTGAAGATCCTGTATCAGATCCCACAGGTTAAGGGCTCCGTCCCCCAAGCCTGGCCCCCAACCCCTTCAGATGCCAACCAAAAATAGTAGGTTCCCAGGTTACCCCCAACATCTGTCAGACTTGGCTACAAATCGAAGGTTCCCATGACCCCCTGCTCAGGTTCTATTAATTGGCTGGAGTGGCTCACAGAACTTGGGGAACACTTAGGTTTACAGCTTGTTAGAAGATAGGATAAAGGAAACGGATGAACAGCCAGATGAATACATACACAGGGGGAGATCTGGGAGGATCCTGGGCGCAGCAGCTTTGTTCCTGGGGAGTTGAGGTTCATCATCCCAGTCGGTATGTGATGTCTTCACCAGCCTGGAAGCTCCCGGACAACCATGCTATTGGGATTTTTATGGAGGCTTCCTCCCATAGGTGGGATTAATCATTAACTCCATTTCCAGATCCTCTCCCTTTGCTAGGCGATGGGGGGTTAGGGCCAAAAACTCTAAGCCTCTAATCATGGCTTGGTCTTTCTGGGACCAGCCCCCATCCAGAGTCACCTTACCAGAGCAAAAGATGTTCCTTGTGCTCATAGCACTTTAGAAACTACAAGGGTTTTAGGACCCTTGTGTCAGGAACCAGGGGCAGATGCCTATATATATATTTCCTATGTTCTTCTAGCCTCAAGTACTAGATGTTGAAGGTGGGATTTAAGTTCACATGCGTGTTCTCACGTGCCTGGCTCCTCACCAGGCGCCCAAGGCAGGGATGTGTCTTGGTCTCATGTGGGAGCACACAGAGACGGTGGATTGCACAGTTCTCTCCTGCCTGGCTCTGACATCAGAATGGCCTTTCCTGTTGCCCATCACTCATATCCAGGAATAAAAAACTGATTGAAAGGCTTGTCCAACAATGCAGCCTTAACAGGCCACCCGCCCAGGACACAGAAAGTACAGACAGGAAACATCTGCCCTGGAAATAGTGGAGCTTCTGTTGATTGAAACGTGCAAACAGAAAAGCTGTCCTTGTGTCCAGGCACATTCTGAGCTGAGACTGTGGTATGACCAGCCATATCCTGGAAGTGAGAGAACCTGGGTGGTGAGACACATCTCCCAGGCCAACTGGGACCCACTTGGTCATAATAACAATCACTGACAAATATTGTTCCATGAAGGAGTCCAGAGGAGCCCTGGGGTGTTCTGCCAAACGGGTAATTGAATTCCCATTGAACGGAGTGGAGATGGCTTGGCTTACCCCACTTTGAGCCAAGGGTGGTGGTCTCTGGCTGAACCATGCAGGAAAGTCAAACCTGCAAGGCATTTTTGCCTGTGTTTGTGTGTGTTTGTGTGTGTGTGTGTGTGTGTGTGTGTGTGTGGTCATATGTATGCACCAAATCATATGATGAAAAGACTGTTCATTTCATGTAAGAATTTCTCATAAGATTCTCTAAAACCTTGACTTTACCCTCAGGGTACTTTGAATAGATTGGGTCACAAAACCAACTGGGGTTGCGTCATCTACAGAGTGTCAGTAGTAGGGTACCTTCCGTCCCTTGTCCTTCCTCTTCCCTGTCTCACTTCCTCCCTTCCTTTTATTGAACAAACTTTGTTGAGCACCAGCTGTGGGCCAGACGCTGTGCTGGGTGTTAGGTAGTCGGAGATGAAGAAGGCAGTCTTCATGGGGTGGGGAAGGGTGGGCATCTACAGCCATGGTTTTCAAACAGGACTGATCTCCACCCCCACCCCTCACATTGGGAAGAGTCTGGAGGCCTCTTTAGTCATAATGATTGGGGAGAGGCTACAACTGACCTGTAATGGGTAAAGGCCAGAGACGCTGCTCACCGTCTTGCAATGCACAGGACAGTCCCACATGTGAAGAATTATCTGGCCTCCAGAGTCATTGGTTTCGAGGTTGAGAAATCAGATCTACAATCCAGAAGAAAGCATTGGACTCCGTTGCGTTCAGCGCTGGCTCTGACTGTTGCTGGTAGAAGGCCTGGACTTCTTTGAGTGTGTTTCCCATCTGTCAAAGGGGATGAAAATGAAATGAATGAAAGGTGTTTGGGTATGAATCATGCACTTTGTTACCTAGTGCTCAAGAAATAATAGAGCTACTTAGCTTCTCTGAGCCCAGGTCTTTGTGGATTAAAAGTTACCAGTGGGCGAGTGAAAGTGAACTCTCCAGATATCATTTATTCCAAGAGGATGCCCAAGGGACTGCTGGGCTCTTTTCCCTTCCCAGCCTCATGACAACCTGTAGCTCTACAAGGATTTGTATACCTCATGGTTTCATGCCCCTGCCTTCCAATAGACCATAAGCTCCATGAGAGCCCCTGTCTTGTTTTTTTTTTTAAAGATTTTATTTATTTATTTATTTGACAGACAGAGATCACAAGTAATCAGAGAGGCAGGCAGAGAGAGAGGAGGACGCAGGCTCCCTGCCGAGCAGAGAGCCTGATGGGGGGCTTGATCTCAGGACCCTGGGATCACGACCTGAGCTGAAGGCGGAGGCTTTAAGCCACTGAGCCACCCAGGTGCTCAGGGACAGTGTCTTCTCTTCTTCCTTCCTGCATTCCCAACACCCAGCAGGGTCTGGCCATAGAATACGTGTTCAGTAATGGAGCCAGACTGACTCGGTTGAAATCCTGGCTTCTCCATTCATTAGTTGTATGACCTTGGGCAAGTTATTGAACCTTTCTGTGCCTAATTTTCCTCCTCTATAAAGTGGGACTAGTATCTCCCACCAAAGGTGTGGAGAGGGTTAAATAAGCAACTATTAACCAGTTGAGGGTCTGACACCTGGTTAGTCCTTGTGAAGGTTCATGATTACCACCATTACTTAGTGATTGTCTTAAATGTAAGTAATAAGGCCGCTCTCTTTCGGGATGACCGTACAGCACATAGGCATGGTCCTGCCTCTGCCTTCGGGGAGCATTTGTTTCTGTGAATCATTTGGAGAAAGATACGAGTTTGCAGAGAGGCCGGCAGCTCACCTAAGCAGAAAAGTAGAAGCCAAAGTGATTTCTTGCTGGAGGCTCACAGGGGCCCCCTGGGTCACCAAACAGCCTTTCTCTCTCGCCTGGAAGAAATGAAAATTGATTTGAAGCTTGTCCCATCTGAAAAGGTCTGTCGGTAGCCAGCACCAGTGCATGTTGTCAAGGATGCTTTGGGTTTCTGGCCCTGGGAGGAAGTGATTCACGACGATTCGCTTTCCCAGGGAGCAAGGCAGACCCAGAGGAGACACAGAATGAAGTCCCAGGAGCCCGCTGGGCTGGCCTGCTTCCCTGAGTAGCTGCAAGAGAGGAAAATTGAAGGGCTGCTAGGAGCTGATAAACGAGGAGAGGAGACCCATAGGGAACAAGTTCAGGGGGTAAGGGGGACTGGGAATATTGTGCAGAGAGGATAGGACCAGGGAGTGTCCAGGACAAAGGGACAATAACAATGACAGGGAGAATAATACTTCCCACTCACTGAATGCCTACAATGCACCCACATTCACGCCCCTTAGCCCGGCTTATATTCTGATGACCCAAGAGTCTGCCTAGCCCGCCTGTGTCAGGCCTCATTGCCCTGTGATGATCAGAAAGGTCACACTTTCTGTATTCATTCATACATTCCTTTACTCATTCAACAGACATTTCCTGGGCACCCAGCGTATGGCAGGCACTGTTCTAGGTGCTGGGGATCCCGCTGAAGAGCAGACAGACCAAAAGACCACACTCTGTGTTCTCAAAGGCTGTGGGTCCACAGCTGCTAACTAGTAAGTCCACCTGCTGTGTCAGACGAGGAGAGAACGAGAAAGCCTGGGATGGGGGTGGCCAGGGTGGGGTAGGGTGAGCTTGCAATGTTAAGAACCGTGGTGAGGAAAAGCCTCCCTTGAAAAGGTGACATTTGAGCAAAGACCTGAAAAAAGCCAATTCTTTGGGTTTCTGCGGCAGTTCCAACATGTGTGGTCGGCGGCTTCCCCACACCACCATGCGATTCACAGACGCCGGGAGGGTGTCTGAGAATTCAACTTAATTCTGACACTGTCTACCAGGGGTAGCGTCAGATCCCAGGGGTTAGAGGTTCAGTCCTACGAGACTGCCCCCCAGCCCCCTCCCTGGACTCCAGGTGCAAGCCTAGTTTGTTAACTGTACTTCCGGTGGGCTGGCTATAGACCCGATGTTCCCAAGAACCCTCCTTGGGATTGATTAAGGTTCTAGAGCGACTCACAGAACTCAAAGACGTTTCACTTACGGGATCAGTGGTTTGTTACGAAAAGATATCATTGAGGGAACAGCCAGCAGGAAGAGATGCATAGGGCAAGGTATGGGGAGACGGTGTGGAGTTTCCATGATTTTTCCAGGCATGCCACTCTCCCCAAATCTGCATGTGTTCCCTGACTCCGAAGTTCTCTGAACCCTCTCCTTTTGGATTTTTATGGAGGCCTCATGACATAAGCACAAGTGATCCACGCCTTGGCCACTGGTGATTGATTCAAACTTCAGCTCTCTGCTTCTGGGAGGTCATGGGTGGGACTGAACTTTGTAACGCTCTAATGATAGGCTTGGTTCTCCTGGCCACCAGCCCCCATCCTTAGGTGGGGGGTAGAGATATCCAAAAGCCACTCATTAACATGACAAAAGCACCTGTATCGCTCTCATTACTTAGGAAATTCCAAGGGTTTTAGGAGCTCTGTGCCAGAAATGATGAAGACCAAATATATATTTCGTATTATAAATTACAATATCTCAGGCAAAAAGTGAGCCATGCGCAAATTTTGGAGAAGAGTATAACAAAAAGAGAAGAATAGTAGGGGCAAAGGCCCTGTGGTATTGTTTGGAGACTAGAAAGAAAGCCAGTGTTCAGGAGCTAAGTAAGTGAGGGGGAGAGTAATGGTAGATGGGAGCAGAAAAGGCAGAGATGTTGAATCATGTGGGCCTCATAGCCATTGTAAGGACTCTGGTTTTTATTCTGAATGAAATGGTTATCTACTGCAGAGTCTGGAGCTGAGAAGTCATTCTGTCTGACTTAGGTTTAACAGTTCTTCTGGCAGCTGTGTTGAGAACAGTCTGGGAGGCAAAAGAGGAGGCAGGGGACTAGTCAGGAGACTCTTCCAAGGATCCGGATGACAGACAATGGTGGCTCAGACCAAGGGGCAACCGTGGGGCTGGTGAGAAGTGGCTATCCATCCTGGCTTGGCATGAGTCCCAGCCTGCTCACGCAGGACGGAAGGCCCCTGTCCTGTGTTCTCCAACTCCCAATTGTGCCCAGAAGCCCAAAAGGCAGGTGCACCCAACACATGCCGTGAGGCTGTCCTATTCCAGTCTGGTTCCACATGTCCTCAGTCACTGAAGCCACTCGGAATGGGGACACGGCCCCTGCTGTGCTCATTACAAGAACACCAGTGTCCGTGCCTGGGAGACACTGCAACACTGATGATCTCAGGGGTGTCATCCCCTGTGGTGATAAGGAGAAAGGCCTCCGCTATTCCGCTTGTGCCCATGTGGCACAAAGATTCCCGTGTATGTTTCTATCGGCTTCCGGCTGGCCCTCACTCCCTCTCGTGACCTAGGAGCTCATTCCAGGTTTGGGTTCCATTCACTCCCTCTTCCTCCCCAGTTAACCTTATCCTGCTTCCCTGGGTGTGACCAAAACAGATCCTAGAGGACAGCAGAGAGAGAGAGAAAGGGAAGGGAAGAGAGGGAAGGTGCATGTGTTGTATGTTGGGAGCTGAAGAAAGCTGTGTGTGCCAGGTGGGCGTTGAGCTCAGCTCTTGTCCCCATTTACAGGGGAAGAGACAGAAGCTCAGAGAGGTTAAGTGATTTGCCCAAGGCCATCTCTTGTGCGTTCAAGCACCCTAGTATTCCCTTTTCTTCTGCAACATAAAAGATCCAGGCCCCCCGTAATGCCCATTCCCCACCCCCATCCAAAATGGCAAAAGATGCCTTGCTAATAGAACAGAATATTCGAAATAGAGCATGGGCACTGTGGCTCCATCTGTAGTAGCCATTCGTTAAAGTAAGCCAGACTGGAATCACCTAGAAAAGGATCATATTTTTCCAAAATGAAGAATTGAGATCCATGCAGTTCATGAGGGTAGGGTAGGGGCAGGCATGTTTTGATGATAAAATAGACTATTTGACATTCTAGAAAAACTGAGGGAAGGATGTTTGGTTGCCAACCTCCTGTCCACTCACCAGACAGGACCTGCCTGGAAATCTGGGGAATCTGGTCCATCATCTGAACAGACTGTGAACTCCCCCAGTTTGCAAACGATGCCTTCAGGAACTTCTTTTCCTTAAAGGACCTGGAAAATAGGTAGATGCTTTATACAGAGACAGGCAGATTAACACTCACAGCCACTCTTTACTTGCCGTATTCTGGGAACCACGCTAAGGGCTTTAGTAATCATTACCTCAGTAAATCCTCAAAAACAAAGGGAAATACAAAGCCCAGGTGGTAAGTGCTATCATAATTTTCTATTATTATTACCATTTGATAGAAGATGAAATTGGAGGCTCAGAAAAGTTGAGTAAGTAAAGCCCAAAGTCACAGAGGACCTAGAGGGGGGATCTGAACCCAGGCTGCGGGCCCTCCCCTCTGTTACTCTGATGGGATGCTGACCTTGAAGTCAGCTAGGTTTGGGTCAGAGCTTTTACTTGCTGTGTGACCTTCAGCAAGTCGCTTACCCTTTCTGAGCCACATTTACCTCGTCTGTAGAATAAGAGTAATAAGACATCTCATTGACTTGGTGAGAGACAGGAAAAGAAAATATGGAAGTTGGCTGGCATTGTGTCTGTCAACAGGGGCCACTCCAAAATACCAGATCCTTCTCAACACTTAACAAAAATTGAAAGAAGGAACATTTCTCCTTCCCAGCAGGCAGAGGGTTAACTTAGAACCTCAGGCTGTTAGCATTTCTCTAATCTTGGCACTAATTATGTACAGAAATCATTTTGCTTCTGCCACGTATAATGAAAATGATTGTACAAAAATGGAATTTATCATGTTATGTGTTATGAGAGGTTTTGTTTAAAAAAAAAAAAAACTACCTCCATTTACCCCACTTTTCTTCATTTCCCCCTCTCCTTGCCAGATAATCAAATACAAAAGTTATATTAACCTCCCAACCACTTCAATTAAAATGCTCATCCAAAATTTGAAACCAATTAAAAAACCCATTATCTCAGATTTAACGTTCTCTGATTCTGTGTCTATTTTCTGCCGCAGTATAAACGGCAGGTAACATTATCACAGTAGGTGCCTTCTAGAAAGCAATGTCTCATTCTCTGCCAGTCGGTCCTGCGGCTGCTCTCCCGGCACAGGCCTTATTAAAAACCCACACGCCCCGGTGTACTTGGTCATGTCCAAATGCATCAAAATAATTGATTGTTTTAATGAGCCCTCCATCTGTCTTATTTTCTTCTGTCTTTCTCTACCCGGTCATGGGTTGTGGAGAAGAAAGGATAGGCTCTACTCTTCGGTGGCCATGGACTCAAAGATGGGAGGGTCTCTGCCCAGGGGTTCCACATTCTCTGATGAAATTAAAAATGGTTTTCCCAGAGAAGACCTGGCCAGGAAGTGTGTTGGGGCTGGGTGGTGGCTGCAGAAAATACAAGAGCCATCATCAACCAAACTTGAAAGAAATAAGATTCTTCAATCACTCCTTGTGACTTAAGTTTAGGCCATCAAGCACGGATTGAGTGCTTGTTGTATACCAAGACACCTAGCCAGACAGTGGCCATATGGTGTCCAAGATCTGGTACAATCAATGAGAATACAACTTGGATCAGACACATTCATACACTACTGGTGGGAATATAAATTTTTGCAGCCTTCCTGGAGTGCAATGTAACAGTATCTATCAAAAGATTTAAGAGATGTGCATGCCCGTTCACCCAGCAATTAGCCTTCTAATCATTTATTATAAGAGGATAATCACTTAACCGTGTTTGAAGACAGCTACAGCTGTGTTCTTTGCAACATTATTTGTAAAAGCAAAGGAAAAAACAAAAAACCTTGAAAAACCTAATCATCAATGACAAGGAATTATATAAATTAATGATGGTACAGCCTTCGAATAAAATCATTTAAAAGCGGGGTACCTGAGTGGCTCAGTGGGTTAAGCCTCTGCCTTTGGCTCAGGTCATGATCCCAGGGTCCTGGGATTGAGCCCCACATAGGGCTCTCTGCTCAGCAGGGAGCCTGCCCCCGCCACCGCCTGCTGCTCTGCCTACTTGTGATCTCTCTGTCAAATAAATAAATAAAATCTTTTAAAAAATCATTTAGAAGCATATTTGAGAAGAGTATTGAATGGCAAAAAGTCTATGATACATTGTTAAGTGAAAGAAACCAAACAGGGTAGCAGATAGTATGATCTCAGTTTTATTGGGGGGGGGGGATATATATAGAAGCAGTGTGAGGAGTTGAGAATGAGGGTTATTTTTACATTCTTTTCTGAGCTTTTTCTGTGCCGATTTTTTTTTTTCTGTTCAGAAAAGAAAAAAGTTATTTCCAAAAGGGATACGTGTGAATTGCAGCCGGAAATGGAATGGGAACATTTGGGAATTGAAGCTGCTTTAGGAACTAGCTGGGTTTTCTTCGGGCATGGCTCTTTTCTTTGGGTTCTTCCCCACTCACACTGTGTCTTCTGCTCACCCTCTGTTTTGCTTCCCCAAAGCCTCTTCCTGCTCCTGGTCCATCAGAGCCTCTCTTGCCAGAGACCCACCCTGCTACTATAATGCCCCCACCTGACTATTTCAGTCTCTGGATATACCTCAGTCTGCACTTCCAGAGGGAGATGTTGAGTGGTCTGACTCGGCTCTTTCTCAGGAGGCTGTGGCCTGTGTCGTCAGCCAGTCTATAGGATCTTGGCCCTGGGCCAAGATCAAGGTTGCCTCGGGGTCATCTCTTAATCAGGGCATGGGGGAGAGGCATTTGCCTTTCTGAGGCTCTGTGGCTGGGCAGTCACGATGATGATAGACATCCTCAGCACAACGGTCCAATCGAAGAATTTGAATAATTCAGAGCCCACGTATCCACACGGGACCAGATCCTATGTCTCTGTACTCTGCTTTGATCAAATAAATTAAATTGTTGTTGATCCTGATGTTCTTTGGACTGACATCATAGCTCACACAGTTTGGGGTGTCAGGCAAGACAAAGAAATAAAAGCCCCTCAGACTGGAGAGGAAGAAGCAAGTGATCTTCATTTGTAGACAACGGGATCATCTGTTAAAAATCCTATGGAATGTAATCTGCCAAAAAGCTACTGTATCTAATAAGTGAGTTTAGCAATGAATTATTAATAACAGCAAAGAATTATCTAGCCCAACATGTCAATAGTATGAAAGTAGAGAAACTCTGTTCCAGAAGAATACGTAAGAGGAAACTTCTGTGACCTTGGTTTAAGCAAAACATTCGTTGACATGACATGACATAAAAGCATGATCTAAAATGAGCAAATTAGACTTTATGTCAAAATTAAAATCTTCTGCTCTTAGTCTGATGGGGCTGCTGTAACAAAGTACTACAGGCTGGGTGGCTTATAAACCACAGAAATTTCTCACCGTTTTGGAGAATAGAAGTCCAAGATCAAGGTGCCAACAAATTCAGCGTCTCGTGAGGACCCATTTCGTGGTTCGTAGATTGTACATTCTTGTGTCCTCCCACTGTTTAAGAAGGGAGAGGGAGCTAGCTTTCTGGGCTCTCTGATTAAGGTCATATACATTCTCGTGTCCTCCCATTGTAAGAAGGGAGAGGGAGCTAGATTTCTGGGCTCTCTGATGTAAGGGCACTAATCCCCTTCAACAGGGCTCTGTCTTGTTGTGGCGAGTTTTCACATCCGAGAGACCACCAAGGAGCCAAGCACCGATGCAATCACATGAGGGTTTATTCCACAAGCTTAAGCTTGGACCCAAGTATACTCGATGCAGTGGAGTAGGGACTTGGACCCCGAGCTTAGTTAAAGCAGGGGTATTTATGGGTTTCTGTTACTAAACCAGGGTGGGGATTCCTGGAACCAAAGCAGGGTGGGGCTTACTAAAGCAGGGTGGGAGTCTCTGGAACTAAAGCAGGGAGGGGCTTCCTGAAACCAAATAGGGTGGGGGTTACTAAAGCAGGGTGGGGGAAAGTTCCCCCCTTGGGCACAGGGGTCTGAGATGGCTGCTGGAGCTAAGATGACTATACTTACGCTAGCTAAACCTGAGGTGCGATGGCCTTGACTTTCTCGACCTCCACATGTCTTCCTGGCTTCATCACCTCCCAGAGACCCCACCTTCTAATACCATCATCTTGATGCTTAGGATTTCAACATATGAATTTTAAGGGAACAGAAACACTCAGTTCATTGCATGCTCTTCAGAGGCCCTGTTACAAGAATGAAAAGACAAGCCACCGACTGGAAGATAAAATTCTGCAGATCGTGTATCTGATAAAGGCTTTGTACCCAGAATATATAAAGAATGCTCAAAACTTAATAATAAGGAAACAAATAATCCAATTAAAAATAGACAAACTATTTGAACAGACAGCTCACTATGGAAGCTATGGGGATACCAAAGAATCACAACAAAATATGCACAACATCATTTGTCATTAAGCTAAAAAAAAAAAAAACACGAGATACCACAACACAACTGTAGAATGACTACAATTCCAAAGACAACCCTACCAAGCACTGACAAGGAGTGAAGGAATTGTAACTCTTAGATGCTGCCTTTGGCAATGGAATATTGCACAACTATTTTGGAAATCAGTTGAGCAGTCTTAAAAAAATAAATTATATCTATTGTATGATTCAGCTCTTGTTCTCCTAGGTATCTACCTAAGAGAAACAAACTATATGTCCATATAAAAACTTGCACACCATGCTTGTAGCAACCTTAGTGGTAAGAGCCCTAAATGGGAACCAGTCGAGGGTCCATCAACAGATGAATGGTTAAACATAGTAGGATATCCATATGATGGTATGCTATTTAACAATAGAAAGGAATGAAGTGTTGATATACCCAACACAGATGAATCTCAAAATAATTGTGCTGAGTGGGAGAAGTGAGACCAAAAAAAAAAAAAAAAAAAAGGTATATGCTGTGTGATTCTTTAAATAAAATTCAGGAAATGTAAAGCTTATCTTTAGTGACAGAAAGCAGATCAGTGATTGCCTAAGGCAAGGGGTGGGGGAGGATTAGGAGAGGAGGAAAGAAATTTGGGGGGTGATGGATAATGCTCTTATCTTGATTGTGGTAATGATTTCACTGGTGTATACATACATTTAAATCTCAAATTGTACTTTTTAAGTCTGTGCTGGCTATTGCATATTATATCTCAGTAGAGCCCTTAAATTAAAAAAAGAAAAAGTGTGAATACACAGATTTGAAAAAATTGAACAGTCAAGGGTGTCTGGGGAAAAAAAAAAAGAAAAAGAGCTCACAAGCTATCTTCTTTGTGTAATTTCTCTTTCTCTGGTTGTGTGGCCTCTCTCAGGGGGGCCGTCCTCATGTGGCCAATGGGGCTGCCATGACTCCTGGACTTTATCCTTCTACGTTCAGACCCAGAGAGATGAAATCGGCATGTTTTCCCCGGTGGTCTTCCCGAAACCCTGAACCTCACTTTAATTGGGCCAGCTTAGGTCACATGCCCGTGAACACACCAGTCTTGCAGCCAGGAGACGGCCACGCTCAGAATGTCTCAGATCTGAGTCCTGTGGAGCAAAAGCAGAAAGGGGATGGATTTCTAAAGCAGTTCAGAAGTGTGGTCGCAAGAAGGGCAATGCAGACTGTGGAGAACAGACCTCTGGCTACAGGAAACATGATGGATGGGGGCCTCAGCGACTGTGCTCTGAAACCCACTGCCTTGTTGGTGGGGAGGTCATGTTTCCCTGGGGCTGTTCCCAGCCAGTGGCTGAGTGGGAAGGGAATACTAGGGCAGGCCCATTCCCCAGGACACAGGCCTCCCGTTTCCGGTGCCTCTGGCTCAAGGACTCCCCAGGGACCTTACTGAATGTCTTTGCATTGCAGTGTGACATCTTCCTGCACACCCTTCTTTCTTTCCTCCTCCCCACACTTCACCTGGCATCTGACCTATATCAAGGTGATGGCTCTCCCAGCTTCTCTTGGCCTCTCTGGCCTCCCTCTCCATTTCCCCTAATACATCTCTTGCACATTTAACCCCATTTTAGCATGTTTTTTTGGAAGACCCAGATTAACACAGGTACCTAGGGAGGCAACTAACGAATCTCTACCTTTATTATTTTTTTTAATTTTCAAGATTTTATTTATTTATTAGAGAGAGAGAGAGAGAGCACAAGCAGAGAAGCAGCAGGCAGAGGGAGAGGGAGAAGCAGACTGCCTGCTGAGCAGGGAGCCCGATGCAGGGCTTGATCCCAGGATCCTGGGATCATGACCTGAGCCGAAGGCAGACGTTTAACTGACGGAGCCACCCCAACAAATCTCTGCTTTAAACAAAAGTTCTGGGGTTTGCTCGGTAAGTTCTTCCCGCATATCTTATTTGACTTGACTTCTTTACAGAAACTGCCGAGGACACAAAAGCCTTGAAGTTGATATAAAAATATTGACTTATTGGCTGATAACCCTGCCTTCTATTTGCCAAGCACTCAATGATTTACAAGGGCCTTTATGGTACATAGCTTCAAGCTGAGCTTCACAAAAACGCAGTGAGGCAGGTGGAATTATTTGATGTTAGTCATAAGAGACTGATACTCTGAGAGGTTAAAATGAATTGTTGAAAGTCCCATAGATTTATGTCACTGCTGTGCCTAAAAAATTTGCAGTGGCTCCTCGTTGCCTTTAAAACAAATGCCAAGCTATTAATGTGATGCAAAACTGCCCTGTGCTTTGGCATTGGACATATTGAGCTATGTTCAGTGTCCCACGAAGGCCACTGGGCCTTTGCACATGCTGTTCTATCTTCCTGAAATTCCTTTCCATACCCTTTTCTGGTATCAACTAACTCTCTTCCTGTAAGAAGATATTCTTTAAGCCTGGATCATGTGTTCCTTTGGGTTCCACAGCCATCTGTACTTATCCATTTCATAGTACTCAGCAAAATACATTGTATATACTGCAATGTATACTGTAATTTCCACTAAGGAGGGCTGATTATTATCAATTGCCAGAGGAAGAAACAGAATTAGGGAAGTGGAGCGTATTAGTCAGCGTTCTCCAGAAAAACAACCAGAAGAAGATAGGCAGATAGATGATATAAGGAACTGGCTTGCACAATTATGAAGGCTAAGAAGTCCCAGGATCTGCAGTTGGCCAGCTGGGGACCCAGGAGAGCCGATGTGTCATTCCCATCTGAGTCCGAAGGCCAGAGAACCAGGAGAACTAATGATACATTTCTAGCCTGAAAGCTGCTAGACTTGAGATCCAAAAAAAGCTGCTGTTTCTGTAAAGTTTGAAGGCTAGAAAAAGACTAATATCCCAGCTCAAGCAGTCAGGCAGGGAGAAGTTTCCTCTAACACACAGACTTTTCTTCTATTCATCTCTTCAGCTGACAGAGTGAGGCCCACCCATCCTGGGAGGGCAATCTTCTTAACGGAGTCTGCTGATTCAAATGTTCATCTCATCCAGAAACACCCGCACAGACGGACCTAGAATAATGTCTGGCGAAAAGCCTGTGCACCCAGTGGCCCAGTCAAGCAGACCCATGAAAGGAAACATCACAGGGAGTAATTATGCAGGGTTGCATGCCAGTTGGTGACAGGACTGGAGCACAAAGGCTGTCTCCAAGCCTGGTTTCATGCAGACGTGTTACTGTCCCTTTGGACAAGACAGCCACGGTCTGGTGACACCTGTATGATCCATCTGGAGTTCCTGGATTTCTTACACAGTAAGTGCCAGGCTGTACACTTGGCATTTTACTTACATCGCATGACCTTGGACTGTCATTGTCTCCAGATACATGGATATTCATCGAGTGAACACATCCCACTTGCCGCTTATTAGGGGATTCAGACCCGGGACCGTTTGACTTTACAACCAGTGCTTTTGAGGTTGTATTGTCCTTCTCAAAAAGGAGGGCTTGTTTTCCCAATCCCTGGTTCCTTACCACCCAGACAGGTCCTCCTGGCGCATGACTTTTTCTCTTCAGTGGGCTGCAGGCTGGCTGGTGCCTGGGAGCAGGTCCAGGAGCTTAAAATCACAGCTGCCCTGGGGCATGCCATGCAAGGAGGCATCATCCCTTTTCTGGAGCGGATTTCCCTGGCGCTCCATGGGGCCGCTGGACAGGCAGGTGAGCAGACCCTGGGTGCAGGAGCCTGGCTGCACACCTTGCAGGTCAGCGGGCATGCACTCTGGCCCTTCCCACCCCAGTTCTGGGTCTGCTATGCTGAGGTATTAGAAGGCATTTGTATTTTTTCTTTTCCCTTCTCTTTTTAAATCTCAGCAGCAGCTGCTCCTCCGTTCATGGCAGGTTCTGAGTGTCTCAGAGAAGCATCAGTATTGACAGGAGAGGCCCCACTGCCCGGCAGGGGCTGCAGATTCAGCCGAGGAGCTGAGCAAAGCTCATTAGGATGGTGTCTCGGCACCCTTTGGCAGCCCCAATTACCCGGCTCTGAGCAGCATGAATATGGATCAGCGAGAGGAGTGGAATCATGTGGATTAGGGTGTTGTTTTTTTATTTTTTTAACACAGAGACTGTATAGAGTAGGATTTTAAGGTTAGTACTTTTGCAGTCAGAGACCTGGCTTCCAATGCCATCCCTGCCCCTTGCTCCCCGTGTGACCTTGGGAAAGGGCATTTGCCACTCCGAACCTCAGTTTCCTGATCTTAAAAATGATCATCGTGGTCATGAATACCGCAGAGGCGTGTTGTGAGGGTCACACTGGATGCATTTCGCACCGGGCCTGGCACACTCTGCGTGTTCAGTAAATGGAGCAGTTCCTAGGCTTCCATCTGGAAATGGTCACATCCGGAGCAGCTGGTTTCTTTTCTACACGGGAGGAAACCTTCTCCAAGAGTCTCCCTGCAGATTTTCCCTTACGGTTCATTGGCCAGAATTGAGTTCCATGCTCACTCCTGAGCCACTCACTTGCTAGAGGGATAGGACTTCTATAACTGGCCTCCACCAGTACTAGTTAGATAAAATTAGGTCACATGACTACTCCTGATTGGCATCGAGTGGAAGGTTACGGAGCATGGAAAGAAGCAGGAAAATACAACTTAACAATGAGGAGAAAAATCAGGCAATTGAAATGAACGCAGAACAGACACCCATGTTAGAATTAGCTAACAAGTACCCTAAAACTGGCATTCTGACTGTTGTTATTCCATGAATCTCAGATGTTAGGTAGAAATACAGAAAACAAAACAAAAAAAGGCCTGAACTGACCTTTTTTTCCCCATTTTTATTTAAAAAATTTTTTTAAATTAACATACAACGTATTATTTGCTTCAGGGGTACAGGTCTGTGAATCATCAGACTTACACGATTCACAGCACTCAACATAGAACATACCCTCCCCAGTGTCCATAACCCTGCCACCCTATCCCTACCCTCCCCCCACCCCTCCCATCAACCCTCAGTTTGTTTCCTGAGATTAAGAGTCCCTTATGGTTTCTCTCCTTCCCCGGTCCCATCTTAGTTTCATTTTTTCCCCCTCCCTTTCCCCCACAACACCCTGCCCTGCCTCTCAAATTCCTCATATCGGAGAGATCATATGATACCTGTTTTTTTCTGATTGACTTATTTCACGTAGCATAATACCAACTAGTTCCCCCCACTGAGCCACCCAGGCATCCCAATACCCTCTAGTTCCAAACATGTCATTACAAATGGCAAGATTTTGTTTCTTTTGGTGGCTGCTTGGTATTCCATTGTATATATATACACCACATCTTCTTTATCCATTTATCTGTTGATGGACTTCTAGGTTCCCTCCATAGTGTGGCTATTGTGGACATTGCTGCTATAAACATTGGGGTGCATGTGCCCCTTCAGATCACTACATTTGTATCTTTAGGATAAATACCCATTATGCAATTGCTGGGTCACAGGAGAGCTCTATTTTCAACTTTTTGAGGAACCTCCATGCTGCTTTCCAGAGTGGCTGCACCAGCTTGCATTCCTACCAACAGTATAGGAGGGTTCCCCTTTCTCCGCATCCTCGCCAGCATCTGTCAGTTTCCTGACTCGTTAATTTTAGCCATTCTGACTGGGATGAGGTAGTTTCTCACTGTGGTTTTGATTTGGATTTCCCTGATGCCAAGTGATGTTGAGCACTTTTTCATGTGTCTGTTGGCCGTCTGGATGTCTTCTTTGCAAAAATGTCTGTTCATGTCTTTTGCCCATTTCTTGATTGGATTCTTTGTTCTTTGGGTGTTGAGTTTGATAAGCTCTTTATAGACTTGGGATCCTAGCCCTTTATCTGATATGTCATTTGCGAATATCTTCTCCCACTCTGTCAGTTGTCTTTTGGTTTTGATGACTGTTTCCTTTGTTGTGCAGAAGCTTTTGATCTTGATGAAGACCCAATAGTTCATTTTTGTCCTTGCTTCCTTGCCCTTAGTGATGTGTCTAGGAAGAAGTTGCTGTGGCTGAGGTCGAAGAGGTTGCTGCCTGTGTTCTCCTCAAGGATTTTGATGGATTCCTATGTCACATTGAAGTCTTTCATCCATTTTGAGTCTATTTTCATGTGTGGTGTAAGGAAATGGTCCAGTTTCATTCTTCTGCATGTGGCTGTCCAATTTTCCCAACACCATTTGTTGAAGAGACTTGTCTTTTTTCCACTGGACATTCTTTCCTGCTTTGTCAAAGATTAGTTGACCATAACGTTGAGGGTCCATTTCTGGGGTCTCTATTCTGTTCCATTGATCTATGTGTCTGTTTTTGTGCTAGTACCATACTGTATTGATGATTACAGCTTTGTAATAGAGGTTGAAGTCTGGAATTGTGATGTTGCCAACTTTGGTTTTCTTTTTCAACATTCCCCTGGCTATTCAGGGTCTTTTCTGGTTTCATGTAAATTTTAGGATTGTTTGTTCCATTTCTTTGAAAAAAATTGATGGTATTTTGATAGGGATTGCATCAAATGTATAACTTACTTTAGGTAGCATATACATTTTCACAATATTTATTCTGCCAATCCATGAGAATAGAACGTCTTTCCATTTCTTTGTGTCTTCCTCAATTTCTTTCATGAGTATTTTATAGTTTTCTGAGTACAGATTCTTTGCCTCTTTGGTTAGGTTTATTCCTTAATACCTTATGGCTTTGGGTGCAATCATAAATGGGATCAACTCCTTAATTTCTCTTTCCTCTGTCTTGTTGTTGGTATATAGAAATGCAACTGATTTCTGTGCATTGATTTTATATCCTGACACTTTACTGAATTCCTGTATGAGCTGTAGCAGATTTGGAGTGGAGTCTTTTGGCTTTTCCACATAAAGTATCCTATCATCTGCAGAGAGTGAGAGTCTGACTTCTTTGCTGATTCAGATGCCTTTTATTTCTTTTTGTTGCCTGATTGCTGAGGCCTGGAGTCCTAGTATTACGTTGAATAGCAGCAGTGATAGTGGAAAGCCCTGCTGTGTTCCTGACCTTAGGGGAAAAGCTCTCAGTTTTCCCCCATTGAGAAAGATATTTGCTGCATGTTTTTCATAGATGGCTTTGATGATATTGAGGTATGTACCCTCTATCCATGCACTGTGAAGAGTTTTGATCAAGAAAGGATGCTGTATTTTGTTAAATGCTTTTCCAGCATCTGTTGAGAGTATCATATATTTCTGTTCTTTCCTTTATTTATGTATTGTATTCATTGATTTGTGGATGTTGAACCAACCTGGCAGCCCAGGAATAAATCCCACTTGGTCGTGGTGAATAATCCTTTTTATAAGTATTTTTTATTTAAGATTTTATTTATTTACTTGACAGAGAGAGAGATCACAAGCAGGCAGAGAGGCAGGCAGAGAGAGAGGGGGAAGCAGGCTCCCTGTTGAGCAGAGAGCCTGATGCGGGGCTGGATCCCAGGACCTGAGACCATGACCTGAGCAGAAGGCAGAGGCTGTAACCCACTGAGCCACCCGGGCGGCCTGTGAATAATCATTTTAATGTACTGTTAGATCCTATTTGCTAGTATTTTTTTTTTCAAGATTTTATTTATTCATTTGACAGAGAGAGACACAGCAAGAGAGGGAACACAAACAGGGGGAGAGGGAGAAGCAGGCTCCCCATCGAGCAGGGAGCCCAATGCAGGGCTCAATCCCAGGACCACCCAAACCGAAGGGAGAGGCTTAATGACTGAGCCACCCAGGTGCCTCCCTATTGGCTAGTATTTTGGTGAGAATTTTTGCATCCATGTTCATCAAGGATCTTGGTTTGTAATTCTCCTTTTTGGTGGGGTCTTTGTCTGGTTTGGGGATCAAGGTAATGCTGGCCTTATAAAATGAGTTTGGAAGTTTTCCTTCCATTTCTATTATTTGGAACAGTTTCAGGAGAATAGGTATTAATTCTCCTTTAAATGTTTGGTAGAAGGGGCACCTGGGTGGTTCATTCGTTGGGCATCTGCCCTTGGCTCAGGTCATGATTCCCAGGTCCTGGCATTGAGCCCTGCATCAGGCTCTCTGCGGCGCAAGAAGCCTGCTTCTCCCTCTCCCACTCCCCCTGCTTGTTGTGTTCCCTCTCTCGCCGTCTCTCTCTGTTAAATAAATAAAAATCTTTAAAAAAAAAAATGTTTGGTAGAATTCCCCTGGGAAGCCACTTGGCCCTGAGCTCTTGTTTGTTGGGAGATTTTAAATGAGTGCTTCAATCTCCTTACTGGTTATGAGTCTTTTCAGGTTTTCTATTTCTTCCTGGTTCAGTTTTGGTAGTTTATATGTCTCTGGGAATGCATCCATTTCTTCCAGGTTGTCAAATTTGCTGGCATATAGTGCTTATATGTTCTTATAATTGTTTGTGTTTCTTTGGTGTTGGTTGTGATCTCTCCTCTTTCATTCATGATTTTGGGTCCTTTCTCTTTTCTTATTGATAAGTCTGGCCAGGGGCTTATCAATCTTATTAATTATTTCAAAGAACCAGCTCCTAGTTTTGTTAATCTGTTCTACTGTTCTTTTGGTTTCTATTTCATTGATTTCTGCTCTGATCTTTATTATTTCTCTTCTCTTGCTGGGTTTAGGCTTTCTTTGTTGTTCTTTCTCCAGCTCCTTTAGGTGTAGGGTTAGATTGTGTACTTGATAACTTTCTTGTTTCTTGAGAAAGGCTTGTATTGCTATATACTTTCCTCTCAGGACCACCTTTGCTGTGTCCCAAAGATTTTGTAGAGTCGTGTTTTCATTTTCATTTGTTTCCATGAATTATTTATTTATTTTTATTTTTTAAAGATTTTATTTATTTATTTGACAGACAGAGATCACAAGTAGGCAGAGGGGCAGGCAGAGAAAGAGGGGGAAGCAGACCCCCTGCTGATCAGAGAGCCCGATGCGGGGCCCAATCCCAGGACCCAGAGACCACGACCTGAGCTAAAGGCAGAGGCCCAACCCACTGAGCCACCCAGGCGCCCCTCCATAAATTTTTAAAATTCTTCTTTATGTTCCTGGTTGACCCATTCATTCTTTAGTAGGATGCTATTTAGTTTCCATGTATTTGAGTGCTTTCCAACTTTTCTCTTGTGGTTGAGTTCTAGTTTCAAAGCACTGTGGTCTGAAAATATGCAGGTAATGATCCCAATGTTTTGGTACTGGTTGAGACCTGATTTGTGATCCAGGATGTGATCTATTCTGGAGAATGTACCATGTGCACTAGAGAAGAATGTGCATTCTGTTGCTGTGGGATGGAATATTCTGAATATGTCTATGATGTCCATCTGGTCCAGTATGTCATTTAAAGCCTTTATTTCCTTGTCGATCTTTTGCTTAGATGATTTGTCCATTTCAGTGAGGGGAGTGCTAAAGTCCCCTACTGTTACTGTATTATTGTCAATGTGTTTCTTTGATTTTGTTATTAATTGGTTTAAGTAGTTGGCTGCTCCCATGTTAGGGGCATAGATATTTAAAATTGTTAGATCTTGTTGGACAGACCCTTTAAGTATGATACAGTGTCCTTCCTCATCTCTTATTAAAGTCTTTGGCTTAAAATCTAACTAAGCTGATATAAGGATTGCTGCCCCAGCTTTCTTTTGAGGTCCATTAGCATGGTAAATTGTTTTCCACCCCCTCACTTTAAATCTGGAAGTGTCTTTGGGTCTAAAATGAATTTCTGTAGATAGCATATTGATGGGTTTTGTTTTTTTAATCCATTCTGATACCCTGTGTCTTTTGATTGGGGCAATTAGCCCATTTACATTTAGGGTAACTACTGAAAGAGATGAATCTAGTGCCATTGTATTGTCTGTCAGGTGACTGTTACTCTATATTGTCTCTGTTCCTTTCTAGCCTGTTACTTTTAGTGGCTCTCTTAGTTTAGAGGACCCTTTCAATATTTCCTACAGGGCTGGTTTGGTGTTTGCAAATTCTTTTAGTTTTTGTTTGTCCTGGAAGTTTTTTATCTTTCCTTCTATTTTCAATGACAGCCTAGCTGTATATAGTATTCTTGGCTGCATGTTTTTCTCATTTAGTGTTCTGAATATATCATGCTAGTCCTTTCTGGCCTGCCAGGTCTCTGTGGATAAGTTTTCTGCCAATCTAATATTTCTGCCATTGTATGTTAGAGACCTCCTGTCCCATGCTGCTTTCAGGATTTTCTTTGTCACTGAGACTTGTAAGTTTTACTATTAGATGATGGGTTGTTGACTTATTTTAACTGATTTTGAGGGGGGGGGATTCTCTGTGCCTCCTAGACTTTGATGCTTTTTCCCTTCGCCAAATTAGGGAAATTCTCTCCTATAATTTGTTCCAATATACCTTCTGCTCCTTTCTCTCTTTCTTTGTCTTCTGGAATCCCGATTATTCTAACATTGTTTTGTCTTATAGTATCACTTATCTCTAAAAACTCTCTCCTTGTGGTCCAGTAGTTATCTCTCTTTTTCTCAGCTTCTTTATTCTCCATCATTTGGTCTTCTATATCACTAATTCCCTCTTCTGCCTCATTTATCCTAGCAGTAAGAGCCTCCATTTTTTAATTGCACCTTATTAATAGCTTTTTTAATTTCAACTTGGTTGGATTTTAGTTCTTTTATTTCTCCAGAAAGGGATTTTATTTCTCCAGAAATGAGGAATAGTATCTTCCATGCTTTTTTCGAGCCCAACTAGCACCTTGATAATTGTTATTCTGAACTCTAGTTCTCACATCTTATTAATGTCTGTATTTTTTTTGCTCCCTAGCCATAGGTACTGCCTCTTGTTCTTTTTTTTTTTTTTTGAGGTGAATTTTTCCACCTTGTCATTTTATCCAGATAAGAATAGATGAACGAGAGAATAAAATACTAAAAGGGTGAAAATGACCCCCCAAAATATGCACTAACAAAGTTAGAAGAGACCTGAAATAACCAGAGGGAGAAGAAGGGAGAGGGAAAATAAAAAAATTTATATATATATATATATATATATATATATATATATAAATTAGACTGGTGAATAGAACAGAGCCACACACTTGATTTTGGGTGTATTTTGGTCTGTTGGAAGAAACTGCCTCCCAAAAATTTAAAGAAAGAAAAACTTACATCTATACACAAAAATAAGGGTAAACACAAAGAAATGATGGAATATGACTGTAAAGATGAAAATTAGGAAAGATTCTAAAAAGAGAATTGATAAGATAAGAAGTTGGTGAAAAAAGAAAAAAAAAGAGGAAAGAATGTGATCAGGCTGGAGACTAGAACAAAGCCATGTGCTAGATTTAGGGTATATTTTGATCTGTTAGAAGAAACTGTATCCCAAAAATTTTAAAGAAAGAAATACTCATAAGGTTAAATACCATGAAGGGATGAAATATGACCATAACAATGAAAATTTTAAAAGATTTTTTAAAAAGGTATTGATGAGATAAAATGGTTTTAAAAAGGTTAAAATAGGAAAGAGGAAAATTTTTTAAAAAATAGAATAAGAAAAAAATTTTTTTAAATTTAACTTTGGAAGACTAAAGAATTGTGGGGAAAAAGCCGTGAACTCTGTGTGTTGCTTTCTCCTAACTCTGAAATTCCGCAGTTCTTACTTATCATTGAACTTGGTCTCAGCTGGAGGTTCTTGATGATCTGGGGGAGGGGCCTGTTGCAGTGATTCTCAATTGTCTTTGCCTGAGGCAGAATTGCGCCGCCCTTGCCAGGGGCCCAGCTAAGTAATCTGTGCAGTTACGGTCTTCCCTGAACGCTTTCTGCTTTCTGTAGAGCTTTAGAGGAGGAGAATGAAGATGATGGCCTCCCAGTCTCTGAGACTGGGATCCTCCAATCTCGCCTGGAGTAGCTGACAGCTGGGGGCCCACTCCTCAGTGCACCCTCAAAGATAAGCCATCAATCCTTCTTGTGTCCCTGTTCTTCGGCCATGCTCCGAGCTCACTCAAGCTGTGACCCAGCATTTCTATCTCTGGCACACACCCCGTTTGGAGTCTCCAAGCCCAGCTGATTCCTGCCACGAGCCACTCCTCCTGGAGCTGCTACATGTGGGGTCCTGCTCAAAAAGCAGCAGCCCGAGTGAGCCTTGGATCATAGTTTAAGGTAACCCCAAGCTGAGAGCTCACTGCTGGGCTCCGTCTCTGCAGCCGGCCTCCTCGCTCCAATACCTGGGAGCTCTGCCACACTCAGACATCCCTGGTCTTTCTGTGACCTTACGGGACCTGAGACCACAGTTTTCCCCCTAGGGTTCCACCCCCCCAACCCTCTCACCCTGCTTAGCCTTTGGAGTGACGTTCCTCAGGGGGCAGACTTCTAGAAGTTCTAATTTTGTGCTCAGCTGCTCTAACGCTTGCTGGGAGCTGGCCCCTCCCCCGCCATGGTCTCTCTTCCCATGTATCCCCTCGGATTCACTTCTCTGCATGTTGTACCTTCCAGAAAGTGGTTGCTTTTCTGCTCCTAGAATTGCTGCTCTTCTTCTCTTCAATCTCCTATTGAGTTTGTAGCTGTTCAGAATGGTTTGATAACTTTCTAGCTGAACTCGTGAGACCTGAGGCTACCCAGGTCACCTACTCCTCCACCATCTTGCTCCTTTCCCTGAACTGACCTTTCAGGGATGAAAACTCCCATGTTTGAGATAAAAAATATGCCAAAAGCAATTAACTGCAGATTAGATGTTGCAGAAGAAAAGATTAGCAAAGTTGAAGATTCAGCAATAGAAATTATCTGCAGTGGAACCCACAGAGGGAAAAGAATTTTTAAGAAATGAACAGAGCTTCATTGAGCTGCTGTACAGTTTCGAACAGCATGAGATATGTTTAAGTGGAGTCCTTGAGGGAAAGAAATCTGGGATGAAAGGTGGGAAGAAAGAATGACTAAACATTAACTATATTAGATGGAAAGCTTCAGCATTGAGTACTTCCTGGTTCAAAGCCCGAGAGATGCCACTCAGGCCCTGTGTGAGCCTGGGCGCATTAGTCACCTGCTCTGAGTTTTGTGGGGAGTCCAGCTTCACGGAAGGGCTGCACCACAGGGCCTGTGAGTCCCACAGGAGATGTGGTTCATGGAGCACTTGCCACGGAGCGTGGAACATGGTGAGTCCCTGCTAATTATCTGCTGTTGTTTTTATCAGTGTCTTTCCCAGCTCTGGCCTTCTGTGGTTTGCAGATTCCGGTGTTGACCCTTTGAGTGATTGATTGATTGATTTGATTTGATTTTTTTAGAGAGAGAACATGCACATGTACAAGCAAACAAGAGTGGGGGGCGGGTAGGGAGAGGGAGCAAAAGAATCCCAAGCAGGCTGCAGACCCAGCATGGAGCCTGAATGGGGCTTGATCTCAGGATCCCAAGATCATGACCTGAGCTGAAATCAGGTCACTTAACAGACTGAGCCATCCAGGTGCCCTGACCCTTTGGTTCATTTAATATTGACCAACATTTATCAGTTGCTTATGATAACTCAGGTTCTGTGCTACTTGCTTTATTTGTATTAAGTACTTCCACCAACCACTGAGGAATGTATATTTTTACACCCAGCTCCATTTTATGAATGAGAAAATGGAGGCCCACAGGGTTAAGCAGCTTGCCTGAGGCCATAGCTGCTAAAGACAGTTAGCTCTGGTAACTCCTCAGAGGCTCTGATCATATCTTGCCCAACCTCTTTATTTTATAGTTCATGAAACTGAGGCCCAGAGAGGCTGAGGGGTCTTGCCAAAGGTTGCATAGCAAGTCAGTGGGAGAGTCAGGGCAAGAATCCAATGCCTAACTTAAAGCTGGTTTTATTCCCCTCCAGGACCTCTCTAACAGGCTATGATTCCTAAGGCTTTTTAGTTAATGTATTTGTCAATATCTGCAACCAGTTTCCTGGGTTCAGGTTGGAGTCTGGTGCAAAACCTCCTTCCTTTCCTTCACTCTATATCTTCCTGGGCAGGTGAGCAGCTCACTTAAGTCCTGTCCTCTCCAGCCAGCTTCTAGGAGCCTTGGTGGATAATTCATGCAAACATCTTACTTTCAGGGCCATTTGCATTCGGAAGCATTGCTGGGAGTGAACAATGCTTAACCTAAAGTAATGAGTTTCTGGTGGCAAGATTGGAGGCCTCTGTGCTGGGGATGTTTTGTGATGGGCGTGGAATCTCACCGGTTTCCCTAAATCACACTAATCATTTATTCTCTCTTGCTTTATTCATTCAGTGTTTTGGTTATCTTTCTGGGCACTTTGCTTGGTATTGGGAAAACAAAAGAAAAGATGGATAGGGCATTGTCCCTGCCTTTGGGGAAGGCAGAGAAAGGAATAGACAACTACAATTTTGATGATCAGTGTTATAACCCAGGGTGGAATGCCTGTCTCACTACTTGGGCCTATCAAGGCAGGCTTCCTGGAGGAAGGTACCTCAGATGAGTTTTGGAGGATTAATACAATGTCACCTCTTCCCACCAGAAAGTAAGCTCCATGAGAGTTGAGGCTAGTGGTCAGAACAATGCCTAGCATTTTAGGTGCTCAATAAATGTTTATTGAATGAATGCCTAGAAAAATAAAGATCTGGGAAGGGATTCCAGGCAGAGGGAACAGCATGTGCAAAGGCATGAGAATGCAGAAGGACATAACACACTTGGTAATGGCAGGAAACTCATGGTGGCTTTAGCACAGGGTACATGGCAGGGATGGATGGGTCAAGGCTGTGGATCAGAACCAGAGGCTGAGTTTGGACCTGAGTCTAGACTTGGCCCCGAAGGGAATGGGAAGATGTATTGTTGGGTTTGAAGCGGGGCAGTAACTTGATCAGCTTTGTGCTACGGAAGGAGCATCTTGCTTATTGTGTGAACAGGAAATGCGGATGAGGGAGAGATGGGAGTGTGGGGGCTGGAGGTCCAGAGCAGCATCTGTTCTGCAAGTTTGCACAAGGACCCCTGGCGAGAAAGCCAAGCTTGACTGAGGGGGCATGGGATGGGATGGCTATTGAGGCTTGAGGGAGACCTCATTCTAGCTACCCCTTCCCGGCATCCTGCTGGAAGGCGTGTGGTCATGCAGAAAGCCCCATTACCATCCCACCAGGAGAAGCTTCCCCTTGTTAAAATTCTGGACCATGGTGTCTTGTATTAAAGCTGATATTAAGCCATAAAATGTAATATGTTATGACACCATAAAATGCAGTGTAATTGCTATAAAACCATAAAATGTAATGTAACAGGCACAGTGTCCATTACAGTGTCTCGCAGTCTAAAACAGTTAGCTTCCACTCTGCTTTTAGACAAACAAACAATTCCTATTCATGACTACCTCTGGAGAAAGGTGTGGGAAAATCAACCCAGAGGAGCATGAATCGTGATGTGCATGTCTAGGGAGGAGACAGTATGGTGTGGAACAAAAATCCCTGGGTTTTTAGTTAGACAGAGCCTAGTCTCCAACTCCGTCCAGTGAGGTTTAGCTCAGGATCCCCAAAAGCAGAGCCAAAGATGGTAATTCAGACTAGCTTTCTCTTTCTCTCTTTTTTTGTTTTTTTTTGTTTGTTTGTTTTTGTTTTTGTTTTTTGTTTTTAGATTTTATTATTTATCTGACGGACAGAGATCACAAGTAGGCAGAGAGGCAGGTGGGGTGCGGGGGGGAAGCAGGCTCCCCGCTGAGCAGAGAGCCCGATGCGGGGCTCAATCCCAGGACCCCGAGATCATGACCTGAGCCGAAGGCAGAGGCCCAACCTACTGAGCCACCCAGGTGCCCCAGACTAGCTTCTCTTGCAATCACATTTGCGTAGCTCCTTCCTCTGCCCTGATCTGTGTCTTTCACTCTCCTTCTCCTGTAAATAACCAGTGGGCTTTTGTTTTCCCCACACCAGTCAGGCAGTGGTCTCTGAATCTCTCCCAAGAAAGGGACACAAGCTTCTAGGCCTCTCTGAGCAGGGCATGCAGGTGTGAGATGTTGGCAACCGCCATTGGCAGTGGTTGGTGATGGGTGCCCTGGTAACGGGGTCGGGGTGGGGGGAGGGAGTGTGGGCAGGAAGGTGGCACCAGCAGCACAAATGAGCTTACAATTTGTCTTGCTGTCCCTTTGGCTGAAAGACTTTCACACTCTAAGCCTGAATTTTCTCTGTATAAAATGAGACTAGTACTACTGTATTGTAAGGGGCTGTGCAAATCGAATGAGCTCCTGAGGAGTCCTGTCTAGTTCCAGGCCTATACAAAGCACCTTAATACGCAAGTATCCTCTTATAAATATATCCACGTACATGCCTTGTCACACACATGTACTCAGGATCATATAATGCACATACTATGGAAAGTACCACCCTGCAGGTGTTGATAGAAGGAAGTATGCAAATAGAAGTGAATACGTATTTAAATATGCATATAGAAACAATAACAGGTGCATAATAAAGCTGTCCTCACAAAGGGGGTGTCTTTTTCTTTTTTTCAAGATCTTGTTTATTTGAGAGAGCGCCAGAGAGAGCACAAGCAGGGAGAGAGTGAGAGGCAGAGGAAGAGGGACAAGCAGGCTCCCTGCTCAGCAGGGAGCTGGATGTGGGACTCAGTCCCCGGACCCTGAGATCATGACCTGAGCTGAGGCCAAATGCTTAACCCAGGTGCCCCACAAAAGGGGTGTCTTGATAAAATAACTCAAGGCAGAGGAAGAGACAGGGTCTCCTCTGGATTGCTGTGCTAAGAAGGACCCAGTGTGGCCGCACCAGAGGCTCAGTTATCTTGTATCTGCTCCGTCCTGAAGCCAAGCTATGGAGAAGGCACCTTTGTGGTGAATCATTGGCATTTGCGATAGATGGCAGGCACCTGGGCTGCTGTGTGATGAGGGGATGGGCAGGGTACTAACATCAGCTACAGGCATGAGAGAGAGAGATTTCCAAAGAGGAGATGGGGAGCTCTTAAGAGTCTGCCTTGAAGATCCCATGGCCATTCGGGAGTGGGGGAATGATCGAAATAGAGGTGAACAGCCATCCCATCTCCCCGCCCTTTGGGGACTCTGTTCAGGCGCAAATGCCTGACTGAAGTATAATGAAAAGGACTGTTCTGCGTGTTTGTTTGGATTCAGGGTATATGCGAGTTTAGCTCATGGGAAGGTGTTGATCATGTAGTACATATCCCTCCCCTTCCACTCTTAATGTAAGTGAAATATACTGGTGCCTGTTGCATCATTTAGGATTTCCGCTGGGTGGCAAGAAATAGAGACACAAAAAGATTGGCTAACACATGTTGAAAGATTAGCCCCTTTCACAAAAAAGAAGCCCGGAGGGAGAACAGTCCAAACTTGAAGTTCTCCAGGAGCCAGGAGGTAACGTAAACATCTGAAGGAGGCCAGCTTCACCCAGTTGCTGTCAGGAGGCCCCACATGCTCTCAATGTTGCCTGATCTTTGGATCTTTTAAGAGAAGCTTAAATCCTGGATTTGGTATGTGTCATCTGACTCCTAAATGCTAACAACTAATTAAAAATTTTGAAAGCACTGAGGACCTAGTAAAACCCAGAAGTATGACATATTTAATCCCCGGCTGCCAGGCTGTGATGGCGGATCTAATCAGAGTGATACAGAAATCCTTGTGTGTGCATACATCACTATGTGAGTACATCAATATTGTGAATGAGTCCAGAGCTTTCTCACTGAGCTATTCTCAGGTGGTGGGTGCGCTCTCAGCCCTGGGGATTCAGCAGTGAACGACTGCATTCACCTCGAAGCTGAGAGCTGGAGCCTTGTCCCCAGAGAGGCTCTGCAGCAGGTTGGAAAAGCAGAGCCGTGATGAGTAGTCAAAGGGCTTTATTGTAGAGCTAGACCGTTGGTGGGGCTGCCCATGTAAATCCTTTACCCCTGCATTAGATGCCGAGGCTGAAGTCAGCAGGGCTGCTAGTTAGAACACGTGGACATGAAATAGACAGCAAGAGCAAAGGAGAACCCCTGAAGGTGGGCTGGACCCATGTACTGCCCTTGGTGCCTCTAGACGTCAGTAATGCTGTGACCTATAGGAGGACCACGGAGGTGCACCCAAATCTGGCCTGGGATTTGGAGAAGGCAGAAGAGAAGATCTGGCAGGAGATGGAGGGACCACAGGCTTATCTGCTGTCCCCCAGCCCCCAACAAGATGGGCCACCTGATCCATGATTCGGGTGGAAGCTGTGATAGCACCTAAACTTACATTGGCCCTCCGAGCATAAAGGCAGCTTGGGCTTCATATGGTCAAGGTTCATTAAAGGAAAAAAAAAAAAAAAGTAAAACCAATCAATTACATTTTAATTCCTGAAACTTACTATGCAGTCACCAAAGCATTCAACCCAAAACATGGAATGAGGCTCAGAGATACATTGTCACCACACAGCTTAGGAAGCTAGTGTTCATTCTACATGCAACCGGTGACAATATTTGAATGTTCTTAAATGAAAAGGAATTGGTTAGTGGGGACTCCTATTAATTTGGGGGAACTATTTAAGTTTTGCTTCTCATTTTCAGAGGAATAAGCCAGAAGTGAGCCAGGTCAAGCTAACCCCACTTGTTTTGCAAAATAAGCTGAGTTAAGCTATGCTGCTGTGACTAACTGCTTTTGTCTGCTCAGGGAATTCTCTGTCTGTGTTTGACTTTAGCAATGTCCACCTTTCAAAGCTCACCCAAACTTCTCTTGTGGCCAACTCGAACACAGGACCCTACAGAGGAGGGGATTCTGGGAAAAGGCTTGCATTTAACTAAGAAGACACCATTGAAAAGCACTGCAGACAGGGAAGACAAAGAGTAACAAAGTGGCAGTATTGTGGATGAGAGTTCTGGAAGGGGAAGGGAGGGCGCCTGGGGGCTCTCACCCAGCAGAGAGCTGAGGCATGAAAGGGAGGTAGGAGTTAGCCAGGGGAGATGGGTGCAGTGGAAGAGTGTGTTGGGGATAGAAGGGAGAGGGAGGAAGGGGGAAGCACGGTAAGAGAAAAGAAGAAAAAGAGAAGGACAGGGATAGTGAATGAAGCATAGAGAAAGGGAGAGACAGAGAGAATTAAGGAATTTATGAAGTGCATGTATTGATAACATAGAATGGTGGAGTAATGGTCTGAAATGGGCTGGAGAAATAAGTCCCGACCGATGACCTAGATCAGCACGTGTTTCTATGTAAGAATATAGCGTACACTTGGATGTGTTCAACTCAGCCAGTTAACACACAGTATGCACCCACACCTGTCCTTAAGGAGACACAGAAAGATACATAGAATTCCCCACTGATTCCCCTCTGTCCCCCTCACACCCCAGGAGCAGCGGGGGGTTAATTCTGGTCAGATCTTAGTGGTGTTTCTGCCATTGACTTTGCTGATGGAGGGGTGGTGTGGCCACGCCGCTGACCGCAGCCATCCCCCGAGTAGGTAGCCCTGGTAGATGTCTCATTTTGTTCTGGATGTAAAGATGACACGATAGTAAAGTCTGACTGCCAAACTCGGGCTTGGCTTCTGGAGGCCTCGAGATGGGGCCTTGTTTCTGATTCATTCTACAACTCACTTTCTAGCGCTATTAATGAATATAATAGACCATAAAAGCAGAGAGGAAATGAGAGAACAGCATGTCCCCACTGTGACTTTTGGTGAGACACTCACAGTGTGTCAGTGTTGTTGGGAGCTGGGGTTTGAAAGCAGAAAGGAACAGAATAAACAAACCCAGGGTTTTCCCTCTCGACTCAGCCGTCTGTGTGCCCATGAGTGCCCGAGTGTGTGTATGTGAGAAAGAACCATGTGAACGCATCTCTGCAGGTGCCCGTTGTGTGCATATTTGTATCTGAGTATGTGGAAGAGGGAATCTAAAACCCCAGGAGCAAACCCTAAGGTTTCTAAGAAAATATTTTTTTTTTCTGCACTGCCAGCCCCTCTCCCTTCTGCTTACAGAGGGAAAGGAAAACATGATTTCAAAGTTTCTGCTAATGCTTAGTGTCAAGATGGAGACCTGGGTTAGGTGCATCCTTTTCTGAGGATGAGCCACCAAGAATTTTGTATAATGCCATGGAAGGTCCTAGAACTGTCGGTGATGAAGGTTGGGAAAAAAATATTCATTTGCTTGGCAAAATAGAATACAATTTTGCAGATGTCCCCGGGCACAGGGAAGTTGGAGAAGGATGCCTGTCTGGGGAGTGAGTAGGCATAAACAGAGAAGGTATCAGGCAGGGACCTAGGGGGAGGGACAGTCTGTGAGACTTTAAGGAGCTTTAAGAATGGAGATGTTGAGTGTTAACATTTCGGGTTGTTTCCTCTTTCACACTGTGCTGTAATTCACTCCGGATATTACTAAACCTTCCATAAAAGCCTGTGTATTAGTTGAGGTAAAGGTTAAGCTGCTGTAACAAAGAACCCCCAAATGCTGTGGATTAAAGAAGACAGAAGTTTATTTCTTATTTGTGAAGCTGTCCTGAGGTGAGTGGTAACTGGAATGTGAGGCTTTTCTCTATACCCTCACTCAGGGAACCAGCTTCCTTCGCTAGCATCATCCTTATCTGCATGGTTCAGCTGCATCTGAGCACATCCCTAGGCCTTTGTATAAAGGGGAAGGAAGAAAAAGAACAAGATGAAGGATTCTCTTTTAAGCAAATGGGGCGATGCTAAACACATCACTTTCGCTTGTGTTTCATTGGTTAAGACTTAGTCACGAGGGCCCGTCTTGCCCCCGGGGAGGTTGGGAAATGTAGTCCTCAGCTGAACAGGCATGTGCTCAGCTATTGCTATGGAAGAAAGGGAGAATGGAATTTGTTAGGAAATTGACAATATCTATTGCAGTCTTAGTCCTAGTCTGAGTCACCATAGCTTCTTACCTGAATTATTATTATTTTTTAAAGGTTTTATTTATTTATTTATTTGACAGAGATCACAAGTAGGCAGAGAGTCAGGCAGAGAGAGAGGAGGAAGCAGGCTCCCTGCTGAGCAGAGAGCCCTATGCGGGGCCTCGATCCCAGGACCCTGGGATCATGACCTGAACCGAAGGCAGAGGCTTTAACCCACTGAGCCACCCAGGCGTCCCTCTTACCTGGATTATTATAATAGTCTCCCACCAGTGCCCAGACTCTCTTTATTCTGAAAGCAACAATCACAAGTCCTGCAAAGACTTTATTCTCTGCTCAAAAATCTCCAGTGGCCTCCCATATGCTCTGAGTAAAAGCCAAAGTCCTTGGAATTGCTTACTAAGCCCTATATGATGCCTGGCTCTCACCCACTTCTAACCTCATCTTTCGTATCACTCCCTTCAGCCAGACCACCCTCTGCTCAAAAATGCTAGGCATGCACCTACCTCAGGGCCTTTGCACTTGCCGAACTATCTGCCTGAAACATTCCTTCCCATGATATCCATGTGGGTCATCCCCTTACTTCCTTAAGTCTTCACTCAGATGCCACCTTCTCATCAGTCAGGCCTTCCCTGACTGACCCCAGTCCATTTAAAATGACAGCTCTACCCCGATTCTCTTTAATTCCCTTCCTCTGATTTTTCTCCATAGTACTTACCATCATAGCACATATATCATATATTAAATATGTGTGCATGTGTCTGTGGTATGTGTATGATTTATTTGATTGTCCTCAGCATCAGAATATAAGCACCAGAGAACAGGGATTTTGTTGGATTCACATGTTCATGCCTTCAAGTCATATTAGATTGGGTGAAGTGGCTGGGTCTTTATGCTCTGACAATGACCAGTCTCTACACCAGCTGTCTTGGAAAGGGAATGAGACATTGGGCAAGGTAGCTCTCCACGGGTGCTTGGGAAATGAGCCTGAGGGGTGATCTGGTGCAGCAGTGTCCCCTTTTGAAGTCATTCTGTGGTGTGGATCAAAGGAGGAAGGAATCAGTATAGAAACAGAGAGACAAGCTAGAAACACCTGGTGGGGAATGACTTTCCAGGTTGGGGGTGGTGGGAGTCCCTAGCGACCGAAGATATGGAGGTAGGACCATACAGGGGATCTTCCTGGGTGGCAAAGAGCTACGTTTCCTCTCCAGGAACAATGAGAGATGCTTGGATATGAAGGCTGGGGCTTTGCTGTTAGTTGGAAGTAGATGCCCCACCCAGGAGATGCATCTCCCTGTCCCCGCACCTGGGGTCTGGCTCTTTAAGATCCAAAGGACAAAGCAAACCAACATAAGCATTCTTGGCAACCAGGTGCCCCCCAGCCAGTCCCCAATTTTCTGATAAGTTGTGTCACAGTACTGATGGGGTGATTACATTTGGTGCTGGAAAGACTCGGGTGGTAAATACTGTCTCTGCAAGAGACCTGTGGTCTGAGATGCTAACTGCTTCTTCCCTGTATTTCATTAGGGCTCCCAAGGGAAAACAGACCACTAAGGGGACAAAGGTCACAGTCTGAGCACTCTGCATTCTCCAAGAGTTCTTTGGAGTTCAGCAAAAAGCTCATTGCTTGGAAGCTTCCAATACCAACCTTCCGGGCAGGAACAGTGACTCACTGTGTGACTTTGAGCCAGACATTTCCTTCTTAGGCTTTTAGTCACCCCATATGCAAACCAGTGGGGAGAGGGGGACATTCATTGGTCCCTAATATTCATAACGTTTTCCTTTTAGGGAAGGGCTTATGATGTGCTGAGCTTTATATAAGTGTTATCTCATTTAATCCTTGCAAGATTCCTATAACGTCAGCATTACTACGTGAAGAAACCGAGGCTCAGAGAGGTTAAGTAACTTGTTTGGGTGGCACAGCTACTTAGAATCAGGTCTGCATTTGAAAGCCAGCAATGGAGCTTGCAGTCTAAGTCCCTCTGTTTTAGGTTTGTTAGCAATAATCTTAGGGATTCAGACTACTTTTAACCTTACAGTCTAGGGGAAGATGATTTATTCAAGGTCACATACAATACAGTTAGGTCTGTAACTTCCAAATGTCAGTCTGATACTCAGCGTGCTAGGTTTAGCCCTCCTCTCCTCTGGGCTGTTTTGCCCTTGGGCTGGAATTGTGTGTAGGACTCTGTAGAATGTACGTTGATTGGTATTGTTCCAAGAGGGCCAGAGTTTGGGGCAGCACATTGGGGAGGTCTGGATTTCACCTTGACAAGACTTTTCAACAGTTATTGGCAAATCTTATTCTGACAAAAAGCCTGATCTCATCCTGCCTTGAGGTTCCCTGGACTCTGCTTCTTAAATTCTGTGAGCTGAAGCCTAGGAAGACAGTCGGGTCTGTTCTTGCTTCCTTCTCGAACAGCTAGTACAACAGGCAGCAGGCAGGGCGTCTGCCAGACCTGCCACCTGCTGCGGAGAAAAAAAAACTAATCCCAGAAGCTGCATGGTCTCCTGTGAACCTGGTTGGAGTTCTTTGTTGCTCAGGGTTCAGGGAAAAGAGCACTCTTAACTTTCTTGGAGTGTTGGAAGTAGGTACCTCTCTGGAGGACAATTTTGGCTACTTGCATTGAAACTCTTAAAAATGTGCATTCCCTTGTTGAAGATGTTCTCATTAAATATTTCAGTATATTCACTTGGAAATGAGACTGGAAGTTTAACCATGGAACAGTGAACAGGGTTGTTCCGGGTGGTGGGTTTTTAAGGATATATATTTCAAAATTAATAGGCAATTTTGGGGAGCAATTTTAGATGTACTGAAAAATTGAGCAGGAAGCACAGAGTTTCCAGTACCCCTCCCCCACAGCTTCGCCTATTACTAACACCTTGCATTGGTCTGTTAACTATCGATAACCCAATATTCGTACATTATTAATAAGTGAAGTCCACAGTTGACTTAGGGTTCCCTCTTGATGTGCATTCTGTGGGTTGGACAAAAGTATGGTGATATACATCTGCTATTATGATGTCATACAGGATAGTTTCACTGCCCTAAAAATCCCCCATTCTCTACCTGTTCATCCTTCCCTTCCTTCCTCCCACCCCTCAAACCCCTGGCAAACCCTGATCTTTTTACTGTCTCCATGGTTTTGTCTTTCCCAGAATGACACACAGCTTTAATCATACAGTATGACACCTTTTCAGATTGGCTTCTTTGCTTTGCAATATACATTTAAGGTTCCTCCATGTCTCCTCGTGGCTTGATAGTTCATGTCTTTTTAGCACTGAGTAATGTTCCATTGTCTGGATGGACCACAGTTTGTTTATCCATTCACCTGTTAAAGGACATCTTGGTTGCTTCCAAGTTTTGGCAGTAGTGAATAAAGCTGCTATAAACACTCAAGTGCACAGTGTTTTTGTTTTTTGTTTGTAGAGATGAGTTTTCTGCTCATTTGAGTAAATATCAAGGAGCCCAGTTGCTGGGTTGTGTGGCGAGAGTATGTTTGGAAACCTCCAGAACTGTCTTCCAAAATGGTTGTACCTTTTTGCATTTTCACCAGCAATGAATAAGCGTTCTTATGGCTCCATATCCTCACCAGTATTTAGTGTTGACTGTATTCTGGGTTTTAGCCAAGATGCAGTGGTGCCTACTTATTGCTTTAACTTGCAATTTTCCCATAAGCTATGATGTTGAGCATCTTTTCATATACTTAGATCCCACCTGTATATCTTCTTTGGTGCGGTGTCTATTCAGATCTCTTGTTCATTTTTTTATTTGGGTAGTTCACTTTCATATTGTGGGGCTTTAAACACTCTTTGAATACTCTAGATACCAGCCTTTTACCAGATATGTGCCTTGCAAAGATTTTATCCCATCTGTGGTTTATCTTCTCATTCTCTCAACAATGTCCTTCACAGAGTAGAAATTTTTAATTTTAATGCAGCCCAGCTTAACAATTTATTTCTATTGTAGATCATACTTTTGAGATTAGATCTCAAATGTCATTGCCAACCCAAGTTCATCTAGATTTTCTCCTCTTATCTTCCAGGAGTTTTATAATTCTGCATTTTACAGTTAAGTTTGTGATCCATTTTGAGTGAATTTTTGTGAAAGGTGTATTATCTATGTTTGGAAGCTTGGTGGGTTCCCCCCCGCCATATGTGGATGTCCAGTTGTTCAAGCACCATTTGCTGAAAAGACGAGCCTTCCTCCACTGAATTGCTTTTGCCCCTTTGTCAAAGATCAGTCAACTATATTTGTGTGAGTCTATTTCTGGCTCTCTATTCTGTTGCATTGATCTTTTGTCTGTTCCTTCACCAATACCACACTGTCTTGATTATAGTTGCTTTGTAGTAAGTCTTGATGTCAGGTAATGTCTGTCCTCCAACGTTGACCTTCTCTGTCAATATTGTGTTCACTATTCTGGGTCTCTTGCCTCTCCATATAAACTTTAGAATCAGTTTCTCAATAGCTATGAAATAGCTTGCTGGGATTTTGATTGGGTTGCTGGGATTTTGAATGGGGATACTTTTCCTTTATTTTGCTTATTCTGTATTTTCTAATATCTCTTCAAAAGTATAAAGATCCAGAGCCTTCAAATCCGGGTCTGGATTCTAGTTCTGGTATTTATTAGTTTAACAGATTTGTGTGTGTGTGTGTGTGTGTGTGTGTGTGTGATGTTAGTTATACACTAGGCATTGTTTGAAGCACTTTACAAAGAACACATCTAATCCCTGTTAGAACTTTATGAGGTTGGCTTATGGAAGTAGGGTCTCCATTTTACAAGTAAGGAAACTGAGGAAGTTTGATGTACCAGGGAGAAGTTTAGTGGGGATGTGTGGCAGACAGCTTTAAGATGGCCTCCTCTGATCAATGAAGCCACCTCCAAGTGTTCCTATCCTGTGTAATTCCGTCCCCTTGAGTGTGAGTAGGACCCATGACTCGCTGCTAACCAATGGAATGTGGCAAAGGTGATTATGTTGCCTAAGACCATAACGTCCATCCAACTAGCGTACTTTCTCCCTTATCGGCTTTGAAGAGGCAAGTTGCCACGTTGTAGAGGCTTAGATGATGAAAAATAGCAAGAAACTGAGGCCATTAGTGGGACAAACCTTGGGGAACTGAATATTGCCAACAATCGCATGGGTTTGAGAACAGGTCCTTTATAACACTCAGGTCAGACCCCAGCCTTGGTCAGCATCTTGACTGCAGCCTTATGAGAGACTCTGAAGTGGAGTTTAGCTGAGCCATTCTCAGACTCCGGAGCTACTGTGATGTAATAAGTGTGTGTTGGGTTAAGCCTCCAGGTTTGTGGTTATTTACTTCCCAGCAACAGAAAACTACTATGGGACAGAAACCAGGCATCCTTGCTGCAAATCCCATTCACTCCACCTTTTTTCCTCTTGCTGCCTCCGTCCTTCCCAGCCATGGGAAAGTAACTTTGCGCAAGTTACTCAATCTGCCTAAGTCTCAGTTTCTTCATCTAGATGATGAGAGTAATAAGGATTCCAAATTCATAAGGTTGCTATGGGGGATGAAGGAAAAAATCAGAGATCTTGGCAAAATGGTGGCCCTTCAGTGAAAGTTATCCTTCTCTTGAACTTCACAGCACCTAGAAGGGCACACAGGTATAAAAAGAATGCAATCATGTGCAAGGAGGCTGGTCTTAAACAAATGGGAGAGTCCAGAGATTGAGGCAAAAATAGCTTTTCCATTTTTTTTTAAAGATTTTATTTATTTATTTGACAGACAGAGATCACAAGTAGGCAGAGAGGGAGGGAAGCAGGCTTTCCACTGAGCAGAGAGCCCAACGCAGGGCTCAATCCCAGGACCCTGAGATCATTACTTGAGCCCAAGGCAGAGGCTTTAACCCACTGAGCCACCCAGGTGCCCCTAGCTTTTCCATTCTATTCTTTTAAGTTCTGCTGGAGTCTCACACATCTGCGTCTTTTACCCTTGGCTTTTGTTCATCTTCTCTCCCTTTGCTCACATTCCCTTGCACCTTTCCACCCCCTCCTCTCCTCCTGTGTCCCAGCCCCATCCGGAATCCGCACAAAAGGTGACAATTTCCCAGTGCCTGTGTGGTTCAGTCAGTTAAGCGTCTGCCTTTGGCTCAGGTCGTGATCCTGGAGTTCCAGGATGGAGTCCTGCGTCAGGCTCCCTGCTCAGTGGAGAGCCTGCTTCTCCCTCGGCCCGTCACCCTGCTTATGCCCTCTTTCTCACTTGTTCTCCCTCTAAAAGAAATAAAATCTTAAAAAAAAAAAAGTGACGATCTCAAAATCCAAAAATTTTAAATTTCCCTTGAAAATTCCTTTGGAACAATCATATTGCAGAGTTACATGCTGTCTCTCACTAAATCCTCCTTCAAAACTGGAGTTGATGACTGTTTTATTGGTTTTTGTTAGGAATCATGTTGAGCAGGGAGCCTGGGTGGCTCAGTGGGTTAAAGCCTCTGCCTTCGGCTCAGGTCGTGATCCTAGGGTCCTGGGATCGAGCCCCGCATCAGGCTCTCTGCTCGTCGGGGAGCCTGCTTCCTCCTCTCTCTCTGCCTGCCTCTCTGCCTACTTGTGATCTCTGTCTGTCAAATAGATAAATAAAGTCTTTAAAAAAAAAAAAGGAATCATGTTGAGCTACATGTATCTATCTATCCATCTATCTATCTACCTATGAGCTATTTATCTAAGTAGGTATATTATACGTATCTGTGTATCTTTAAACTCTTGAACCACCCTTACTGTGGCACAGATGTCTTCATCCTGACAGATAAGTGGGAAATGACACCAACTGGGAATTGGGTAAATTCACATTTCGTATCTCCTGACTAGTCTGGGGTGTACGCTTACTGAGTGGCATAAAAGAACGTAATTGTCAGCACACTTGTGTCAATATCTCTCTCTTTGTATCGTAACTTTTGAGGCTCCCACTAGTCGTATTTCATCAGTGCTAATTCTAAGCACACTATTAGTTCTAAGCACATTTTTTCTAATGTTAACCTCCCTGAAATGGAGATGCATTTTCCATTCTGCTCTCAGTCAGCCAGCAGGCAGGCATGACATGGTTCCATTCCCTGTGTCCAAGGAAACTTGGTCATAGCCGTTCATAGTGTCATCACTTCCGCCCAGCGATGCGCACTGCCGGTCCTTCACAGGTTAATTTTAGTTGCTGTTTAAAATATCTTCAAGAAGATTGCACTACGATATGGTTTGGCATTGAAGTGGAGAGTTTCCATGTCCACAGAAAGGCCCCCAAGCAGAACAGTGGGGCAGAGGTTTCGCATT
This sequence comes from Lontra canadensis, assembly GCF_010015895.1. Lineage (NCBI taxonomy): Eukaryota > Metazoa > Chordata > Mammalia > Carnivora > Mustelidae > Lontra > Lontra canadensis. The sequence goes on from NW_022631052.1 coordinate 1,560,356, forward strand.
AGTGAAGCAAATGCTTGTCTTTGGGGGAATGACTCCAGGTTTATATTTTTTGCAAAGTAACAACCAAATTTGACTGATTTGCCTAAAAAGTAAGTGGCCACAGTCGGTGAGGCTGGATTGCATTTTGTCACCGAGATTTGTGCAGAAGGATTCCTTGTCACATACCAAGCCAGGCAACAAGAGGCAAGAGAACTTGCCAGATCCCTTAGAAAAGATGAAGGGAATTTTAAGCGAGGCATGGTGTGACCAATTAAGATGTTGAAAAGGACTATAGTGGCAGTGGGTGGTAACTCAATTACAAAAGTTTATTTAAAAATTTTCTTAATTTTACAAAAAATAATGGTATCTGAAGATCAATGGTGGGTGGGGGTACCTGGCTGTCTCAGTTGGAAGAGCATGAGACTCTTGATCTATGGGTTGTGAGTTTGAGCCCCACATGGGGTGCAAAGATTAAAAAAAAATTAAATAAAAAATATAAACCCACAAAAACTAAAAAGATCAATGATGGACTTAATGAAAGACGGTTGAATTCAAGTTAGTTAAATTTCCGTGATGCGATTCCAATTTCATGATCAGTGAACTCTTGTGGTATAACATTGAAGTGTTATTGTATTTTAAAAAACCTCTGAACTATTCCCTCTGTCTTTTTGAAAATGTCTCCCAACAAGAGGTAGGAAAGGGGGAAAAGAAACCCCTTTATTTTGAAACCTATATGCGTGTGTTTTCTGGGCGTGCAACAGTAACCAGCAAAACAAAGTATCTCCATGAATCCAGAAATGCGGGTCTTAGGAATTTATCCTGAGCAAGAAAGCCTGAGTGAGTGCAACTGTTTAGTTGCTGGGATGCTTACGTCCGCTTGGTTTAGAAGAATGAAAAATTAAAAATAACTTATGCGTGTGTGAATGGGAGGGAACTTAAATTATAAGACATCCATATAATGGAATCGTAGGGTAGGCAGACATGAGAAGCGAAGTCAATGTTTATTGGCATGAAAAGGTACTCATCTATAAAAATAAAAAAGAGGATAAAAGCCAAGCTTGATACACTTTTTGTAAAATAATCATCATCATGGTCCTAGTGATAAGGTCTCTGTATTCAATATGTGAATGTTAAGAGAAAGAAACAAATGAATTGTAATAGTTGCCTCCTGGAGTGCCTGGGTGGCTCACTTGGTTAAACATCTGTCTGGGCTCTGGTCATGATCTCTCTGGGGTCCTGGGACTGAGCCCTATGTTGGGCTCCCTGCTCAGTGGAGAGACTGCTTCTCTCGCTCCCTCTACCCCTCCCCCCACCTTGGGTGCTCGCTCTCTCTCTTGCTTTCTCTCTTTCAGATAAATAAATAAAATCATAAAAATAATGTAGTTGCCCCCTTCTGTCAAAGGGGGAATGTGAGTGATTTTTATTTTGGTCTGTTTCTGATTCTCTTTCAAAAAAAATATTTTCAGAGAGTTTAAAAAATAATAAGGGTGGGGGGAGGAATTGATGTAGATCCTAGGAGAAAAAGGAAGACAAGCCACCAGCGTAGGTTTCCTCCGTGATGTCTCTTTAGATGTCCATAGGCTTCTCTTCCAATAATGACTTTGTCTGCTTAAAAAAAAAACAAAACACAAAAACTCCTAATTATACCACTAATAAAAGCATTTCAGTGGCAAATATGTTTAGTTTCATAAACTTAAGACCGCAGTGGTGGAAGCCTCCAGCGTGTGTTTGCATTTGGGTGGGAAGTCAGGAAGGGCTCTGCCAAGTTTGTAAATACTCGCTGCTTGGATGAATATTTCTTTCTTTTGTCTTTCCTCTCCATACCCTGTAGGAGGGAGGAAGCTTTTGTTTTGGCCACCAGCAATTTCCTTCTCCGTGGGTGTGTGTAGAGGCATGCAGCGGGAAGGTGGTGATTACTGGAATTAGTTGGAATTGGCTTTGATAGGGAGTGAAGGTTTGTGTCCTGCAAACAACCGCCCCCCCACTTCCCCCCAACCTCGGCTCCCCACCCCTAAGCATTCATATGTTGGAGCTCTCACTTTCCTCTCCAGTGGCTTTGTTAGCAGATGGGTTTTCTAAGGAAGTAATAATACTTAAATGAGGTCATAAGGGTGGGGGCCCTGATCGATAGGATTGATGTCCTTATAAGCTCACTGTGCGCGCGCGTGTGTGGTGTGTGTGTGCGTGCGCACAGGCGTGCGTGCATGTACCTGCACTGAGGAAGGGCCTCGTGAGGGCACAGTGAGAATGAAGACTTCTGCAAGCCCAGAAGGCAGGTGTCACCAGATACCAAATCAGCAGCACCTTGATCTTGGACTTCCTAGTCTCTAAAACTGTGAGCACCACATTTCCACTGTTTACGCCTCCTAGCCTGTGGTAGTCTAGGTAACCCTGCGTCAGTTCTGGCTGCCTTTCCCAGAAACACTGAGATCTCTACAGACTGAAGGCAGAGACCATCATTCCTGATCAATACCCAAGATGTTTGGACCCTCACCCCCCTCTTCACCTTGATTCTTTTTTTTTTTTTTTTAAATTTATTTATTTGAGAGAGAACAGGAGATAGAGAGCATAAGTAAGCATGAGCAGGTTGGGGTGGTGGGCTGGGGAGGCAGAAGGGACAGAGGGAGAGGAAGTAGACTCCTGGCTGAACAGGGAACCCCATGTAGGTCTTGATCTCAAGACTCTGAGCTCCTGACCAATGTCAGACTCTTAACGGACTGCGTCCCCCAGGTATCCCTCACATTGTTTCCTTACTTAAGTCTCCCTCTTCATGCCAAGAACTTTGTGGCAAACCAAACTGAGCATTCTCACTGCTGCCCTGTTTTGCTAACACTGGTCTTTCCACCCACAGTGTTACCCCATCCTGCCCCCCGCCCCCAGCCTGCAGAAGTCTCTCCCTGCTCTTGTCTCATGACCATCATAAGGTGTGTATGCCTGTGTCATTCAGTGGGCCCTTGAGTTAGCCTGTTCCCTACCAGGAAGTCTGTCTTTTTCCTCATTGTATCCCCAGCACCTAGAAAATCTTGGCAGATAGGAAGCACTCAGTAAATATCTGTTGTAGAATAAATGAATGAAGACGAAAGAGAAACATAGGAGTGCCTGGCCATAACAACCCCGGATTCTTGGACCTTTCAAAATAGTCTAATTCAGCAGTTCCCCAAACTCTGGTTTCTGGATCCCTTGACACTCTTAAAAATTATGGAGGACCCCAAAGAGTGTGTTTGTGATTAGATCTATCATTAGTTACCATATTAAAATTAAAAATGAAAGCTAACACATTTAAAAAATATTTATCTAGAAATCCATTTAAAAACAATAACAGGCCCATGAAATGCTCAGATAGGTTACGTCAGTTGCTCAATATCACACAGTGGGCCACTAGCAGACATCTGGATTCAAACCCAGAGTTAGGTGTTTGAGTTTGGCTTAGTCCATTATCCACATTCTAAACTAAACTAAATGCTTAGGAATATAACTAAATGCTTGCGAGTTGGGGAAAAAAAAATGAAGAGGATAGGCTTCTCTCAAAATGAGGGCTTCCCTTGGAGTCCAGAGAGGGTGGGAGTACCCCCAGAGGTTCAAGGACGGAGCTGGAGGGTCAGGACTGGCCAAAGTTGGAGGTGAATCTTGGTGGACTTCCCTCAGACCTCCTAAGAGATGCTCCCAGGCCAATCCACCAAAAATCAAATTCATGATATGTAGTTCTCTAAAAAATCAAGTTGCTAATGACCAATTGCTCAAATTAGTCAAATTTTCCAAACCTCACTTAGGGAAAATTCTCATCTAATATAGTTAATGAATATCAATATACTCCTGAATGACTACATTCTTCTGCGTATGGTATTTTAATAGGCTCACTGGTAATACTCAATGAATTTATACTTCTTGAATATTCTTACCCCCAAATTTATTCAAGATATTTTAATTATATTCAAGACTCTAAGATATTCAAGAATATATTCTATATTAGAAGATAGTCATAAGAAAGCTAAACAGCTCCCATGATATTTAGTTTTAGATAAATCGAGCTGGAAAAGCTGCTGCTGAGAATATATTCAAGACCAATTTATTAAGAAGACCATATTCATAGTCATTGAAAATATCAAGAAAGATAGTCAAGGTTTGGCAAATACAGCAAACTGGTGAGTTGGGGGTGAGGAGTTAGCATGTGCTGGCCCCAAATCTCCTGTGGCCACCTATCGCCATGCACCTCTCAATTCCGTGGGAGACAAGGGAGGGACAAGTTCTATTGCAAGACTGAGTTGTATGTGGACCCTCAGAGGTGAAGAAATAATTGTGTCTCCAAATACCACCTTGACCCTTCAGGCACCTCTGTGAGAGGGGAAACCATAGAAAAGAAAGAGAGGGGGGATCATGTTGGCTGCAACATAATGTCAAGAACTCTGTGGGCATTATTTCTCTTATTCAACCCAAGTTTATGAAAATCATTGCTTTTACTAATGAGGACGTTGAGCTTCAGACCTATGAAGTGACTTGCCCAGTATCATTTAGTTACTCAAGGGTAGAGTGGGGATGTGAACTGAGGTGGGGTGGGTATGTGAACTTGGGTAGGGTAGGGATGTGAACCCAGGCAGAGTGGGAATGTGAACTCAGGCAGTGAGATTTCAGAACCGGAGGTCTGGGCCATTGGACTGTACATTCTCCCATGATAAAAGGAAACCTGTGAACAGAAAAACAAGTATCTGCAGGCACGGGGCTTTGCAGTGAAGGAATCTGGGAGACGTAAGGGGATTTGTTGGCATGTCCATTTGGAATTTAGAGGAAGCAAGAGAGGAAGCAGGAGAAGGAATTATGAGTCACATGGACAGGCCCCCTTTCCTTTCTCTTTGCCATGTAGAAAGGAAAATGATAGAAATCTGATGATCTATTTGTCTATTTGTTTGTCCCGTAGGCATGTGTCCCACAGACACTTAGAGCTCAGATCCAGCTCTGTTATGTTCCTGAAACATAAAACAAGCTAAGCACGAAGAGCTGTGGTTAGAGCAATGCTAGCCACTGACAGGAAGCTTACATGGCTTCCAGCAGCAACTTCATAGAAGTTTTCCCAAATACTCACTTCATTCTTTCCAGCAGGAAAAAAGCCCTTTTATTTTTGTTCTTTATTACCCAAGTAAGACACACAGTGCATGTATACTGCTGATAAACAAACAAGATACATAGGAACTAAACTAACAAAATAAAAATCATCAGTAAATCTTCCCTCCCCTACTCCAAAAAAAATCATTGTTAATAATGGGTATACTTTTTCCCCAGGGCTGTTGTTTTTATGCAATTTTCAAATGGGATCATACTGCACGCTATTGCATAACCCGATTCCCCTAATATATTATGATCGTACTCAAAGAGGCAACCTCACATCATTTTTATTAATTGCAGATTTCTGCTTGCTGATGATCTAGTCCCTGTCCCCAGAGAGGTAGAAATGGAGAAACATTTTGGGTCTGCGCGGGTGTTGACTTGCAAGGTCAGGGACCCTCAGAGTGAACATAGAGGGCTTTAGTGGGTGGGTCTCTAACGGAGGGGCCACCTGCAGTCTCTCCCTGGCTCTCCCATCTGCAGTCTCTCCCAGGAGACTGCTGCTGGGAAAAATCTGGGGAGCCCTTAGAATAATATTATGCCAGCGTCAGGAAGCTAGGAGCAAGTGCCCTCACCTTCTTAGGCTCCTCTGTCAAATGGGGCTATTTTGAGAATGTAATGTATGTAGTAAGCCTGTTGGGTGCCCACACAACACGTGATCCTTCTCCCTCTGAGCTCCGTGGATCTGACACAAGACTTCCATTGACACTGGAAAGTCTGCAAGCCCCTCCCAAGGACAGTAGAATTTAGTAGCGTTTATTACAAGACAATAATGTTTGGCAGGGCACAGCAGAATTTGGCAGGACAGGGTGACTGGGCACCTCTGAATGGTGGGAATTGGCTCTGAGGCCCCTGTGCCCCAGGTTCCAGCATCTTTTAGCTCCCCACGGGCTGGCTTCCCCATCCCCAGGTCCTCCTCTTCTGCTTCTTGCCTGGTGTCCCTTCGCAGTTCACAGCTGTGTCTTTTTGCAAAGACCCACCACCAACAGGACAAGCTTGAGGCAGTGGATGCTGCCGCTGGTGATGATGGGAAGTTGGTGAAGCCCTTGGGTGGTGACCTGGGGTTGGACCACGTTTTCTTAGATGTCACTGAAAAATTGAGAATAATTGCAGAGAATAGACATCCTCCAAGTAATCCTCTTCCTATGCAAAAGAGAGTCGACAACAATAACTTCTTTCTAGCCAGTTAGTGAGATAACATATACCTAAAAAACTCCCCCCAGGGCCCAGAGGAAGCACTCCATATGTGCTATTAGGATACATATGATTCGTTGGAAAAGCATAGAAAAGCATGAGGATCCTGCATCTGGGTCCTGGTGGGGAGTCTGAGACAAACACCGTTCCTGCAAAGAGACTCTCTCCCCACCCCGCCTGCCCCTGCCTGGAACCAGCCCCAGGCAGGGAGCATGCTGGGGAGTATTTTCATAGCCCCTCGCCGCCTGAAGACAGCCAGGGTGTCACCAGCAAATAAATGGGCTCATCCTCTCCTGCTGAAATTGGCACGTCCGGCGTGGAGCGTCGATGATTTATTTACCAGTGACAGTTCTGCTCTGGGGTGGAAGTGCCCTGGTTTGCTGAGTGGTTCATTCATTTGTCTTTGTTGGCAGTGCGGGCCCATGGGATTCCCCACCTCGGCTCCCACCAGGGCCTCATTCCTCCCGTATCTTGCTGCTCGTGCTGAGGGGGGTAGGCGTGAGGGGCTCATGGTGTGCTTGTCTTCTCACCTGCAGGAGCACCCTCTTGGGTCTGCTTTGGGTGGGGGGGATCCCGGGGGATGATGCTGGAGGTGGAGGGAGGGCCTATGTGACCTTAGAGAAACCACCTCTTACAATCATGGACCTTTTTAAGATGCCACAGGAATCAGACTGCTTCGGACTCAAATGCTGTCTCTGCTGTTTATTAGTTGTGTGGCCTCAAGCGAATGGCCTGACCTCTCTGATCCTTGAATTCCTCATCTGTTATGAGGGAATAATACCCATTTCCCCGCTCTCCAGTGAGGATAGAATACTTACAGCACCTGACACGTAGTAAAGTGAGCCTATCTTTATCCTCATTATTATTCCCCTGGGCTCAGAGCTGCTCCTGGAGAAGAGGGAGTGTTCCCTTTAGGCTTTTGAGGTATCAGAGCTGGAAGCAACTTAGACGAAAAGCCAGAGAGCTGAGCTGAAGCTCTTACCCCCTACACTTTCTCTGTGTGAGCTCTTGAGGCCAAGTATCCAGAGCCTTTGTGTCCCCATCTGTCAAATGGAAAGTATCTGGTTTCAAGAGCATTCTCAGAAGATCGATTTTCTTCTCCCCTCCTGACTTGCAAAATGCTTTACGATATACGAAAGGTCGTGATCGTCATTATGTGACATGGATTCTCATCAGGGACACTCCAGTCTCTGATTCACGAATAGGGTAACAGGGGCTGAGGAAGTGCGGCAACTTGTCCCGACTCATATTCATTCATTTAACAAATATTAATGGAGTGCCTACTGCATACCGGCTACTGTTTTAAGTGCTTCAGATAGATTGATGAATAAGACAGGCAAAACATATCCCTGTCCTCATAGAGATTACATTCTAGGGGTAGGACACAGATAATAAACAGTGGAAATAAGTAAGTAAGTACGGACATTATATAGCTTGTTAGAAAGTGACAAGTCTTATGGAGAAAATAGATCATGACAAGGGGGCTCAGGAATGATGGATGAAGGGGGCAGCCTGCAGTTTTAAAGATGGTTTTCGGGATGAACCTCATTGAGAAAGTGACAACTGAGCGAACGCTTGAAGGAGAAGAGAGTGTCAGCCACGCAGATGGAGGAAAAGCGTCCCAGGCAGAAAGAGTAGCATGTGCAAAGGCCCTGAGGTAGCAGGCAGTGTACCTGAGGTGTTCATGGAACAGAGAGGGGTGGAGTGGGGAAGGGTGAAGTTGGAGGGCCACAGAGGGAATGCAGTGTGTGTGCAGAGAGACTCCTTTAGTGTTTTGTAGCCATAGTAAGGACAACAGCTTTTACTCTGAATGAATTAAGGAGTTCTAGGAGGGTCTGAGTAAAGTTGAGTCATGGTCTGAGTAATATTTTCCCAACATCACTGCGGCTGTTGTGGGTGAATTGACTGTGGGGTATCCATCAGCAGGTGGATGTATGAACAAAATGTGTTCTATCCATATAGGGAGATATTATCCACCCATAGAAAGGAATGATGTTCTGACACCTGCTAAGCCATGGATGAACCTTGAGGACATGATGCTTAGTGAGAGAAGTCAGACACGAAAGGACAAATACTGTATGATTCCATTTTTATGAGCTGTCTAGAGTAAGCACATTCACGCAGATGGAAAGTAGGTTAGATAGTCCCAGGGACTGGGAAAGGGAGGAATGGGGAGTTTTGTGCTTAATGCCTATAGAGTTCCATTTGCAGTCATGAAAAGGTTTTGGAAATAGATAGCAGTGATGGTCGCACAAATTGTGAATGTCATCAATGCCAGCGAATCACACATTTGCAAAAAAAGGGGGGGGTTAAATGGCAAATTTTATCATATATGTTGTTTACCGCCATGAAAATAGTTTTAAAAAATTAACTGTGGTGACAATGGAAGAAGTGGTCTCTGCCGTAATCTCTGTGGGCTCAGATCAAAGTGGGAGGTAGAAGAGGTGAGGTGCCCAGATGCCGGCTACACTTGACAAGTGAATTTCCTGACAAGCTGCAGGTAGAGCCAGTGGTTCCCAGCACCATGTAGGAACCTGGGTCTCTGGAACCTTCCCAGGGACCCCAGGATCACAGAGAGCCCTTCCAGCCCCCAAGCCTTCCTGTTCCTGGTCGCCCTGCCAGGACCGGCCGTTGGATTCCTCTCGTCCTTCGGGGCACATGGTGGTGACTGTGTAGAGTGGAGGTTCTGGGCTTGAGCCATTGTGGATGTCCACACCCCCCCCAACCACCGCTGCATCCTGGGCTGGAGGCTCAGCTCCGAGTTGGCAGTTCCCCTCTGTTTGTTGCATCACTCTGGTTGTCTAGGAGATGAGCCCAGATTAGGAACGGGGTGGAGCAAGGTGGAGCAGATGAGCTCAGAGCAATACTGTTGCTGTTTGCACGAGGGACCTTAGTAACTGGCCAGAGAGGGGCTGGCAAGTACCTCCCGAATTCAGGCACCATGGACAGGGGATCCTGGGGGTACTGAGCGTGGGTTATGGGCTCAGACTTGCTGGGTTTGAATTCCAGCTCTGCTTCCTCCTTCCTGTGTCACTTTGGGCATATTGCTTCCCTTCTCTGATTCCGCATTTCCTGCCGCTGGGATGATACTACCCACCTCCTGGACTTCTAAGGGTTACACGATAAGCCAATGAAGGAATGTTGGAAAGTGACCACAGCTAGACAAATAGGACTCACATGACAGAGGACATCAGAGTATGGACAGTGCCTGGTGACCAGCTAACAAGGAGGGGTGTATACTGATGCCATGTTCTAAAGAGGCAGAGAGGGGCGCCTGGGTGGCTCAGTGGGTTAAAGCCTCTGCCCTTAGCTCAGGTCATGATCCCAGGGTCCTGGGATCGAGCCTCACATCGGGCTCTCTGCTCAGTGGGGAGCCTGTTTCCTCCTCTCTCTGTCTGCCTCTCAGCCTACTTGTGATCTCTGTCTGTCAAATAAATAAATAAAATCTTTTAAAAAAAAGAATAAAGAGGCAGAGAAAAGGAGGGAGCAGTTTGCAAGGGGAGATACTGAATTCTTTTATGCACATGTGGAACTTGAGAAGCCCCTGCATGGAAATGCCCGGGGGGCATTTGGAGCTTGGGAGAGCTGATCTGGGCCAGAGAGAGGGATTGGGGGTGCTAGCTTAGACAAGATGGCTAGTGAAGTTATGGGATGTGCGTTCTGATCCCAGGGAGATGCACGGGGAGCTTAGGACAGACTTCTCAGTACCCACTGCATGGGATGGTTTCAGGGGACAAAGGAGCAAAGGAAGAGGTGGAAGGACTTGCCCAGGGTCCCAGAAAGACTGGATGTCCAGGAGTCACCTTGCAGGTGTCAGGGGAGATGCCACGTGCCCCCCCCCCCACATCTGTCCTCCTCCTTCTCTCTGTCCCTGTCCGTCTCTCACTATAATAGCAGCTGGTGTTTGTCATTTTCAAGGGAAAGAAATAGACTTTACCTAATTTAGGGGAAAAGGATGTGGTCTAGCTTGTATAATTGAAAGGGAAGCTAAGCACGGGACCCCAAGAAGGACAGGAATGGGACCACTCCAGGGATCTAGAAAGTTAGAAAAATGAACATCTCTGCAGGGTACTGTCACTGGGATGAGTCAGTTCAGCTATTTTCCATCCCTGGGTCCCTGCAGAAGTTTCAAATTCCCACGAGGGAGGCCCTGATGCCTATAGCTTGGGGCAGGGCTCTTTGACGGAAAAGCCCCGTGAAGCTGCAAGTAATGGGTAAGGAGACTGCAAAGACATATGCAGGGGCTGAGACGGGAGGAAAGGGACCCGGATGCTGTCAGGCAGAACCCATAGGTACACAGCCCCGGGACCTGCATGGAGACGGAGCTTTCGAGATGTGGCTCAAAGGGCATTCCCGGAGGACGTGAGACTTGAGCACAGATGAATGTGATTGGGCGACCTGATTCATTCATCACTACCCACTTACTCCTGGCAGGATCCCAGAGGGATGCGACAGAAGGTGGGACAGGATAGCTAGGCAGTATATTCTCTATACCGAATATTTGGAAAACCTAGAAATGCACTAAGGAAAAAAAAATCGAACACACACCTTCTTTAGAAAAATGACAACTTTTATGCAAATTTATAGCAACGATTTTATATTCGTAAATGGGGGACCATACATTCAGATTATGGGAGGCCAGCTTTTCCCTTGTATTGTTTCTGTGACACTAAATCATCTTCGGGAGCATGAGAGTTAATGACCGTGTACTTCTTCCCATTGCGTGGAAGAACCATCCCTCGTCCTGTTAACCCCGCGTAGCTGAGTCATTCTGTCATTTCCAGTTCTCTGTGAGTGTAAAGGCAGGAGACACTGCGGCTGTCTGCTCAGATTTTTTCCACACCTTCAACCATCTGTGCACACCTCCACTTGGCTTCTGGGTGGGTTCGTATCTGACTCTCTGCAGATCCACCCTGGTGGTCCCGAACCACTTAGAACCACTTTGCTCACAAGGTCAAAGAGGCTGATGTCTGCATCCCCCCCCAACACCTTCCATCCCTAGGACAGACCTTAGCCAACGAGTGCTGGTGTGGAAGAATGACAGCCCAGATCCCTTGACTAGGATGGGACACATTCTTTTTTTTTTTTTTTTTTAAAGATTTTATTTGTTTATTTGACAAATAGAGATCACAAGTAGGCAGAGAAGCAGGCAGAGAGAGAGGAGGAAGCAGGCTCCCTGCTGAGCAGAGAGCCCAATGTGGGGCTCGATCCCAAGACCCTGGGATCATGACCTGAGCCGAAGGTGGAGGCTTTAACCCACTGAGCCACCCAGGCGTCCAGGTTGGAACATATTCTGATCTGCTCCCCATTCCTGTACGGTGCGGCTGACCCACAGCCTATAGCAGAAGTGATGTCATGCCATTTTCAAGGCTAGATCACAAAAGACATGACAGACACGACCTGTCTTATGCTATCTCTGGGGTGCCTTGCCCAAGGGAAGCTGACTGCCATGTCATGAGGACATTGAACCATCCCTCTGGAAAGGTCCACATGATGAGGGACAAGGGTCTCCATCCCACAGCCATGAGAGTGAGCTCGGAGGCAGCCCCTCCAGCCTGGTTAGACCTCCAGATGACCATACCCCCGGCGGACATCTTGACGCATGTAAAGAGACACTCAGAGCAGCACCACTCAGCTGAACTCAGCAGAATTCCTGAAACTTCCAAACTGTGCCGTAATAGGTCTGGTTTTAGATCCGTGCGTGTTGGGGCTTATTTGTTATGCAACAAGAGCTGCTGGTGGCCCCTTCCTTTTGTGGGTTCACGATGCACAGTGGCAGACTAAAGAAGGATGTTTACGTTGGCCGACCCTGGCACTTTGCAAAATTACTTGACTGTAGCACCCACAACCACCCCGCTCCCTTTTCTTCTTATGGAACTCCTTTGGGAGCTGCCAGTCTGCTGTGAAATCGTGGAAATCCCCAGAGATTCTCCATTTCTGTCACTTCCACAAAGACACGATCTGTCCTCCAACGACTATGTCTGTGCCAGCTCAGAGCTCAGGGTCTTGTGGGTGTGTGTGTGCACAAGCCTGCACGGCTCTTGGCGGTGAGCTTTGTCATCCTGTCCGCTGTGGGTTTTATAAGCTGTCACTGTTAGAACCAGAACAAGCCAGTCTGTCACGCAGCTCTGACAGAACACAAACAGGCATAGGAAAAATGAAATCGTCCCGTGGTAGTGGGTCACGAGGCATCGTTTCCAAGACAGCTGGCCTTCGCCTCTCCTTTGCTCTCCTCTGTTCCCCTCTGCTTTCCTGAGCTGCTGAGGTGGGGTCTTCCGTAGTTTCCAAACTTTCTGCTGCCCTTCCCAGCCACCCCTCTGGGCGGGGCGGGGGGACATTCAAGGTGGAAATGAATGAGTCCCCCTTTAGAGATAAAGAAAATTATTCGCTTTCCCAGAAACAATCCTGCCCATCCCACCTGCTCCCTGGCTTAGGAACACAGTGGTCTGGCACTAACTAGTCGGCCTGACTTTAAAACTGTCCTAGTGACTCAGCCACTTCCCGGTTGTGGGACCTTGAGCCCATTTCTGGATCACTGCAGTTTGGCTACAGGTTAAATGGAACAATGGCTGTGAGGAGCAGAGACAATAAACTTTGGATAATGCTATTAGTATTAATACTAATCCTTTGGGTTTCAACTTGGACATCATTTCTTCCTGGAAGCTTCCAGCCGCCATTCCCAGCCTATCTGGGCAGAGTCCAGGCCTCCTCTGGGCTGCTCCAGGGCAGCCCCTGTCCCAGGGCCCTGTCCGCCGGTGGTCCCTAATTTTGCCTGCAAATGAGAATCCCCTGGGGAGCTTTTAAAAAATATCCCTGCCCAGGTTCCACCCCAGACCAATAATTTCAGAATTTAAGTATTTCTGTAATCTTTTTTTTTTTAATTTTATTTATTTGTCAGTGAGAGAGAGTAAGAGAGCACAAGCAGGGGAGTTTTGAAGGGAGAGGGAGATGCAGGCTCCCCACTGAGCAGGGAGCCTGATGTGGGGCTTGGTCCCAGGACCATGGGATCATGACCTGAACCGAAGGCAGATGCTTAACCAACCAAGCCACTCAGGCATTCCGTCTTGAAGTATTTCTAGAACATGAGCTTACCCTTACCCTTCCCTCGGGCCACAGAGGGGTGCTGGAGGCTGGGTGTCTGGGCTCCAGCCTAGGAGAGAACCCCTACACCTCCATTCAGTACCTAGACGGGGAAGAGCATGAACTCAGCCAAGCAGCCTTGCCCACCTTGTGTCTATACCCAGTTTCTAAGTCTTCCAAGGAGGGAAATGCTATAGTACACCGTCAGCGTGTTCTCGGCCTCCTCCCTGCCTCCCTCCCTCCCTCCCTCCCTTACTGTTGTCTTAAAAAAAAAAGAGAGAGAGAACCTTCTGCACAGTTTTGCAGATGATGACAGTAGCTGATATTTTGAGCACTTGTTATGTCCCAGGGACTGTGTGAACCACTCAGGGGCTACAACCAGCCTTCTATTTCATTAAAAATGACATAATTCAGATGTTGAAGTTGCATTGGCAGGTTTCTCCTGAGGTACAATAACAGGTTCCTTCTTGGGCAGGGAGTGGGCCTGGCCACTGAAACTATGGAGATATGGTGTCTCCTTACCTCTAGACCTCTGACAATGGAAAGCAAAATCCCTTCAATGCTCCTAATTTCTGCTTTTCTTCTCCCAGACAGAGATGATGGGGACTGGGAGGCGGGTGCTGGGAAATTTTCCACTGCACGTATGGACCCCAGACTGTCCCGTAGTTCAGTAACCCACTGTGGGTCCCTGGAAGACCCCGGATTCAGTTTTTCAGGAGGGGCTGGATTTTCAGGAAGGACCCTCCACTCCTTACCAATTGTGGACTTCCCCTGTATTAGCACCAATAGGCTGAGCGCGCACGCACACACACAGACACACACACACCGCCCCTCCTCTTAGCCCTGCATCACCATCACCCAGTCTGTGGATAAAGAAATGAACACTTGCAGAGGTCAAGGGACAAGGTCACATAGGTCACATGTAGTGGCGCGCAGCAGAACTGGGGTCAGCACTCAGATCACTGCTGGCCCCACTGCGTCCTGATCTCAGAGCCCCGTGCTCATTCCTGCCCTGGGACCTGCTATTTTCTTCTTGCCAGAGACCCCACTACACCCATGAGGGCAGATTCCCACATCTGTCTTGTTCTCCAGGGACTCTTGTGCTGCCTCATACAGGGTAGGCTGGGCAGGATGGGGTGATATTCCAAATCTTTAACAAATGGTAGGGCCAGGACACTGACTGCTCAGAATGGCCATGGATCCAAAGGCACCCACTTATTCCCAGAGGGACTGGCAAGGGCAGGGGAGGGATCTGTGTTTTAGAGTGGAGGTTTTTATTATTATTCAGTTGTGGCCAGGCCAAAAGATCAGGAGAGGTGGCTGCCATTGAAAAATATACCCTGTTACACTCACAGATCCAAGAGGAGATGGCTTGCCACTTTGCAGGGGGCCCCATGGAGAAGCACGAGAGGCAGTTACGAGGCAGAGTGAGCAGGCCTAAGTGGGAGCAGGAGCTTTGACTGTGGTTTCTTCGCGAAGGAACCCATGAGGCAGGGTAGGCAGGCTTAGGATTGGCTAGTTGGAATAATTTCGGCCAGCTTTGGGGCACTGGGGCTGACTCCTGGCGTCTGGCACCTGACCTTTGGATGATCATGGCAGGTGGATAGTGGCTCAGAGAGTTAAGTATGTGATGAGAATGTGGTTGAAGCGTGGGCTCTGGGTTGGTTGCTTTTCCTATGAGATGTGTGCCTGCAGGTGAGTCCTTTAATATCTCTAGGAGTTAGCCAAGCTTTGAAGGGGTGCTCCCTTCAGGGTCAGCAAGCCCCCAGGTGATCAAAGCAGCAGAATAAAAAGAAATGCTTACTACAGGCGAGGACAAAGGGGTCACCTTGGAGGCTCAGGAGGTGTTATTTATCAAGCGATAAATACTGAAGTATTTCAATATTTGGACACCTGGCACCAGCGTACCTGGGCATACAGTTGAATTGGGGCCGAGCCTAAAGAAAGGCACTCAGTAAATAAACCTTAAATTGCTCACTTGGGGGGCTGGGCCTTCAGTCTCCCTCTTCCCCGTATCTCAGTTATCCCTGGAGAATGGCCAGGGAGATTCTGTTGCACTTGGCTACCCTTCCCTTTCCCACAGGAGCTTCCCAGGTAGCTCACATCTGCTTGCACTCGGAAATCCTGGAGCTGGGGGTCCGGTGGATTGACCTGGCTGTGGACAAGGTGACTCAGCCTGCCCTCAGCAACCAGACATCAGGTCCCACAGCCAGCCTGGAGCCTCCCACCCCTTCTGACAAATCCCGGGCTAAGGACAGTAGGTGGGAAGGGACCTTGCAGCAGCCCCACACCCTGCCAGGTCCAGGTGTTGGCTCATTTAAGAGAGAGTATTGATTTTCACATTATGATGCACAACTCGTGAGGCAGTGGGTCGGGGGTGGGGAGAGGGAGAAGCCAGCCGCTGATTCTTGGAATTTATTTCGAGACACATTAATTTGTTTCCTCCCTTCAAGGTCAAATCAAGGCATCTCTATACATCACCGCTGGCAGCTGCTGGCTGGCAGGCATTTGGGAGGGGTCACAGGTGGGTTGCAAATAAGACTTTCTGGGGAGCTGGGACAAGGGAATGGGGTGGGGAAGCATCATCGTGGAAGTGAGGGCTTGGGAACAATGCTCTTCCATTTGGTTGGAGATCACCCATGAAGGGCCAAGTCATCTATTTTGATGGCAAGGCTTGTGTGTCTAAGCTGGAAGCGCTTAGGACATAAAGGAGCCAGGTTTCCGGAGTTTGAGATGGTGCCTTTGGCTTAATTTTCCCGGGTGACCCACACTTACCATTCTTTCACTCAATGCATATTTATTACTTGATGTACCAAACGTTGCTCTTAGCACAGAAGGTGCGGACCATAGGCTTTCCCCTCTCCCCACTCAGGGACTCACCATTCATAAGACCAGAAGTAGCAAACACGGAGATCATAGTTTTGTTTCCCTCTCTCTCTCTCTCAGCTGCCCCTCCCAGTGTAAAGACACAGGTTCCAATAGTCACACCTGGTGGGGGCCCCGTAAATATTTTGTTGGACAAACATCAAATGAGCAGGGATTTTCCCCCTTGACTCGAATGATTCCTCCTCCCATCCTGGAAAGCAGAGCAGTCAAGGTCAGTTTGGGTTTTTATGATTTTATGTTATGATTTCTGCTGCTGCACAGAGACCCAAGTTGTTGCATGGTATGCTGTGTGGGGACAAGGGTAAGTGAGAGGGGACTCTGGCTATCCTCGTGGCAGTCTGAGCTGAGACCCTATACAAAGAGCCAGTGAGGAGGTGTAAGGACCTATTTTACTGTCCCTGCTCCCCTTCCCCCAGGGGACTTAAAAAACAAGTCCTGGAAACCAGCTCCAGGTGTGGAGGCCAAGAAAAACAAGGCTGTACCCACCTTGAGTCTGGCCCTGACATAAGTACAGCCATCTTGGCAAAGCAAAAGCCGGCACTTTGCACTGTAGGAGGGGTGGTCGACTCCATACCCTAACAGAGGGTCCGAGAGTAATCGTGGAGAGAGACAACAGCATATCTAAAGTTCTGGCAGCACGAGAAGACTTGTCTGGTTGGAGGAACGGAGGGAAGTTAGGTGAGGCTGGGGGGTGAACATGGGGGTTAAAGTAGGGTGGAGAGAGACAGCCCGAGGACAGATCCCATAATGCCTCTCAAGTATGGCAAAGAAGCTTGTACTCAATCCTTCTGACAATGGACAATGGGGAACCATAAAAGGATTTTAAAATGGATCCACCTTTCACCTGGGCTCCTGTGTTTTCTTCTTCAGGTGAGGCCCCTATCCCACCTGCCCCCCTACTTACTCAAGTGCTACAACCCTGTCCATCTTCAAGTCTGACCAGAGCACTACCCTTCTTTCTGATAAGCCATCATCCCAACCCCCACCCCCCCTGTAAAGCCCCAGCTTGAAATTCCATCTCTTTTCTTCCCACAAGGTGAATGGACTACTGAAGCCATGCCTATGTTTTCTTTGTTGAGAGAAAGGCCAAACAAGGTCCTATTTCATAGTTAGTCTGGAGTCAGATTGCCTGGGCCCCTTGCTTACCAGGTGTGGGATTTGGGCCAGTGCCCTTAACCCTTCTGAGCCTCAGTTTCCTTATCGGTCAGGTGGAGATGAGAGTTGAACATACCGCAGAGAATTGCTGAGCAATGGAACTGAGCCGACACATGACACTCTGGCATGGTGTCTGGTACATGGGAGCCCCCGAGTGAGGGACAGGCCTGCTTTTATCTGCCTTTTCCTGTTAAGGGTCTGGGAGCTCACATGGGCAGGAATTGTGGCTCGTTGTTCACTATATCTTTGGCTTCTAGTACAGGACCCAGCAAGTAGGTGTTTAGGAAATAGTCACTGACTTCTGTGGCCATTTGGGGATTTAGAGATGCCCTTGAAGATGGCTTTGCAGCCCATAAGCCCCTCACGAACTCTTCCAAAAGCAAATGTCCAGGTTCAAGTTCTGCTGTTATACTGTGACTCTCCAGTTAGCATCAGCTTCTTCATTGTAAAATGAACGTCTGCTTAGGGTGTCATGGGGATTAACTGAGATTGGCTATAGGGGTAGAGCATGTGGCCCCGTTTTGCTCAATGAAATAAAAGGGGAATTCTTCTGAGAGCTTCTGGAAAAGATCTTGCTCACTGATAAAAGGGAAAGCCAGATGAGAAGACTTTTTTATCCCTGCCTTCTCTTCGGGTACATTGTCATATGAAGATGAGGTGATTGGAGCTGCTGCAGCCATTTTGCAAACATGAGGATAAATCTTGTAGACTTTGTCAGAGATGGCAGAGGAAAAAGATCTCTGGGCTCTTAAGTGGCATATGAACTGAAAAAAAAATTACTCTGAAATCACTCATCTCTAAATTTCTTGAAAAGTTAGACAATAGATGTTTATGTCATTTAAAAAAAAGATTTTATTTATCTATTTGACAGACAGATCATAAGTAGGCAGAGAGGCAGGCAGAGAGAGAGGAGGAAGCAGGCTCCCTGCTGAGCAGGGAGCCGGATGCAGGGCTCCATCCCAGGACCCTGGGATCATGACCTGAGCAGCAGAAGGCAGAGGTTTTAACCTACTGAGCCACCCAGGTGCCCCGTTTATGTCATTTAAACCATGATTTGTTGTATATCATTATTTGTAGCTACAAGCATTCCTAATTCATTTCATATCTCTAAATAGTATAGAGTTTAGCATTCCCCATCAAAAGAAGCACACAAGGCTAAGAACATCAGCTCTTTTATTATTATTATTATTTACTGTTATTTGCCCCTAAACAACAGCACAATTCAAATAACAATGACACACAAGTCCCACTCATATACATAACACCACTAGCCTGCCTGCCAGTCTGTCTGGCCTTTGCTTGGTTCCTGGTGGAGCTGTTTGGAGACAGCCCCCTCTGTTAAAATCTCAAATTGGACATAGGAGGCACAAGAAAGGGGGCGGCGGGGGATTTAGCCAGAGAATAAATGGGCTTCCAGAGTCCCCGGGGCGTGCCGGTTTGGGAACATGCTATATAAATGCTTGGCTGAGGAGCAGAAGGCACTGTTTTCAGGTGGCTGTTGGATAAATCCCATACGGGGAGGTAAGACCTAGCTACCCCGCCCCCCTTCGTAGGCCAGCACTGCAGAAACACAGTAGAGTGAGCTAATGGGCTCCATCCACCAAACCATACGGCAGGCATGGAAAGTCGGAACCCAGAACAGGAATCTGGGTGACAGGGAGGTCCCCAGAGAGAAGCAAACTTTGCATTCGCTGCAAGGGAAAATACAGTGTGAAATGTCATGTCCCCTACTACCTGTTTTGCAACTACAGAATGTGCAACATTTTCATCATGAGAAAAAAGGTAAAGAAAGAGAATCCCCCAGCATTTTGGCCTCAGGCAACTGAGCATGACCTGCCAAATGCTCCATCCTGTGGAAACGCCTACTATTACCCTAGCCAGGGAGTCCGTGGTCAGTCCACCCCCACCCCCAACATTTTAGTTACACTAAATCTATGAATTCAGCTAAAGTCATGTACTCTGGAATCAAGGAAGCCCTGGGGATGGCAAGGGAAAAAGATGGGCCAAGACTGGGGTCTTAGGAACAGGTAACTTCCCGGCTGTCTTGGGGAAGCTCATTGTTGAAACTGCTCTCTCCAAATGGTGAGTAAGGGGGGACCTGGGGAGCTTCGATGATCAGCAGGCCCTCTGGGGAAAGCGAGGCAAAGACTGTCACGGGGTCCACCTCTGCTGGAAGCCTAGGAGAAGCACAAGGCATCATTCATGTATCATGTTTCACATAGCGTAAGCAAACTTTCGCGCATTTGGAAGAAAACAGCTTTGATACGAATTTAGGCTCTGAGGGCATACAATGTTGGGTTTGAATCCCGGCTCTGCCTCTCTCTAGCTGTGCAGTCTTTTTTTTTTTTTTTTTAAAGATTTTATTTATTTGACAGAGAGAGATCACAAGTAGGCAAAGAGGCAGGCAGAGAGAGAGGGAAGCAGGATCCCTGCTGAGCAGAGAGCCCGATGCGGGGCTCGATCCTAGGACCCTGAGACCATGACCGGAGCTG
Organism: Lontra canadensis; assembly: GCF_010015895.1. Taxonomy (NCBI): domain Eukaryota; kingdom Metazoa; phylum Chordata; class Mammalia; order Carnivora; family Mustelidae; genus Lontra; species Lontra canadensis. The sequence goes on from NW_022631052.1 coordinate 1,580,239, forward strand.
AAGGCAGAGGCTTTAACCCACTGAGCCACCCAGGCGCCCCACTAGCTGTGCAGTCTTAGCAAGGTCATTCAGTTGCTCTGATTTTATGCCCTCATCTGCAAACGGAGATAGCAATATAAAACGTGTGTAGTATTTGAAGGGAGGTGAGAGTCTGAACAGGCTTTGCAAATGGTAACATGGTGTTCCAACAGTAACTTACAAGATCTCTGTGGCCCAGACCTTTGGTCTTTGGTTGAGGTCTCCACCCACATTGGACACCCACATTGGACCCCCACGATCCCTTATAGAACGCAGAAGGTGTGAACTCACAGCAGGTAACACGTTTCCATTTGCCACGTGCCTGCTGAAAGTGCTTTACTACAGAATGCGTTACTGGTGAATTATTGCTGGAACTGGCTGGCCACATAGCAACATTCTTTCCCATGGTTAGAATGAACCTTGATTTGGGCCACAGCTGAAGTGTCTCTCTTAATAGGTCCTAACTTCTCGGTTCCCAAAACATATTTATAGGAAATGACCCGGCTAGAACTTTATAAAGAGCCCAGAGTGGTTCATAGGTAGGAATTAATATGCCCATTGCACAGAACACTTAGCAGAGACTTGGGGACATCAAGTGACAGGCTCAGTCAGCCTCAAAGGGATTTCTGAATCCAACTCTGGTTCTAGTTTTGAAGGTTTTGTTGTGTTGTTGTTGTGTGTGTGTGTTTTAATGATTTTTTTATGGTTTTGGGTGAAAGAGACAATCTGGGACATGGCTTCTTCAACTAATTACTGGAATGGTGAGAACATGTTCGTGGTTTCACTGGGATGCCATTATTTATAAAGATTATGAAAACTATGACCTTCTGAGCACTTTCTACATGCCAGATAGTTCACCTAGTTATCATCTGCTTTAGTTGTTAACAATAATCCCACCAGGCAAGTTCTGTTACTGTCCCCACGTCCAGACAAGAAAACTGAGGCCAGAGAGGTGAAGTGACTTGCCCAAGGTCACAATGCAGGAAAGAAGCAGGTGGGAATGGAATTGGAATCTTAGCTTCCAAACTCAGAGCAGATGATCACGATGCGCCAGACTTTTGAGCCAAAAGGGAAACCGGGAGGGTTGATCAGCATAGACCTTTCCACTGGTCCAGGATGGTCCTGCCTTTAGAAGTACAGAGGTTTTGATGAAAGAACCAGGCCAGCAGGCAGACCCATTCCTGTCCAGGGCAGGATCCTTCCTGGAGGGGGTGGGGAGTCTCTGCTGTGAGTAGCAACATGTAGCCACATGAACGGCATCGGACCCAGGAGATTCCTGCTAAATCAGAGCAACAGAGATTAACAAGGGGCCCTCTGGGAAGGAGCGAAGAGAAGAGGGAACTTGGGCAGAGGCCAAGTCAAACTTCTGAAGCACAGAGGAGGCCAAAAGTCTGGACCTCCCTCCCACTGCTGGGGACAGGCCAACTCTGTTTAACTATTTGCCTGCTAACCCCATAGCGCACCTGGTGCGATGGGGCAAGGCCCCTGTGATTCAGAGCACGGCCTTTGCAGGCAGGCAGACCTGAGTTCGAATTCTGCTTCTTCCTGACTCTATGACCTCAGGCTAGCGAGCTGGCTTCTCTGAACCTACCTCCTTATAGGAAAAGTGGGTTAACGGTTTCTACCTCTTAAAGTAGTGCAAGAATTACATGGGACAATGATGTAATTATCAGTGCCTGGCATACAGTAAGTGCTCAATAAGTGTTAGCCTCTGCGTCATTACTACAGTCACCGACTGTTCAAGTGGGCACCTTGATGGCTGTGTATATTTTAGCCCAAGTTGTGGTATCACCAAGCCAAAAAGGTCAGAACCCAAAAGAACCTCCTCTTTTGTTAAGGACAATGCTCTCATATTATACCTGGGGAAACTGAGACCCAGAGGCGGGAACAGACTTGTTCAAGGTCTCTCGCTAGGTGACCTGTACATTGAACCTCCATGGTGGGAAAATTATTCCTCTTCCATTCTCTTTCAGTCTTTCCATTTCATCCAAAGGAAGTTCTCAGCTAAGTGTTAACACCCTTAGCCTCTATCCCTTGCTGTTTTCTGGTTTTTTTTTTTTTTTTTTTTCTGTTTTCTGTTTTTAACGGAGAGAGAGAGAGAGTGAGCTGATCTAAGGCTTGGACCCTTAGGCAGACAGTGCTACCTATTCAATTGCATTTTTCTTTCATTGCAGTTGTTTTATGATTGCCCTCTTCAGTGAAGATTTTAGTAGGAATTTAACTTTTGCAAAAGTGACCTGATCCAAAAGAAAAGAAATCTTAAGCAAATAATAATATGGGAACCTAAGCACATAAGGCAAAAAGTAGTTGAAAATGGTCCGTGAATGATTACAGTCTAGTCTCTCCTAATCAGGTAGGAAGGCCATGGGCTTTGAAGGTGGGGAGACCAGTGTTCAAATCCCAGATCTGGCTCATTACTAGCTGTGTGACCTTTGTGGGATTTCAGAACCCCTCTGAACTTCAGTTTTCTCATGCAGAAGATGGTCTTAATAATACTACTTCATAGGATTCTTTTAGGGCTGAAATAATATTAAAACTAACCCCCTCTTCCATGGCTCTTGACACACTGCAGATGTCAGTAAATGGCAGAACAGATATCTGGGAAGGTGTGGAGCAAGGATCTAAAGTTTGCTTTGACTCTGAGCATCTTCCATTGATGATTTCCTGAGTCCCCTGCTTCCTGTCCTCCCACCCAAGCTGGGTGTGGAAAGATCCCATCTATAATCTTGCCCTGCCCCCAACCTGACTGGCAAATTCCAAGACCGCTCCTGCTCTGCCTCATTGGTCAACATGGCGCCTTTCACACAGGGATGGATGTGTTGAGAAGAACTTCCTAGCCTTGGCAAAGGCAAACAGCTGTAGCATCCTGCCTGGGAGGAAATCTCCAAGGGGCTCAGTGTGGCTGAAGGAGCCTCCCTGTCCTCTGATGACTGGAGCTTTTCCTGGGAGAGGAAATGGAGCCTCCTGAGAGTGGGCCTGGGCCATCCTTGGTGTCTAGAGTCTGGGCTGAGCCAGGGGGTCCCAGGAGGTCCTGGCCGTTCTCATGTGACTCCAGCCTGGCGGAATTTTTTAGTAATATTAGTCCCCACGGACTGAACACTGAGTCTGAATCCCATGCGAAGTGCTTTACATGTATCCTCTCATTCTCCATCACAGCTCTGTCCATGAGGGAATGTGGGGACAGAAGCTCAGGGCAGTTCACGGACCTGTTCCAAGTTACCCACTTTCTCTATCATGGAACCAGGCCTCCCTACATCCAGAGGAGTTTCAAAATACTTAGCAGCTGGCCCAGCGGGACAATGACCCACCAGAATGGATGGATACGCGCCATAGTGATGGAGGAGGGTGTTGGGGACCCCTTGTTGCTGGAATGTCAGGGAAGTGTGGGGGGCCTCCCTGGGGGCAGGGTCAGGCTGGGCAGGGTGGTTAGGGAGGGCGCTTAGGGGGCTCAGGACAATGGCTAGTCTAATATTTTAACAAGTAGCTCTGTCAGCGGCTGGACCCCAGCTGTGCCTTGATGGCTTTAGGCAATTCTGTCTGGTCAAGTCACTCCAGCAAGCTGCTTTCCCAGAGCCCTCGGAGATGGAGAAATCCACATTTTATAAAGATGATTAACCCCCTGACTTCTTTCCAGTTCATTCCCTCCCACAGCGTTGTCCCGCCTGAGACTCCATCCTGACGCCTTATCTGAGTCTCTTCCAAGAAACAGCAGCTCCACCTGCACCCCCCCCCCCCCCCCTTTCTTTCCCTCTCACCCTCCCAGCAGTGTTTCATCTGGCTGTGGGTCTTGGGGATGGCAGGCAAGCCAGCGAGCGGGAAGGAAAACAGCCGTTCGCCTTATCAGGAAGCGTCCATGGGCTTCTAAGAACTCCAGAGGCGCTGGGCGGGTCAGGACTGGGTACATGGCAGGAGAGACAGGACTGCGGAATCTCTTCCAGATCTGGGACATTTCGGCCAGGGATAGGTGTGGAGTAAAGACTCAACACCGCCACGCACAGTAGTAACAACAAACACCACTTATGGGAACCTACTGTGCACTGGTGGCCGTGCCATGATTTCATTTCCGTTTCCGTTGGTTACTCCGGAATCAACAGCCACCCGATCGCTTTTATAGGTGCTGAAGGGCATCCCTTGCTCCAGGCGTGAGCCCTGTGTCCAGGGCTCAGGGATCGGTTTGGGGCTGTTCTAAATTCGAACTGTAAGGACTCTGGGCAGGTCGCTTCCCCTCTGGGAACTTAGTTTCCCCATCATACAAGGAGGGTCGTGTCTCTTCTGCCCGCTGCAAAGATTAAATGCATTGACGGGGACAAGACTTTGGGGCCAGAAGTGGATACGTACATAGTAGAGAGCTGCTGGGGAGGGGGTGTGTCTGGGAAGAGGATTTCCCCATCAGCCCCTTGCCCTTGCCATAGGCTCCCTCCCTCCAGCTGGCTGGCCTTGATTCACTGGCCCAGCCTGCCGGTCTTCCTGCTGCTGGCCTGATTCCCCAGGCTCAGCTCTCCCCACACCCCTCTGCAAAACCTGCCCTTCATGCGTCCTCAGACTCCAAAGCCCTCCAGGGAGGAGACCGTGGTGTCGGGACACCTTCCAGCTTCATTCCCTCAGGTGCTCTAGGGAAGGCAGCCTGCTTTCCCGTGGTAGGACACTTAGAGCAAGCAACCTTCGCAAGATTCTGCTAAGCATTGGGCACCAGGGGAGGGTCTCTCTTGACGGTGATGGAGATCCTTCCTAAGCCTGCCACGTGGCTCAGCGAGTGCCCCAATTTTCATGGCATCACAGATGTGTCATTTGGCCTCTCGGACTCTCCATCTGCAAAGTGGCCTCGTTGATGCCCACCTCACAGGGCACTGAGCCGGTGTGACGACCTCATTTACGCACCCGCCTTTCTGGAACCCCATGGCAGGTTTGCTATGACACCTTCTCCACTTTAGGGGTGAGGCTTGAATTCCCTGATCTGGGGCTTGTCTTGAAAGAGAGATGCCTAAGAGGGAGTCGCTCCAGATCTTGGGTCCCAGACAGGACCCGCTCCTCTACCCCTACTCCAGAACCCACACCACCAGGTAACTTACTGGATTTTCTTTGTGAAGTTCTTGGAAACGATGCCACCTTCTTGCTGCTTCTCTTCGTGTTTGCCTAGAATAGAGAGGAATGCCGCGGGTAAGCATCTATGTCCCAGGGACTCCGTCAGGCCTCAGGCTTGGGTTCGACTGCTGCCCCAGCCCCTGCCCCACCCTTTGGCTCAGGGCTCAGTCTGGAGACACCAGTTGTCTGAGCAATCTCACCCCTTCCCCCTAGACAGCCAGTCAAACCAGAAGGCTAGCCTCCCAGGAGGGCTGGTAGAAAAGAAGCGGGGGATATGTGTTGATGGCTGGCTTGCTGTCCAGTGGGCTTTACAAAGCTCAGACCTTTCCTAGCTTTGAAGGTAGGTTTCCTTCCCCTTTGGTTATGGGGGCGTAAGTGATGAAGCCCAGTGATGGGTCCACAGTCTCCTAGCAGATGCATGGCTCGCCTGGGCTCTGAACCAGCTCTCAATGACTCTGTGCTTCGTGCTGGGGTCTCACACCCCTCTTCCTGGCCCAGCTTGTGATTAGCTGAGCCACATCACCTGTACCTAGAACAGATGAATTGCCTAGAAATGATGCTTCAATCTGCTAAAACAAACAAACAAAACAAAAACACCCTGAGTCTCCAAAGGCGGGGGGGTCTCCTTAAGAAATAGAACACTAGACACCACAGATTTGAAATGCCACCGGCCCCACCTTCTACAGGGCAGCAGGGGAGGGCAACTCTTCTTTCTTCAGGAAGAAAAAAGATAAGATTACAGGAAGGTGTGAGCCCAAGCTGGCTATCGCCTTGCAATTTATATAGCAACTTCTGAGCCTCTTGGCTGCTTCTCACTCTTTTTTCTTTTTTAAATGGGGAGAACCTCTAATTTCTCTCTCTCTCTTTTTTTAAGATTTTGTTTATTTATTTGAGACAGAGTAAGCACAAGCTGAGGGCAGGGGCAGAGGGAAAAGCAGACTCCCCGTTGAGCAGGGAGCCCAATGTTTAGCTCAAACCTTGAACCCCGGGATCATGACCTGAGCCCAAGGCAGATGCTTAACCAACTGGGCCAACCAGGCACCTCTCTAATTTCTCTTTAAACAAACCAGATCAGTGCCCAGTGGAGCTTTCCAGCTCCTATCTTTATTTGTTCTTATCTGTGGGGTCACATTCCCCAGCCAAGAACCCTCATGCACACAGGGACACCCTTCTGAGAAGCTTTGGAATACAGACTGTAAATAACCTTGTAGGAATTTTTTTTTTTTCCAGCCCAGGTTTTTAAAAAACTGACAATTTATAGGTGATTACCTTATTAATTGCACTTCTTATTATTCACAATTTCTTTATTAATGACTTTGTTCTGGTTGTAAGGCAATACAAACATACCCTAGAAAAATGTAGAAAATAAAGAAGTACACGATCGGGGCCCCCCCGAGGAAACCACATTTTTTGGTATAAGCTCCAGAGTTTTCTTTCGAAACCACATTTTTGGGTATAAGTTCCAGACTTTTCTTTCTGTGTTACTTAAGCATGCATAAATGTTATATAGCAGAGATGAATATCATGTATTTTCACAAATGGGATCATATTTTATGTTACTCTCAAAACTGCTATCTCTTGCTAACACGTGATAATTTTTTCTATGCTGTTCCAAATACCCTCCCACAACATGACTTTTTAATTGTTGCACAGTGTTCCACTGTAGGGAAATTTAAGTTCATTTAGCCACTTCATGACTTTTGGGCACTGAGACGGGTCTCTGACCTTGGAAAGAACCTCATTGCACCAAACTTCCTTACAGCTGGATCTTTGCATCCGGCCTGATGACTTCTTTAGGATAAATTCTAAGTTCTGGAATTTCTGAGGCTCCGTGTGTATAGCTAAACTGCTCTTAGGAAAGGCTGCCTCCATTTTTTCACTCGTGGGTTGGGCAGAAAGGGGTACATGGAGAGGAATGTGTTTTTAAACCTGAGTGTCTGGTTACCCAGAGGACGCTTTGCTCTGAAGGTGCTGTTGCTGGGAGAGTTGATTTGGAAGCTTTGGAATACTTGGAATGCCAAGTCCATGAATACCAACTGTCCAGCCCTAACCCAGGCCTGTGGCCAGGGGAGCACTGCCTGTTCCCTGACACCCTCCCCAGAGCCTGGGCCTCCAGAGGCCTGCTTCCCCTGGGGACCGGCCAGTGCCTCTGACTCAGCCCTTTTGCACACTTGGTGTCCTGAGAATGAGAAACAATAACGAAGATCAAAAGAATAGTAGTAGCAGACTCCTATATAGTGCTTCTATGGAGTCAGCTACCGCCTACCCCCAGCCCCTGGCTATAGCTGCTTCTTTAATTTTCACAATAACCTTAGAAAACTGGGACTTGTGGATGGGGGATGGAAGTTCAGAGAGGTTAAGTGATATGCCCAGGGTCACACAGCTTGGAAGTGTTGGAGCAAAGTGATGTAGGTTTTGGACCTAGCACATCCCGATTCCTCTCTGAGCCTCAGTTTATTCTTCTCTAAAATGGGGGTGACAACACCTTCCTAATTATTGGGTTGCTGAGCAAATGAGAATGAGTCACAGAACTGCTTTGTAAATTGTAAAAATGTGTGAAGGCGAAGGTTTGTGGCTTATTTTGATGTCTGGAAAAAGGACTGCTCCTGAAAGGCTAAGCTTGCCTGTCCATGCCCTGAAAATAGGGTACTGGGGTTAGGGAGGGGAGGCTCTCTGAGCAGGCGCAGCTCCAAGATTTCCATAAAGAGGAGCCTGGTTGAAAATGGATGTTGCTTACCCGAGGCTCATCTTGAAGCTTAATTTGCATATAATTTGAATATCTATTTATTGGGGCAGCTTAAGGATTATGAGTGATTTTTAATTTCTTCTTTTGCTTTTCTATCTCCATTTTCTATGGTGGAAATATTTTATTTTTGTAAACAGAAAAAAGGTAATTATGATTCTTTTTTTAAAAAAGAACTCATCCAGAGGCCAGGGCAAGCCAGAGGCCCCTCACAGCTACTATTTTTCCAGCATGCCTTAGAGAAATGTAGGTGCCAAGAAGCAGGCATCAGCACTCTGGGGAAAGCCGTTGGCTTAGCTAAAGAAAGAAAGTGCTGTTTCCAGGGGATTCAGAGGCCCTGGGATTAAGGAGAAAGGGGGTGGGCATAAGGCCTCTGGGTTTTCCAGTTCCTTCTTGGCCAGGACCTGGCCCAGTGGCCCATGAAGAGAACACTTCTTGGCTGGAGGCTGCAGGGTAGTAGGGGTGGATAAGGCATCATGGAAAGCATCTAGTCTAGCATTTTCCAAATGCTTCCCTGGAACTAGACACTGAGATGTGGTCAGATAAGACTGGGCTGCCTCCAGAGATCCACAAACTACCCTAGCAAATTCAAAGCTCTGATAAGTCCTGCAATGAGGAGACCTGTTTATAATTTTGTTTCCTCTGGCTCGTTTCTAAAATTCTGGACCGCCTATCCTGCATTCTTAGATACCTACTGATATCTTAAAATGTACCCTTTGACAAATACTGATTTAGATCAACTCCTCCTAAGTAAAATGGAGACCCAAGATATAGTGGGGTTTGCCCAAGGTAGTATAATCAGAAGAAAATCTAGCCATCTTGACTCAGAACTGTCTAAGCAGCCTTGGCTCTTTGAATCGCAGACATGTGCCATGGAGGATGGGGGTGTGTGTGCAGATCTCAGGTGAGTTACTATCCCTGAGTCTCAACTTCCTCACTTACCAGGTGGGTATCACAAACCTACCTACCCATGTTGCCTTGGGAGTCCATGTGAGGAACCAGGGAGCCAACATACGTAGGCATTGAGAGCCAGGTGCTTGAGGAAGAATAGGTCTGTCGTTATGTGATGTAGGATTAAAGACTGGATCCGATTTTAAATGGAGCCCCGATATCAATCTGATTTCTTAAATCCATTTTCTGAGAGTCTCTGTACGTGCCCTCAAGGGGATTTGGATTCCCTCAAGCTGAGGTTGCTAAGTGCACACCTGGGAGGCATTTTTATAAACTTAAAAGGCTTTGTCTGCCTTACAGAAACACCTAACAACCCTATTTTACAAATATGGAAACTGAGGTTCCATGACTTGCTCAAAGCCTCATGCAGAGCTGGATTAGTAAAGTGCTTAGCCAGGATCTCAGCCTGGAGCTGCCACAGCCCAGTCAAAAAGAAGCACCTAGAAAGGAGAATGAAGGAAATACCTCCCAGAGGCCTCCTAGAGGGGCCACAGGGCATGGGAAACCCTCTAACCTGGGGCGGAAGACTCTGGAATCCTAATTAAAGCAAAGATGGGGGAGGTGGTGGTGGTAATCCCCATATTCACAGAGTGCCAGATGGAAAAACTCTTACTCGCCCCATCTCACAGACTTTCTGCACTTATCATCATACACTGTGTATTTTTAATGTTCCCTACGGATTTGCAGGGCTGATATTACGCTCCCCATTCTTCAGATAAGGAAGCTGAGTGGGAAGACGTTTCTTGTCCTTATCCATCTGGCCGGGCCGGGATTTGAACCCAGGTCTCAGAGAGCATCTACCATTTATGGTCTCCCGGGGCCTTGTGCTGTGCCCAGCATTTTTTTTTTTTTTAAGATTTTATTTATTTGACAGAGAGATCACAAGTAGGTAGAGAGGCAGGCAGAGGGGGTGTGGTGGGGAAGCAGGCTCCCTGCTGAGCAGAGAGCCTCATGTGGGGCTTGATCCCAGAACCCTGGGATCATGACCTGAGCCCAGGGCAGAGGCTTAATCCACTGAGCCACCCAGGTGCCCCTGTGCCCAGTATTTTAATAACAGCTGCGTCACAGCCATGAGAATACTGATCCCTTGTGTCCCAGGCAGCAGGTCTACACTGGACACACATCGGCTCATATAATACAGCCATCTTCCTGCCGTGTAGCCACTGGAACCCCCATTTCCAGATAAGGAAACAAAGCCCAGAGAAGATAAACAATTTGCCCATCCTGCTGGGCCGTGGCAGAGCCCGGTTCAGAACTGCAGCCAACTTGGAAAGGCCCGGCTGAACCCCTCCATCCACACGTGGCCCCAGCGTGTCTCGTGGACCATCACATCCGGCCCTGGCCTCTGATGTTTGTAATTCCACCCTGCGAGGCTTTGAAACTACCCCCACGCACGGCCCTGCCCTGCCGGGCTTGTCTCTGCCCAGCCTGGCTTTGCAATGGCTTTTATTGATTTTCTGGCTGGGAGCCTGCCAGGAACACACTCTTTTTAATGGAGCGTTAATTGCGAGGGAAGAGAGAGGAAGCCGTTTCTCTGCTGCCAGGCTTAATGGGGACTGAGCCTCCTGTCTCCTCTTCCTTTCTCCCAGGCTGGGAGGTGGCTCAAGCCCTGGGCCTGGAGTCCTGGGCAGGCCCAGACTCTTCCTCCTGGCTGCTGACTCATGGCGTGACCTTGGACAAGTCCTGCTTGGGCCTCAATCTTCTCAGCTGCAAAATGGGAGTAGACAGGCCCTGCTTCTCAGGGTTGGAGTGAGTGAGGGTTGTAAGAGTCTTAGCCCAGTTCTTGGTAGCCAGTAGGTGCTCAATAAACCATCAAATCAATTTTGGCCTCCTAGTTCCCAAGGCAGCCTGACTTAAATCTATGTGGCCATGGGCAAGTTACTTTAAGCTTTCTGTGCCTCAGTTTCCTCATCTGTTAAAAAGAGGACACAAACAGCAGCCCCCCCCCACCCTGTTGTTTTAACTGAGCTGCTACAGGTAAAGTGTATAGTATGGGGCGGGGTAGACAGTAAGCGCTAACCAGGGTTGCCAGTTAGTATCGTTACTGTGACTACCATGCCTCAGTTTCCTGTTCTGGGACAAGGGGAGGTGTTCCTCTTGAAACCTGTGCTGAGTATTAGCTCAATCATGGCACACCCTTCTACCCTGTGCTGTGCCCCTGGGGTGTCGGACGTCCTAGCTCTTATCTTTATATTTCTTCTCTGTTTAACTTATTCTTTATGTGAATTTTTTTTTCTGTCAAAACACGTGCTGTGGTTTCGTTTCCTTACCTCTACTCTGACTGGTACAGCCCCCAAAGGCCCCCCCACAGCTGTGTCGGGTTGAGGTGGCTCCTGGAAGCCCGGACAGGAGTGCTTTTCCATAAAGATAACTTCTGTGGGCTCACTGGGCCGCATTCCTGAGCCCTGAAGTCACCTGTGTCACACGCTGCTGTCACAGCTCACCCTCTAAGGGAACAGACGTTCTCTTGGCTGTTCCCGGGCCTGAGGCCTACACCCCTCTCCTGGGTTCTCTCTCACTTCTGCCCCTCACTCACCGGACACCTCCACGTAGCCGTCCTTGGTCTTCACCATCAGTTCCTCTGGCTTAAAGCTGTGCACGTTGACGCACACTTTCCAGGGCTCCCCGGGGAAGGGTGGGGGACTCCTGCCCTCCGCAGGGACCCCAAACCTGGCTGTAGCTGTCGGCCCCCGAGGCACCATGCCTGACCTCAGGGTCCCAGGCCACCCGGGGGAGAATCGAGGCAGGGCCCAGTTGCGCCATGAGGCCGTCAGGTCGTCGGGGAAGGGGTCCATGCCAAAGTCATCATCCAGCAGGCGCGAGGGGAGGGACGAGTCCCGGAAGGGGTCCCGGCGCAGGCGGCTTGGGTAGTGGCAGGAGAAGGGCATCTGACCATCAGCCATGGCTGCTGAGCTGGAGGGGAAACAGAGGCTCAGAGAGAGGGAGCCACCTGCCCAAGGTCACACAGCAAGGTGATGTGGGGGCGGCTGGCCCTCCGAGCTTATTCTTCAGTTTCAGAAAATGCTGAACCATCCACTGCCAAGGACAGAGGGGGTTTACCCGGCTGGGGTCCCAGCCCCCAAAGGCACTCCAGAGGCGACCACCAGCCGGCCCAGCAGAATTCCAGAGGGCCCCTCTCCGTACTGCCTCACCGGAGATCAGCCAGTCACTGTCCTCCCAGGCTGTCCAGGCTCTCAGCCAGAGCCGCTGAGACGTCTGGAGGAGCGTCAGCAGCTTAATAAACCCAGGGACTCGGGCCTAGAAACTTCTCCTTGCTTCTCTTGGGATCAGAGCCTTCTATTTATTGCCGCTTGGGGCTGGGGGCGGGTTTTGCCAGTGCCTCCTGTCACAGGAGTATTCGGAGGTGATGAACCAGTCCCTGAGAATCCGCTGAGGGAACAGCTGGGCTCCCAGGGGGGCGGGGAGGGGCCTTGTCGTCCTAGTCCAGCCAGCCTGTCCGGACACTCTCCTCCCCCGCTGGGCTCAGCTCCGCCCCCCTCTTCCCTGCTCCCTCCCCCGAGCCACCTCCCCACCCTCCCTGCAAAGGCTGGCTAGGCTATTAATAACCTTCTGCCTGCCAGGGCTCAGGTCACCCCAGGAATACCTTCTCCAGAGCCTGCTGCGTTTCGCCCCCCTTGGGGTCCTGCAGAAGGAGAGGAGAGGGATGGGAGCCCAGTGGATTTGAAGGCAGGTGGCCTTGGGCTGCAATCCCTACTTACAACCTGACCCGGGGAGCTTGCCTTCAGCATCCTCTGAGAGTAGTACCATTATGCCATGGGCATCTGTGAGCCCGTCAGTTTTCCCACCTGTAAAATGGACATAATATCCATCCATCTGTTGAAGGGCATCTCGGCTCCTTCCACAGGTTGGTACATATACCCAAAGGAGTGTTACTCAGCCATCAGAAACTCTGAATGCCCACCATTTGCTTTGACATGGATGGAACTGGGGGTGGGGGGTATGTTAAGTGCAGTAAGTCAAGCCCAGAAAGACAATAATCAGATGGTTTCACTCATAGGGGGAACATAGGCAATAGCACAGAGGACCTTAGGGGAAGGATGGAAATCTGAAGAGGGAGGAATCAGAGAGAGAGATGAACCATGAGAGACTGTGGACCCTGGGAAATAATCTGGGGGGACCAGAGGGGAGAAGGGTGGGGGAGGGAGTGACAGGGTGATGGGTATTGAGGGCACCTGTTGTGATGAGCATTGGGTGTTATACTTAGCTAATGAATCACTGAACACTGCATCAAGGGCTGATTATATACTCTACAGTGGCTAACGGAACATAAAAACACCACATAATCCCAATACAAAAAAATTAAGTTTTATTAGAACACACACACAAAAATTGTACATAAATGAAAAAAAATGGACTTAATAGTAATCACCTCGTGGGTGTGTCCCTGAGGACTGCTAAACATTCAGCAGACTGACTCTTTCTTTGATATATTCGATTTTGAGTTCTCAATTACGTAAGGCTTGCTGTATACGAGGCCCTGTTCGAAGCGCTTTCCAGATATCAACTTGGCTTCAGCCACAACAACAATCCTGTGAGGAAACTGCCGTAGGAAGGGATAACCAATGGTAGTCCTATTATGACTGTTAATAATGCTAATTATCGGAAGGTGCCTGGGTCTGGTCTGAACCAGAAGCCCAGAGAGGACCTGCTTGCTGGATTTCTCTGTTCCTCCCCCGCAGCTTGGAGAATGAACTTACACATTGTCCTTCGACAGTGAGCTTGGGCCCCCTGAGCTTGGGTTCCCATCTCAGATCTGGCCCCAACAAGAGGTGGGCGCTGTGGGCATGCTGTTCTCTCTCTGTGGGCTGCAGGGTCTCAGCCCTGCCTTCCTCGCAGGGTGGGGTGGGGTGGGGTGGGGGTGTTCAGGAATTCAGTGAGTCACTGGTTGAGAAATCAGTTTGAGGTTAAGCAGTGCCTGCATGAGGCCGTTTGCTAAAAATAATAGTAAGGGGAACAACAGCCATCACCATGTAGAGCCCACTCCTATGTACCTGTCTCCCTGGGGAGCCCAGGGCTGCCCCCCTCATGTTAAACCCCCACGAAACAATGGGGGTGTTCTCACCACCCCCATTTTGCAGATGAGAAAGCAGAGGCGTGGGGCGTGGCTCTTGGTGGCAGAGCCTTTGGGGGGCACCTGGGTCCGTGCCGAGCAGACAAGACAGGTGGAGATCCCCACTCTCCCTGCCCAGCTAGCCGAGAGCGGGAGACCGAGGTGCCCCCAACTCCCCCATCCCAAGGGAGTGACTGGGTCCCCACTTGACTCTGGTGAGATCATGTGGCTCTCAAAGCTTCAGGCTGACGTCATGGCTGGGCACAAAAGCCTCAGCTCTCCCTGTCATTACAGCTGGGGCGGGGCGGGCAGGTTTGGAGCCAGAATGGGGAGATTCATTGTGTGACCTGGAGAAGAAAGCCGGCTGGCCCGCCTGGGACCCAGGCTGGGGCCGGGGTGAGGTTTCTGAGTGGGTGGCTCTGTCCCCAGTGCGTTTGTGTGTGGATTTGAGTGGGTGGAGCGGCGAGTGTGTTTATGCACGGATGGGGCTGTGTTTATTTATGGGTGAGTCTCCTGACGGGTGTGTGCTGCTCCTTCCTCGCTAGGCCTCTTTGCCACAACCCCACAGAGCCTGCATCCACCTTCTCATTTCAAGGATGCCTGCAGCCCTGAAGCCAGCAGGAGAGGAGGGAGGGTGTGCAGCTAGAAAGCAGAAATAGCCATCATTAGCATTTTCCCAGCACTTTCCATGTTCTGGGTTCTGTTCTAAGCCTTTGAATTTATGTATATTAACTCATGGAATCCCTCCTACAACCCTACATAGAAGGGGCTTTTAAAAAAAATCAACATACAATGTATTATTTGCCCCTGGGGTCCAGATCTGTGAATCGTCAGGCTTACACACTTCACAGCACTCACCATAGCACATACCCTCCCCAATGTCCATCACCCAGCCACCCTGTCCCTCCTGCTTCTCCCCCCAGCAGCCCTCAGTTTATTTCCTGAGATTAAGAGTTTCTTATGGTTTGTCTCTCTCCTGATCCCACCTTGTTTCATTTTTTTCCCTCCCTACCCCCCAAAACCCCCTGTCCTGCCTCTCAAATTCCTCATATCAGAAAGATCATATGATAATTGTCTTTCTCTAATAGACTTATTTCGCTCAGCATAATACCCTCTACTTCCATCCACGTCATTGCAAATGGCAAGATTTCGTTTCTTTTGATGGCTGCATAGTATTCCATTGTCTATATATATCACATCTTCTTTATCCATTAATCTGTTGATGGACACCTAGGTTCTTTCCATAGTTTGGCTATTGTGGACATTGCTGCTATAAACATTCGGGTGCACGTGCCCGGAGGGGGTTTTTATTATCCCCGTTTTACTGCTGAGAAAACTGAGGCTCAGTGAGATTATAGGACTCACCGGTGTCTACACACCCGGTTAAGTGGCAGAGCCGTGATTCGAACTTAGGCAGTCTGGCTCTTGACCCCTCTGCTGCACTACCTCTTATCATCACAGTCATGGCTCACATCTATTGAGCACTGACTGTGTACCCGGCCATGTGCCTAGCACTTTATTCTTGACCTCACTGGACCCTTATGGTTCGGAGAGGTGAAGCCACCTGCCAAGGGCCACACTTGGGGGAACTCGGGGGCCCCCGTCTCATCTAGTGATCCTCTCACATGCCTGCTATATGCTGTACCCATCCCGTCCGCCCCCCTCACATTTCTGGGTCAGGCCAACCTTCCATTTTGGGCAGCTACTCATCCTGCTGGCACAGCCACCTGGAGAGGAGTCAGTAAACCCTGCAGGCTGTCATTAGCCGGATGAAAACATGGGCCCAGGCCCAGGAGGAGCCAGGGAGGGGAAGGGGCCTCCAGGCTGGCTCCCTCTGGGAAGGAAAGACCCTGTGGGATGCGTGTGTGTGTTGGGGCAGGGTTGGGGGCAATAGTAGACCCTGGGTTCCAGAACAACAAGTGTTCACTTAGCTGCTTTCCTCTTAGAGCTTTTTTTTTTTTTTTTTAAAGATTTTATTTATTTATTTAACAGACAGAGATCATAAGTAGAGAGGCAGGCAGAGAGAAAGGGGGAAGCAGGCTCCCTGCCGAGCAGAGAGCCCGATACGGGGCTCGATCCCAGGACCCTGAGATCATGACCTGAGCCAAAGGCAGTGGCTGACACCACTGAGCCACCCAGGTGCCCCTAGAGCTTTCACCTGGGAAGGACCACAGGTCATCCTCGAACAGGCAACCCAGGGGGAGGGTGACATCACCCTGCAGTTGGGAAACGGGGGCCCAGGAGGGAGCAGCAGCAACCTGAGGTCACCCAGGTGGCGACAAAGACATGGTTGTTTCGCTGCCCACTTTTGTGCCCTTTCCTTCCACAGCGGCAAGACCCCATGTTCCCTCTTCCCCTAGGTATTTCCAACCCCTGGCTCTGCCCAGCCTCACCACCCCCAACCCTCCGTCCTTAACCTGCAGGCCCAGCCCTAACCCTCTGTGGGGTGTGGTCTTACAGGGATTGAAGGAGGAGGCTCTGTGGCTCCCTCAAAGGCATGGCGTTTTTGCTTACCGCTTTCTCTATAATTCTAGGGGTCTGGAGCTCTCGTTCCAGGCATGAGGGCAGATCCAGGTCCAGGAAGACCCATCTCAGAGTTCCCTCCAGAGCCCAACACACCTTCCGGCAAATGGGGGGGGTGCATATGCTCATTTCCTTTTTTCTTATCTTTCTCAGAGTCCCCCAACGGGTGATGCTATTGGAATTTCCAAGAGGGCAGCATCCTTGGGAGCTTTGCTCACAGCAGCATCCCCTGTGCCTAGAAGGGGTGCCTGGTGCCTTATGGGAGCTCAGTAGATCTGGGTCGAGCAGATGATGTCGTGTTAGCAGCCCTGTGTCGGAATTGCCTTGCTCACGTGGGACAGACCCCGTGCACAGTAACAGCACCAGACTGTTAACGAAAATTTCTAGGGTTCTTAGGAGGGACCGAGTGAAATGGTTTCCAGGCGTGCTGTTTCTTTATTCCTCACGACAGCCCCCCTCCCAGAAGTTCACGCTCTCATCATCTCCATCTCACAGGCGAAGAAACTGAGGTTCAACAGGAAGGAGCTCGTCCAAGACCACCAGCTTGTGGCTTCTAAACCCCGCTGTGTCTCAGCCTCGGGCCCAGCCCACAGTGCTTCTTCCTTCAGCAAACACCCTTGCAAAAACAGATGATTAATAAATAAAACAACCCACATGCTCTCTCCCTGCACAAGTCAATGCCCTCACTGTCCCACACAGCTAATGCTTATTGATTGAGCTCTGGCCTCCTTTTACTATTATCTCTCAAATTCTTTCCAGGGACTGCTTTCTCTGACCAACTCTATAGGTGGTAGTAGTAGTAGTAGTAGTAATAATAATACTTAATTAACATTTTGTAAGAGTTGTATTTTGCATAAATCAATTTATTGCTCCTATTCCAATTTGCTCTATGATAGGTATGATTATCCCTGCTCACAGATGACAATACTGAGGCACAGAGAGGTTAAGTAACTCACAGAAGCTCACACAGCGACTCCGTTCCGTGGCAGAGCTGAGGCCCAAATCCAGGCAGTTGACTCCAGAGCCTGTGCTCCACATGATTCCGTAAGTAACAACCACCCCAACCATGAAAACAGTAATGGTCCCACCATTATTTGAGACCCCTTATGTGCCAAGCTCTACTAAACACACTAGATGCCTTACCTCTCTTCATCCTCATGACAACCCTATGAGGCAGGAGTATATTGTTAACCCCATTTTATGTTGTTGTTTTTTTTTTTTAAAGAGTTATGTATTTATTTATTGGACAGATCAAGAGAGAAGGAGGGAGAGAGCACAAGCAATGGGAGCAGGAGAGGGAGAAGCAGGCTCTCTGCATAGCAGGGCTCGATCGCAGGACCCTGGGATCATGACCTGAGCCAAAGGCAGACACTTAACTGACTGAGCCCCCCAGGTGCCCCAACTCCATTTTATGTTGAAAAGTAAAGGCACAGAGTCAGATCTCTGCCAGTGGCTAAGCCTGTGCTCTTTGCTGCCCAGTGGGGAACAAGGGCTCTCTGAACCCAAAGACACCCAACAGACCACAGCTGACCTTGAGGGCACCAGCCCATCTCTCGCTCTACCCCCTCGCTGGGTCTGGAAACTTCTTTTGGCCCCTTGCAGCCTTTCTCAGGAGAACAGGTGACACGAGGATCCCACTGACATCCAGGAGCCTGGAGCTGCCTGGGACAAGCCCCCATCTTGTCAGCCAGAGGGATCCTTATATGTCACCCGTGCAAAATCTGCTCAGAGTCAGGCCAGGGGTCAGGGGTTCAGTGGACCTAGTGGGAGTCAGGGGGTCACTAGGGAATCCTCTTACCTGCATGTGTCTCTGGCAGTAGGGAGTCAGCGGTCAGCTGTGGGTGGAGAGGCTCATCCCACCCACCCCCAGCCATCTCCAAAGAGGGATGTCCCCAGCCAAGGGCTCTCATCTTACTCCTGAGCCTATCACAGCTTCCGAAATGTCCTCTCATGGCCTGAATAGTTATTCTACAGCAAGGGAAATAATCTCTCAACTAATCAGGTCTTTAAAGAAGTGACAGTGTTGGCATTTATACCTTAAGACAGACAGTAAAGCCTGGTGGATGAGAACTTGAACAGATCTGGCTGTGCTGCTCTGGGTCAGTGGCTTGGCCTCTCTGAACCTCTGCCTTGTCATCTGTAAAAGGAGGATGACAGGAGTACCTATGTCACCACGTAATTGGCATGGATCGTGAGGTGGGAAGCAGTTGGGGACGTGGGCATGGGCCAGATGATGTAGGGCCTTGTGGACCCCATTTAGGAGTTAGGCTTTGTCCTGAGCTCTTTGAGGACCCATTGAACTGTTTGGAGAAGGAGCATGGTGTGATGAGATCTGAGTTCTAGGAAAATCACTGGCCACTGTTGGAGAGGGCACTGGGAGACAAAACTCCAGCAAAGGAGACTGTCCTAGGGTCCAGGGAAGATGGCGGCTTGGGCTGGGCTGTTGACTGAGCAGAGAGAAACTGTGGATATAATTCACGATATATTGAAGAAGCAGAAGCATTTTGACTGAGAGATAGGACTGGAGGAGAGGAGAGGGTACATCCGATGACCGCCCAGGGTTTAGACGTGGGCAGCCAGTGGGTGGTGGTGCCAATCAAGGAACACATAAGGAGAGGCAGATGTGGGGAGTGGAGGGGCTCCTTTCATTATTCATTCATTGCATATTTATTAAGTTCTTATATGCAAAGGACTAGCCTAGGGGCTAGAGACAGGACAAAAGTCTCTGTTCTCATGTCTGTCAAACAAATAGTCGAATCAACAATTAAAACAATTTTAGAAACTGAAAAGCTTCACGAAGAACGTGAAAGCTGCTGGCTACCTTTCTGATCTGATTCCCTGCTGTCAGCCACCACTCGCTCACTGTGCTGGACTCTTGTGATTTCCTTTCAGTCCTTTGGACAGAAGAGCCACGCCTATTCCTGTCTGAGGACTTCTCTCCTGCCGTTCTCACAGCCCGTGACACTGTTCCCCCAGATTTCCTCAAGACTGGTCTGTCCCTTAATTTTTGTCCCTACTTAAATTTCTCCTTCCAACCATTCAATCTACAGTCAGGTTCTCTTCCGTCAGCTGGTTCTATTTTATGCTTCGATTGTATTTATTTATTTTTATTTGACAGAGATCACAAGTAGGCAGAGAGGCAGGCAGAGAGGAGGAAGCAAGCTCCCTGCTGAGCAGAGAGCCCGATGCGGGGCTGGTTCATAGGACCTGAGATCATGACTTGAGCCAAAGGAAGAGGCTTAACCCGCTGAGCCACCCAGTTATCTGTCTTTCCTGTTACAATGTCAGCTCCCCGGGAGGTTGAGGATAGGGACTTTGGTCTGATTGGTTAAGGCTGTGTCATCGGCACCTAGGACAGTACCCAGAACATAGTGGGGATTCAGAGCACAGGATAGGAAGCAGCATTCTTCCTGCTGCCGTTGTGGTTTGGTCAAAGGCGCGTAACCAGTGTGGCCAATGAGTTGTGAGCAGAAGTGAGGTCTATGGCTGTCAGTTGAAAGCATGTGAGTAGCCCAGGGGATACCTCAGCTGAACAGGGGGAGGACCCTTAGGGGATATCTCTTCCTTCTGCATGACATCACTGATGAGTAGAGTGTCCCCGCTGATGGCTAGGCTTCCAAATCCTGTCCTTTGATGGTGGTGGTGGTTGGTATTGTTTCAAAGGCATTTCCTCAAGGTTAGTATCATTCTAATAAACCCGTCTATCTGCTTCTCTGCTGATGTCCCAGCTGAGAAAGAGGCACCTAGTCTTCTCAGTCTGGGACATTTAGGTAGTGCTGATGGAGGCACTTATGCAGAGGGGTGTTTCTGAGGTCTGTGGAGGCAGGGAGAGCTGGAGAGTCTGTAAACTTGAGGCCCTCTTCTTCAGATACCTGATGTCAGAGGGGGAGCTGGTTTGGCCAGTTGGTGTCCAAAGACAACTGCTTTGGGAAGTTGGTTTTTGTTGTTGTTGTTTTGGTTTTTTAGGTCTGGGAATGACAGCTCCTAGGAGGGGTTAGCTGGAGAGGGTCCTCATGGTGTGTGCTGGGAGGATGCACAGAGATGGCTGAGGAGAACTGTAAACAAGGTGTCTCCTTCTGGGGCTGTGTTCGTTTTGCCAGGAATATGGGTTAGGGTAAATTTTCGTTGTGAGCAACAGAGAATCAAAATCAGAGTGACTGAAAGAAAAGGGGAATTTATTTCTTGTTAATATTCTGTCTTGTTGCTGACATGGTGCCCCACAAAGTCTTCAGAGACTGAGACCCTTACCTCTTATTGCTCTGCTTGTATGGTCTCAATTCCCAGAGCCATCTCAGGGACCAGGGAGCCCCCTGAGTTCTAGCTATCATATCTGTGTTCCAGCCAGCGCAAAGAGAAAAGGGATGAAGAAGAAGGGGGAAAGCACACGACAAATCCCTTCTATAGAAATATCTGGACTCTACCATGAAAAGTTCTGCCTGTATCTCATTGGCCAAAATTAGTCACATGTCCATAGCTAGCTGCAAGGAATGCTGGGTAATGTAGTCTTTATTCTGGGTGGCAATGAACCTAGTTGACATTATTACTCTGGATGAAAGGGCTGTAGCTGTTGGGAGGCAACTGGGAACTCTGCTGTATCCTGAGAGAGTGTAGACAGATTTTGCGGAAGCATCCTAAAGGCTTCAAGTTGGGCTCGGATGGAAAACCAGTAGGGAATATGTCCTTCTCTGCACTAATATGTTGGTGTTTTCATATGTAAAAACATTGCCTGGGATTTCAAGGGATTCACAGACTCTCTGAAGCCCAAGCATGGGAGGCCATGGATTCGGAATCTAGAAATAGGATTCAAGGTGAGGGAGATGGAAGGAAAAAAACAGACTCTGTGCGTGTGTGCCTGTGTGTGTGCACACCTCTTCCAACCCCTTTCCTTTTGGCAACAAGAGTCTATATGATGTGGTTGGTGCTGTTTATTTTGGGTTTAGATTTGAGAGTAGATTGTCAAAGACACCCAGTGTTCCACCTTGAGAAAGCATCTGACTAGTTTCACTGGCAATAGACAAAAAGCAGACAGAAAGACAAACTCCCATGACTCATCCCATCACCGGCAGCCGTGGCTGCAGGAGGCTTTGGAGCCAGAATTCAGAGGCAGTGGAAACCCTGTGGCCATGGGTGGAAAGGCCTGAACAGTGCCCCTGTCCTTCCCCTAGTAGACTGATGTTAGAACTACTCTGGTTGAAAATGTTGATGAAATATCAGGGTGGAGATACACCTGGGGAAATCGCCAGGTTCTTGGGAGACTCTAGATTCTTCAGAGTGGAAAAGAGACTCATGGAGGGAGGCAGCTGGGAGTGCCTCCCTTGAGAATTTGGTATTTGAGGTGATGAAAGGTGTGAGAACATTGGACCTTTGCGAGGTGACCTGGAACCATCCCAGAAACTTGTCATGAGCTTACCTGTAGGCAACTGAGCCTACCCCCCTCCCACACACATACTCTTTTGGTATCAGTAACATTGATATTAAGTCAGGCATTGGGCTAAGTGCTTTACTTGTATCCTATCTTCATGGCACCCTTGTGAGCTTCCCCACTGGAAAGATGAGGAACTGGAGGCTCAGAGAGGTTAAGCCACTTACACATAGACGCACAGCTAGGAAGCGGCAGTCAGGCTCAAACCCAGGTCTTGTGACTCCCAAGTTCTTGCTCTTAGCCATTGCTTTTAAAGACCACACCCTTCTCTAATCCTAGGGACTGTACCCCTGAGCCTGACACAGAGCTGGATGAATGGTAGGGGCTCACATCTGTCTGCCTCACCGCCATACTCCTTTCTCTCACTCCCAGGGAAGGACACAGCTTCTCATGGGTAGAATGTGTGCATGAAAGATCCTCAGGGTGCCTGTGTGGGATGTGCCCCTGCTTTGCCACAGGTCTCCTAGCCATACTCCCCACCCTCGACCTAATGTAAAAGTTAACCAGTTCGAAAATGCATGGGACTTGAAAGGAAGCCGAGCTGACAACCCCAGGCAGATTTAATCATTTGACAGACACCAGTGCTGAGCACGGCACACCCTTTGGGGACACAGGGATGGGGAATGAATGAGGCAGACAAGGCTTCTGTCCTCTTGGAGATGGGCGGTAAACAAGTAAACAAATTAGGTGCGGACGGTAATAGCACTATGGAAGGAATGCATGGGGTAGGCGGGGGACCAAGAGCCTACTTTTGGCAGGTGGATGTCATTGCTCTGGTCTTGTACACACGCAGTACCCCTGCCTGGGATCCCCAGTGCCCCCTCCTCTTTCCTGAGCTCCCTTTTCTGGCCTGACCTACTCTGCTCGTTTCCCGGCCGTCAGCCAAGAGGTCCGTTTTTCTGTGATGCCTTCCTTTAACTTCCTAGGTGGCTCTGGGTGTCCCTTTGGACTCAGTGCATCCTGGGGTCAGCTGTGCTACTTCCCTAACTGTGTAAGTGGGGCCACCAGTCTGTGCCTCAGTTTCTGCATCCATAAAATCAGCGTAAATATAGTCCCTGCCTCCTAAGAACGTAGCAAGGATGAAATAATATAAGTACTTTAGGTTAATGTACATATGTCAAGGGCTTGGAGCCGTGCCCAGCACCCCCACGGGTCTCCCGGGAGCGTGGAGTGTTGCTGCTGGCGCTCTCATTACCGTTGCTGCGGCTAGGAGCACACCTAGCTCCCGCACCAAGCGGCACCCAGCGTTTAAGGTGTCATGTAATCCAGTGGTTCCCAATCCTGGCTTCCTAATTGTATGACCAGGAGGCCTTTGAAAACACCACCACCGGGCAACCACCCTCAGCAGCCCCCTTATTACCGGGGATGGGTGGGACTCAAGCACGTGCATGGCTTTGTACAGTTCACATTCATTCTAATGCATAGCCAAGCGTTAAGAACCACTGGCCTAACCCAGCTTCTTTTCACAGGTGAAATACATAGGATCCAGAGCGTGGGAAGCTCGATTTTCTGATGTCCTCCTGACTCCCCTGCTTGCCTAACGGCCTTCGCCCTGGAGAGGCTGTGCGTGTCCCTGGGGCCGTGGAAGGTAAGGGTGTGGGCTACATACAGCCCCGGCTCTGTCCCTGGGCAGCTGCTCATCTGGCCCGAGAGAGTGCCGTCTCCCGAGGCTGCTCTCCCTCTCCTGCAGCCGGCACAGAGGAGGCTGGGGAGGGGGTGGGCTGCCTCTTCAAACCAAGAGCCAGAACAACACCCGATTCCCATAACTGGGAGCCAGAGCAGGAGGTAGAAAGACAGAGGCCTCTTTCATGAGTCACTGAGGCTGGCCTCAGACTCCTGGCGGCCACATTTTCCAGAAAAAGGCATGGGGGGCCCTTAGGGAGGGCTAGCTCTGAGTTAAGGGGCTCCCACCTTCAGAGGCAAAGAGGTGCAGCAGAAATGGTCCCGGAGCTCATAGACCGAGATTCAAATGCCTCTAGCCATGTGGTACACCCTCTGTGACCCTCAACTTTCTCATCTGTCAAATGGGGCTAACCAGGGTTATGATAAAAAGGGAGTAAGTTGGGGCACCTGGGTGGCTCAGTTGGTTGAGCGACTGCCTTCGGCTCAGGTCATGATCCTGGAGTCCCGGGATCGAGTCCCACATCGGTCTCCCAGCTCCATGGGGAGTCTGCTTCTTCCCCCGACCTTCTCCCCCTCTCATTCTCTCTCTCTCTCTCTCTCAAATAAATAAATAAAAATCTTAAAAAAAAAAAAAAGGGAGTAAGTTAAGGCATGAAAAGGGCTTGGCACATGATCGTTGATCCATAAAAGGTAATTTTTACTCTTACTACTACTATTATTTATTGAGGAAGCCTCAAAAGGGGACACAGGTTGCTGCCTCTCCCTAAAACCTGTTTGGGAAGAAAGAAATCAGTGCATGGGGTGGTGGCAGCAGTGGCAGCGGTCCCAGTGGATAGCAACAGATTTACCCCGGGGAGGCTGTCACATTCAAAAATTTCGAGGACACCTGGGTGGCTCAGGTGGTTGAGCATCTGCCTTCGGCTCCAGTCATGATCCCAGGGTCCTGGGATCGAGTCCCACATCAGGCTTCCTGCTCAGTGGGGAGTCTGTTTCTCCCTCTCACTCTCCCTTTGTGTTCTCCTCCCCCCCTCAAATAAATAAATACAGTCTTAAAAAAAATGTAAGGGAGAGTTCCAGAGATACAAGGGGAGGTGATGGTGGTAACCTATTTTATTTGCTCTCTCTCTCCTAGCTGAGAGCCTAGGCAGGTGTAGATAGGGCTGTGATGGAGGCAAGGAGCTATAGCCCAGGAGATGGGTGGGTGCTGTCTGGCCTGTGGGATGATCTACATTTTCCGTGCGTGTGTTTGTATTAACTTTTTTTTTGACTTGCATAATGTTTGGCGGGGGGGAAAGCACGAGTTATGCACATTTTAAAAATCAGTACTTTTTTTTTCTAAAAATTCATCCTCTTGAGAAATGGGGAGATGTGGCCACTCTGAGCTGAGCCAGCCGCCTGACCGTGGGGTACTGGACTCCCCGGGGCCCCATGGTCCTAACCCTGCCCACTTCCCTCACCTGCCTGCCCCCGTGAGTGTTTTCAAGCTCTGTTCCCTACAGCAGGAAACTCTGAAGCGGGACACTGAGGATGTTTCTGGAGGCTTCCACAGGACCTTGCAGGAACCCTACTCTTCCCAGTTGGCCACTTATGGCTGTCTCCATGCGCCCCACTCCCCTAGCTCAGTCTCGGGTTAGGGAACAGTAGTCATGCTCACTAACATTCACTGAGTGCTTCCCAGGCATCATGTTTTTTAGAGCCACATTCTAGTTAGTTCCCACAGCAGCCCAGGGAGAGAGCGGCTGCCACCTCCATTTTACAGATGAGCAAACCGTGCCCCGGCGGGGTGTCATCCTAGCTCCGTGAGAGCAATGGCAGGTGCTGTCTTAGAATCCGGGTCTTTGGACTCCCGCATCTTTGCCCTCCACATTGAACTTCCTCCTGCCCGTGAAGGCGTGGGAGAAACAGTGTTCTGTCAGAGAGAACTGCTTCCTCTCCGTGTTAGCTGAAGTGTCATGGGGCAGAGTGGTGGATGGTCAGGTCTGCTGTCGGCCTGCCTGGATCCTATCACTGATACCGCAGCCTTGGGCAAGTGACTTTGCTTTGCAGGGCCTCAGTTTCCTTCTTGGTAGGAAAGGGATTCCTGCCTACCTCCTCGGGTTGTGGGGGAAGACTAACACATAAGGATTTAAAATGCTTGTGGAAAGGATTCCCAAGGCATTTTTGGATGCTCTGAATGTCTATGTAAAACCAAAGCGCCTACAGGCTTGTTTTGAAGACTGAAGAAAGGAGACGAGCCTGTGGTCTGTGACTGTGTGTGCAGGAAGCAGGCTGTGCCCAGGGGTTCCCTGTCCCCATCTCCCTGCCGCACCTCCCCCTCCCTGCTTCCAGCCACCCCATGCAGACAGAGGATGCTGGGCCACATAGGAGAACACCATACTGTGGAACCTTTTATTAGAACAGAGACATGTTTCATCCAGGCTGAAAAATCGGGAACCCCGGGAAGGTTATGTTTAGCTGTGGACACCAGAAATCAAACAAGCCACGGCCGGTCTGTCACTGGGTAGAAGACAGAGTCCCGAGATGCTGGAGGACACAGGAGCTTCTCCCCTCTCTGATGTAGACGCTCCAGGCAGAGGCTGGCTGCTTAGGCTGAGCTGGGCTGGTAGTGGGTCCCCTGGCTTGGGGTTTTCCAGATGGGAATTCCAGCCCCCCGAAGTGGAGAGATGGCCTTGGGGTGCACCAAGCCTGCTGGTGGATGCTGCTAGGTCCTTGACCAATGACTGCTTGAGGGAGCAGCCAAGAATTGGGAGAGAAAGTCCTGCACAAAGTCCTCATAGCAGGGGCCTGGCAAGAAAAGAGCTACCAAGAGAGTGGGGCATGGAGCCAGGAGGCTCTGAGCTCAAGGGAGTTTCAGCATACCAGTTCCCCCCTCCCAGGCCTCAGTTGTCTCATCTGAAAAATGGCAGCACGACCTATGTCTCTGGCTTGTTCGAACAACCATACAAAATACGGCCTGACATGAAGGACAGTGGTGAACTCCAGAGGACAGTGAAGCCTTCCTGGTGTCTCCTTTGAGAATTGGATGGCTAGACTTGGAGAGAAGACCAAGCTACCAGAGGGCTTCTCTGAGCCAGGCAACACGAGTTCTATCGAGTGGCAGCACCTGGAGGCCTCTCATTTTTGACTGCAGGACTCAGCTACGATGACCTTACCCTACAAATGAAGTCCATGCCCTGGTTTTTAATTTCCTTCCTTGGGAGACATCCTTCGACCTACAGATGGCAGAAGACACCAGGGACCGTACACCTGACAGCCTGGAGCTCAGAGCATCAGAGTCGGAACCCTGGCCCTCTACTCTGCCACGAACACTTAGGCCAAGTCCCATTTTACAGATGATAACACTGAGGCCCGAGACCCACTCCATTTCCTCCAGACAGACACACACACACACACAGGCCAGAGAATCACAAAGGAATGTTGTTCCAGTCTCTTTGGCTCAACTCGTTAGAAGATGAGGCATAGCTTTTCTCGGCCAGAGAAAAGGAATTACAACTTTGTCTCTCTCTCTCTCTCTTTTTTTTCCCAAGGAGTTGTGACTTTTTAATAGAAGTTGGTTCGTGCACAGACATTTTATTCTGCAATTAATTTCCATCAAAATGAGGTTTTCCCGGAGATAACCAGTGTTTTAGTTCCATTTCAGCTTAATTTGTATGACTGAAGACTCCGTTTCTGCCAATTCCAATTTGCTGGGTGATTCTAGCACTCATTACCTGGGCGATAATGCCCCTTGCTGTAGACAGCTGCACCCAGAGTTAGGAGATGGACCGATTTCCAGTAGCAATTCAGGGAAAGAGGGGGTCCCTCTCCTCTCCTGATACCACCCAATAAATAGGGAATAAATTATTAAATAAGCCATGTTCTGATGAGGGGGCCCCCATCATGGTATTTACAATGCAAAACAACCCTCCCCAAGAAAAACCCTCAATAAATTAAAAAAAAAAAAAAGCCCAAAACAACAGCCACCGAGGGGAGATGCCAAGTCTGTATCACAGGCTCACTGGTGCAGAAGTGAGGAAGAGGTTGCAGTTGACGCTGGAGGCAGCCTGAGCTCCTAGGCTCCCGCGGCTGGCTAACGGAGGGGGCAGCATTTTGAGGAATCCTGGTTTGTTTTTTCATCAAACTTTTCTATTGAGCTGGGGAGCAAAGCAAGGCAAGACACACACTTGTGAGACTATTCTGACTATTTGTGGAAAAGAATACAGCAGAGGAGATGATGGGAGTGGGACTTGCAAAAAAGTGCTTGGGAACCTTTGGGAGC
Organism: Lontra canadensis; assembly: GCF_010015895.1. Lineage (NCBI taxonomy): Eukaryota > Metazoa > Chordata > Mammalia > Carnivora > Mustelidae > Lontra > Lontra canadensis. The sequence goes on from NW_022631052.1 coordinate 1,607,930, forward strand.
ACCCAAACGTTGGCCCTCTTCAGGCAAAGCCTTTGGGAAAGAGGACGGTTCTGAGCTAATGGATGATGGGGGGCTCTCTGAGACCCAGACCCTTGTGTCTTTCAAACATCTTAATTTCCTTTGGCTCCTGGAAGATCGCCTTTCCTTCAAGGAAGGGAAGAAACAGATAGGAATGCAGTCGAACCTCAATGAACTAGAATGTTCCTGGATGGGGCTTTGAGGGAGTTAGCCTTTCTTAATTTAACTGAAGGGAATTCACATATTAAGTTTTGCTCTATTGACTGAGAACCTTCTAAAAATATTTGAGACTGTTTTCCTTTTTCTTCTCAATCCTGGTGAACTCACTCTGTCTTTGGACAATTTCCCAGGCCTCAGGTCACCATTCTGGATTATATCTCAAAAACTCCCCCACTTCTCAAAGAAGGTATTTTTTGGCCTGCAAAAATGGAGTGATCTCTCCAGGTTCATTCATCCAGGAAGGCTGCATGTTTGCTGGGCCTCAAGCCATACCCCCCCAATGCTGGCTTTTAAAATAGGTGCACACCACACACAGGTTTCGGGTGATTTGTCTTAATCCCTGGAAGCAGAAGGTAATGTGGGCGAAGTAGGCAGAGGAACACTGATGCCAGGAACTGGGGGCTCTGCTTAAGCACGGTGTTAAGCACGGTTACCAGGACCCCAACAAGCATTCTATTTTTGGATGCGTAAGAAGGGAAATGTAAGGGAAATTCGAGAAGCAAATCGGCAAGAGGGAGAGACAGATATCCCTCCCTCACCCCCCACCCCTGGAGGCATTTAAGCAGCCTTCTTGCAAACTTTCCTCTGGCTGGGGGTTAGAGCTGGGTAAAGTCACATTGCCAGGGAAACAACCAGGGATGTTGCAGAAGTCTCACCAAACTCAAAGCTGGACCAGAGGGGCTGGTGATTTCAATGCAGTCAATGGGGACTTTGGAAAGGGTGGGGCCCTCTCTGGGAAGCAGGGAGACCCTGCTCTTAGAGAGGCAGGACTGCTAAAGACCTCTAGATCCTGGCTCCACGGGCCCCGAAATGACCTTCTTGGGGGAAACTTCTGGCTTCTCCTTTCATCTTTTTTTTTTTTTTTTCCCTTTCCTGAATTTCTGCAATAGCTTTGTGCTCTCCTCTGATGGCAAGCACGAGATCACTGTAAAAGCCTTCTGCTTTGCTTAGCATGGTGGACACTGCCTGGAAAAACCTCAGGGGATGGGGAGAAATGAGCTGCCCCTCAGGCCTGAAACAGGTGTCATTTACGCAAAACCAACCAGGTATGCTCAGAAAAGGGAGGGAGGGGTCCTGCCCGCTACTGAAGGCCCCGGAGGAAGGATCCGACCAGGTGCATCTTCTCCCCCCCCACCCCCACTCCGCTCAATTCTTGCCCTACTCTCTCCTTGTCAACTCCAAGTTCGCTCCAGGTGCTAAACCAGCCATCACTTCAACCCACCCAAACCCAAGGCGGCTACTTCAGTAAGTACTGACAAAGCCTCCTCAGTTGGCCAGAGACCCTACAGCTGTCTCCCAGCAGGTGCCTCTCTGAGGCCCTCACACCGAGATCTCTGACTGTTCAAGTTTTGCCTTAGTTAGGTTAGGCTAACTTTAGATGCCAGCCCCCATGTGAGCTGTGACTCGAATGAATCATTTCAGGGCTTTGGCTCACAAGCCTCGTGGCTGTTTTTCATCTTTCTGACCCCTCAGCGAGGCTGCTGGTGGGCAGGCAGCTGGGGCACAAGCTGAACCTCACTGACAGAATGACGACCTTGGGTCTGAAGGGCTCCCCCCGGCCCCCATGCCAACTCCAGGATGTCTGGACTTAGAGCTCTGTGGGTCTCCCCTGCAGGGACAAAGCCAACGTCCCTGCTCAACACCTGACCTCTCAGAGTCCATCCACAAGACACGAGGGAGAAAAGAGAGATGCACAGAAATAATTTAGAACCCCCCCCCACCCTGACACACACACACACACACACACACCTCGCCATATAAATAAATAAATAGTGGAATACTGCTTATGGCAACTGAGAGAGAGAGAGAGAGAAAGTCATCACATAAATAAATAAATAAACATAAATAAATAAAATAAATAATAGGTTTGCTAGGAGCCCCAGGTAGAATGGTCCCCTAGAGTCGTCTGAGGCAGTCTGACCGGAGGCTCTCGGGCCTCTCCCACTGCTGTCCTGCTAATGAGGTTCCGTGGCTCCGTGATGGGAGAGTGGAGCCCAGTTTGCGTTCCTGGGCAGGGAAGAGGGTTATTTACAGTTACTGTACATGCCCTCCCAGGGCACCTGCCCCTGTCCCAAGCACCTGCCATCCGGCCTTCTGTGATGACAGCATTGGCATCCATCAGTCTGGGTGGGTGGGGCCCAGGGCTGGGCCAGAGGGCATCATGGGAAGGCCGGGTCATCCAGGGCTGTCTGGGGCACATTGCTCTGCTCTCCTGGTGGAGGAAGGCCTGGTGGGCCGTTGCACAGGCTGATGTGATGGGAGAGATTGGGGGGTGGGGGAGATGGGTCACTGCTTTCAAGAAAAAGGATTTTTGTTGTTGTTGTTCAAATGTTTTCCTTGGGGTGTGAAGGGTAAGTCCCTGCTACCTCACAGCTGGGCCCAGTATCCAAAGCCCGGAACTGTCCCCCCGCACTATCTCCCTCTGTGCCCTGTCCCGCTGCTGTTGCCACCGCAAACTTGAAACTCACCCACAAGGCTCCGGAAAGCCAGTCAGCTGGTGAGGGGGATGCCCAGGAGTTTATTTTAAGGATCCTCTCCCGTACACCCCTGTTCTCAGTGCCTGCTGTGGATGAAGCAACTGGTGGTATTTGTGGGGTGGAGATCAGCTTACCCATGCCGGCCAGCCCCGGGTAAGGGGAAGACAGGGTGAGGGCAGGAATGAAGGCGGGGCTGAGCTCTCAGAGAAGTCTCAGAAACGGGCAGAATCCCAGGATACCGAGGATCCAAGCCCCTGTCCCCTTATACTCTGGATTTGGGTCTTTTCCCCCAAAACCTGAGCTCCTGTGCCCCATCCTGGCAAAATTCCTGAGAGGCAAAGGGGGTAGCCGGGGCTGAGGGTGGGTGGGCTCCAGGCTGGGGCAGTCCGGGTGGTGGGGGAGGGGGCAGGCAGGCACCAACGGGAGGGTAAGGCCAGACTGGCCGGCGCTGGGGGCTGGCAGCTGGCCATGGCACTGGGGGCTGTTCAGCAGATGGTCTCGTGGAACGAAGCTGGTGCCAGCTAGCGAGGGCTGAGGCAAATCTGGGCTGTGGGGCTGCAGATCAAGCTGTCCTAACTGTCCACTGTGTCCTTTCTCAGGGAGGTTCAGGGGCCCTGTGAAGAGCCAAGAGGCTGGCAAAGCCACATGGGGGGCCCTCTCCAGTGCTAGAACCTAATGGACTGCTTTTCCTGACCACACTAACATAATGGGGGGGGGCAGCAGAATGACTCTTGCCCTTTTGCATCTAGACTCACAATCAGAGAACCAGTGTTTCCTGTCTCCTGACCCTTCCTCCCTATTGAAACATCCACAATCCCTACTCAGATAGCCCCCTCCTCTCCCGCCATCCCCACAGCCTTCTAGCCTTTGCTCCAGCCTGTCTGGGAGGTGAAAGGCCTGACAGCCTTCGGTTTCCTCTCCTCTCCTCCCACCCCATGAGGGTCCACACACGCACATCAAGAGGCTGAATGAGGGGAAAATGAGGGCAGGTGTGATGCTAGCTTTCCATAGCGGCCTGTGAGCAGTGGGTGCGCAGAACTCTTTTCCTGGCCAGGGCCACACACTGGAGTCACAGGCCCGTTGCTTCTTACAAAACCTTGAGGGTTTTGGTGCCAACAGAGGGTGGTTCTCTCTGTACGCCCAGGCCCGAACTGAGCCCCAGGGTGGTGCTGGCGGCAGCTCCTAGCAGCTTGACATAGAGGCTGAAGGCCCCGTACCCTCTTTTCTTCCTCCCCAGGAGAGCAGGAAGAACAGGGTCCAGGAGCCCTCAAGGTCCATCACCGAGGAGAAGGCAGGGTGGGCAGGGAGGGGGACAGGCTGGCAGAGTGCAGGGGGCCCTCCTGCCGGCAGCCGACTCAGGGGAGGGCTCTTGCTTAGCGCCTCGTGCTGGAGTAGCTTTCCGCTGAGCTGTAGCTGCGGCTCCGGCTCCGGGAGCCCAGGCTGGGGCTGCGGGAGCTGGAGCTGCTGCTTGTGCGGGTCCGGCTGCGACTGCGGCTGCGGGTCCGGCTGTGGCTGCGGCTCCGGCTCCGGGAGTAGCTGCGGCTGGCCGAGCGGCTGCTGCTGCTGCTGTACCAGGAGGAGGTGCTGCCGAGGCTGCTGGACGAAGAGGGGCTGGGCCGGTAGTAGGGGATGGGGCGCTTCCGGGCACTGCGGAGAGCAGACAGGGGGCGCTGGAGGACCAGACTCCGCCCAGCCTCAGGCCAGAGAGCGCCTGCCGGCTCCCTGGGGAAAGTGGGATCCTTCCACTTCCCAGGCCCTTGGGGGAACCCTCCTTTTATGCTCCTCGTCCTGCCCTGTGACTGTCCCCTGGACGGTCTCAGCCTCGTGCTGGTGTCTGGGGAAGTCACCGATCTCACTTCTTAACAAAGCAAGCCTGGGGCTTGGGGCCTCCAGCTGGCAACAGGATCTACATCTAGACTTTAATTGCAGTTTTGTTTTGCTATTTTTACTTTTATTAGAACCTTCTATTTATGGTAAACAGGCTGATTTTCCATATAGTATACTGTGGTGTATTCCTTTTGAATTAAAGGTATGGACTTCTAAGAAAGAGCATATCTATTTAAAGAAAATGAAGTAAACTACAGTACACTTACTAAACAGACAAGTCAAAAGTGCTCAGATGCTGCTGCGTGACAAAAGTTTGGGAAACACTGAGCAGGTTCATCAAGATGGACTATTTGAGGTTGACTAAGGAAACGAGAGCCTTTTAGAAATGCCACTTTAGCTCAGCCTTCCTCAGAATCAACCCGAAGGACACCTCTGGTCAATGCAGTGGGTTAGGACTTCTGTGTGCCAGGGTGTTCTGTGGGATATCTGAGAAGGTGCTGCTATGACCCCTATCTCATTGTCTGGGGCACAAGTGCTTTTTCCTCCTCCAGGTCATCTCTAGGGAGGAGGCAGTAGGCAGCCAGGAGGGCACCCCAGCCCCAGTCCTGTGAGTCTCTGGATGGAGTGGCTGACCCTTGGAGGCCAGAAGGAAGAGCCCAACTGATTGTCAGGAGCCAATTTTGGAGCAGGACTCAGCCATTTTTCCTGCTTTCAAGGCCTGAGAAATATGTGTCCACTCAGACCTCAGGCTTCTTTTCTAGGGCTTTTCCATCTAAGACCTTACCTGTTGTAGGAAACCTTATCCACCTAGTCTGACCATCCAGTCCGTAACAAGGGCATCCTGAGGGTTCTAGTGTTCTGCATTTCAGTTTACAAAGTGGGTTCCCAGTTTCCCCCGTGCATTTCATCGTCATGACACTCCTGGGAGTTATTTCCTTCGATATTACATGGGTGAGAACTGAGGATCTGGGAGGTGGAGAGACTTTCCCAGCTTACCTGGAAAGTGGCACAGCCGGGATTCTACTCCAGGAACAGTGCTCTCTGCCTCACCAACCAGGGCTACCTCTAAGTCCCTTTGGCATCTAAACGATCCTTCTTGCCCCTTCCCCCCAACACTTGGTGCAAGGCGTGATCAGGGGCTATTAAAGCGGACTTGTAGGTCTGAGCAATCTGTCTCCACTGGCCGGCTCCATGCCCAGGCAAAGGCCCCGCCCCACTGCTTTGGCCCCATCCCCTTGCCTGGACGCGACTTCCGACTTCCCAGACCCCTCCCCAGACCGGGGCCACATACCCTGAGCTTACAGGATTCCTCAGGCCGGCCCCACTCTTGTCCCAGGCACCCATCCTAGCCCTGCCCCCGAGCCCCCACCTGCAGCAGGGCCCACATTGTCTGAGCTCCCACAATCCTGAAATCCAGCTCCAAGGGGACACGGGGAGAACCCGGGGCCTCAGTGGGTGGGAGGGGTGTGAGTGAGGGTGAACCTGGGCACCCCCGGCCCTCTTGGCCTCACCTGGTTATCCTCCGCGCCTCCAGGTGGCTCGGGGAGTCTCTCCGGCGCTTCCGCATGGGCGAGTAGGACCGCCGTCTCCGACGCGCTCGCTCCCGCTCCCGCTGCTGCGACTCCTTCTCGTTGTACTTGGGGTCCCGCTCCCTGAAGGGATGGGGCAGGGATTATGGGGAGCTGGGGCTGGCTTTCCGGCATGAGCCAGGGGCACTCACTTCCTCTCACCTGTGCCCCGCATCCCACTTGGAAACGGCAAGTTTCCTCCCGGGGCCCCAGGGAATGCGGGAGGGAAGAGGACAGGGCTGTGGTTCAGTACTGTGGGGAGGGCAGACGTGTGCCTGGGGTGAGTCTTCGAGGGTGGGCATTACAGGGGTGCGGATGCTGCGGGGTGAGGATGTGAACGTCAAGAGGGCCCCGGTGTTACCCTTTTGGAGTAAAGAAAAAAAAAGAGGATGCATGCGTGAGATCTGGGCGCTCTGAGTATGGGGATGGAGAGTAGTACTAGGTGTGTGAAGAGGTTGAGGGCGGGGGTTGGGAATTCTGGGGTGGGCTGGCTGCACATTACGGGGGGGAGGTATATTAGGGCTCAAGGATATGTTTGGGGGCCCCAAACATATTCACTCCAGCGGAGACAGAAAACTACAAGGATGCTGGGTCGTCTCCCCACCCCTACGCCTGCAACACTGTAGGAACCCGCAGCAGGGGGCCGGGGAGGCGGGGCCTGTTTGGGGGCGGGGCCGTACCTGCTGGGGCTGTACCTCGAGTAGCTGGGGCTGCGGCGCGAGCGGGAGCTTCTGCCGGGTGGGCTCCTCTTGCCGGACTTGGAGGAGTAGCTGGAAGAGCGCGAGTAGGACCTTCGGGAGAGTAAACAGTCCCTGAGGGGCCTGCTGGGCTTAGCCAGGGTTGTCCCGGATGTGTAGGTCTATATTCAGCTGGTCCCTTGAGGGAGACCTTCTCTTTCTGGATGCCAGGCTGAGGAATCTGGCCCTTTCCTGAGAATGAAATTCCCTCTCTTTATGGGGATTAATAATAATTTGGACAACTTCTTTTTACTGAGTTCCTTCCATCTAAGGCCACTTATTAGCTGTGTTACCTTGAACAGGTGATTCCACTTCTTGGGCCTGGTTTTCTCATCTATAAAATGGGAGTAAATAATTGTACTTACCCTGTAGAGTTGTAAATGAGTAAATTAGGGTCAGTCACACACCTTCCATAGGCAGCACACAGGAAATGTTAGGTAAGTATTTTATTACGTGTCAGACACTGAACTAGCTTTGTGTGCATAACCTCACTGAATCCTCAACACATCCTAGCATTAGGTACTATTATCGATCCCATTCCACAGATGGGGAAAGCGAGGCACAGAGAGGGGAATGTTTTCACTGTGCAGATAAGGAAACTGAGGCTTGGAGAGGTTATCTGAGGCCCAGGGCCACCAGCTAGGAATGGGTGTAGCGGGCCTTCAAACTCAAGTCTGTACGACTCCTTTCCCCCAAGGGCCAAAGGACATCTCCAGTTCCCGTAACTAGTTCCCTAAGGAGGAAAGTGCTGCAGAATGAGGTCAAAATGGCACTCACCTTTTTCTGGATGAGGTGGACCGGCTTCGGGTGTACCTGGGGGAGGCCCTGGGGTTTGGGGATCGGGAGGAGTGGCTGGAAGAGCGGGTGCTGGCATAGGAGGGGCTGCGGGAGCACCCTCTCATGGGGGAGCTCCGGGCTGTAGATGGGACCAGGCTGGACTTTTTCACCTCTGCACACTCCAGACACGGCGACTGAAATCTTCTGCAGATATGGGGAGAACGCCAGTTAGCAATGGCCTGCCTGCTTGTCTGGAGGCATCTGGAGCTGATACTCTTCTCCCTACCTTCGCCAAGGCTGTGGTACTCTCAGAAACCCCTTTCCACCTGCTCCCATCTTACTGCCTCTGGGAACATTCCAGGCCACAGGTGTCAGAGGAATAGGGACAGAGGGGAACGCATCCTACGGGGGGCACTTCACAGCATTTTAGGTCAGTGGGTGTAGGCATAATGGTAAATTACACCAAATCACATAGAGACTTACTCCCTTTGAGTCTTTTCTGGTCCTTCTGATTAATGAAAAACCCCTGGTTGGGTACTACTGCGTTTCCACCATCTCTGTAACATGGGCAATCTCCCAGACTTGGCACCTTGGGAAGGCAGCTGTTGCTAACCAGAATTAAATACACTGTCTTTATGTATTTTCATATGTAAATCATGTATTTTGCAGGTGCTTTCTATTTAGGATGAGTTTTAATATAAATTTCCTTATATTAAAAAATGAGTTTATTAAAGGAAGGGCACCAGTAGTACAGGGATAGGGCTAAAATCAAGAAAGGGCCATACAGGTGGTTTAAATTTGGGAAACTCTGATGTAGCCCATTTTGCAGATGGGGGAATTGAGACTCAGAAGAGTGAAGGCTTGCTCAAAATCACCCAAAGACAGGTTCCGGTCTTCTGTGTTCCCCCCTGCCTGGGGCCATGCAAAGCTTCTATTGGGTTCTCAGTAAGGGCACGTTCCTTTGGTTTGGGCCAGATCACGTTTATATGGTGTGCAGGGGCTCATGACGATCTGGCCCCTGCACACCCCTCTAATCTCAGCTCTTGGCATTTTCCTTTTTTGACACCAGTCATAATGGACTACTTGTTCTTCCTGGAATATCCCTGTTCCTTCCCTGTCTCCAGGCCTTAGAACGTTCCCACTGGCTGGAACCCTCTTCCCTCCCCTCCCCTCCTCACCTGACAGTAACTACTCATGCTTCAGGCTTTAGTTTGACCTCACCTTTTCTGGGAGGCCTTCCTTGACATGTCCCTGAATCTAGCTGGGTGACCCTCACTGTGTTACCACAGCCCCCAGCCTCTATGCATCCCCTGTCCCTAGAAGGACTCACTTGGTCTTACAGTTGCCTCTTCCTCCCCCAGTCACTGAACTACTTGGGGGAGAGGACTCATGTCTCTGGATACTCTATCCCAGCACCTCAGACAGAGCCCGATACATCTGTCCTAGGTAATGAAAACATAGCTCTGAAATAAACCTTTGAGGCTCTTAGTTTCCTGGGGGCTTCACAAGCATCGTCTTGTATGGTCCTCCCACCAATACTTAGGAGACTGGCACCATTCTCCTCAATTTACAGGGAAGACACAGAACCGTTAGTTACTTCAAGGCCACCCAGAGTCTCAAACCCTGATCTGTCCCGCTTCAAAGCCCATGCCCCTGTCACCCCACCAGTCCCCCACCTTCACTGTCGAAGTTTCCCTGGATTTAGAGCTGATGGTGTCTCTGCCATTCAGCCCTCTGCTCACTGCTGACATGACATAAATAGTCATGAATTTAGAGATCATTTATATTTCAAAATGAAAGGCTGGGTCTAAATGATTTAATCTGGCTGTCCGTAGAGATCAGATGAAGCAGGGAACCGCCAAATGCCACTCAGGCTGTAGCTTCAGTGCCGTGACAGGTCTGTGTCTGAATCCTGGCGTTGGCCCTTCTGATCCTGAGGGTGGTGTGTTTTTTTGTTTGCTTGTTTTTGTTTTTTTAAGATTTTATTTATTCAACAGAGAGAGAGATGCGGTGAGAGAGGGAACACAAGCAGGGGGAATGGGAGAGGGAGAAGCGGGCCTCCCGCTGAGCAGAGAGCCCAATGTGGAGCTCGATCCCAGAACCCTGGGATCATGACCCGAGCTGAAGGCAGACACTCAACAACTGAGCCACCCAGGCACCCCTGATCCTGAGTTTCTTAACTACTCTGAGTCTCAGTTTCCCCACCAGCTACAGAGAGGTCTCTGGTAATACTTACCATAAAGGTTCTATGAGGATTAAGGAAGGCATGGCACCTAGCCTATAGTCAGGGCTCGGCACATACCAGCAGGCATTATTATCATCAGTTGTTATTACTGTTGCTTTCCTGGCTCTTTTTGTTGTTTTTGTCATTTTCTGCCCTAGAGAATGTACGTAGACACCTGTCTTCCCTGTCTCATCTGGGAATATCACTGCCTGTTCTGGGAGACGCTGACATTTGCTCTGACCCAGCCCTGGGCTCCCAGGCAGGCTTGGGTGTGAACCAAGGCCGGGCACGTGCCAGGGCAGGCAAACCAGAGGCTCCGTGTGGATGCCAGGCTGTTTGTCCAGAACTGAAATGGGCTATGTGTTGGGGACAAAGGGCGCTCTGTCCTTGAAGAAGCCATTAACTGTTTCTCTGCTAAGGCTTTGCTTATCATTCTGACATTGTGGCCACTTTGGAAAAAGCAGACTCCCACCCCCAAAAAGAAAGAAGACCCCACTGTTAGCACAGTGGAAGGCACCAGCAAATCTCTTCCACCCTCCACGCACGCCCCGCCCCACCCCCTGCATCTGCCTCCTTATATGCTCCTCAGGAAAAGGACGGTGCCATTTTCATTTCTCCAGCACCAGGCTGAGTGGTTGGCTTCTAGGAGGTGCCTGATAACCAGGGGAGGGACAAGTAGCCGAATGAATGATCGGAATCAATGATCAGTGATTTCTACTTGCTGTAATTGTGACATTATCCTCAGCGCTTAGCATTTTGCTGTGATTCTTTGAATGAGAGGGTAAGGGGGTAATGAAGGAGAGTTTACAACTGGCTCGTCAGCCACTGCATGGAAGGTTCTCTGCAGGAAAACTGCATCCGACCAGTGGGTGAAGATACACGCGCGCACACACACGCACATGCTGCAGTGTATGGGAACCCTCTGTCCTCCTCTGTCCTACTCTCCACATCTCACATGAGAGGGAAACGTTTGTTACCATCAGTGACACATCACTGCCCAGGAGTCCGTGGTTTCCATTAGCCACTCATTCCTCTGAGCCCAGTGGGTTTTGACATATGGAAACTACGTACCCACCCTCGCAGCGTCCTCCTCAATCCCCTCTACCCACTGCCCTCTCTGCGTCTCTCTACCCGCGAATCTGCTTGCTGTCTCCTTAGTTCTGCCTTTTCCACAATGTCACAGAGTTGGACTCGTACCGTATGTAGCCTTCAGGCTGGTTTCTTTCACTCATTTAAATTTCAGCCATGTCTTTTCATGGCTCGACGGCTCATTTCTTTTTAGTGCTGAATAGTATTCCCCTCTTCTACGTGTACTGCAGTTTATTCACCTGCTGAAGGATGTCGGAGGTGGTTCTAAGTCTGGGCAATTATGAACAAAGCTGCTGCAAACATCCAGGAGCAGGCTTTTGTGTGGACACAAGGTTTCAATGCATTTGAATGTTTTTATATGACAGCAACTTTAAAGGAATTCAATGTTACGACTTTCTCCTGAGATTACTGGTAAAACGGGCATTTGTTTTTGCCTGCCCATCTCCGTCCTTCCTGATATCAGTACCCTGACTTTTCCTTCAGAGAACCGGACTTCCCCCCAAGTTTTGTGTACGCAGGAAGGCTACTCATAAACCTTGAGTAGCGTGTGACAAATTGTTGCCAAGAGCACAACATCTCCTGGGCCACAGTGATTGGCCCAAGGGTGGGCAAATGACCCCAGATGGGCCAAGAATAAACCACGAGACTCCACCCTGGTATTTTGCTGCAATTTTGGGGAAAGGGGCATCCTCCTTCCACTGGCTGACTGAACGGATAGAAAGGTTAGCATGTGTGAATGCTGTTGGCCTATGTGCTCATGTTTTGGGAGGGTCTGCTTGAGAATGAAGCCAATAGAGAGGGAAGCAGAGATAGGAGATGGAATGGAGAAGGCAGATTCTCAATGATGTATTTTTGAGCCTGGATCCAGCTGTACCTAAAGCTGACACCCTTGGATTTTTTTTTTAATCCCCCAAATTATGCCACTTTGGGTTTTCTCTCTCTTGTAAATCAAAGCCTCCTGGGTTCCAGGTGGGAAGTGGGTGGGTACAGGGCTAAGGTGAGAGACTAAGATGGTAGAGCTAAGACAGCCCCCCCCCCACCTCCTCTAGCCCAGGTACACTGACCTTGACTCTCTGCCCCTGCTGGTGGGGGAGAGATTCTCCAAAGTGGCACCCTTGTTCTGGGGTGAGGAGGTGGTGAAGGAGTTCCCTGAATCCGAGGTGTTGCCACAGTGGAGCTCCTGGCTCTTGGTGAGGCCCCCACTGGGGCTCCCCTTCTCTTGACCTCGGGACCTGGCTGAGCTGATTTGCGTGGAGGGCGGTGAAGAAGTGTCATTGCCTGAGTCATACTCCTGGGAGCGTCCTCGGGAGGTGGTGAGCGGGCTGGCTGTTTTGGTAAAGAGGTCAGCTGCAGACCCCGACCCAGTGATCTGAAAGCAAAAACACCCGTTGGACACTGCTGATTGCTGGGTCTGTGCTGTGTGTCTAAATAACCAAGAAATGTTTACCGTCATGATGCACTGTAACGAAAGGAAAGAGAGAGAGAGAGAGAGAGAAGAGGAAAGAGAGACGCCAAAAAAAAAAAAAAACAAAAGCACAAATTCCTGAAAGAATTCCACAGAAAGGAGATATTTTTTTTTTACCCCCTGCTAGAATAACTGGAAGATTTAGGTATCATGCAGAGAAAAAGCATGCGATCCAGATTAAACCAAAGAAAAAGGAAATTATACAAAATTTAATTTCTAATGAGTCAACTCAAACAAAAGTGACAACTTAATCGAAAGGGGGGTGTGTCACACCCTTAACCTAAAACAATAATAAAAATAAAGGAAGGGGGAGGGGAAAAGAAATGGGACAATGGGCATGAAAAACATGTATCTTTTAACTTAAAAAAAAAGAGAGATAAAGCCAAAATTTTAAGCTTCAACCAAATCCTCAACGAATTTGACTTTTTTTTTTTTTTTTAAAGAAAAAGTTCCCTGAATAGAACCCTAAACAAATATCGCATGGGGAAAAGAAATGAAATAAAGAGAGTTTTTTTTTTTTAAATATAAAGTCAAGGTCACAAAATGACATTTTAGTAGTTTTCAACTAAAGGGGAAAAGAAAGGGGGACAAAAAAAAATGGAAGTCAAATCGTCTGACTGAAAACAAACGAAAAAAAAGCTCTCTATGGATATTTGTGTGTGTCCTTTTCCCCCTGGAGAAGGTAGCTAAGGCTCTCGAGTGGCTTCTAATAAATTCTCTCATGTCTTTGCGGATTATATCCACTTACCAAGCAAGAGCTCCTCCTTTAGTAGGTAGGTAAGGTGTAAGAGAAAGGGAAGAGCGGGCAACGTGAGTCCATCATTAGAGTCGAAAATGACAAGAAAAAACACACACCTTTCCGCACACCCTCACACTTGGCCCTGAGCTTTGAGTTTTGGTTTTTCAGTGTTCCTACCAGGCGAGGCATCAGTTCTGTTTGGTTTTCTCAGCAAGGGGACCTCAAGCCATCAACACTAACCTCGTGAGTCCCTTGGTGCCCGAGTTGGATCAAGGAACCCTGGCTGAAAATGCGGTGGGGGCTAGAGCTCGCCTCCCTGGAGGTGTCAAGATCGCGAGGATGTGCTTGGGACAGAGGGCGTGGGGAGGGGCTGGGACATCTGGGGCGAGTGGGAATGGGGAGGTCTGATCTGGGACAGATGTAGGAGGAACGGAAGGTGAGCAAGCCCTTGGGAAGGCAGTGGTGTATTCAGAAGCACGATGGATGGTTCTCTTTAAACATTCAGAGCAGTGTCACGGCTGTGAGGTCACCGTGGTCCCTGCCAACAGTACTGTGCTTATTTAGCCACGGGCAAGAGGGATTCCTGCCCTGGGCCTCCTCCGGCGATAACCATCCTCATGCGGCAAGAAATCTGTGGGGCCCGGAGGACGCTGCCTGGAAACCACTTTCCCTGAGACCACCTTATGGGTCTCTGAGATCCCAGAGTTCTCTGTTTAAATGGCCTCTGAGCCCCCTTCCAGGGTCTCTGCCGGCTCATCCGTGGATCTGTGCTCCTGGGGACACACCAGGCTTCAGGTGTGCACACTCTCAGGTCCAAGGGTGGCCATGAGGACCCAGCTTCGATGTTCAGGCTGAGGCATCCACGTGCACGTGTGGGAGGCCCATGGTGTTGGTTGGTGCAAGTGGTAAGAGGAGAAAGAGAGGGGCTGTGGCCTTGAGGAAGGGTCCCCCCTCCAACCCAACCACCACCACACTGCCATGATGTGGCTGTCTGCTCCGAGGGATGTGAGATTCTAAAATCAAACCTGACTTTCCAGATCATTTTCAAGGTGTCTTTGCCAAGACAGGAGAACATACCATGTTTAGGTTTGCTGGCTTGATTTATAAACATTGAGACGTATCTTCTCTACTCTTGCCCTGGGCCCCGTGCATGTTAGTGAGGTCTCACCATCAAAAGTCTGCTTCCTTACCCCCCCTTATCCCTTGTACCTTGGGCATAAATGAGTGGGACTCTGGGGCCTTCCTAAGGAACCATTTCTGCCTTCGTAGCAATTGGTCATGAGGGCAAGACACAGCGACACCAGAGCTACGAGGAAAACAGCAAACTCTGGCAGCTCAGGATGTCAGCTTCCAGACCGGGGAGGTGGAATGTCCTTTGTGGATTCTCCCAGGAGGCTCTGCACACGGACAAGTTGATGGTCCAGCTTTACCAAGTTCTACTCAGCACGCAGCCACTTCCTCTGCCTGGTGACCTGGCAAGCTTTGCTTTGGGACAAGGGACCTCAAAAGAAGATTCCTCAGGTGGAGTCTTTTTGAGTGAGACTTCTTTAAAAACAATGCAAAGACCCTGTTTCCATTCAGCTCCTCCTTTTTGTCTTCCCATCTGCAGTATGGATGCGGTATCTTCCCCCACTCTGGGAGTCCAGTGGCAACATGTGTATTTCTACCACCTCTGTCAGGAACAAGAAAGCATCACAGGGTCTGATGGGCTCTCGGACTGGGCCTTGGCCCAGGGATGAGCACAGACAATCTTTGCTCCGGGGATGGTGAAGGTTTGGTGGCCGGTGTATCACAAATGAATCAGGCAAGCCCTTTTTGGAGGGAGCCAGGCTGGAAGATCAGTCTAACGAAGGGGCCTGTGGGTGTAACGGCTTCCGTTATCCATCCATAACCGACTCGCTACTTGGCAGCATCCAGGGTGGCCTTCCAGCCCTAACTTGTTCCCAGCCCTGACTACCGATTTCAAAGCATTTGCCCCAGTGCGTCATGGGTCCCCATGGGCAAGGATTTCATGAGTGTGAGGCCCTTCCAGGCTAGTAGATACAGAGGGAACTTTGCCCTGTTTGCCCTCTCATCCCTACAGCCTGAGATCACAGACACACTTTCAGCACGCCTCGCCTTGACTGTGACCATTATCCACATGTAACTTGTATAATTAGAACTGAGAGTTGTACCAAGCTTTTCCATCCTTTCCAGAAAACAGAGATAAAGGTCCTCTGAAATGTTCTCATTGGGTTGAACCTCATGCCTAAAAATACCAACATCTCCTGCTTATTTAGAACTCCCATTTCTTTGGATGAATATAAATTCCTCAACATGGTTGACAATATCCTTTACAGTCCAACCCAGAGTATCTGACAGGTCTCCTCTCTTCCACATACCCCCACTGTGGCCCCATAACCTAAGCTGATAACTTGGAATTTTCTTGGTTCTGCTGCCACATCTCGCTCTCCCAACCCCAGGCCATTTGCACATGCCATTTCCTCTGCCTAGAACATTCTTCCCCATTACTCTATTTCATATGGCTAAATTTATACATCCTCCAGGTTACATATCACGTCCTCTAGAAAGCCTTCTCTAATCCCCCAGGTCAGGATGGCACAACACTCCACCACTCACTCATTCATTCATTCGATTTTTTATTCATTTACTCTTTCAAAAATGAATGGCTTCTGGGGTGCCTGGGTGGCTCAGTGAGTTAAGCCTCTGCCTTTGGCTCAGGTCATGATCTCAGGATCCTGGGATTGAGCCCCACATTGGGCTCTCTGCTCAGCAGGAAGCCTGCTTCTCCCTTTCCCACTCCCCCTGCTTGTGTTCCTTCTCTCACTGTGTCTGTCAAATAAATAAAATATTTAAAAAAAAAAGAAATTAAAGTTTAAAAAAAAGAAAGAAAGAGTGGCTTCTATGTGCCACAGTACTGTTACTCAGTGGGCTAATTGCTTGTTTTACTGCCTATCTCTCCATCTGAATGGGAATTTGTAGAAGGCAGAGGCCACACATGACCAGTTCAGTACTGTACCCAAGTAACCAGCAGTGCCTGGCACAGAGTAAGTGCTCACTAAATCTGGCTACATGAACACAGCCTGAGCTGGGAAGCCTGGGCCCATCCTAGCTTGATTCAGTGGTGAAGATGGCTGAGTGGCTACATCCTGGTGAGGCCCAGCCAGGTAACTGCCAACTTTGGGAATTTGATAGGTTTTGAAGGAGGGACTGGCCCCCATCATATTCAAAATAGTTCTAAAAAACTAGGTGGATTCTTGGCTGAAGGCTACTGTCTCAAGACCAGCTCAGGGCTGTCTGTGTGATCAAGAGATAACCTTTAGAACTGAGTTCCAGGCCTGTGGCAGAGAGAAGGAATACAGTCTGTTCTTCCTCTCCTTCCCGGCCCACCTCAGACCCAGCATCCTCAGAGAAAGCACCCAGAGGCTGTTTCTATACATTCTCGACAGCTTAAGTTCCAGGCTGAGCTGAGAAGCTCCAGATCTGAGAAGACTTCCAGATGAGACAGGCTATGCTTGGTCTCCTTACTTTCCTTCCACCCTCTACTACCCTGGGAGGTCAGCTTAAAAAATAGGCTGGGGCTGGCCATTTATTTGCACACAACAGGGCCGTTAGCCTGTACTTCGTTCAGATTATAAAAAGGTGCTCCTTCTAGGTCAGGAGCGAGAAAAAGATGCTCCCTCTGGCCAGACAAATCTAGATAGTTGATGGCCTTTTCGTTTCAGACTCCATCTTCTCCAGAGCAAAGGGGAGGAAAGGTATTGAGGGGAGCCAGAGATCGAATGCGTGTGTGTGTTTGCGTGAGTGTGTGAGTATGTGTGAGTGTGTGAGTATGTGTGTGCGTGTGTGTGCGTTGGGGGTGTGTGACAGCCATGATAATGCAAAGGAGACCTTCATGATAGGCAGACAACAGAGGCCTCTGTGTTTTTGTCCTTTCTAGACAAGTACTCACTCACTCACTAACATACCAACAGTTGTCCACTCAGTGACATGACAATGTGGCTCCTACTTGCTCCTCATTTAGATTAACAGCCCTCTCAAAATTCATCTTTCAAGAATTCTTCATCTGCTGGGAATTTCTCTTCTAACCATTAACTGACCTTTGCCCCTGTCCTCCTAGCTAGGCTGAAAACAGTGCTCAAGATACTTGATAGGAGGAGTCATTCTAGACCCACTGTTGTCCAGTACCAATGTCCAGTAATCATGATACCTGGTGCCCCTGTTTAAGACCTGGAACCCTCATACCAGGAAACTCTTCTTTGGTATACTGTGGCTCCTTCCTCCATATCAGCCTTATCCTTCTTCCCCTGTCTTCACAAAGGCCTACCTGTGGAGCTTGGCATAAAAACTCAGCCACTGTAATATCTGCTTAATTACCAAGCGGAAAAAACAAAAAAACATCTGTCTTAATATGGTTTATCCCCAAAATCAAGACAGGAATTTGAATGCTAGTAGTTGATTTGAGAGGACAAGGAACTTCTGTAGGGGAGAGGGGAAATGAGATGAGGAAGAAGAAAAGCCAATGAAAGACACGTTATCAAACCAGCTACCACGGAGGGCAGCCGGAGGACACTCTGGGAGCCAGTGAGGAACTGACCCTACCAAGGAGGGAGCTGGGGTATTTATACGCCAATGCCCCACCACTCATAGGTTGGAGGCTGCACCCAGTGGGTGTCAGTTCTCTAGGGTGCTCATACTGCCACGTGCCCAACCAAAGCAGCCTTTGCTGGCCAGAGAGCATCTTCCGGAAGCTGGAGGTTGGCCATGTGTCCTGAAGCAGAGAGGATGAAGGGATATAATTGAACAGTGTCTGCTTCAGCCCCCAGATTACCACTGGAAAACTGACAGGTCAAGTTATGTTTTGTCTCAGCTACCTTTTCTTTAGCCCACTTAGTAGATATGTACCCAGGTACATAGCCCACTTGACAGTAAATTTGAGTTAACTGCCAACATTGCAGAATGGGGCGGTTTCACATAACAGCTCTATTTCTAGTCTGTGCTGAAGGTCTGACAGCGCTGGGTCCACATCCTTGCTGCTCATCATTGGCTCCAGAGAACCTCAGCCGCCTGTTTTAGGCTTTTCTGGTGCCCAGCCCCACGTGATCCCAGTTGCTTCTATTAACTGCCAGGCCCCCGAGACCTCTGAGTTTGTGACCCTCTGTTCTAAATGTTTGCCACGACCCTGACCACCCCAAAGGAACCACAAACACAGTGCCTCCTGGATGTCCCATCTCTCCCTTCCAGAGCGATGAAAATGGATGCTCCATCTTCCCCAGCTTGATCCTTTTCATGCCTCTTGGACTTTGGCCAATGGAAGGAACCAGGAGACCAGAGCCATTAAACCACATCCAGAACCAGAGGCTATGACAAGGTCTTCCCTTCTGGATCAGGATTGCCAATCTCAGATTTTTTTTCCCTCTAAGGACAAACTATTTCACAAACTCATGGCCATTGAAAGAAAGCAAACAAGCATTTCCCCTTTAGTCCCATGGCCCCCTACAACGTGAAGCTCCGATTTTTTTTTTTTTCTCTTGAAATCGTAAGTTGACTCATCTCCTTGTTTCTTAATATACTCAATGTTAACACTTGGGTTCTAATAAGTAATTAAATCCCCCCACCACAAACTCTGGCTCCTGGCATTTCACTGGGAGTCTCTCTCAGCCCTCCAGGGAAGCTGGCACTGTTATTTATTGTTTTTGTTTCAAATCATTATTTAATCAAGAACGGGGAAAAAAGGCAACCTCTCACTTACACTTCAAAATTTAATTTCAGCTGAATTTTGAGATCAAGAGGCAGCACGGCCTAATAGGTTACAAAAATACAATCAAGAAGAGAATTCCAATTAAACTGAACAAGTCATTTACTGAGCTTCAAATGGCCCCATGGAGAGAAATGGCTATAAATTTCTTTTCCCCTCCCTGCCATATGGGGGATTGGAAATTCTCATGTGAATATAGAGTTGCGTGGCAGAGCTTTTAGCTAGAGGGTTCTGGTTATTCCTTAAAAAAGAAAAAAAATCCTTTTGTTCCACAAAGACATTAAGTTTATCTTCCTTGATGTTGTTCATCTTCCTTTGTTCACTCATTAGGAAGACAGAAAAAAGAATGGGTTTGTTGACCTCTGCGAGTCTGGGTGAGAGGAGGTGGGATGTGGGGACACAGCAAGATGACACAGTCCTTCAGGGCTGGGGCGATCCCATGGGGCAGTGCACTGCAATTGACCTTGGGCCCGAGGAAGTGGCCGGCCTCCTCTGTCTCTTCCCCTCCTAATCATAGGCAGGAAACTGAGGGAAAATGGCAGCTTCGGGGGCCCTCAGCCCACCGGTTCCTAAAAATCTCCATATGGATCCAGTCAGACAAATTTTACACCAGCCCAAATTGAAATGGAGAAAAATTAAGTTCAGTGTAATGAGTTTTTCATCCAGCCAAATGCATTTGATTTAAGGGCTCATCCTTTCTTTGGAGGCCATGTCAGTACTACTTCTTCCAGTGGTAAGATGTCACTTTCGTGATAGAACATGGCGGTTTCCTTTTATTCTGAACAGATGCGGTAAAAGTAAAAGTTGACAATGCTATGCCACTTTCCATGAAAAAAACCCAACAACCACAACAGGTTCCCCTAAGTCCCTGTCTCATACTGCCTTTCCTCTGCATTCTGGTCTCTCTTTTCAAAACTGCAGTGAATGGTGTGGCGTGTTTGAGTCTCTTGGGTGAGCGAGGGCTAAAAGGCTTTTGCAGAATGTGTGAGAGCCTGGGTCAGGGGTCTGAAGGCCAGGGCCACCATATGCCTTCCCCTGTCTGCAAAATGGGGTGCATACCTCCATCCTGCCTTTCTCCTATGCTTGCTCTGGAATTCACCTCAGATTGTGGACACGATTAAGCTTTTGAACCCAGAGATATTTCGAAAACATCACATCTGGGTTTATGAGGAACAAGCTTAATAAAACCACTGATGACAAATAACGTCAGCAACGACTGCATATTGAGTGTTAGTTATGTCCTAAGCACTGGGCTAAGTTTCTCACACAGAACTGAAGCTGCAGGATCAGCTGGGATCCTTGGGTAGGATCCTTGTCCTTCTTGTTCACTGCAAACACTTGTTCACCCCGGTGCCTGGAACAGTGCCTGGCACACAGCAGGTGCTGAATGCATATTCCTTAAATGAATTGATCCCCCAACTCTATCCATCCTCATAACCACCCTATGAAGCAGGTATGATTTTTAGCCCAAAGTATGGATGGGGACACTGAGGCCCAGGGAAGTGAAATGACACAAGGGGAGTCATGTCATTAAGCACATGGACTCTGGGGGCAGACTTTCTGGGTTTGGATCCTAACTTCTCCATTTCACTTAGGTGCTCGTCACGGAATTGTTCCAGGCCATAGGACATGGCCGCCATGTTCTAGGTGCCCAGTAAAATGAGCATATTAGTGGAAGCTCCCTTGAAGGGCTATTATAAGAAACAGATGAGGGGGAGCATAGGAAGAATTCAGCCTCGCATCTGGCACATAGTAGGTGCTCAGTTGGCACTGGTGGTTGTTAACCAGGGTTGACCAGGGAGAAAACATCAAGAACCTCAGAGTCTACAGATCGGCCCCAAAGCCCATGACTTCATCACTGCACTCTACTGCCTCTTGTTGACAGATTTCACAAGGAAATCTTTTTGGACCTCAGGTTTTATGCTCTCCTTCTTGTTCTTGTTCCTCTCCTTCCTCTTCCTCTTCTTCCTCCTCTCTTCCTCCTCCTCCTTCCTCTTCTTTCTCTTCTTCTTCCTCCCCTTCTTCCTGTTCTTGTCATGGCATCTGCAGGTTTTTGTTGGCAAAGAATACATGGCAACTTTTTGGCCCAAGTTGGAGGTAGAAGGAGGAGAAAAGGCGTCTGTGCTTCTCAACTTGGTCCAGCTTCCATCGTCATCGGCCCTCTTCCAGATTCCCTCTCCAGGGAGGGCAGACTTGACAGAGTGCCCCATGCCAACAGGGAAAGGGCTTGGCCAAACCTTGGTGCCACCAACATCTCTGTCATCTAATTGGCCCTGTGGTTATCAGAGTAAGCTTCTGAGACACAAGCCACGATTCATATCAGTTCCCCTTCCTCCCAACTGAGCCACCTACCAAAGTCACTTCAGCTCTGTGAGCCCGTTTCTCTGTCTGAAAAATGGTGGTAATAATTGCGTCTATCTCAGAGAATGGCTTTGTGCATAAAATGGCATCAGCAGCAACAACTGTGTAAAGCATGGGATGGTTTCTAAAGTTGCATCACCTTCATTCTAACAAAAGTGCCTGGTACACAGAGGTATCTCCCTTCCCTGTATGCATGAGTCATCTCAATCTGGCAAACCCATCCTTCAAAGCCTAGCTCAAGTGTTCCCTTATTTGTAGAGCCCTCTCAGGCACCAAGACAACATTGTCTTGGCCTTCCTCCATGGTCCTGCTCCGCATTGTATTTACTTCCATCGCCACCAGGGTTCGTAGTCTGGATATCCGGCAGCTGATGGGGTGGGGACACTGCCTCATCCAAAGGTAGCTGCCCTTGGTACTGATGGCGGTCCCGTACCACTCTAGTTGCCAAACTGTGAGGAGGTCCTGAGGTACCAGGGGAGGGAAGGGGGTGGCTCTGGGCACTTGGGGATAGGGTGGTGACAGGGTCTATTAACCAACTAGTACACAAGGTTTTAAATATTTGACAACCAAGGAGGAGCTGGTGCTCGCGGACTCCATCTCAGCCCTAATTACAACACTTATCTCACTGTAGTGCAGCCGTCTGTTGACTACCAGACTGAGCTCCGGAATTCGGGAGGAGCGTTTATTCATCTCTGTCCCCCTGATGCCTTGAACAGAGATGGCTGAGTGGAGATAAAGAACATGAATGAGGCTGTGAAGGGTCCCTAAATCATCTCCTTGGGACCCTCCATTTGGATTTGGGCTCTGACTGAACAAGAGGGCTTCAGGTTATCTTTAGCTCACCAACTAGGATTTCAATAAGACACAACCCTGAATTTGCATATTCATTTATGCAAATATGCCCCCTTGATGTGATGTGCCTGTCCTTGATTTTTTAAAGAGTGGTACATTGGAAATACCTGCAGTGGAGTGTGGCGGGAGCCAGGGCGTAGAAGACCCCCACAGTCAGGCTCCTGCTTATCCCCAGACCCCCAACTCTTGCCCTGGAATTCTGCTTCCAGCCCCAACTCGAGTCTTTGTTTCTTGCTTCCTTTGGCTGACTCTTGCTCAGCACTAGTTTCTGAGTTGTTGCCTTCTCTGCCCTAACCTAACACTAACCCTAGGATCCCTTCCCTGCCTGCCACTTCCCACCCCATCTCAGTGTCTCTGCTCAATTGTTGTGCATTGTCTTTTATAGGCACAGATTGTTCTCTATTCACCAGATCCTGAGATCTGACCCTCAGATAGATGTTTTGGGAGATAACTGGTAGATTTGAATGAGTGATGGGATGGATTCTTTGGGGCAGTGACTCTGCTGTTGAGCCCGGTGGTTGGCATAAGGGAAGATCCTGGGCCAGGACTCTCAGAAAACTTGGGGTCCGACCCGATACCTTTGTCCATCTCTGCCTTTTGCAGGAGAGAAGAGGAATAAGGGTCTAATGTGGAGGGCACATGGAGGGCTAGGCTCGGGGGTATCTGATGCCCCCAGAAGTCAGAAAACCATGAGTGGGATGGGGCGAGCCAGCTGCTTTTTAGGATGGAGGAAGCTGAAAGCACAGGAAGTGAGGGGCCCTTGCTCTGGCCCCAAGTCATGCACAGACCAGGCTGGGCCTGGAGCCATACAAGTATTACTAGGACTACTGCCACAAGTACTAGTGTGCTAACCATTGTCGCTGCCCCAAAGCTATTTCCATGGTTACTCTTACTGCTGCCACTGCTATTCTTAGCAGTGACCAGGAAGTAGCGTTTCTCCACTTGTGTGTTGCAATCTAAAACCTTTACTTACATGAAGTCACTGAATGCCCATACCACACCGCCTACAAGGCAGGTCTCATTGCTCCCCTGGTTTTGCAGGTTCAGAGAAAACTGAGGCACAGAAAGTTTATGGAACTTGCTCATGGTCCCACGGTTGGTAAATGTAGAGCCAGCGCCGAGGATGCTGTAGTCGTAATACTCACAAATATTTGCTGAATTCTTCCCCTGTGCCAAGCACTGGGCTCAACCGTTTACAATGGGACTTTGCTTTTGTCCACACAGCATGGTTTTTGAAGAAAGAGACTTACTGTCTGCATTTTTTTTTTTAACAGATGAGGACACAGGAACTCAAAAAGGTTTAAGTAACTCTCCGCAGCTCAGAGCCACGATCTGACGGCATCATCATAGCCCCATGTTTTGAATGACTTGGACTTGCCGTCGCCCATGGAAGTCATTTCTCTTCTCTGAGTCTCAGGTTTTCAGTCTCTTCTTGGAACCAAGGCATTGAGCTAGGTGAGCTCTTAATGTCTGCCCCTTCTAAGTGTAGGTGAGCTTTCAGCTCTTCTGAAAGGGACTGGGTCCGTGGGAGACACTGAGGCTTCAAGAACCAACAGCCAATCTTTTTCCTCACCAGCTGGTGTGGGAGGACCCCACTTTTTTTTTTTTTTTTTTTTTTTTTTTTTAGGAACATCCAGCCTTTTGCAACATCTTGATAGACCCAGGCTGTTAGGAAACCATCCTGGGCAGGTGATCAAACAAGCCAGCTGCTCCCAATGGTACTTTTTAATGAGGGTCAGTGGGGGCCACCAGATCGGCCGCCACAAACACCAAGACCAGAAAGACTGGGTGATTTTGACTCACTTCTTCTACCTCTGACAGGCATTTTTGCATCAGTTTCTACCTCTGCAACAATTTCCCTGGGAGATAAATGAGATCATCAAACCCATTTTCCAGGTGAGGAAGTTGAGGCCGGGAGGGGTAGAAGGAATTGTCCAGCCAAGCCAAGACTCCCTGGGCCTCCAGACTCTGCCATGCTGGAAAGACCTTTTATAGGACATCCGTGGAGAGGGAAAGGCAGGTTGACATTTTCCATCTTCAAAATACTTAGTAACCACAAGACACCTCTACAAAGGGGGGCCTGAAGACATTGTGGATGGTTCCAGCTAGGCAGAGGATTGGGGCAAAATGAGACCTTGGTGGCACAGGGTGCCTCGAATAGTAAAGAAGAGTTACCCAAAATGCACTGCAGGTGGTAACTTGTGTCAACCAGGCCCAACTAGTGTATATCATCGCCTTCCCTTCCTTGACCTTCCTGCAAGCACCCCGAGCTTCTCCTCACTTCCACCTCCACTGAAATTCTCAGATTCACTCATAGCTAGAGAAGACGGGTCCCTGCCAGCTGCAACTGTCAACATTGTATCTCTTCCCATTTGTGTATCTGTCCCTTGAGCATCAACAAAAGGTCTTCGCGTACTTCGTCTTATTGGCTGTCCCCAACCATCCCACATGAAAGTGGTATTATTGCAAATTTGCCAATGAGAATACTGAATTTCGAAGGAGGGAAGGGACTTTCCTGAAGCCACGTGACCAGGGAGTAGCAAAGCCAGGACCCGAGTTCAGCTCCAACCCTGAATCCCTCGCTCAGGTAAGTTCCCAGCATCAGACTGTCTGAAATTACATTCCGGCTCCTCCTTGTGGACCTGAGGGAGCGTCACGTGATGCCATTCAATGCGGGGCTGCTAAATCGGATTCGTAACCTCTCTGAGTCTTGGTTTTTCCGTCCCATCTGTTGGAAGGGACCAGGGAGAGCAGCCATGCCCTCAATGCCCTGAGACCTCGTGCGGACACAGGAGAGGACACAGCTCAAGTGCTATGAGCTCCTTGAAGGCAAATGCTCATACACATTCCAGGCCGTGTTTATCTGGGTGAAATCAAGTCCCAGCAGCGAATCAGCGCTGCAGACTGGCGGGCACCTGGGCTGCAGACTTCACGGGAAAGCTGGAATGCCTCCGCCACATCAAAGCCCCCTCTCTTCCTTCCTCCTGCGGGGTCTCACACATGCACTCCTGCCAGGGTCACTCTGGAGACCAGCGTGTATTTTCAGCGCTCCCCGATAGAAAGCCTGGGCACTTTCGTTTTGCCTCCTCCCCCCAACCGAGTGCTGCCAGAGGCTGGGGAATGACCACCTGGTTGATCAATAAGGAGGCCCGAAAGCCAGTGGGGTGTTTGCCCAAAACTGAGTTAAAATGTGCCGTACACTGCCCTGAACTTGTGTCTCCACCTCCCCACCAAGTGTCACGGCCGAGGCTGGCCGAGAAGGCCGTGTGGAATACTTACTACACCCCTGGCCGACAGGAGGCCGAGCATCTGGAGGGGCTGGCTGGGCGGGTGGCTGGAGCGGGCCTCGGGGCTGGCCTTGCCGAGGGTCCTGGAGCAGCGGCGGGAGTGCCTTCGGCGGGACTTCCGCCCTTCCTCGGGGGACCTGCCGCGGTGCCTGGGGCACCGGGAGAGAGAGATGAGCCAGTCTTCGGAAGGGGAGTGTGGCAGAGGGGTGGCTGCGGGGCCCGCAGGATCGGAGGGCTGTAGAAGGTGTCTGGGTGTGCGTGTACAAACGACACATGCTTCCATCCACCCCTCATCTGCCTCCACCTGCCCACCTGCTCATTCATTCATTCATTCATTCGCTCCTTCTCTCATTTGTTCATTCGACAAATGTACCTGTTCAGGGAGCTGGGAACGCAGCTGGGAAGACAGAAAACATCCCGGACTGATTTGCTTTCACATCCTGGGTGTGGGACTGTCTGTCAGTGTGTTTGTACGTGACTGGGTGTGTCCATCTGTGTTTGTCTATAAATACGATGATGCTTATCTGTGTGTCTTTGCATATGTGACTTGGCCATCTGTAAGATAGATGCATCCTGGTGACTGTCACCCAAAACTTTTGAAAAAAGAGTAGCTGACAAAAATAATGAGGGGGTCTTCTGTAAGCTTGTCAGACCCCAGGCTGCCCTGTCTGCAGCAGAAAGCGAAGGAGTTTCTGACTCTTTAGAACGGATGGAGTTCAGACTCTGCTGGCCTGTTAGCTCTGGGCCACAGGAGCAATAAAGATGACACCCTATTGACTTGCAGTCCTCTCTTAGGGCAGTTCTCTGTCCTCTCTTCAACTTGAAGACACAATGCAAACAAGGCAGGTATTTCCCATTCTGCAGATGAGGACCTGGGCTCAGAGCTGTTTGGGACCCACCAGAAGTCACACAGCTTGTGAGTGGCAGAACCAGGACCAGGGCAGGGTTTTCTGCCCAGGGGGGACTGATGCCTCTTGGTCATGCTCTGGAATGTCCCTCTGGGCTCTGGGCCTCCAGATCATTTTTACTGATGTGGCCCTGGGGTGTCATCAGCTCTCAGATGGCTTTGATGGCCCCTGGAGTGTCCCTCAGCCCAACAGGCACTGGAGAGCTCAAGCAGCAACTCCCCCAGAAGAGCTGACATAAGAAGGGGACCGAGGCTGGGCTCTGCAGTCCATCTCCCTAAGTGGTAGGGCGGAGGGCAGGGTGGAGGGCAAGACAGAGGGCAGCAAGCTCTCTGCACCATCCTCTGACCCAGGCCGGCGGGGCTGAGCTGCTGAGAGTGGATTCAGCCTGGGTCGGAGGTCCAGGGCTCTGTGTGAGCTCTGCCAGTCGCTGAGACCTTGCTCAGATGCCTGTGCTCACCACGATGCAGTTTTCTCAGCTGTACCACATCCGTGATGTGACTGAGCTCAGTGAGCCGATGCCCTCCAGAAGGAGCCAGCAGGAGCACGCCTGCTGGATCAGCATGTTCGCGGCTCCTCGCAGGGAGGGAGAACGCGCCCATAGGCGGTGGAGAACATCTCCCTATGAGAGTGTTGGAGAGGGCCTAGCATGGGAGGGTGGTGGGTCACTTTAAGGAACGTTTAAGGAACTGGGGCTTTGTTCTGGATCAGATGCTGGCGGTGAGACTCTCACTGGGTATCTTCATAAATATCGGGGCCTTGTCCAAGGCCAGAGCTCTAGCTGGCCTTGGAAACAGCAGTCCCTCATGTGAGCCAGGATAGAGAGATGCTGGGTCACTTTTGTGTTTTGGACAAAGTTCCTGTGTCATCAGGGCTCTGACCTCACGACCGAGGGGTCTTGGTTTGTCTTGATCACTCAAGGTCACAGAGTCACCTTGCCTGATGCCAAGGCTCTTTACGGCTGTTGGTCTCCAGTGGGGACACCGAGGCCTGCAAGTGATAGCAGCACGAGTCAGGGATGTTTTCCTCTTCCTCAAATGCTTCTCATGCTCGGCTCCACACCGGCATCACGGGGAGAGATTTAAAAATCTCACCGCTCTGGCCCTGCCTCATCTGAATGAAATCGGGATGCCTAGAGGGTGGGACCCAGGGATCGGTGTTTTAAGAATTTTCCAAGCTGACTGCAAAGTGCAGTCCCGGTCTAGCTCCTGGTGTTCTTGGGATGATCAAGGGAGAAAATGTATTTGAAACTGTGGCACCAAGTAGGACTTCAACACATATGCCCCTCTCCTCCTCCTTCTTCCTCCAGACCCTGGTTTAACTGGGATGCACTGGGACCGGGACAGGGACATTTTGAAATCTCCTCGGTGACATGAACGCGTAGCCAGGTGTGTGGGATGCACGTGAGGAAGGATAAAGCAGGCTCTGACATCTGGAAGCTGGCCTTGCTGTGTCTGCTGGACAGCGCCAGTTTCAAACATCAGCATCCACCAGGTCCCACTCTTTGTTCTTCTTGCTCTTCTTGCCCACGAGACAGAGCCCTCCTCCCCCTTCTCTGACCGGCACAGCCGATGTGTCAGCCCAGTGTGGGTCCAGGTTAGGAGAAACCAGACTTGGAAAGGCCTCAGAACTCAGTACTTTGTGCTGTGTGGCCTTTCATAGGTTGCTCAGCCTCTCTGTGCTTAGAGCAACCCTTACGAGAGGGCCAAGTACAGAGCCAGACTCCCCAGTCCAATCCTAGCTCAGTCACTTTGTAGCTATGCAACTAACAAGGTCCTTAACCTGTCTGTGCCTCAGTGTTCTCATCTTTACAATGGGGGAGAACAACAGTAGCTACTTCCTAGGGTAGTAGAGGGGATCGTGTGGTGGATTCAGGGAGAGGGCACTTGGGAAGCATACACCACTACCGCTGTTCCTACACACGGAGGTGGCTGGTTCCCTTTCCTCTACGGAGGTGTGGACAGGGCAGTGGTTGGGTGGGGAGACTCCCCCGCAGAGAAGGGCTTACCTGCTCTCACAGCTTGAGGAGCGAGACTCGGAGCTCTGCGACCGCGAGGGATAATGGTGATGACGATGACGGTGAGATTTTCGGGGCCGGCTTCGTGATCTTGGAGGGGGTGACAGGGAGTGAGTCAAAGGAGGAGAAGGGGAGGGGGAGAAAGAGGGAGAGACAGATTTTGATCTTGTGGCACACATCATCCTCTTGCATCCAAGTCACTGTCCCTCCAGAGTTGGGCATCCCCCGTACATGCCCCCAACCCCACATCACCCCAGCTCTTCCCCTGGGCGTTCAAGGGCTCCAACCAGCCGTACCAAGCATGAGTGAGTGGCAAGGCTTCCTCTGGAGGAGCCGGCCTGGGTGACTCAGCCTCCCACCCGGCCGAGGCAGCCCTGATGGCGAGCACACGTGGATAGGAGTGTCACTTCCACTAGTCACCTCTCTCCCTGCTGGAAGCAGGAGTCTGTCTCAGTCAGCTACCATAATGTGTGACTCAGGCGAGAGCTCAAGAAACAAGTGTCTGTGCTTCCAGAATATTGGACTGGTGTTAGATCTTCTAATTTTTCAAGTGAATGTAGAAATACAGACTTTTTTTTACTATAAAACATTTCTATTTTAAATGGAAGCTCATTCTTTTTTAAAAGACACTTTGGGGGAAAAGAAAACACATTTGCAGAGTAAATGAGGCCTTTGGGCTGCCAATTTATAACCTCAGACCTGGAAAATTAAGTCCGTCTTCCTCACATGGAGTTAAAAGCCTACTTCCAGGGTTACAACATCACTGGCAAACAAAAATACTAACCACAATGAACAATGACCAGGGCTACTAATGGTTTTATCACAGGTTACTTCTGCTCCCCTCTGAATGATAATAAGGACTCAGAAGTAGTAGCAGCAGAGGCAGTAGTCACTGGGGATGAACAAGGAATGTCAGTGATTTGGGCCAAGGCAGGAAGCCAGTGGGAGTTAGAGAGGGCTCTATCGGCAGGGCAGCCTCGCTATCCCAACACAGACTCAGGGGTTCTTGTTAACGTGATTAGCAAACCATATTCCTTCTCTGCTTAGAACCTTCCCTTTGCTCTCATTTCAAATCTGCACTCTCATCTTGAACCCCAAGCACCCCAAGGAGTCAGCCCCCATGAAACTCTCTAACTTCCTTGCATGACTTCTCCTGCCCTGGCTGGGCAGACTCAAGCCAGTCCGAACTGCTTGTACTCTGGCTCCTCCACGTCCCACCTCACGACGTCCCTGTGATGGTGACGATGACGGGAGCCCGCATCTAACACATACTGCCTGCTGGCACCACAGTCCAGTATTTTTCTTTTTCTTTTTTTTTTTTTTAAAGATTTTATTTATTTATTTGACAGAGAGAGAGATCACAAGTAGGCAGAGAGGCAGGCAGAGAGAGAGGGGGAAACAGGCTCACTGCTGAGCAGAGAGCCCGATGCGGGGCTCGATCCCAGGACCCTGAGATCATGACCTGAGCCGAAGGCAGCGGCTTAACCCACTGAGCCACCCAGGCACCCAGTCCAGTATTTTTCTTAAACGGACCCATCTTTTCCTCCCAACAACCTATGGAGCGGGTTCTCTTATTTCCCAGATGAAGAAACTGAGGCACCGAGTTTAAACTACTTGCCTCATCTGCAGCTGAGAACGGCTACCTCCATCCTTACTCTCTGTCTAGACCCTTCCTCCCATAGGGCACCCCTGCTGACCACCAAGCACCCTCTTCAACACCACAGCGGCCCTGGTGCCCTGGGTTCCCGGCGCCCCCCACTGGGCTGTGACTGTACCATGTCTGTCTCCTGTGTGCCGCTGGGAACTGTGAGCTCCTTGAGTCCAGAAGAATATTTGGCTAATCTCTGTCCTTGGGCCCAGCCCAGGGCCTGTCATGTCTTAGGGCCTTCTACGGGATGTTGAATTCAAGGAGGCTAAATCTCTCCAGCGACTGCTCGTTAAGAAGTAGGTGCGACCACGGGACTCCGTGAGAAGAACCATCCTTTATGCTAGCGGCGCCTTGTTTTTCTCGCTCTTCCCTCTCCTGACGCCTGTCTTTGGCTTACGTAACCTAGCAATTTCTGGGACTCATCCAGCTCTTGGCACTGGGGAGGGTGGCCACCTTGCTGCCTTCAAGCAGACAGTCCCTGCCTCAGCGATGATGCCCCGCCCCCTCCGCCCGAGCTCTTGGAGTCCGAGTCTATCCCTTGGCTCTGTCTATAGCACAGCCCCACTGGACAAGTAATGTGGAGATCTCTGAGAACACACATTCTGTCTGTGCTTAGTGTGAATGCACACTCAATACGTGTGACCAATAATTGCCTTCTGCACTCGAACTGAACAAGTTTGATGATCAGGAAGTTGTTCCCTGAGCTAATTCAAAGCTCTACTGCTTCCTTCTGGAGCATTCCCCAGACCCCCTGTGGGGGTGGCTCAAATGTCCTCCTTTGCACTGACCTTGGATGAAGTGACCCTTAGGCAGCAAAGCAGGTTGCCCTCCCTCTGCATCCCTGTCTCTTCCTTTCCCTCCCCAGCAGCCAACCACCTTTCATCGTATTGCCTTTGATCCTTACTTTAGAAGCTTCTTGGCGGGAGATAAAATATTAGTTGATTGGAAAACACATGCACTAACATTTGCAGGGTATAAAGTAGGTGGGTTGTAACCGCATTTACTTTTAATTTCTCTGGGAACTGAACTCTGCAGGCAGCGCTAGCTGATTTGAATTTCTACTACCAGCCGTAAACCGTGAACCAGCTGGGGCCACGAGACCAGGGGTAGGAGCTGCACTGCCCCCTCCATGCTATACGCCCCAGCAGCCCAGGCTCAGACTCACATGCACACTCACGCCTGTGCCTGCACGTGATCATGCCCCTGCCACCACTCACGCAGCCGCGGCACACCTGTGTGCACCGGGAAAAGCCACACCCACCCTCCCTATGCATTAACGCACACAGGTCAGGAAGCAGTACACACGCACCGTGCAGAGAATCAGCACCTCCGTGCACTGCCTCTGTGCTCCCATAAGCAGGAACCTACAGAACGCACTCGTGTGAACACAAGTGCATAGCACACCCACGGCACACATTCGTATCCACGGTCACAGAGATGTCTGCAGGGTGGAAAATGTATGGAGATCTACAGACAAGACACGTACTACACACATTCTCCACAAAGATATCTACGTGACGCCCGCCAGGCACACAGATGCATGACACTCGCTTCCACGCACCCACAAACGCATGCACACACACCGCATACGCGGCCTTGTGCAGTTACACGTACCCAGACCCCCAGCTGCAGTGTGTCGCTCGGTTCTGTCTCTCCCTGCCTCTGTCCGCTTAGAACTCTCGCCCCCGTCCCTTCTCGCTCTCCCTGTTTCTTCGGCAACTCCAACACGCCAGCTGTTAAGAGGCTAGGTTCCCCCGCTCCCCAAACTGGAGGGACTGCTCTAGGGGGTCTCTACTTACTGTTTTTTGTGCCTCTTCTCATCCCTCCTTTTGCTTTTTGGGCTGGAGGAGCTAAAGGAGAAAAGGCCAATTAATGAAAGATGCAAAACTCCAGTTACAGATAAAAAGAAACAAGTAGTGAAAATGCTTAACACACAGTGGCCACCGGATCCGGGCAATTTGGGGACAGACTTGCTCATCATTTCCAAGACCAGAACAGTCACTGATGCTGACTTCTCCACCCAGCAGGGGCAGCTATGGACACGGACCCACGCACGGACTGAGAAGGGGGTGTGCTGAGGGCCACGGCCAGCTTCGGCAGCTTAATAAGAACAGTGGTAAATAAAGTAATACTTGCCATTTTTCGAGGACTTCTTACAAGTGAACACTCTGCTAACTACTTTTTGTCAGCAATCTTGTTTTATTCTCCCTGCAAGCTATGGGGAGAGGCACATTTAATACGTACTTGTTTTACAGATGGGGGAACTGAGCCTCAGCTAGGCTAAGAAACTTGGCCAGGATCACGCAGGGGAGCTGGGATGTGGCCCCAGCCCATGGGTCCCCAGAGCCCATGCTGTTGACTGATATTCAATCAATTTGTAAGGGAGAAAAATGGGATATGCAGGGAGACGCTCGGAAGCTTCTCGAAGCTTGGCAGATGCAGAAATGTTCCGCACACAGATATTTAACTACCCGTTTTTGTTTTTTAAGTCAGAGGGCTGGGGTATGGGTCCGGTGGACAGTGATGAGTCGGGGTCCCAGCATCATCCGCTAGAGGCCCCAGGGGGTGGACGCTGTTTGGTTCTACTGGCTTCAGAGAGTCCACCAAGAACACACAACGGGCCTCAGAGAAGGGGAAAACCTCATCCAACTCATCCGACTGAAACGGCACCTTGACGTTAGCTGTGTGATTTCTCTCCACGTCTGAGACTCAGCCTAGGCAGTGGACGAGCCCGGAACCTCACTGAAAGATCCAGGTTCCCGCCCCAGCTCTGCCGCTCAGTCGCTGTGGGACACAGGCAAGCGACCTGTCCTCGGAAGACCGGGTTTCTTGGACTGTGAAGTGGCACCATTGCTCAAGCTGCTGGGCTGAGAGGATGTGACACTGGTGATCACCCTCTACCTGTTAACTGGATAAACAGAAGGGCTCTGCAGTCGGCCAGCTGCTCCAGATGTGGCTCTTACTTAAGACGCCACCATAGGGAGTCCCGATCCTCTGTCTGATGGATCTGGGCTTGAGTTTTGGCTCTGCCGCCTGCCTGTGTTTGTGGACACACCTGTCACACCTCCTGCCTGAATCTCAGTTTCCTCATCTGTAAAATGGGAATAATAAACATAGCCACTGTGCTGGGTTACGAGGGAGATCAGTAGAGATTCAACACGCACGCACACAGCGCAGGGCCCAGTGCAGGATCCGATTTATAGCGAGGACCCCGTCGACGACAGCTCGATTTGTGCTCACTTGGTGTTTCCAATACAGTCAGACTTGGCTTCTGTCCCTTGGCCAGGATCTGGGGAGGCTCTGGCAGGATGGGGGGTTGGGCTGAGGTTTCCTGACATGCTCCAATCCAGGATTTCTGACCAGGGTAGTGAGACTTTCCAGGAAGGAGCATCGGCAGGGGCTGGTCAAGGAGCAGCCATCTGACCTGACGGAAGTCAAAACCTGGCTGGGAACTCTCAGAGAAACCAGCCCATCTTGGAGGAAACTGAGGCCCAGGAAGAAGGAGGGGGCGTGCATAGAAGCACACCCCAGAAGCTGCCTAAAACCTTCTTAGGAAAGCAGGAAAGAGAAGCAAGCAGCCAGAGGCGAAAAGATTCTTACCTGTGCCTTCTCTTCTTGGAGAATGACCTGATTAAAGAATTAAAAGGGAGAGAGAGAGGGAGGGAGGGAGGGCAGGGAGGGAGGAGGAAGGAAAAAAGGGGTGGAGGGAGACAGGCAGAGAGAGAAGACAATAAACATAGGTGAGCTGAGGTTTTTTGTTTTTTTTTTTTTTTCCTGGGACAAATGTATCAGTGCGTCTGTGATCATGCGACATGGGGGTCGGTCGAGATACCTGGCGAATCCTCCTCTCTCAGATTTCAGACTGTGTAGACCATATGGGAGACAGTGGTTTGCATTTTGAATTTCCAGCCAAAACGACCAGTGCTTTCATCCTCACCTCAAACTGTCTGTGAGCCTGTCTCGGATGGGGGTGGACGGGGCGGGGGCGGGGTGGACATACGGGAGTCCTCTGCGTCCTCCCTGACCCCCAATCTCACCTTCACCTCTCCCTCCCTACCACTGGATTCTTCAACACCACCCTCCTCATCGTCAGGGACAACCAGCACCCCCATGTGGAACGTTCACTGTGTGCCGGGCTTTGTGCAAAGCGCCTCTCACACACAATGCCACTCAGTCTTCATCCAAACCCTTGTGGTTCTACTAACAACCGTTTCATAGACACCGGAGCTCAGAGAAGTTAGTTAAGTTGCCCAAGGTCACACAGCTTTGCCCAGGTAACTCCTGTGGATTCTTCAGAGTTCCATTCACCTCCTTGTAGCATTTTCTGATCCCCTCAGCCTGGCTGGGCACCCACTCTCTGCTCTGAAAGCGTGGGTGAGTGTCTGAGCTTAGCCTTGTAACACACACCTCTGCATGTTATAATTATGCATCTCCCCGACTAAACGTGAGCCACTCAAGGGCTGGATTTTGGTCACTGCTCTGTTCCTGGGGCCCGGATTCCTTATTCATGACACATACTGGGTATTTAATAAATAGATGTAAAAATGGGATTTTTTTTTTTAAGCCCTGAAGTCATGCTAATAGAGGAGAAAAAAAGACAAATCTCTATGCACTCCCCACCCCTAGCTCTATCTTCAAACAAGCCAACTATCATTAACCCAGTGTCTCAAGACCTTGGAGAAGGGTGGGGGGGGGGAGGTGGTGCCCAGCAGGCACTTTGGAAAAGATCAGCAACAGTTTCTCCCCCTCCTAATCTCCTATTTAAGGGTCTCCTTCCCTCTCCACCTCCGGGGCTGGCTGTGGCTGGCGGAAAAAGTCTCTTTTTCATGAGGAGAAACCCTAGACTGAGAAGCCACTTGAGTTCTGCAACAGGATATGGAAAAGCCCCCCAAACTGGGACTGATCCGTCAGCATAGGAAGGTGACAGGATGGCAGTCTAAGTCACGGGCAGGCCACTGCCTCCACAGGGGAATCCCGCGTTGGGAAAGGTTTCTAACACCACGTTAACAACCTTTTGCTCCTTGACTTGCCCCCGTCTTGGGTCAAGCACAGATTCGGCATCAGCTAAAATGTCTGGGCGGGCAGCGGACATGGCAGGTGAAACCAAACTGAGTTGAGACCATTCGGGCAGCAGGGGCGGAGACATGACCACACCCCGGCTTGGAAAAAGCCACTTTGGGGCAACTTTGAACCAGGGGTGAGAAGCAGGGGGAATACCCCAGCGAACCTTGACCTTTTGTTCCCCTGTGATTGTCTCAGGGCACAAGCAACCCAGCACCGACGGAGGGAGACTGGAAGACAGGGCTGAGCAAAGAGGGGACACGCACCACTCTTTCCCTGGCATCTGCGGCCAAGCACAGGAACAGCTTACAGGGGGAAACTTCACACTCCCTGCCCCCAGGGGCCCAGCAGGCTTCGTCACTGAGGGGGACTTAGTGGGGCCCTAGCAAAGCACAGCAGCTACGCTGTCTACACGCACGGCAACCGCTCAGCCTCGCAGATGGCTTCCTGTGGGAAAATCGGTCCAGTGAAGACAGCCGCTGGTTTTACAGAAGAACTAGAAAACTTGTTTTTCATTGCACCATCTCCCAATTATAAAATGTTGAGTCGGCACATGGACCACAGATATGAGTCCTCTGGTGTACATCCTTCTAGTCCTTTCTTCCCCATACACGTGTGTCTGTGTGTGTGTGTGTGTTTGTGTGTTTGCGCACGGTGGGCACCTTTTGGAATGTGTGTCCAGTTCACAGTGCCCCTTAACAAGCACCCACGAGGGTGTATAATCCCAGAAGCCGTGTCTACATGATCCCATCCTCAAGGACAAGTTGGTCCAAACACAGAGTTGGACCTTGGGAATTTGGCATGAGGGACAAACAAGATAGCTCGACTGTCTTGTGGCTGCGCCGGCCACATGGAGGGAGGGGCACCGGGGGCAGCCGGGTCTCCCCATGGGGGACAGGGACTGTGTATTTTCCCTGGGTGCTACCAGCTCCCCACTCCTTGGTTCTAGATCCTCACTGGGGCCTGGCTGGTCCCTGAGACGTTCTTGTCTCCTTATCATCAAACAAACCCCTTTCCGGCCAGAGTTAGCTTTAGGGGGCCGCGGGTCCTTGCAACCAGAGTTCCAAGTTACACAAGGAAAAGGAAATACCAACACACAGATGAGTATCTTACTAAGTGAAATGATAAGCTTATCACCAGTGAACTTCCGGTGCCACCCAATCTCCCTTAACCCCCAACCCACCCCGGGGCGTCCCCGTTTGCCAAGGCAGAAGGATAATACCTGTGTCGCTTATGTTTTTTGGAGCCTTTCTTCTTCTTTTTCTTGACAGGCGATGGACTATATGACGGGGACCTGAGGAGGGAGAAGACACCTTCAGTGGGAGCTCCTTAAGGACCAGGGTTGGCTTCAGCGACCCTTCTTCCAGCCCCCACACAGGGTCTCCCACACAAGGAGCACATCAATCCTGATATTATCAGTACTTGCATTTATTGATTTGCTATAATCAGATTTGCATTATTCCCCAACATCACTCTGTGCTTTACATGCATTATCTCACTTTATCTTTCCACATGCTTCTTAGGCAGGCCTGACGGTTACCTTCCTTTTACATACAAGGAAAGGGAGGTTCAGAGAGGTAAAGTGACTTGCCCAAAGACACACACAGCCAGGAAGTGGCTGAGCCGAGATTCAAATGGATGACAGGGGCCTTGGTCTCAATCCCTTTATCATCCCTCCTGGTCAGGCCAAATATTTTGTGTCTATTCTTTTCCTCCCAGCCATGTGCCTCCTCTCAGATGCTTTAGGTCTTTCTTCTGCCTTACCCTAGCTCCCTGGGCCCTTAAGTGGTCAGCATGGTGCTCTCAGGGGTTCCCCAAAAAACAGAGCCACCCCAGGACCATGATTCTGATTCTGATTCAAGACAGGTTCAAGTGACCCGAGTTCCAATCTTGACTGAACCCCCAACTCATGAAGTCACCTTCGGCATGTCCCTGCCCATCTCTGGGTCTCTTATTTCCCCAGTGACAAAACACTAAGGTTGAAATAAGTGAGGATGCCAAAAGAGGCCTCTCAGAGAGCAGGCTGGGTTGACACAATAGGAAGCAGTGGGGACTGTGGCAAACCAGAGAGCATATGCTTCTCCGATCAGCCATAGGTCTTGTGTGGGAATGCAGCCCTGGGCTTCTGGAACACCTGCCTTTTCAAGAGAGGCCACCAGAAAAACACAACTCATGTGAAATCCCCTGGTTTTTAAATGTCGGCCACCAATTGGAAAGACAAAAGAACACCTTGTAGGTCAAACATAACAAATCTACAGGGGGAAACACAGGGTTCAGAACAACCTGACTCTTAGGAAATCACCACATCTGTCCCCAAACACGTGCTCAGTGGACATCTACTGAATGAACAATTGAATTAGTAAAGCCTGACTTCCTTCTTTCAAATGTTCTGCCCAGCCCTAAAATCAGGAACCTCAAGCCACTTGGCCCAATTCCTCCCGTCACCCTACAACATAGGGGCCTCATTCACATTCCCTTCTTGGTCTTCTTTGGGCCCGTCCTCTTCCAACCAGGCTAAAGGAGTGTGGAAATGGCAGAAACCAGGAAAAGCAAGTTGGGGCGCGAGTCATCCAGACACTGCTCTCTGCTGCCCCCTGCAGGCTTCTTCAAACATTGCCTCCCCCAAACCCACCCCTCTGGGTCTGGAACACTGGACAGAAAATCTGGAAATACTTTTAAATTTAAAAAAAATTAAAAGGAATTTTACATAGAAAAAAAATTAATGGGGTACACAACAGTCCACTGCCGGCAAAAAATATAGTGTCCGCTTGTTACTGTTGGCATTCACCTGTTAGGTGGGAATAGCAGAATCAACAGTCGTGCCCGGGATCCCTGTAAATCCTGTCACCCTCTACCCTGTGCCTTTCTTTTCTCCTCTCTGAATGGGGACAATACTGTTTGTCTGGTAAATCATAGTCAAAGGTGAAAGACATCATTGAGATCACCAAGCTTAAGTTCTCAAAAAAAAAAAAAAATCAACATTCATGGTCTTGATTATGCTGATTCACTTGCCATTTACGATGTGCCAGACACTGTGACAGCTCCTTCCACATCCATTTTTCTCCATCTGATTCTCACAAAATGCCAGGAGATAGTTACTACTAGTATTTTATATAAGTGGAAACAGGCGCAGAGAGGTGAAGGGTCTTGCTTAAGGTCACGCAGCTAGTTAAGAGGCAGAGTGGGAATTCGAACTCAGGGGGAGTCACTGTTTGACTCTGAAACCCACTGGACCCCTATTTTGTCCTCTCCCCCATCCTCAAGGTTTCATCCTCCTTTACGATGCTCACCTCCTTCTCTTCTTCCGGGTGGATTTCTTCTTTTTCTTCTTCCCCCTGGAGGAAGGTGGTGGTGTCAAGTCTTTGTGGCGGGAGGCACTGTGGGGAGCACAGAGGTGGGTGTTAGAGGACCCAGGATGCTCCCAGACCCCAATCTGGGCTGTCGCAGCCAGGGAAGAAGGACCCAGTTCCTCGGAGGATGAAGGACCCATGGCGAATACCGAATTACCATCTCAGGGCTGATTTGGCCATCCTTTAGATTAAGTGCCTCAAATAAGGAGCTAATGCCGACCTAATGAGACAGACGCTTCACTGTTACCCAAACACCAATTGATTATTTAAAATAGAGTTACAGAGGTTAACTGCTCCTTAATAGATTTATTATTGAACTTGCAAATGGCTCACCTTGGTAAATAAATCACTTTTTAAATAATTAATCGGCAGTTCAGCGCCCCCCCTTTTCCCAACACTTCGTGTCCACAGTTCCTGCTAGAAATTTAATAGGAAGAGGAAGTTATGTTAAGTAGCAGCTGATTATTAAAAGTGTATTTGCTGAGGTCTAATGTAATGAGATACATATCTTATATTGCTTCACAGAACCTCAAAAACCTCTGCTCTTCAGGAATAATTATTTCCCATTCAATTAAATTCAAATGCCCAGGCTGCCGTTAAATGAAGTCAACTTATCTCCTTCTATAATTGGGGCAGGCTTCAGGGATTTTTTAAAAAACACTATCCCATGGCAAAAGGAGATGGGTTTGGGATGAAAAACTGCTCAGGAAGAGAAACGTGCCCTCCCAGTTGAACCTGACCGGGAAAACGTAATATTCATAAGAAAACTGTTGTCATTATTGGTGGTAACGCCACTACCGTTTAATTTATTACATGCCAAGCGTTTGACGCTACCTTTATACTCACAAAAACACTTGGAGGGCGGTACGATTCTCAGGGTCTCATTTCACAGGTGAAGACCATAAGGCACCAAACCTTGAACCGGCTTGCCCAGAGCTGCCCAGTGAGGGAGCATCTGAGCCGGGATTTCAGGGAAGGCCTCAGTGAGTCCCATCCTGAGGGCTTTCCCACACAATCAAGGGCCTTCTCGAACCTGGTTATGCAGACATCCATTTGGAAATTGCCCAGCACTTTCAAGACCATCATGTGATATGGCCATATTGAATTCCATTCTAAGGTTCTGGATCATTATGGTTAGTTTAAAAAAAAAAGTGCCCAAGTGAACAGACTGTATGTGAAGGTTTCTGCATTGCCAGTAAATGAAAATCATCTAGGGGCGCCTGGGTGGCTCAGTGGGTTAGGCCTCTGCCTTCAGCTCAGGTCACGATCTCAGGGTCCGGGATTGAGCCCTGCATTGGGCTCTCTGCTCAGCAGGGAGCCTGCTTCTCCCCACCCCTCTCTCTGCCTGCCTCTCTGCCTACTTGTGATCTCTCTCTCTCTCTGTCAAATAAATAAATAAATAAATAAAAATCTAAAAAAAAATCATCTAGCTATATGGAGAACATTTTTAAGGGAGTCCCTTTAAACAGGTTAAAATAAAATAGTCCCTAGCTCTGTACTACACTCATGTGTTATAAAGCACGAAGAACAGCACACGCAGCCAGGAAGGGTACAGGCTGGTGGCATAAATGCAGTAGACCCCATCCAGATTTTTCTGGCAACAAGTGCTCGACACTAAATGCCTGTTGGGTGACCAAAGGAGGGAATGAGTGGATGAAATAATTTAGTCTCTTGTTAAATTTTCTTGTGCCACATAAACACTTCCCAGGGTAACTGTTGCCAGGAATTTGCAAGGAAAAAAAAAAAAATTAAGGGAGAAATACTTAAGAAAAAAAAAAAAAGCCCTTAAAACGGTGTCTTCTAGGGGCTCCTGGGTGCCTCAGTGGGTTAAAACCTCTTTCTTCGGCTCAGGTCATGATCCCAGGGTCCTGCGATCGAGCCCCGCATCGGGCTCTCTGCTCGGCGGGGAGCCTGCTCCCCCCGCCCCCTGTCTCTCTGCCTACTTGTGATCTCTGTCTGTCAAATAAATAAATAAAATCTTTAAAACAAAACAAAACTGCGTCTTCTAAAATAGAGAGATCTCATTGTTTCAGACAATTATTCTCACTGCTTTCTGGAATGCCAGGGTTCCCAGGGAAGCAGGTTTGGGAACTACTGTCTGATACTCCTACATGAGTGATCAGGTAAAATGGAGAAAAGACCTTGAATTGGGATAGATTTGAGGTTTGAGAAAGGGAAAATCAACCCCTTCCACAGATCCCAAATGCCTTTATCTAGGTAGGTCTGCACTTCCTCTGCCTTTTTCTTCCTCCTGTACCTGTGTGCCTAGGTGTGCCGTCCCAGCAGTGCTGGAGGAGCCAGGTGAGTGGCTAAGTAAGTAGACTGTGGTTACATAAGGAGCAGGGAAATAGGCAGCCATTAATTATGCAGTGATGCCCTAGAGCGGTTCAGTATGCGGTGGTCCAAAATACAGAGTACATGGCAGTAGAGAATGCTGGTTCTAGAAGCTGCCACATCTGGATTTACGTTCCTGCTCCAACCTCCTAGCTCAGCGACCTGAGTATCATTTTCATGATTTGGGAGATAGAAACAAAACATGATACCTGTGTCTAAGAAATGAGGACCTCACTCATGGGATGTGCCCCGGATGTGTCATGGAGCATACATGTAAATGTCCTTTCTAATATTATAATTATGCATAATAACACAACTACCGTTTATTCATTGATTATATGCCAAGTGACTTTTATGTTTACTTTTAACATTATCACCATGATGCTGGTTTTTTTTTTTTTTTTAATCACGTCAGAGAGTGGGTCTTCTTCAGAATTAAGGTTCTTAACTAGACAGGCCTGTTCATGGGCCTTGGGGGTCTAGGAATTCTCAAATGGTAGATGGAATTTGGGGAATATTCCTGGAGCATATACACTTTCCCTGGGGGCAGCATTTCTAGCTTCCATGTAATTTTCAAATGGGTTTAGAACCTCTGCCCTCGAAAACCGAGAACTCTAGGACACGTAAGAGAATCTGGACCAGATCGGGGTCCTCAGACTAATCTTGACCCTACCACATACTGTCCTCAGTTTCCACATCTGAAAAATGGCTTTGACACCATCTGATTCAACAGGAATAGGCAGGGGTTGTATCTGGGACACACTGCTGGCAAGGACACTAAATTCATTTCCTGCCTGTCATGGAGGGGGTAGATACAAGTCCCGGGCAGCAAGAGGGTGCTGAGTTAGTTTGAGGAGTAGGAATAAAGCTTCCAAACAGCTGGTGAAACCTGATTATAAAGATGGTGTTGTTAACAAAATCGATTCTCCAGAGGCCAAAGACAGACTAGGCTTTATATGTGCACGGTGTAAAATTTAAAAATAGAAGTCAGGGGATAGATTGTTTTTCTCATTAGCATCAAAGTAACATGTGGCTGGTGTTGGTCTAGGATTTAAGATCAGAGAGACCATAGTTCAAAACTTCACTCTGCCCCTTACTGGCTGCCTTATTTTGGGCAAGTCTTGTTACCTCTCTGAGCCTCAGTAAAATGTTGTCTTCAGGTATCAGCACAGTGCCCTTCACTAGTGGGTGCTCAAGCAACCCTGGATGTCAGGAATGAATGCAGACAGTTGTGGGCTGAAGTCATGACCTGGAATTCAGTGGCTCGTGGAGTCATTAAAATGGACAGGAACTAGCTCTATCATTTAAGGCAGGAGCAACAAATTGTGGCCCCCAGGGCCCAATCTAGCCTGTCTCCTATTTTTATACATAAAGTTTTATTGAAACACCTCTATGCCCATTTGTTTACATATAGTCTGTGGCTGTTTTGGTGCTATAATGGTGGGATGTTGAGTAGTCGTGGGAGAAACCATCTGGCCCTCACACCTGAAATATTTGCCATCTGGTACCCTACAGACAAAAAATGTGCTGACTTTTGATTGGATTTCAGGGTCTGGAAGAGGAACTTGCAAAAGAAAAGTGGGTGGGAAGAGTGGCCAAACTTCATTTCTGCATCCTCAACTTGAACTTCCTCACTGGACCAAAGAGCGGGTGGGGGCAGCGTCTCACCTGCGTGCTCTGGCAGGAATGAGCTCCCGGCAGGCCTTGTCTCTCTCCCAGCAGTTGGTGCCCAAGGCCTCGGTGGCCAGATGCTGGCTCAGCTTTTCTGAGGGTCCATCCTGAGCTGGAACCAGAGGACTGCTCTGGGGTTCTGTCCTACAAGGGAACAAATAAAGAGGCAGAAACTGTTAGGATATGACAGATTCTTTTATTTTTTTAAGGGAGAGAGAGAGTGAGCAGCACATGAGTGGAGGTAGGAGGGGCAGAAGGAGAGGGAGAAAGAGAATCTTGACTCAGGGCTCCATCTCACAACCCTGGGATCATGACCTGAACTGAAACCAAGAGTCGGATGCTTCACCGACTGAGCCTCTTGTTGCCCCCAGATTCTTAAGGCTCATCATGCATTCACACACATCCTAATATTTCCCAATTTTCCTTGCAGTTAGGTTGGAACCACAAGAGAGTATCTCAGGCCACTGGTCTCTGGGTGGGAATGACATGTGTCACTGCTGGCTTGAGGCAGTAAGGACTGTGTGCCTTCTCCAGCTCTCTCTCCCTCTGTTGCAATGACCTTGGAGGCCACATACCCTTAAAGTGAAGCTACCTGGGGGAGGAGAGATGCCTGAGCTACATCAGACTTTGCATGTTAGAAATAAGCCTTAGTCAGGTTAACCCACTGAAACTTAGGGGTTTATCTGTTACTGCGGTGTTGCCTGGCCTATCCTGACTAAACAACAGGGAGAGGCTGGAAACCGTGTTTCACTTCCTTGCTCAAAACATAAATGGAGGCTGAAGGGTGACAGGATTAGTCCCAACTCCCCTTCGCCTGTTCCATCCCATTTCCCTGTCTTATCTCTGTATGGAATGGAGATGCCTGGATTCAAACACTATGTTCACGGTTTCGTAGATAGAGGACTCAGTTTCTCTGTCTTGAAGTTAGTTATTCAGTGATTAAGACAGGGAATAACATTAGTCCTTATATTGTTGAATTGTTATGAAAATAAAAGGCTGTTCCATTTCCCTTTACTTCCCTGTGAACCAAACCTCCACTCTGGCGTCCTCAGCACGTATAAGAACACCTAGTTCAGATGTGATCCCCATGAAGGCCTGAAATTCCCTCTACCTCTGAGAAAGAGCCCTAGGCAATGCTAGGAAACTACCTGAGTCCCACCTCCTACTTTGAGTCTGGAAAGGGGAAGGAAGTCGCCTAGGTACTCAGTCTTTGAAAACACGGTCACTCATACCTCCTGGCCCCCCAACCAAGAGGAGTCAGGAGCTGGAGAGGCACAGGTGGGTTTGGCGCTGCCCGCAAACTTCCCTTCCTCCTGACCCTGACTACAGAGTCCAGATCAAGCCCTGATCAAAGGCGTTAGCATTTCTCCTGCACCAAGCGCCTGCAGTCAGTGCATCAAGACTGGTTTTATGACTCAGGATGAATGTATCTGATAAGCCCCCTGCTCCTTAGGGCCGCCTGGAAAGCAGGCCAAACCCAGTCAATATTGAAGGAAGGGGAGCAAAACACATCCATCTCTGTCAGCTGCTTATCAGTGCATCTTCAGAAGCGGAGCTGAGAGAGGCTGCAAGCCCAGGAGGGATGGAGATTCTTGTCAGGGCTGTCCAGACAGCCTCACTGCCACCCCTGGGCTTCCAGAACTCCAGGCTTCCCTATATACCTCCTGCCCTGCTTCTCCTACTAAGACGGTTCCATTCCCATGCCTCCAGTCTATTCATGTGGATGGAATGCTGTCCTGGCTCTTCTCAAACTATTCTGAGCTTGCAATGTCTGCCCAGTCCCCAGCAAGGCTTGCCTCTTCCCATGCTTGACCTGGCCTGGACTAACCTCTGTCCAGGCCAGTTGTAAGAGTAGGGCTGTAATGAATAAGAGGGAGATGCACTCTGTGATAATGGAGTTTACATTTTGATGGGGGAG
The DNA here is from genome assembly GCF_010015895.1 of Lontra canadensis. Taxonomy (NCBI): domain Eukaryota; kingdom Metazoa; phylum Chordata; class Mammalia; order Carnivora; family Mustelidae; genus Lontra; species Lontra canadensis. The sequence continues at coordinate 1,652,232 of NW_022631052.1, forward strand.
CAGGTATAAGCGCATACGGAAGTAATAATATGACTTACTGAATGGTAATAAATAAGAGAATAAGCCAGTGGAATGGGAGGGGGTGACCTTTCTTTCGTACGGAGTGTCAGGAAGGCCATTCTGAGGAAGTCACAGGATGGAAGCTTAAAGGATTAGGGTCTACCCTTGCAGTCTGTGGTGGTTTTAAAAATGTGTTCACAGATTCTTTGACAGTCCTATCATCAAAAGATGAAACCTAATTTCCCTCCCTTTGAATACTGGCTGGGCTTAGTGAGTTACTTTTAATGACCAGAAGGGAGCAGAGGCGATAACGCATGACTTCCAAGACTAGGTCACAAAGGCGGCTTCTGCCTCACTCCCTGTGGATTGATCACTCGAGGGAAGCTGTTGGCATGGTGTGAGGACACTCAGGCAGCCCTGTGGAGAAGCCCCTGTGAGGAACAGCTGAGGCCTCCTGCCAACAGCAAGCACACAGCAGCCAAGCAGGCATGCCGCCTTGGAGGTGGACCCTCCGGCCCCAGTCAAGCCTCAGATGACACTGCGGCCCTGACCAACATTGGAACTGCAGTCTCAAGTCTGATGGTTGACCGGAGTTGCCCAGCTAAATTCCCACCTCGCAGAAATGCTGAGCTGCTGTCTGTTGCTGTTCTAAGCCACAAAGATTTGGGGGGAAAGTGGTGGTCTGGTAATATACAAGTCCTACACAGGTTATTTGCGGGATGTGGGAAATGTGCTCCAGGCAGAAGGAATGGCAGGATCTTTATATACATATAAAGAAGGGCAAGCAGGGCTAGAGGGATAAGAGGGGAAACCAGAGATCGGGTCTTGTAGGTCATCGGACTCTGTGGCTGGGAAGGGATGCCTTTTGAACAGGGGAGTGACCTGGTCTGGCGTAAATGTAAATATTACAAGGATTGTTCCAGTTGCTGAAGACACTGGACAGAGGGAGGAGCAGCAACTGTCCAGGCTCTGATCAGTGGGTCCATGATGGAAATGATGACATGTTGTCAGGTGCTGAGATTTGAAAGCAGAACTAGCATCACTTGCTGCTTGTTAAACGTGGGATGGGAGAGAGTAAGGGAAAGGAAGGGGGGTCAAGGATGACTCAAGGATTTTGAACATGAGCCACTGGCAGGATGGAGTCTCCACTGATGAGATGGAGTTGGTGATGTCAGGAGCAGACTTCTGGGGTGATGTAAGCCCTGTTCTAAGATGTGAGAGTCCCTTTGCTACCAGGGCTGCAGCTCCAAATATGCACTATTGACGCCTGATTGCCTTCCCTCCCACTGCACTACGAGCTCCCTGGGAGGAGGACCGTGTCTCACTGTCCCAGAGCCCACTGCTGGTAAGGACTCAACATTTGCTCACTGAATCAATGAAAAAGAACATTCATTTGTATCAAAAAGTTAGAAAGGGCTTCTGAGATGGCCTAAGCAAACCCTTCATAGTAGAGTTGGTGGAGATAAGCCGGCCAATGCCTCGGTCAACTCAGCTCAGTCAACGCATCTTCTCTTCTATCCTGTTTCTCTTAGAAAAGTGGCCAGCAAACTTATCAATGTGTATGTGTATTGTCCAGGAGGGCCTTGAGCTGGACCCACACAAGAACGGAATTTTGGACTCTGGGGCCTTATAGGAAACCATCACACAAAGCTGTATCAGAGGCAAGCCCTCGAGAAGAAAACAAAAACAAAACCAAACAACAAAATGATGTGAGCCACTTGGCAGTGAGTGAATCCATGATGAGTAAGTGCTGGTGTTGTGTGGGAGGTCTCAGTGGCCTCCGCTGATGGGGCAGTGCCGACATGGGTTGTCAGCAGTGCAGGGACAGATGGAGAATGCTCCTGCGAGGCCCTGGGGGATAGGGCTTAAGGTGAGGATGACACCTCCTCCATCACTGCCGGCATCAGGGATGGCCAAGTCCTGATGATGGTTTGAGGAGGAAAGGTACGATGGAGTTGCCGCATTTCTAACCTGACGCTCCCTGACATGGTGGATGGTTCTCATTTTCTGTAGCACTGGCTGCACCTTCCTTGTCATAGGTACCTCATCTGGGATCTTGCAGTAAAACAAAGAAAAGCCAAACAAAACCAGGATTAATTCTTCTACCTGGAAGGCAGGGAGTTGAGAGGGAAGGAAGAAGGGAAATCTCCATAATATCATAGAACTTTTAAGATCCCTTTTCAAGATGTTCTGACACATTGCTTCTCTGCTTTCTTAAAACTGAAAGAGACTCAGAGACCATGTAGTCCCAGGTTTCCAAAACCTCACACACCTTCAGAGGCTCCCAAGAAGCTGCTAAAAATACAGACGTCTCAGTTCCATCCCAGCCATAATAAATATGAGTCTCAAAGGGGTGAAGCCAGGAAACAAGCATCTTAAAGAAACATCCCTGGTAATCTCGCCTCTTCTGCATGAAGAAGAAGTCCAAATCGATCACCAGAACTAGATGGCTCTGCACGACCTGGCCTCTGCCCCGACTCGAGGCCCCATCTGTCACCCTTCTCTCCGTCCCTTACTCTGCTTGAGGCCCATGGCTTCCTCGCTGTCCCTCACATGGAACAAGGCCCTTGCTCAGAGCCTTTGCCCTTCTGTTCCCTCCACCTGGCATGCAGGTCTTTGCAAGGCCGCCTCCTTCCTTTCATCCAAATGTCACCTCCTCAGAGAGGCCTGCTCTGACCTGCTATGTGACTGTGCCCCTCTGTTCACTGTCTCCAGCATGGTAGTCTGCAGTGCCTTCCTCCAGGACATTTGTTACTATTAGAAATGACCACTTTATACGTTTATTTGCTAACCATTTGTCTTCTGAACTTGGATGTGAGCTTCATGAGTGTGGGAACTTGCCTCTTTTCTCCAGAGGATTCTCCCTGAATACCCAGGGATATAGAGCCTGGCACAGTGTGCCTTTTTGCTCATAAACATTTGCTGAATGAATGGATGAATGGATGGATGGACACATGATGACTGACCCCATGTGGGAACCACAGATCGGAGTCAACCTCTCCTGCGTATAAAGACGCAGTGGTCCAAGGAGGGGAGCCCATGTGAGGTCACCCAGCATTTCAGCAGACTCAGATCTCAGCCATGGCACCCCCTCTCCCCCACAGCTCCGTTATCCCTCTTCTTTCCCGGCTTCCCACTCTGCATCCTTGCAGAGCTTTAAGAAAAATGCCATGTTCTCTCTTTGCTAAGGAGTCCGGCAGCTGCCTCGTTTTTACCACACGGCCCTTAGATGTTGCATTAAAAAAAAAAAGAAGCACTTAAAAGGAGGCGAGATCTTCAGGGGACAGCTAAAACAGTGAAGTCAAGGGCCGGCACACTCCACTTCACAGAGGGAGGGAGGAGTCCTCTGTGCTGAATTCCTCAAGGCCTTCCCGCTCTGTTCCTGCTAATCAGCGACCTGGAGCTTAGACGCTGCTCTCCGTAGTCATGGCAACCAGCAGATTCCCAGCCTCTGATAAAAGTCAGGCCTGAACTTTCTACAAAACTCTCCAAGATGCCCAGCTCCCTAGCTGCTTCCTTGCTTCTCGCATCAAAGCGCCCTGCTCCCAGCAAAGCGCTCATCTGGCCCTGAGCTGGGTACAGATCCTCCTCGCACCCCAAGCACCCCAAGACTGAGTTAAACACCAATTCGGGAATCAGAAACAAACAGCATTGGAGGGGAGCTGGAAGGGCTCCCCAGCCCTGGCTCTCCTCTGTACAGAGTGGGGAAACTGAAGCCCCTAGAGGCAAGGGGACTTGGCCAAGGCCACATTGGTGACTCATGTCTGAGCTGTGGCTGCAATCATGGCCTTTTGTCCCCGAGTCCAGTGCTCTTTCCATGTCACCTAATCATGGCACCAGCCCACATTCAGCAAGTATCTGCTCTGTGCCCGACACGGAGACCAGGCACCATCTCCGTTGAGCTTCTGCAGAAAGCGAGGGACAGGCATGGGCATCCCTACTGAGACCCGGGGATAGTGAGTGGCGAGAACACTAGCAGCCCTGCCCGTTTTTAAGAATCGATTGAGGAACAAGGAGAGAAATCTGGGAAACACTCTGAACACGTAAGGCAGTAGTAAGTGGGAGTAGAGGGTAATTTCATGGCGAGACGGAGACTTGCTTTATGTGTTTGGAGAAGGGGATGAATCTCAAGTTTGGCTTGAATGTTATCTTTCACTAATAGGAATGGCATTTGCTCATTGCACTGGGGACACTTTTTGCCTCCATTCCAGCCCACTAACAGCTTCTCCTGGGTGTAGAGCACTAATCCAGTGTCTCAACTAATGTTGACGACCTTGTGTAAGGTACCCAGTTTAGCGAACTTCTCCCCATTTCACAGATGAAGGCACTGAGACCTGGTGAGGCAAAGGGTCCTGCTTTCCATCCAAGGCTCATGCCCCAGGTTCTTGCTCTGCACTTGCATTCGGACATATGAATGACCCACCCTTGTCCCTGCACTTGGCCAGACACCTACAATCCACCTGCTTCGGTAGAGAATGAGGACCCATACCCTCCGCTCAGGACTTTGCACCGGAAAGCTCAAGGCTTATCATGGGGCAGACCCCACCCACAGACAAGACGGATCTGGCTAATCTGTGCCTTGGTTCCTGGACCTTCAGTCCTGGCCTAGGGTCTTGGTACCAGGTCCTTTTCAAGGTTAATTAATTAAGCTTGGTGAGGGGTCACCTATAGGAGCTGTGATTCTCTGAGCTTTGCAGTCATGGCTAGGAAGAGCACCAGAGTTTGGGGGAAGACTGAGGATTCCTGAGAACCACCAAGGGAGACAACATGGGAGTCAGTAATGCTCATCCTGTAGGAACTGAATGAGAAATGAGAAGTTTTAAGAAGCCGGTATCTCGGGGCGCCTGGGTGGCTCAGTGGGTTAAAGCCTCTGCCTTCGGCTCAGGTCATGATCTCAGGGTCCTGGGATCAAGCCCCACATCGGTCTCTCTACTCGGCAGGGACCCTGCTTCCTCCTCTCTCTCTGCTTGCTTGTGATCTATGTCTGTCAAATGAATAAAGATAATCTTAAAAAAAAAAAGCTGGCATCTCCCTCACTATTTCATTCCTTTTTGCAAAGGCTATTTGCTGAACACGTACTTAGTGTCAGATTTCAAGGACCATAAGGTAACTAAGACTTGCTTCTGCCCTCAGCCTGGCAGGGGAGTTACAACTGGGAATTACAGTACGGTGTAGTGCTCTCAGAGGGCCATGGAACCACAGGGAGAGCACTTAGTCCAGCCCTGAGCAGTGGGCAGGTGGCCATGGAAGGCTTCCCAGAAGATATATGGAAACCGATCAGGAGACTGGAGTGCAAAAGACATGGCACAGAACTTCGCGTAACTACAAAGGAGGCGGGTGTGAGCCGGATGAGACAGAGGGGTGGGAGGATAGAGAGCAAGAGCAGAGACCGGTTTATTTCACTGAGCAAAGTGCCCTTAAGGTCCATCCATGTTGCCACAAATGGAAGGATCTCCTTCTTTTTCACGGCGGAATAGTATTTCATCATGTAGACATAACACGTTCTTTATCCTGATGGACATCCTAACCCTGATGGACACTGATGGTACTTCCATGTCTTGGCTACTATCAATAATGTCGCAGTGGACATGGGGTGCAGGGAGAAAGAAGCTGAGACTGAGGAGGTGGATAGGAGCTGGGTCCTTCAGGATCATGTGGGGGACAGACAGGTGCTTCTCATGCCTTTCTGTGCACGTGAATCCCCTGGGGATCGTGTTAGGATGGAGGGGCTGACTCAGCAGGTCTGGGTTAGGGCCCGACTTCTACCCTTCTAACCAGTGCCGAGGGGCTGCTGTGGCTCCTGGAACCACACTTTGAAAAACCAGACTGCACATTTTACAAAGGACTCGACCGGACCCTGAGGGCAGGCCGACACAAACAAGCCCAGGTTTTTAGCACACTCTCTCTTCCGGCAGGATGAGAATGGTTTAGTTCAGCTCTCAGGGCTAAGTGTGTGCGAGTGTGTGTATGTGTGTACGGTAAATACGCTTGTACATAAAAAATTGTCCAGTTCCCAAGTTCAGGTCAAAGGACAAAGGAACCATATGGAGAAAAATCAGCTCAGCATTTCTTACCCAGCTCAGCTGAGCAGGTCAGGCCCCCAGCATGCCTGGCTTGTGGACTCTCATCGCTGAACACATCCACCCTCTGCCCTACCATCAACCCCAAATTCAGGAAATCATTTCTCCCTCCTCAGGCTGGCCTGTCGATTGCCTATTTGCCTAGGGAGAGAGGGCAAATGTCTGAGAGGGGCACTGCATTTGATTCTTGGGACTGCCTGGCAGGCAGGCTGCCCCCAACTTGGGAAATGGCCGAGTTCCAAAATGCTGTGGTTTTCCACTTGAATGGGTTGCAAAAAGTAATTCGGTGAGGCTGAGAAAGTGCACAGGTCCTGGGGTCCTACTGACTGGGGTTCAAGCCCTGATCCTGCCCAGCTGTGTCAGCACAGGCAAGAATAACATCTCTGGCTCCAGCCCAAGGTACCCTCAGGACCTTTCCACCAGCTGGAATTGCAGACGGGGTTTAGATTTCTCCACAGAGTGTGAGGGGCTGACTGTATTCTCTTGTCGGGGAGGGCCTGTGCCTGCTGAGTCCCTTTGGGCGTCGTTACAGCTACTGCTGGAGGCACCAGGCTAGCAAGATCTACTGGGAACAGGATAGAAGTCTCCAGCCCAGGGGAGAAGGGACCTTGGTTCAAGAGCCAAGTAAGGATTGGTCCCAAGAAGTCCCAAGAAGTGCCACTAGGCACTTCTTCACTTATTCTTCATTGAGTCACGGACTCAACAAGTATTTTCTGAGCACCTACTATGTGTAGGCCACGTTCCAGGCAACAGAGACACAATAGGGAGTAAGGCAGAAACAATCCCTGTTTGGCGGAGCTTGTGATCTACTGGGATGGACAGTTAATTATACATAATTAAGTGGTAAATACAGAGGCTATTGGACAGAACAGAGAAGAGAAATGGAGGATAAAGAAAACTGGGAATGCTACTGGGAGAGGGCTGGACTTTTAAATGGAATGATTAGAGGAGGGCTCCTCGAGAAGGTTGACATCTGAGCAAGACTTGGAAGTGCTCAGGGAGGGAGCCTTGTGCCTGCCAGGGAGAAGAGCACGACAGGCAGAGGGCATGGCCAATGCAAAGGCCCTGAGGCAGGAATACTCAAGATGCACTGGGGCTAGAGCTGAGTGAGTCAGTGGGACAACATGTGGTGGGGGGTAGCAGAGAAGTAATGAGGGACCAGATCATGGATAGGCTGGTGGACTGCCACAAGAATTTGACTTTTTCTCTGAGTGATAGGAGAAGCCAGTGGATGATTCCAAGAAGAGGAATGCTGAAATGCGACTGGGGCTTTAAAGGGTCTATCTGGAGGCTTGCTGAGTCTAGTGGGCCAGGGAGCTGGGATAAATGTAGGAAGACTAGCCAGGATTGTTGCGACGAGCCACACAAGAGAAGATGGTGGCTGGGGTCGGTGTTATCCTTCCTGTAGTGGGGAGAAGTACTCAGACTCTGGACACAGACTGAAGCTGGCACCAACAGAGTTTGCTTATGGACTGCTATATGGTAGTGTGAACGAAAGGGGTCAAGGGTGACTCCCAGGTTTTGCTCTGAGCAACTGAGAGGATGGAGCTGCTGGCTACTAAACTGGGGATGGCTGTGGGGGAGGAAGGGTGTTTGGGATGCCAGTTAGACATCCATGTGGAAATGGCAGGGAGCAGCTTTGTACCCAAGACTGGAGTTCAAAGAAGACATGAGCGCTGGGGAAATGCATTTGAGAGATGTTGGCATTTAGATGGCCTTTAAGGCCATGAGATCGGATCTTGTTGGGGCTAAGATGGAGCCACTCGCGAGAGGGAGGTGGGAAGCCGAGGAAGGAAGGAAGCTCCATGCCAGTGAGGTTTTGGAATAACAAGAGGGCTCAACAGGAGTGTCTCAGCCCGGCAGACGAGCTTGTAAAATATACGGTTGACCACCGAGCAACACAGGGGGTAGGAGCAACCCCCGTGCAGTTGGAAATTCATGTATCGCTTTTGACTCCCCTAAAACTTAACTACGAACAGTCTGCTGTTGACCAGTTATCCTTATCCACAACAAAAATAGTCGGTTAACACAAATTTTGTATATTATATATATTCTAGACACTATTCTTACAACAAAGTAAGCTAGAGAAAAGAAAATAAGAACATCATAAGGGGGCACCTGGGGGGCTCAGTCAGTTAAGCCTCTGCCTTTGGCTCAGGTCATGATCTCAGGGTCCTGGGATGGAGCCCTGTGTCAGGCTCCCTGCTCAGTGGGGGTCTGCTTCTAACCCTTCCTTTGCCCCTGTCCTGCCCCTGCTCTCTCTTGCTCCTTCTCAAATAAATAAATAAAATCTTAAAAAAAAATCATAAGGAAACTATATCTACAGGACTATTCTGTATTTATGGAAAAGAATCCAGGTAGAGAAGTGGGTCCTGTATGGCTATTCACAGGTTAGCCATGCTCATAAAATGTTTGACTCCTCCCATTCATTCATTCCTTGGCCAGTCCATAATTCTGTGAAGCATCATTTTACTTCTGGGGGAGGGTCATTTCAAGATGCTTCAGACATGCTCCTTCCCCCTCAGAGGCCTTCCTCACAGTCCAGAGGAAGACATGGGTCAGGTTCATGAGAAACTCTCGGGAGCGAAAGTGACCCAAGAAAGGAGAGGTCCTGAGGACAGAGAGGGCAAGACCAGAGGAACACATGCACAGAGCAGGCAGGGTGACTGGTTTGGAGAGGGTGGGTAGAGCATGGTGATTGGATTCATTGAACAGACTCTGCCTGGCCATTCACCAGCTGGGTGACCTTGGGCAAATCTCCCCACCTCTCTGGGGAAGCACAAACTGCATGCACCTCAGGGGGCTGCCATGAGACTAGAATGGCGTGATGCACACCCAGTGCTTTCATGGCAGCCCTTTAAGTCCCAGCCCCACCTTCCAGGGCAGGTCACATTGTCCTCTAGCCTCACTGCTGACTCTGATCCCCTTTCCCCAAATGGCCCAAGGCAAAGGACTCTGGGAAAGGGAAGGGCAGGGAGGCTGGCATGCCCTTGAGTGTCTCAGGAGCTCCTCCCTTCCCTGGGACCTTGGCTCTCCACCACCAAGGTAAGTGGCTACTTCAGTACCTAGAAATGGCTCATTCCATGCTAGGTCCCAGCGTCTTTCTGTCTCAAGAGCCCAGGGGTGAGTCTGTCTCTTGGTGTTGTCCCAGAACCACCCACTAGACCGTGTCATCAACTGGCACTACAGTTGGGAGTCATGGGGCATCTGAGAGTATGGTGCCATTAGGACTCTGTTCCTGCAGAGAGAGAGAGAGAGAGAGAGATACACACACACACACACACGCACGTGCACGCGCGCACACACACACACATGCCTCTTTCCCTGGGCTGAGGTTTGGAAGAAAATTCCTAACAAGCAGAGAGTAAGCTGCCACTGAAATCTGCAGAGAAGACAGAACAGACAAGCCACAAATCTCGATGGCAGGCGGCAAGCAGGCAGTGAGCTCCTGAGGTCTGTTTTAAAATAACAGAGCAGAGCAGTGAGATAAAGGGCTTCAGTGGAGGAAACCGTCAGACACCCTGCCTCACGCTGTTGGAACCACCGGAGGGGCCCCATCTCTCCTCCTGGGTTTCAGAAACACAGACTGCCGGTCGGAGCAGTGGCTGTGCGGCCAGATCACAGAGTAGGAGCTTGTCAGGGCGAGGCCAGGCTTTGGGGCACTTTGAACCCAAGCCTGAAGAAGTCAAGATCTGCCAAGGGGTGCGGGGCAGGGGGCAGGGGCAGGGCAAGTGCTACACTCAAAGACACTTGAGAAATTAGGAGCTGAGCAGGGACCACTACTAGGTTACTTTGCTGTTATACTGGATGCTGTTGGCCAGATCCTAAGTGGATGGGAATACTGGCTGCAAATGCCTTACAGGTGCCCCTTTCCAGAAGGTTATGTCCACCCCCGGGGTGGGGCAGGCAGGCAGTCTGCAGCCATGAGTACAAAAGACCTGCCTCCTAGCCTCAAAGTAGGACCAACTCTAGGGTGCACTGCACACCCCAGAGCTCCCCCGGGGATCAGGCTGAGGCTACACTCCAGCTGAAAGTACATTTTCCCTTTACTTTCTGCCCCTGCCTTAACCTGCTTCCTCACTTCCTTTCTCCAGAGCATGTACCCTCAATAACTCGTGTGCACCCCAATCTCTGTCTTGGGCTTTATTTCTTGTGAATTCCATCGAAGACCCAAACGGAGACTAAGCTTTTGCTCTATCAAACGACTACATGCAAAAACAATGGTTAGTTAAGTACTGTATGTTTCCAGAGTCAGACACACATGGGTTTGAATCTCTGCTTTGCTACTTCTGGGGTGTGTGACCCACCGGAAGTTAAATTTATTATCGTCAAGCCTTAGTTTTCCCATCTGAGGATGGGAAATGTTAATGGGGTTGTTAATATTACCTGCCTCATTAGGGGGTTGTAAAACGCTCAACACATTTCACAGATACGTAAGAAATGCTCAGTGTATGCCTTATGATGATGACCACGGTGATGATGGGAAGGATGGAACCAGAATGAAGAGGTTGGTCCATCAGAGCTCCACCAATCAGCAGAAAGCTCTCAGAAGACTCCGCCCCTACAGCTTCAGCACCAATCACCAGTAAGTTCTCAAACCACACCCTTTCCATCCACACTCCCCCACCCCCCACCACCCTTCAGCTTTGTCCCAGAGACCCTATCCTTTGCCATTATGGTTCTTCTCTGACAAAGGATTCCCTGTGGGAGGGAAGGCTCTCTGGAGGGAGCAGACGTCTGGCTTTACACAGAAGTGGCCATTTCTCAATGCCAGCCCAGGCACCCAGCTGTCCCACCTGTAGGAAATGGCTCCTCCACAGTAATTCTGATTAAGGAGTGGATGGGAAAGGTCTGTCCCTCCACTGGGACTTTTATCTGCTTTTTAAAAGTCAAACCCATTACCGCAGGATTGCAGGTTTATTAGAGAGCTTTATCTTTATTAGGCAGTCAGTTTTGTGATTATTGCCCACCAACTCTGATAGGTTCCCCTCAGCTCCAGGAGGACGTGGAAGCAGGGGTGGGTGGTGTCAGGGACACAGGACATCTCAGGAGGGGTCAGGGGAATCTTGGGACAGTCCCTCCCTAGCACATGAGCAGAGGTCTTTTTAAGCTCCAAGATTTCTCTCTGAGCTCATGGACCACGGGCAGCCGATGAAAACCAGGAGCCACCCAGAGCTTTGGAATCAGGCAGCCCTGAGCTCAGAAGCTGATTCTGCCATTTTTAAGCTGTGATCTTGGACAAGTCACTTCATTTCTCTTCTGCAGAACGCGGTTCACAATATTGTGCAGCTTGTAGGGATGATGCCTGTAAAGTGCTTAACACCATTCCTGGTGCAGAATAAGCACTCGGTCAATGTTAGCTGTCACTCTAATTGTAATTATTCATCGTAAATAGACTTTGGGACACAGGTGCCCATCTTCTCTGTCTTTGCTCCAACTGATCGTTCTGCCCACAGTGCCTTTCTTCCTTTCTCTGTGAAAAGAAACCCACCCATCCTTCCAGGTTCAGCTCAACGATTGTACCCTCCTTTTCTGACCCTCCACTGCCCATCCCCCAGAGGGAGCACATTTTTTACTCCACCACGCTCCAGAAACTCTTTGTAAACCCCTCCAGGATACTACAATACGACCTTGAGCAAGGCCCCTCCTCTATTTTAGACCTTGGTATTCTCATTTTGAAAACGGGGAAATACCTTATACATTGAGGCGGTTGTGGATCGTATATATTCATTAAACTAAGCACGATGTCGGATTACTGTCACTATAACTGTAACTCTAGTGAAGGAGGCTTCGTAGCTCCAATTCGGCTTAACCTTTCCCCCTCTGAGGAGTGCATGGCTTCCAGTCTGCCTGGAAGAGCTTGGGACCCTGGAGACTAGCCCCAAACACCTCTGAAGAACCTAATTCCAAGATTTTCATTAAGTCAGAGCCTTCCTTGGGTCTACATCATTCCCAGCTTCTGACCTTCTGAACACATTGGGGATGGCACAGTAGGGCTTAGAACCTACCAATATGGCCTCTTCTGGTGCATAAGCTGAAGCTTGCATGTCCTGACTTTTCTAATTCACTGTGTTAATGACACAGGACCTCACATTTATTGAGCACCTACAATGATGATGCATGCACTTCACCAGACAGTGAAAACTCATTATTTCATTTAAATCCTACAATAAACACTTGGGAAGGGTATTGTAAGGGTTGGTTTTAGATGCGAAAACAGAAGTTCAGAGAGGTCTAGTAATTTGCCTAAGGACACACAGCAAGCAAGTGAGGGAACCCAGAGTTCTCCAGGAACTGTGGCTGGGTATCCCTGGTCTCCAGACTGAGTCCAGCTACATGATCTAGACTCCAGATTCTGGGGTAACTATGTCCCTTTCTACTGCTGACCATGGCTTTGCCTCTCCCACACTGACTGGTGCTCTGTCTTCCTATTTCCTCGTCTGCACCTAGTTCCCTGGCTGTTGTCTGCAGTCTATTCACTGAGACACTCAATCAATCAGTCAGCTTGCTCCGACAGCTAAAAAAAACACCCCGTCGACCAATTTCCCCTCCAGCGCCTTTCCGCGGACCATGAAACCTCACTAATTTGGAATTTGCAATGATTTCTGACACAGAACCTGCATTTCTCATTCTGGTAAAAAAGAGTTTGAATGAAATGTCATCACATGAACCCCTGGGGGTTTCTGAGCAAGGTCCCGGCAGCCAAAAGGCCCCTTTGCCACTTCCTCCTCTTTGTTCCTGTTCCTGATTTCTTCTGCCAGTATCCATTTTTATGTTGGATCCTAAGTGACAGCAACATCATAAATGCTACTATTACTAATAATAACAGTGGCTACTCACAGAGCACCCACCAGCTATGTGCCAGGCACTGTGGTCGGTCCTTTGCATTTGCTGACCCTGGCAAATCTTCACCACAATTACGTGAGGCTGGTAAGTTACCAATCCCAGTTTACCAATGAAGAAACTGAGGCAAGAGGAGAACCTGCTAATAGATGGGAGAGTAGAATTTGAACCCAGTTTGCCTCCAAGAATCCATGGTCTTACCTCTTATAGCATAGTGCCTTTGGGGCTGCGCACCATGGGGGCCACTTGTGGACCCCGTGAACCCCAGAGTGTCTCCTGCTTTGGGCCTCTGAAAGCATCATGCAATGACACAAGAGAACTTTATGTCCTACAGCTGCGAGATCGATGTCTATACCCAGGGCTTAGCAGTCGTGGAAAAGCTGCCTCCTGACCCAGCACCATGGGCAGTCCTGAAAGACACAGAGCCTTCAAAAGAAACTGGCGGCAAGGAGTTTGAGATGGATCTTTCCTAGGTTCAAAATCCTGTTTTAGGGTGTCGGTTGCCCTTAGGGATCCACCACTGACCCAAGGCTCTGGTTTCTTCCTACAGATATTTTGCTATATGCTGGTGGTAGAGATGAGAAAGACACAACCAGAAAGCTAGATGCTGTCCCACTCATAACATTCTTGTGCAAAGGCCCTGTGGCAGCCTTCTGCATAAGCTCAGAGTGGACTTGCCTTTGTAGGTTTGCAGTGGGGCATCCTCCTTTTCATGGAGGGAGACACTGGCTACTCTGATTTATGGTTTGACTGGGAAAGAAAGGTACACTATTAAAAAAAAAATCACTGAAATGGCTTGATCCTACCAATTACCCATGGGGCTGCTGGAGTATAGACACAGCCGTACTATACTGTGGGTTCCCTGAACAAATCTGTTAGTCCCCAGTGGCGGGAGCTGAGGTGTGAGACAGGTGTGGGGGCCTAGCACAGAACAGTCCAACACACCTCAGCCACAATGATGCCGCCTCCCTAGGAACCGCATCTTCATGGTCGCCTTTTTCCTTGCGCCGGCTAAGACTATTCCCAGGCACAAATAACATGTGTCCGGATGTGTGTGTATGTGTATAAGGATAGGTGGAGCCTGGACCCAGATGTTCTCAGTATCAAGATGCATCACAGGGTCAGTTCTGTCTACAGTGACCATGTAATTCAGAGTCCAAACTGGGACCCTGGGGATTAAAAAGGGTGCTGATGGTAAGCGCCCTGGGGGTATATGGTCACCCTAGTTATGTCCTGTTTCTGACCTTGAGACTTGAATGTCAACTGTCCCCTCCTCTCCTCCTGAAGGGCCTCTGGTACCTCAAATCCAATCTCTGTAAACCTCACTGCCCACCCCCTTCCTCCCACTCCCCCTTCTACCTCCTCACCCAAACAGTGACCTCACCATCACCCTGGACCCTCTCTCTCACATCTGACCCTTCTCGCTTCAGATCACCTTGACGCCCATCTTCTCTCCACCCCCTCTGCCACCCCGCAGTCTAAGCCCTCCTTAACTCTCGCCCAGACAGCAGTAGACACCCTGGCCCCGTCCAGCCACTCTCCATGCAGCAGGCAGGGGCTTTTTCCAAACACAGCTATGGGCACATCACTCCCTCCAGCAGAGCCCCGAGAAGCAAGTCCCAACTTCTCAGTGTGGCTCTGCTGGCCTTCAAGGTCCATGGTGGTGCTTTCCAGGTCTGCCATTCTCTGAGGCTTCTCAGCCGTTGTGCTCAAACCACCTGGAATCCTTCTAGGTCCATTGTTCTGTCAGAGGCAACCTAAGGGCACAGCCTGGAGCCAGACTGTGGGATTCAAACCCTGGTCTTGCCCCTCTGTGAGCGTGGACAACTGACTTCAGCTCTCCGGGCCTTGCTGCTTCATCTAGAAGATGTGGATAGTAATAGTACCTACCTCATAGGGTTATTTCACGGATTAATAGTGGGTCTGTGTAAAGCTCTTGGAACAGTGCCTGGCACACACAGTAAGTGCTCTGTGTTTCCTAATTAAGAAATGACATCTCTTATGTTGCCTTCTTTGACTTGAGGACCTCCTGCCCATTTTTCAGATTTCAACATAGAATGTTACCTCCTCCAGGAAGCCCTCCCAGACTACTAAGTCTGTTGTGTTCCTTCTCTGTATCTTTCCATTGCAATTGTCCTTTTAATTATCTATCCCTGCTCCCCCACCAGACTGTGAGTCCTCTGAGGCAGAGTCTGAGCCTTTTGCTGCTTTGTACCCTCAGCACCTAGGAAAGCGTGAGGCCCATTATGTATCTTCAGGGAATATTGGTTGGAGGGAAGAACTGAATGAGTAAAGAGCTTAATCAAGCCAGTGGCTACGGACAGTCTTTGTGGGACTGTTTCTAAGGCTCAAGATACTGAGATTTGTAACAGATGTCACTCCAAGAAAGGCAGGTGCAGAAGGGCAGTCAGGCTTCCCCTGAGGATGCTACGCACAGAAATGGCATGTGGCTTTCCCCCTGGTTTCCTGCTGCGGATGTCCATCATTTTACCTTCCAGAAAACTAGCTCCTCTGCTCCAGGGTGCAGAGGACAAACTGAACCCCAGACACTGGTGTCCAGGAGCCCCGACCCCTAATGACCTCCTTCTCTTCTCCTCCAGATATCCCCTCTAGTCAGCTGTTCTGAACCCAGAGGCCGGGGTTCGAATCCTAGCTTTGACACATACTAGTTATGGCTCCTTGGGCAAACAAATTCATCTCTGTGCCTTGGTTTCCCCATCTGTAACACGGAATGTGTAATGGCGCCTACGTCCCCGGGCTGTGGTGAGGTCACACATTTTGTGATGTGTCTGGTACCTGGCCAGAGTGCAATACTGCTTTTCAAGACTTTTTTTAAAAAACAAGCTCTCCTCCCTTCCGAAGCCCTCTCCCCATGTCCCTGCATGGCCAAGTCCTACTGGGTGGACTCCCTCTGTCCATCTGGACGCCCCAGCTGCTTTTATGGCCTCTAGCAAAGATCCAAGGCCACGGGAGACAGCTGACAACATCAGGGCAGCTGCTCTGTCAACTCGGCTCTGTCTGAACACAGCAGGTTTGAGCCCTTTCTCGAAACACCAGCTGACCAGTAAGCGTCCCCAGCCATCTAGGGCGTGTGACCATTCTCTTGCATCCAGCCTGAGAGACAAGGAGTAAGGTTTATTTGTGACGGGATGCCAGGAAGCTCTGGTAGAGATCAGGGAGGAAGGAGCCACCAATGGGGGTGTCGTCAAGCCAGCTACCGCTGCGGGCACCCAGAACATAGCCCCGCTGGGGAGCCCTGGACCTGGGGGACCACACAACTCTGTTATTCTACCTGAGGGGCCTCGAGTCTCATTCTTCCACTCTCCTCAGTCATGATTGAAGGCTGCTCCCAAGGGGCAATAATTCCTGCTTTGTGTCTGGCAGAGTGGGCTTGGTGGCCAGAGAGAGCCGTCATGTGAAGTGACACGGGTCCTGGTAGGGGAAGTCAGGCCGGCATGCTCAGGAACTCTGGCACCAAGGACACATGGCAGGGCAACACCTGCACCCCGGCTTCAGCCGTGCCTAGCACAGAGTGGGGCAATGCCCCGAGAAAGGCCAACCACCCAGCAAACAGCTAGCCTCTCTGAAACTTTCACAAGCGGTTTCTGATGCTGGAAAAAGGGAGACTTCACTCCCCTTGTCAGACTCCCCCTTTCCTTTCCACTTCCATTCCCCTTCCCCAGAAATTCTCGAGCTTCTGCTCTCCCAAGCATTTTTAGGGGGCAAAGACTGGACAGGATGCTCAGGTCTCTCTGCCCCAACCCCTCTTCCAAAACAATCTCAGAGAGGGGATCTGAGGCCCTCCAGTGAGTGGCAGGACCCAGGTCCCCTGACATCCGGGACTTTAGGCTACTCTGATGATGCTCTTCCTGGAAACCACATCTCTGGCCGGAAGGGGCAGGGCTGGAGCAACGCTAAGGAGGTCAGTCCAGGCTGCTGGGTGTGGGGCTGGCGGAGCCTTCCTCCCACCTGGGCCAGGCCTGCATGGCTCAGCGTTTCAAATGCATCCTTATGTACTGGAACCGTCTCAGGAAGAAAATAGGATTTTGCCTTTTGTTGCAATTTAAAAGAAGGGGGGAGATCACGAACACATCCTTCCCTCTCGCCAGAGAACGCCCATTTGAGAAGATCAATCAAATGTTTTCAGCCAAAGCCTGTACGGGTCCACATTTCCCCAAATTATATCAGCTCAGCTGAAAGGAAGATGGGAGAGACAGAGGAAGGGGCCACGAGGAGGGGGTGAGGGGCTGGGCGGTGGAATTATCCGCAGTGGAGCGGGGGAGGGGGCTCCACTGTCTGTGTTCACACCTCAGGGAGGACAGGAGGAATGGGGACAGAGACTGGATAGGGTGTAGGGCTCCTTCTCTTTGTGGAGAGTCTTGGCTCATGTTCCAAAGAGCTGCAGGCCCCCCCCCCCAAGAGACCCCCAGCGGGAGCTCAGCCCACTCTCAATCACTCCTGTGGAATCTGAAGCTGATCCCAAGTCCCACAAGCCAGAGCCAGGGATGCTACCAACTCACGGGAGAAATGGCTCCCCGTGGAACGACTCAGCACTTGTCAAGCCCAGCATGACATGCGGATCCGTCCTGATCAACTGTACACTCCATCCTGGGTTTGTTACTAATGACTATTAAGGTCAAAAATTTGGAAACAGTCTCCAATTAAGACAATTGCATAAATATATGAATCCTCATCATCTCCCTTAATGACAGCTCCTTTCAGGAGGTAAACTTGGAATTGTCCTTGACTTTTTTCTCCCAAACCCCAGGTCTGACCTATCAGCATACCTAGACACTACCTTCAAAATACACCCAGAATCCGAACACTTCTTTCCTCCCAGCTGGCCAGCACCTTGCCCAAGCCCCCATCACCTTTCACTTGTGTTTTTGCAAGAGCTTCATAATGGGCCGCCCTGCTTCCATCCTTGTCCTCCTGCTATCAATTCCCCAGAAGGCAGCTGGAGGGATCCTACTTAAACTCAAGCCAGACCAGGGTACAGCTCCCTTCAAAACCCTCCGATGGCTTCACTAAAGCCAATCTAGTTACAAGACCCACGGAGTCTGGGTCCTGTTGTCACTCTGACCTCATTACTCTTTTCTCCTGCCCCAGTGGCCTCCTAATCGACAATTATAATCGACAATATCAATTATAATCGACAATTATAATCCTGCCTCAGGACCTTTGCATATGCTATTACTGCAGACATCCAACTGCCTAAAACATCCTTCCTCCAAATACTCATGTCTTCCTCTGTCACCTCCTTCAAGTCTTTGCTCAGATGTCACCTTCTCAGTGACATTTCTTCCCTGACAGCCCTATATAAACCCTATTTAAAATCAAACCCCTCCCCATTGTACACTTATCTCTTCCTGCTTTACTTCCTCCATAGTACTGTACACTTTGTATTATGACATAACCATTTACATGTTTATTTTGTTTAATGTGTGTGTCCCCCAACCATCGCCAGTAGGATCTAAGTTCCAAGAGGGCAGGGATTTTTAGTGTCTCGTGTTCATACCTGTTTCCCCAGACCCTTGGATAGTGCCTGCTACACATCCAGGGTCTCAATATTTATTAAGTGAATTAAGTGAGTGGATTCAAGATTCCTCCTATAATAGAATCCTTTGCCCTGAGTTGTAATCTGTCATGCTTTCTTGAGCAGGAAAGAAAGGTGTGGAATGGGGTTTGTGTGCTGAGCTTGTTATCATCATGTGACCTTGGGTTTATGCAGAGGTATGTGATGTGTAGGTGAATGTCATCTGTTATATGTCTGGACTGCTGCGGAGGGGGAAAAGGTTGAGAACAACAGAGCAGATTTAGGGTATGATACAGCGCCTTAACTGCTGTGTGATTTTGAAGAAGTTGCCTGCCCGCTCTGAGAAACAGCCGAGGCAAAAGGGGACTGTCGTTGCGCCCAGAGCACTTTGGCTTGGGTCCCAATTTTGCTACCACTAGCTGAGTGACCTTGACCAAAGAGGCTCTATAAATAGAGGCTCATGTTCCGCACGGGAAGAAAGAAGCCTCCGGGTAGGCGGGGCGGCGTACGTGAGCTTCAGCTTTGGAATTGAGATGGGGATTTGAATCTTGGCTCAGCCACTCGCCGGCCGAGAGCTTCCGTTTCTATACCTTGAATGGGAATAACCCAATCCCACAGCAATATAGAGGAGTAAATGAGTAACTGGACAATGATACAGAAATAATAACAGCTAAGTAATATTTTTAGTGCTTCTATTCCAGTTATTTTTCTAACTCTTTTCTATGCAACTCATTTAATCCTCGCCACAAGGTTATGAGGACAGCGTTGTTATTCTTCCCGTTTTGAAGATAAGGAAACGGAGGCACAGAGTGGTTAAATGATTCACCCAATGTCACACAGCCAAGCCAGGTTTCAAGGTCTATAAGCAGCCCTGACTCTCTCCTCCCTCGCTAGCCCTGAATAGAACACCCTGACACCTCTCACATGAGCTAACCAAGGCTGGAGCTCCTAAATCAATACCCACCCCACCTCCATTTCCCAGGCATGGCCCTACATCTTTAAGTACCAGAGTTTTCCCGAGCATCTGAGTGGAGAGGGGTGCCAGGTAGCTGAATTCGGGTTGATTAAATCAAGGAGAAAATCAATTAAATTTAAATAAAGAGAAAAGATTGGAAATCAGGCACAATGCCTTCTTAATCACAGCACCTAATCACTGGCTGGGAAAAAAAAAATAACTCCAGAACATTTCATTTCATATATGGCCTTGTGTATCTGAAATGAGAGGCTCCTAATGAAATGCATATTACCCCACTTGACTAGTAATTGACTAGGCAATCCTGACAGTTTCACGGGGAGGGTGGGGGGGATGATCAGGCATTACAGCAGGGCTTTTTGAGGAAGTAACAACACACGATGCTCTGGGGTTTACTGAGGGGTAGCTGACTCCAAGGTCCCCTTTCCTGGCAGTATAACTCACAACGCTCCCGGCAAACAATGCGTCCACTGAGCAGGGCTGAGTGTGCAATGCAGCAGGCGATCGTGATTACATGGCTTTTCTCTGCACTGTGCGGAGTTGTTGCAAACACACAGGGCCAGGGAGGATCGCCAGCAATCAGCGACCAAATGCCTCAAAGAAATTACTCTGACAACTATCTCTGCAGTTGAGATCCTGGATTATAGCCTTCTAATTGGTCTCCCTGTCTCCCTTCTCTGCCCTTCCAATCTCTCTCCTCTGCAGCTAGGGGCATCTTCATAAAGCACCTCTCATTAAGTCACTTCCTTGATTAAAATCCATCATCGGATTCTTGTTGATGTTGGAGCAGCCCAGATTCCCTACCACGGCTCAGGAGGCCAGACACGATCTGGGCTCTGACCATCATATCTCCAGTCCTTGTTCCTCTTTCCTTCATCCTTTGTTCAAGCATACCAACCCAGTGGAGTGTCCCCAAACCTTGCATGTGCTCATGATTTCATGCCTTTGTATAAGCAGTTCCCTTTCCTGGAAACACCCTCCCCTCCCTTCCCCAGCAGACTAAGTTCTGACATCACGTCCTCCTGAACCACTCCCTCAGGGGCTGGCTGGGTTTGCAGCCCCTCTTGGATGCTGTCAGAGGAACTATGATGCTATCTCCCACGATGGCAAGCATTACCTGAAATAGTCACTGTCTGCGAGCTCAGTGAGGGTAGGGGCTTGGGTCTGTTCATTTGTTTCATCCCCAGAACCTCACAGAAAGTCCAGCCCTGCTTAAAGAGGTTGCTGAATGAATGGGCAGAGATGTCGCAATGATGGTGGCGGTAACGGACGTGCTCTGCAGGCTCCTTGCAAAGTAAAGCATCAAAACCACCATCTCTCACCCAGGATGCTTTCTTGCCTTTTTGACTATGAGTCAGTATGATAAGACTGACTGTTTGCTTGCTCTTTTGGCCCTGTTAGGATGGGAGCAGCAGTGACCAAGGCTCTTGGGGATGTCACTGATTGAGTTATTCAGTCATTCAGTCAACTAGACCCCATTTACTCTATATGTGCAGCTGCCCAGCATTGAGCTGGGCACCTGAGTGCCAGAAAGCTAAGGTGAGATCAGTGCCCTCCGACGGCTTAAAGCTCATGCATGACAGGTGTGCAAATGCTCACCACACCAGGACATAAGGGATGGAGAGATCCTCGTAGCGGCTCCCTTTCCAGAGCAGGAGACCGAGGCACAGAGATGTGCTGTGGCTTTCCCAGGATCCCAAATATGATGCCCAGCAGATGTGTGATAAACGTTCATCCCACCAGCCTCCCCTTAAGATCCCCGCGTCTTCTTGAGACAAAGGAGACTCTTTAGCCACCAAATAAGCCAGATCCAGTAGAGTCATTCCTCAGATGGCGAAGCTTGCATTTGGGAGTGGGTGGGATTTAGAGTGACGTTAGGATTAGGGTTGTGACAGACACAATGACGCCAAGAAGTGAGGGTCTAGAGGCCAAGGGCCCTGTGCACTGAGGGTCTGCTACAGGTGCACCTATGGTGTGGAAGAGGGGAAGGGCTCTTAAAATCACTCTTGCTGTCTGTGGTTTGTAGAAGGCAAGTGTTGAACCACTCACTGAATTCATTCATCCATCCATCCATTCATTCACCAAATAGTATGTGGTATCTACCAAGAGCCAGGCAGTGTGCTAAGAGCTTTGCAGACATTTTCTCATTTAATACACAACCCTTGCATTAAAGCTGATTTTAAGGTATCATTATAATCATTCCTACTTTGCATATGTGGAACCTGGAGTCAGAAATGAAAATAACTTTCCCAGGTAGTTATAATTAACAATAACGATAGTAGTTAACGTTTGTGGATCATTTATGACATGCCTGGCAGTGTGCTAAGTGATTATATTGAATTCAATCCTTACAACAGCGTTACAGGGTAGGGACCATTAATGTCCTGTTTTATGGACGAGGTGGTGGTATTAAAAAGAGGTGAAGGAACTTGCCCAGTGATAGCAGCTACAACTATGCGACAGAGTCAGTATCTATCTGGTCCCTGGACCACCTACATAGGAATCAGTGGGGACGCCTGTGTGAAATGCAGAATCCCGGGACCACGCAGACCTCCAGGATCTGAGGGCAAGACCCAGGAATCAGCATTTTGTACAAAGTTCCCAGGAGATATCGTACATTCCCTAAAGCTTGAGAATTCTGTTGCCATTCTTGAGGTAGGGACCCAGCAGCTTTCAACAGAAAAGAAAATATTCCATTTGACTTTCTCACTCAGTTGATTTGGAAAAACATAATGAAAGGGGGAAAAAAAATCAGTGAAACCTCCCTGGGTCCCAGGAGGGATGCAAGAGATATAAAACGAAGAAGGCAAAGACATTTTGATGCCAATACTCCAGCAGATGTGTTTACGCAAGTCGGTTTGATTGCAGGTGCTAAAAATACCCCCTTTTAAATTTAGGAGCCCAGAACATTTCTCACTGCTTTACCAAAAAACAGTTTAAAATTTTTTTTTTTTTAATTCATTCCTAACCCCCACCTCCTTCATCCAGTTGTTAGTATTGATGCTGGAGTCCCAGAGTTTGTTATCGAGAATTATAACGGCAAATCACGGAGACATTTCCTCTGATTACACAGATTCTCAGGGTATTTGGCTCCCACCTCCCCGGCAGCCATCCCTCTGAATCAGCAAAGTGCCAGCTGTACTCGACTTCCTTGGGGTAGTTGAATACCAGACCTCGACAACTTCCCAAAATAAACCTTCCATCCAGCGGGGCTGGCCCCCACTTCCTTCCCCTAATTGCTCTTCTTCTGTTTTTGTACTTCACATCTTTGAATCATGAAAATTCTAAGACTGGAGGGGTTCAAAGACTTAAATCACACATGGGGAAAACTGAGGCACGGGGTCAGGAGAGGAGGAAATCATCTGAATTGATAAAGCACACCAAGTGGCAGGGCTGGTCCCAAACCCCAGCATCCCGTCCCCGAGTCCAGGGGTCTTCTGATCAGACCAGGCTGCTTCTCCTGGAGTTCTCATCTCCACCCAGACTAGCTTACAACATATCCTTGGTTCCTAATGAGTTTTCTCATTAAGACAGGGATGGTAAAACTACTACCCCAAAGGGCTACTGCAAAGGTTGAATGAGTTAATCCACGCACAGTGCTAAGAACAGAGGCTGGTACACAGTGAATCCTCAGTGACTGGCAGCCCATCACCATCACCATCATCCTCATCGTCACCACGTGGTCCAGAACACGTGCAAATGCAATGAGTGGTTACTAATATCAAAATTTGGGGAGGATTTTTTTTATCCTGCTTTTTTTTTTCCTTCTTTCTTTCTTCTTCTTTTTTTTTTTTTTTTTTTTTTTTTTTTTT